>NC_090928.1:1086637320-1087255897 GCF_040938575.1 Ambystoma mexicanum | reverse complement strand
CACAAACAAACAGCAATCGTTCCTGATTTCTTTGTTTCTTCTGAATAACATTACAATCTGAACTCACATATTTGAAAAAAAAAGACTGTGATGTAAAATTATCGTTATTGCTTTTGGAAAGGTTGTTGATGATTCAATAAATACAGTTATGCTGAAGTGCCAACCTTAAGAGAACATGCTCATTTATACAAAAAAACAAAATGTACTTGTGCAATGGTGCCTCACCTGTACAGTAGGTATATGTGGAAATCACTAGTAAGCATTTTACAAGCAAACAAAACATATATTCTTATTTTGCGAATGAAACCAAAATTGCAATGCCTCTTACTAATGTTTAATGTCATAACATTTTTCTTCAACACTACAATGATTTTGGGACATATCGGGACGGATTATTGAAGAAAACAACATGTTTTGTCTGGTGACAGGGTTACGGTCCAGCTGCTAATGCACAGACGTCATTTGCATGTTGGCAAATACTGCTTGCACATTAACACCAGTCCAAATGCCTTTGCACGCTACTTGTACCGGTGCAAATTCTGGTGCAAATTTATTTATTTATTTAGTTTAATTTTCACTAACTCCGCAGCTCGCCTGAGGGCCCCAGGGCGCACTTGCGCAGGATCGACTACAAAGGATCGAATGGTCAAAGGATCGACGCAAAAGGACCGAAAACAAAAGGATCACATTTTTAAAAAATTTTTTAACATTTCTTTTTTTTTGGGTGGGGGGGAGGTCCCCCGTTTATGTGGTAAAAAACACTTTTTTTCCCTAAGCGAAAACCCCCCAAAAAATATATATAATTAAAAAAAATGCGATCCTTTTGTTTTCGGCCCTATTGTGTCGATCCTTTGTAGTCGACCCTTTGACCGGACACCCTGAAAGGGAATTTAGGCATTCGCAATTGTACAGTAATCCTATGATTGATGCCACGGAGAGAATGACCATGTGATGTTTGCCTATCCTGGGAGTTGCACGAAATACCTTTCAAAACTTGAATGTTAACTCATGTATGCAAGCCACAACACACTGAGCCATGCTGCTCTCTTACTATGCTGATTGGCTTGGCATATAGATCGACCAAACAAGAAGGCAAGCTGAGCTTGGGCTGTGTTACTCTTTTAATTACTATGACCTTAGGCAAGACTTCTAACACAAAACACTCTTCATGTACCCACCCACTGACGCATACATCTGGGACAAGGCGCACACTTTGCTTTTCCACCTGCCATCGAGCGAGCACACAACTAAGACAAAATTACCCAAACGCAATTCGGGTTTGCTGCAAAATAGATTTCCAGATAATTATGTACCGGACACTGTTATCATTTTTTTGCAGTACAATTATTCTCAGGGAAATCATATTACCTGGTGCCAATTGCATTCTGAACGCAGCAATCTGGTAAATTACACAGTCGGCGAAAGCAAGCCTGTAGTTATGGGTAATTCGCACTCCTCTGAGGAAGTTTATACTTTTTACGGTATTTGGCAAATATTAACAGAGCTTTTCAACAAAAGGGAGACTTGACCATGTTTATAGGAGTCTTTAAGTTGGGATACAGTTATGGGGAGTGAGTGCCAAAACTTGCATTTCCAATGACATTTCTCATAGGCCAATATGTTCTCTCACATGCAGCCCAAACCACTAGACAGTTCTGTGCCGAACCTCTGCATACACTTCGCTTCTGATCTGACTCACAATCTACCTAAGCACCAACAGACCAACACGCTCCTCCCAGGCACACTTACTAACCATCCAGACACAAACTACAAAAAGCAGGCGGCAGCAGTTTCCCGTTGGTAGCTGCAAAATTATGGAACTCGCTCCCTCTGTCACTAAGAGCGGGACCATCATTCTGGACCTTTAGGGAAAAGCTGAAAACGTGGCTCTTTGCACAGTAACAACTTTCTGCAAATCCTATCTGCAGTACCCCCCACCTGTCGTTACTCCTTGCCTAACCAGACTGTTCTACAAATGAATCCTAGCTGCAGTACCCCCCACCACCTGTCGTTACTCCTTGCCTAACCAGACTGTTCTGCAATTGAATCCTAGCTACAGTACCCCCCACCTGTCGTTACTCCTTGCCTAACCAGACTGTTCTGCAATTGAATCCTATCTACAGTACCCCCACCTGTCGTTACTCCTTGCCTAACCAGACTGTTCTACAATTGAATCCTATCTACAGTACCCCCCACCTGTCGTTACTCCTTGCCTAACCAGACTGTTCTGCAATTGAATCCTATCTACAGTACCCCCCACCACCTGTCGTTACTCCTTGCCTAACCAGACTGTTCTACAATTGAATCCTATCTACAGTACCCCCCACCTGTCGTTACTCCTTGCCTAACCAGACTGTTCTGCAATTGAATCCTACCCCCCACCTGTCGTTACTCCTTGCCTAACCAGACTGTTCTGCAATTGAATCCTACCCCCCACCTGTCGTTACTCCTTGCCTAACCAGACTGTTCTACAAATGAATTCACCACTGTATGTATTCCTGAACAACTGTGCTGCAACACAAGAGTTGTAACCATAACTGCTTTTTTATTTTTCTCAAATGACTGTCTGTGTAACCGTTATCCTACCTGTCAAAAAATGTGCCCAGATTCCCGAGGGTTAGGCATGCTATATAAATGTACAAATAAATAAATAACATCCTTTTTTTTGGTTTGGTACACATATTTCCGTTGGTTTATTTTAAATCTGCCGAAAGTGGCCAAATCTTTCAGTGTGTTGATTGGATTCTATTGGTCTGCAGAAGTGGCACAGACTTGGAGACACAGTGAAAGGAAACCATGTTGGTTGGTATGAAGACAGAAAATCTGCTTGAGAGGAATGGGGCAAACATTTTTTGAAGGGCAGCTATTGTGGCTTGTGCATACAAAGCAGGAGCTGTGTACAGCCCTGCTCCAAAACCATTTATAAGGGGGATATAGTTGCTCACTGGGCCCCCATATTGGATATGGTTGAAGGAGCCAGAGTGCAACCATATGCACCCCCATTACCTAGAAAGGCTGCATGGGCGATAATGTCGACAGACCATCAGTTGGGGAAAAGTGCATCCTTCATTGGGAGGGCAAGGCTATCGCCTGAATGGTGCATTATACCAGCAGATTTGTATTTTTTTTAACAGATCGGTGTTTCATCCGCACTGTACAGGCTACCAACCAGGTTTGCGGGCACCCGGCTTGAGGCCTGTGGCCAGTGGTACCATGATAGGGAAGAGTGTCTCCTGCTGAGTAGCCAATATTTGAGGATGAACAGGTTCCAGCACCACTTGACCACAGGCCATACTGAGTGACCACTTCAGGGGGTAGGTGGCTACTGATCACAGAAACTGAGTCTGGCACTTTGGTTGTCTTTTGTGGTAGAGTCTGACTGAAGGCCATGCAGCGGACATGGGGACCACTGACTTAAGGGAGAAACGGCGATGGCCATTGAAACTGCAGACTTCAGATCAGGTTGGGGGGCCTGCGACAAAAATCTAGTGAGACAACATACAATCAATGTATATGTATTTCGGAAGTTAGTATTCTATAAAAACACGTCCACAATTCATTAACACATGAAATGAATAAAAACAGAGCTTGCATTAAAATTCGATTATGCATTTTCTTCTATTTCATTCTAAACATTATGTTTTCGTTAATAAAAGGTCTTAAAGTCCAAGGAGTGATATCCTTCACATCAGAACGTGTCTCAGATAAGTCAATATGTCACATAAGGGGGTAGCCGCCTAACAAAGTTTAAACATACTATAACTTATGTATGTAGTAGATACTATTCAAATTGGTGGTATATGCAAAAATTAACCTCTGATTCATCCTAGTGATGTAATCTAATCTAAAATCCCCTGAGGGGTGAACAAGACATTATGAATTGTATTGTATGAATAAGTTCTATGTTATTACAAGAAACCAGTTTTGTGTGGTGCAGTCTTTTTAATATTGCACTCCATAAGTCAATAAGCACCAACGTGTCCTTGGCATGTCTTCCCATAATCAGTACAGCAAAGCTGGGAGACATTGGGTGAATTCTACCTCTCCTAATATAGGGATCAGGGTTCTTGTTTTAATGATGAAATAAGCTGAGCAAAACAAAAGCCATAAAATGCAGTAAATCTTCTTCAAAAGCTTGACATAATAGTTAGGCATTGTTTTTTCTGATCTTAACTGACCACAATGCTGTTATCACTCTCGGGCAGAGACACTTGAATCTAGCTCGTGTAATAAGGTTAATTTAGTTAGCATTCTGGGCCCATCTCAAGTATTTTGTATTGAACCTGCTGTAATTTTTGCATGTTTTAGATTAGATGGCTTGGCAAGTTCAATAGATTCTTGTGTTTGTTTATGTGTAAAATCATCTGTGTTGCTGTGCTAGGGCCTGATCCAGATTCATAGGCAAAATAAAGTGGTGCTGGGCATTGATTTTCTGAAGACGTGCTTTTGCGCACTGTAGGAATGATATCTCAGGAACTTTTCTTTTGTCATCAATTATTTCATAATGATTTGTTTCAGCTCTACCTTTTGACTGCTCCAAATTCAGAGCCATGTAAAATAGGTTGAACTGATAGTTCATCTGCTAATAAAATAATGATGTTCCTAGCTCCATATGAATGCCATCATTTGGTGACGAGCATGAAGGCCAAGCAGTGTTTGGATACAGGATTGAGGCCAGGATGCATTTTGGCTCTAGACGTCCCTGACATGGAAGAGGAATTATCCTTAAATGTCTTTGCATTACCCAAGATCGCTAATTTCAAATATTGTTGGATGTTTTATGCTGACGACATTATGTTATTCGATTGTACTCAGCGTGGCCTCCAAAGATTGATTAATGCATTTGATCTCTCTGCCAATATAGTTTTTTGAAATATCTATTCAGAAAAAAACAAGATCCTGGATTTTTCTAATGTTAACGAACAGAAGAACTCCTCATGGTATTTTTAAATGAGGAGAAATTTCAGATTATAGATGGATGTATCCACTTATGTTTCCCTATATTTAATAAACCTTCTAAATTGGAAATTATGGAAAATTTAAGGAATATGGCTGAAGGAATTGGGTGTCAAATGAGATTGATATATAGAAAATATTGTACATTTTCAGTCCAGCCTTTAGTGTGCTTCTATGAAGGCAAAGTGGTGCCCAAAATTATTTATGCTATTAAAATAATGCAGCCTCGGGTTTTTGAAAAGTGTGTATTCCATTAAACTCTTATTTGGAGAAAGGCATTACAATTACCTAACTGTGTGCAAATGGTCTTTATTAGATATGAACTGGGTTTGCTTTCTCTTACAATTAGATGTAAGTGGACATTTGATGCATACATTTCTTGCACCACCGACAAACGTATAGTATGACGATATGGGCTCTTTAATAGAGAGTGGAAAGAATCAAACTGTACTACAATATGTTTCAATGTGTACAGATACCATGGAGAATCTAGGTTTCTCATTTGCTGATCTAGCTAGTAAACTTGCAAAGATTAAAAAATCCATGTATGAGGGGGCTCTGTTGCGCAACGGACAAGATGGCCGCTACTGTTTATTGCTCTGATGCAGCTGGGATGAAATCCGACTTCTTCCAGCTAACTACCAGTGCCCACACTTATTCGACAAGCTCCCTAACAAACCTAGTTACCCAAGGACCTTTCCCTGGCCCTCAGTGGAGCTCGAGGAGCGAGGAACAAGCCTTCCGTTCCAAAGTTTCAGTGAGGGATGGGGAACTTGCGCAATCTGGAGCTGTGGTGAGGGATGGTGTACCTGACACAGCCCGCCCTGCGGGTGGTGCCCAGGCGGAGAACGGATCCAAGCACCTTGATACAGTGAGCTTCTGGGGGCCAGGACTGGGAACTGTGAAACCCCTGCCCTCCAGTGGATACATCTGTGACACCCCTCCCCCAACTGCTACGATAAACACTCTACAACACCCAACTAAAGCCCCGACTCCAGCATCGTTGCTGATCCCTCCCTGCATAACAAAAGTGGCTCAACTACCTGCAACCGAGTGGATTGTGGCCCTCACACCCAGCAAGATAACTGAGAGTCTGCAGGCTGTAAGACGTGAGTGGAAGCACGCTGCGAGGTGACACAGATCCCTCACATCATCCTGCACCCAAGAACATGAAACCACGGTCATAGCATCACACAGCAGCCTGTGAAAGACCATGTGCTGTGCCCCAATAGAGCCCCCCACAGAGCACCTTAGTGACCACAGGCCCAGCTCTAGTGCGAAGCAGGTTCGAGGGGGGATATAAAGCGAAAGGACAGTCACCTCACGCACAACTGCCACTACCCAGCAATCTGACTACCCTATGCTGTTGAGGGACTCAATTGAGCCTTGAGGGGTTGTCCTGCCCCACTCCACTACCCTGGGACTAACCCCACCACCAGCTACTACATGTCAGACAGAAAATAACCAATCTACCACCCTAACGAGAGGACAGACCACACGGTCCATGAGGTGATCTAGAAGAGTATTTCCACCTCCTGCCCCTGTGCAGTATGACTAAGGGAAGTGCACTCCATGAGCTTGCATGAAGGAGGGGTTTGCCACGGCGCGCAGTAAACTGGACGATATGACCACCACAATAGACTTAATCAAAACTTGCATAGACAAAACTGATCAGCACCTAGCTGAAGCTGACACAAGAGTGAGCACATTGGAGGATGATGTGTCCACCATGAGAAATGAGCTTGCCACACTCTCCAGGTGCATACTTCATGTTGAAAGGAAGAATTATGATTTAGAATCACGCTCTCATCGCATTAAGTTCCCAAGAGCAACCCCGAACAAGCCTTGGAAAAGTTGATTGAGACCACCCTACTACCACTACTTGGAAACCCAAAACTATCGCTGCAGTGCGCAATTGAGCGAGCACATAGAGCCTGACTCCCAGGCCCAAACCTGGGGCCCCACCACGGTTCATCATTGCCTGTGTTATTACCTACCGCCACCGTGACATGATCCTTCAAGGGGCCAGCAAGCAAGGGGACCTGATGTTGGGGCCCAACAGAATACATTTCTATCCCAACTTTACAGTGGATGTTCAACAAGTGAGGAAATCCTTCTTAGAGGTCAAGAAGCAGCTGCAAGACCACAATGTAAAGTATGCAATGCTATATCCCGCCAAGCTACATGTTGAATGGAACAACAGACCTTCTTTTTCTCACTCTCCAAGGCCATGAAGTTCCTGGACAACACACTGCTGACGCTCTGACCTCACAAACATGGTCCCTGGGATCTATCTATGAAAACGCAACCTAACAGCCCTGACCATACTGTACCTATGATCTACTGCGCACAGAAATAGTGCACTTGTAATACTACCTGAGAAACATTCACTGTGGTGCTAAGAAAGGTAGCCCTCACATCTTTGGACCAACAAATATTGGAGGGTGTGTTGCCCCATGACGGGGGTGATTAAGTGAGAAGTATGTGAACACTTACCTCTCTATTTGTACCTATGTCCTGTGCAGGCCCAGGTGTCTCTGTGTACCAGCCCCCCCATGGAATGTTGCATTTACAGTTTGTGATTTTTTGGGGAGCATCATCTTCCTAGTTCTGTGGACGATGCAGGAGGGGCGTGGGAGGGGTTGTTTAAGTTTCTTAAAAAAGCACTTGGTACACACCACACCTACAACTGAGATAATCAGAATTACATACAGGACCTTGAAGACACAAGGAAGGTCTGATCTGCACACAAATGGAGGCACCATTGTTTACCCCACACCCAAAGGGGAGACATAACCTGTCTAAATTGGAATGTCCGGGGCCTAGGGAATCCCAATACGCGGCGTATGATGCATCTATACATTGAAAGACACAAAGCCCAAATTATATATTTGCAGGAAACCCACACTCTCGCAGTCACATGCAAAGGGTTTTTTAAAAACCGGGGGGTAACCGCTTCTACACTGCATACTGCTCATAAGCTAGAGAGGTCATGACCAAAATACACAAATCTCTTCCATTCCAATGCAAGCATGCAAGGGCAGACCCCCGAGGCAGATATGTTTTGGTATACGGGGTCCTTGCCTGGAGAGAAATACTACTGCTAAATGCCTATGGCCCTAACATTGACGACCCTGAATTTTACAGAGAAATCCTGGAGGAACTAGCCCGATACCAACTAATCCCTATACTGTGGGGGGGGGCTGACTTCAATACTATCCCAATTTGGAACAGGCCAGGTTAACTCATGCCCATAGAGCGCGCGTACTCGAGCCACCTCTATGATTACGAAGAGTGTGCATACCCTAGGTCTGGTAGACATTTGGAGTGCATTACATAACAAAGACTGCTCCTATTCCTTCTATCTGTCGGTCCATGACTCCCACTCCCATATTGATATGTGGATCATTACCGACCCATTGCTGGGAGGGGTCAATGTTGCCAACATCCTACCTAGCACCTATTCTGACCATTCTCCAGTCATCATCTCCCTAACCTTGCCGATGCTCACCAGGCACCACAGTAACTGGTGCTTTAAACTGCCGGTGTATCAGGATGTAGCATTCGCCTCTACCATTGACAAACATGTCCAGCTATTCTTCAATCAGAATATAGGCTCAGTGTCACTGCTGGTGTGCTATGGGAGGCTTTTAAGGCATATATCAGGGGAATAAAGGTGTTGACAGAGGTCAGTGTCCTTGAGGCCATCTGTCACAGTATAGCAGAAAGCGAGGGTGAGTTGTGGAGGTTGGAGCTTGAACTAACCAATAGACCCCCCTACTGCCACTCTAGCGCAGATCAAAGAGGCCATAGACACTTTTAGGATGCATGCCGATCATGGGGTCAAGTTCTTTGACTCCCCAATGGGTGCTAGAAGATACAAGGAAGGAGACAGACCAGGCAGACTACTCGCCCGCATGGCAAAGCAAGAGAACGGCAACCGGTGTATCCCTCTCATATTGAACACCTCGGGGGACTCAATCCATATCCCCGCTGACATAAATGAGGTATTTGCTGGGTTCTACAAAGATTTATATACCAACAAAGTTGTCTCTTCTGATATTTGCTTTCATTATGGAACCAATGGCGGACATGATAAGGTTCATGCACAAGGGATCAGAATAGCGGGTGAACCACAGATAGTCTCGCCTTATGCAGACGATGCATGGTATATTTTCGACACCCCAGGTACATCTATGACCTGTAATGGAGGACATCCTACATTTTGGTGAGTAATTGGGCCTTAGGGTGAATTGCAGTACGTCTGAACTTTTCCCCCTCACGGACACCACCACCCAACCCGGGGACCTACAGGGATTCAAGTGGGCTTCAGAGTCCATGCACTGCGTAGGGGTAACAGTTGCAAGGCATAGCCCAAGACTACATGACTGTAACTATGGAATGTACTTGACCCACTTGTGATCCAAGCTGTCTGGCTGGTCTCATGTCCCCATTACGATAGCCGGCAAGATAGCGCTCCTCTAAATTATTGTTCTTCCTAAGCTCTTATATTTCTTCCTTAACACACCAATATAGCTTGGGCGCCCATTCTTTCAAGTATTAGAAAGGGAAATTTGCACATTTGTTTGCCACTCAGTTGTAGTCCGACCGAAGTGGGACACACTAGTGCAGGCAAATGAAAAGGGCGGGTTTGCAGCTCCCAACTTTTGTGTATACTTGATGGCCGCGCAGGCACAATTTGCAATTTCCTGGTTTGGAGATAGTCCACCCATGTCTCATACACAACTTGAACAATGCTCGGCTGGAGATAGAGATCTATGATCGATGGTACTCCCTGATAGATTTACAGACAACTGTGGATTTGACCCTGCAAGGACCACAGCACTAGCTTGGAGCAAAATATGGGAGGTAACAGGCACACATAACACATACCACGCACACTTCACACTCTGGAATTGTGTCCCCGCCCTTCCGCAAGTTAGCGCAGGCTCGCTTGTCACTCGGGAGCTCTAAGGGTTCCAAACATTGGGGGTCTCTGTATAGGAAGGACAGCTTCATACAAACCACAGATGCCCCTGGTCCCAAACGCAAGCCTTGCAGTGGCTGCTATATGCAGGACTGCGTAGAGCATGCAGAAAACTATGGAGCGGCTTCCCGGTCCAGCCGCCTAATGATCCCATGCTGGAATTTGCCCTGACAGCGGGCGACAATAGAAGTAAGGTGTCTACCCTGTATCACCTAATTGAAACCCACTCGCACACACTGCATCACAATGTACAAGCTAAGTGGGCCGATGACCTCCACATCAATGTTACTAATGAGCTATGGGCTCACATGTGCGCACACGCATGCAGGGTATCTTATAGTACCTGATTTCAGTTAATACAGCTTAAAATACTTCACCGTTATCACTACACCCCAGAAAGGTTGAGTATGTTTTCCAATGAGGGGACCGGGCCATACCCGCGTTGTAAATCTCCCCACCCTAAATACTTCCATTTTGCTGAGGGACTGTGGGTAGATTTGTGCGACTGTGCCTTTTGCTGGCCAAGCGCTGCATCCATCTACACTGGACAAGTGAGAATGCTCCAAACAAAGACCATTAGCTAAAGGATGTGATATGGGCTAATGATATGAAGGAACAATGGATGCACATGCAACCTTCTGAATCCAGACCAAAGGATATTTGAGGTCCACTCAAATCATACCTCTGGTGCACAACTGCACAACTGGATACGCCCAAGTCCCCACTACAGAGGTGAACTGCTTTCATGCTATATGACCTGGCCTGCGTGTACCACATGGACGCATAACTTTACATCTACATGACACCCCCATACGCTATGATGTAATCTACGAGACCCACAATTCAACATGTCTGATCCTATAATTTATATTGTTGTCTTATTAACGTGTAATGGTGCGATGTGTGATGCCAAGTGTACCAATAAAGAGAGTTTAAAATAAAAAGCCATACATGTGAATGATTGGAGTCAAACTATTGAAACTATGCATAATTATAGCTTCCTTAATCATTTGCAGTATGAAAAAAAAAGGTGGGATCCTTGCCTATATATCTTTGCCTTTTTCCATGTAAGAAGGGGCGTGAGGTATTTATGAGATTTTGGTCACATATTTTGTCTTCTCGTGAAGTGCTGGTCAGAAGAAATATCTAGAGAGATGATTCTGTCTAGATATTGTAATGAGCAAAACAGCATAGAAACATAGAACAATGGAAGCTTATTGTTGTTATGGGCCCAGTCCTTCGGTATAAACATCTGTCATATTTTATAGATTTTGTATATTTATTGATTGATTGATTGATTGATTTATTTATTTATAGAGCGCATTACACCAAGGCGCTGTACAATGGAACAACAAAATACAGAGTAAGAACAACAAATAACATTGTGAGCAAAAATTACAACTTGAATCATTCAACAAAACAGTGCAAAGAGCAATTAACTGAGAGGGGGGAATGGAGTGGGAATAGGAGTGTTGAAGGGGGGCAGGAGAAGGATTGAATGAGTCTAAAAGGATGTGGGTATAGGAGTGGAGAGGGGGGCAGGAGAAGGATTGAATGAGTGTGAAAGGAAGGGAGAGAGAGTGTAATGGGAGAGGGGAGAGGGGAATTAAAAGAGGGGAAAAAATAGGGGGGGAGTAGGAAGGGCAGGGGGGGCTTCAAGGTGGGGAATGGAGGAGGAGGGATTTAAGGGAAGTGCGAAAGGAGGTGAGGGTAGTGGAAGAGAGGATTGAGAGGGGGAGAGAGTTCCAGTGCAGAGGAGCAAGGAGTTGGAAGGAGCGGTACCGGGAGGAAGCGCAGGGGGAAGGAGGTACAGTGTGAAGAAAAAAGTCAGCGGAACGAAGGGAGCAAGAGGGGGAGTAGAAGGAGAGAAGGGAGGAGAGATAAGGAGGAGCAAGACCATGGAGGGATTTGAAAACAAGGCAGAGAAAGTGGAATTTTAGTTGTAGGTGGAAAGGTAGCCAGCAAAGGCGGGAGAGTGAGGAGGAGATGGAGTCGCGGGAGGTAAGGAGACAGAGGGTACGAGTAGCAGAGTGGTATATAGATTTAAGAGGGGCAAGCTGAGATGCGGGAAGTCCGAAGATTAGAGAGGAGCAGTAGAAAAGGCGGGAAAAGATGAGAGAGGAGATTAGGAGTTTGGCAGCGTGGAATGTGAGGGAGGGACAGATTTTGCGAATATTGTAGAGGTGGTATCGGCAGGAGCGGGAGGTGAGTGAAATGTGTTGCGAGAAGGTGCGAGAGGAGTCAAATAGAACACCTACATTGCGAGCATGGGTGGAGATAGGTAGATTGGAGGGAGGAAAGTGGATGAAAGGGGGAGGTGAGGGAGGGGGAAGAGTATTAGAGGGAAAGAAAATGGTGGAGGTCAGGTGTGAAGGAGGAGAAAGAGAGAAAGAGTTGAGTATCGTCCGCATAGAAATGATGGGAGATGCCTAAGGAGGAGATCAGAGGGGGAATGAGGGAGGTGTAGAGAGAGAAGAGGAAAGGACCAAGTACAGAGCCTTGAGGAACACCGTAAATAAGAGGGAAGGAAGGAGAGGTCTGGCCTCCCCAAGAATCAGCCAAGGAACGGGAGGAAAGGTAAGAGGATAGCCATTTTAGAATAGGGCCTTTGAACCCGAAGGAGGAGAGAGTGTGGAGCAGGAGTGGGTGATCGACAGTGTCAAATGCTGCAGATAGATCGAGGAGAATAAGGATAGAGGATTGCTTAGCATGATGAGCAGAGAGGAGCGAGTTAAGAATAGAGGTGAGAGCAGTTTCAGTGGAATGTTTGGGACGGAAGCCACATTGGAAAGGAGGAAGGAGAGAGGAAGTAGAGACAAAGGAGGAGAGTTGAGAGTAGGCAAGGCGTTCAAGGAGTTTAGAAAGGAAAGGCAGAAGAGAGATAGGTCTGTAGTTAGCAGTGAGCAGTGGATCAGCACAGGGTTTCTTAAGAATAGGAATAATCGTTGCACGCTTGAAAGCAGAGGGAAAGGTAGATAGTCCTGATTTTATTGATTGTGATTCTTTATGGTTTTATCTGTTGAGTGGACACTCTAATCAAGCAACATATTCACTTTTAAACTTTATGAATTCTATAAAATTGAATTGCAATAGTTTTTGATAAATGATTGATGAATTAGTAATTTTAGATATTTAAATGACAAATTATATAATTGAGTTTTAATTTGGAAATGTTACATTGTAATTAATGGGTTATTGGATAAACTGGTCTTTTTATGTAATACACATTTGTTTAGAATATTGTCTATGTTTACTAAAGATATTGTAAAGGTGTGATGTAACCATATACAAAAAAAAAACATGTAAAAGAATAATGAACTTTTTTTTAAAATGAAGAAGCACTTAATTGTAGCGGTTTGTGGGAAGTCATTTACCCACAGCTGACACAGAAGCTTGGATGACGAATATGACCTGTTACTTGCTGCTACCACTACATGTCAGACAAAAAACATTGTAGTGAGTTTTGTTACATGGTGCATGTGGTTTGAAAATGAATAGCTCCACTGGTGACTTAAAGGTCATTACCACATACTGACTTTCTGATGATGAGGTCATGCCATTGCTTTTTGTGCCACCCCAGCATGGGTCTGAGTCTCCCTGAGAGTAAAGTCACTCCCTGAAGTCAGAGTATTTATAAGTCAGTGTGAGGGCTTTTACCAGATTGTTTGTTTCACAGTGACAGTTATTTGTTGCTCATTAGAACCCCGGCGAGGAACAAACAGATTATTACACGCAATCTGATAGGCCCTCGCCGGGGTTTTACCCGACTCGAATCTCCATCCCCGGTGGGGGGGTTGTGGCAGCCCCTCAGCCAATGCGGAGGCTCGGAACGGGGTAATCCCTGCTCCAAGCCACCACACGAGTGGAGAAGGTCTTCCTCCGCCGCTGGGGATTGAGGTAAGTGTTTTCTCACGCCCCCTCGCCCCTTGTTCCCCCCTCCAAAAAATCCTCTCCCCGCCCTCCCAACCCCACTTACCTTCTTTTTTTCTCCTTTTTCAGGAGCGAACACGCTGGGAATGCTTCTTTCCCCAGCGCGTTCGCTCCCGGTGGCCGCCATGGAAAGGGAAAACAGACTCTGTGTTTCCTTCCCCAGCAGCAATTTTTTTAACCTTTTTTTCTCCTGTTATGAAACCCTGCAGTGTTTCGGAACAGAAAAACAATGTCATTAGTATCCTGGTCTTACGGGCCGGGGTACTATTAGCAATAAGCCCCTCACCTCGGGGGCATTACTGCGAAAAAAATAGAGAAAAAGGTGCCCCGCGGATTAGGGCTTATTGCTTAAATAAAAGCTCTGATATTTTACTTTAATTTCTTTTGAGCAGCATTTTAGCATTTTGTTTCTGTTCTCAGTTTATTCACTGTTCATGTACCTTAAAAGAAGTACGTGCATGCTTGAGCCTTTACTTGCTGGGTTCGATGTTCGGTCTTCTGCCTAAAAGAATGCGGGTGTTCTTGTAGGTATATCCTCTATTTTCTCATGTGTCTTGTGGTTGCATGTTCTCCCTCTTTACGTAATGGAATGGATTTATGGTTCCCTGCCTGAAATTACATGTAAGTGTTCTAGGTGTAACATCTTTCGTGAGGTTTCTGAAAAAAATGTCGTTTACTTCACTGGGATGAATGTGCAGTTCCCTGCTTGACAATAACATTCAGGTGTCCTGGAATGCATTTCTTGTGTTGCTCTCAGAACAAGGTATACTTGGGGTGACGCTGTAGGGTGCGTCGATTTGAGACTCTTCCAGCCTACAGGCACCAACAGGCTTGAAGAGTCTCAAACAGGAATGAGTGAGCTGGCTTTAAAGAGATTGCATACAAGAGATGACTGTTAACCATTTTTCAAGGCATGTCTTTGGTACAAGCCAATGGGTGACTTAATTTTTCAAGGCATGTCTTTCATACAAAGGATGACCCTTAACAATGTTTCAAGGAGCAGCTTCACTCCAGGGGATGAGCCCAGCTGGGAACTAATATGTCTTTGGATCCCTAAATAATTTTCTAAGCCAGACCATGGGGGTCATTATGAGGTAGGCGGTAAGGGTTTAACTGCGTCCCACGAGCAGAGCAGGGTGCTAACAACGGGCCCGTTGGGGGCTCAAATGGGAATGGGGATGGGTTCCTGAAAGAGAAATTACCGGGCCCTCAAAGGTTCTTCATTCAAGGAACCCAGACCCGGTACCCGGTAAGGGGGTAGCCATGCTGCTAATAGTGGCATGGTTACCACCTACCTCGTAATGACCCCCCATGTGTTTCTTTCTTGCCGTTACACAATAAGTCTTATGTCTTTACTGGGTGTGGGTGAAGGCCAAAGCACTGTGAACCCCACATCTATTTATAGGACAAAGAAGAAAGGCAAAGCACTGAGAACCACATGTACATATACAAGGCATAGGAGAATGCAAATGCACTGAGAACCCCACATGCTCTTAGCAGGCATAGAATAAGGCCACAGCCAAATCACTGAGAACCTGACAAGAATTCGTTAGGCCTTGGAGATTGCCAATGCACTGAAATCCCTATGTGCATTTAGCAGGTGTAGGAGCAAGCCAAATCACTTAACAAATGGTGTGCATTCTGTAGGAAGAAGAGGAGGCCAAAGAACTGAGAACCCCATATGAATTTTATAGGAAGAAAAGGCTAACTCACTAAAAGCCTCACACGCAGATCTCTTCCTTTGCAAATAACAAGGGTACCTATCTCAAAAGAATCTGGTGCATTGTGAAAAAGTCATTTTGCAAACACTACCTCTGCACATGCATCAGGTGCCAGATGAGGGAGTTCATTCCTGAAAATTCCCCACTACTGATTTCCTTCAAAAAAGAGCAAAATGAAGAACGTGACAAAGATTATATTTCATCTCCTGATTCAGGATTGAGACTCAGCCACCTCTTCTTTGACGATGCCACAGGTAGCGAGGAAGACTAAGAGAGAGTAGAATAGAGAGTAGGCATTGGAAAAAACATACAATTGTCATGTGAAAGCATTGTACCCAAGTAGAACGTTTCAGGCACTCCCCATTCACCACCATACATTCTTTTCCAAACATAGTAATTGGAATTACTTTGCAGTCAGTCACCTCAAATGCACCAGCTCCTTGGTCAACAGTGCCAGCATAACATTAATTTAAAAGTATACCAAGAAGACCCCTAGAGAAAACAGATCTCAGGGCATGTCTCAGGCCTCCCAACAACTGAGGAGCATGGAGTTATTTTACGGTGGAAAAGCAAACAAGCTCTTCTTACCACCTGCCATGTATACAAACCAAGTGTCTTGCGTTGGAAGCGGGGTACCAGTTTTGTGCCCTCTTCCCTGTCTGCCCAGATGAGACAGAATCATCTGCATGCTTGGCAAAAGGAAATGGGATTGGAAGCCTCCCATCCCTCAACTACTGCCAAGGGACATATTTGCACCACCATCCCACACCACTAGAATAGGTCCGTTGCTTTGAAGACAGATTCCTCAGATGTCGAAGACTTGTATGATAACCAGCTACACTCTTGAAGATGGAGTAATGTGCGAAAAGGTGGTGAAGACTTTGATTCTAACAGTAGTGGTTCAGTGCAATGCAAAAGTACTTTTTTCCTTCATCTACAATTTATTTGGCTTTACCTAGTGGAGGCACTATCTGAGTCCTAGTATTATGCTTCCAATCTGGAGTTTGCTTATGTTATGTTTCTGCTTCAATTTATTTGGCTCTACCAAATAGTAATTCCACACATCCTCTCTATAGTGTGAAGGGTGCAAATGTATGAGCCTGACAAAGAGGTGGCATATTTGTTGGCAAATACTTTTATAAAAGATAAATAAAAGGAAAAACATATCTGGCCCTATTTCTAAGAGGGGTTTACCGGCCTCACCAAAAAGTCAAAGGACTTTGTCAGGAAGTCTGAAAACATAAAATGTCCACCGTCTTGTGTCCAAACCTATTTCCGTCCCTTACACACTAAATTAATTGAGGAAAACTCTGACCTTCTGGATGCAGAGGAATGCTTCTCAAGTTCTAGACTCCCACTAAAATGTTCAGTTCTTCATGTTCAAATCGTAACAAGAAAACACAATTCCCCTCTTCTCCTTTCACTTCACAAATGTCTCATCAAGTCTGAGTTCACTATTCTATCAGACTTGATTTGCAAATCATCTTGGTGTAGATAGTTGTACTTTCACAGAACTAATGCCACACAGCGAATCTGGTTCACTCTACTGACAGATTTTCTTATGGTTATTTCTTTGTTCGCCTATAGCTGTGTCCCACAAGAAAACAAGCATCAAAAGCAAATTTCCCAAATGTATAATTAAGTCTGGTTTACTCCCCTGCCAGACTTGATTGTATTTGTTGCTGCGCCAGAGACTGTGTTTAACAATGGGCCCTTGCCCCTTTAGCTCTACTTCTTCCTGCTCACTTTTGAATGGGTCCTATATCCTTCTGGAATGCATCAGGGTGTCCCTGATTTACTCTGTATCCTTTCTCTTGTTTCTGTGGGTCCCTGACCCCTTTTTGCCTTCTCAGCACTACCCCGATTTGTCTTGGCGCTCAGCATCTTGTTCGCGTACTTCCTCAGACTGTAAAGGGTCCTTTACCCTTCGGTATTCTTTTTGTGCGGTTTCACCAGTCTTATATGGACCCCAGACGCCTCTCTCAGCTTTGTCTTGTTTCTCAGCACCTTGTTTGCATGCTTCCTTAGACTGCAGTGGGTCATTGACCCTTCTGTACTCATCTTGTGCGGCTTACCCATGTCATATGGGTCCCAGAACCCTCGCTAAAGTTTTCACTCACTTTTGGCCAGGCCTGGTTCACTAACCTGCCAGGTACTGTTTCTCATATGTCCGCATTGCATTTCTCCCCAGGGACTGGGATGAGTGAGAAGGGGTTCCTGAGCTTCCCCAAATGCCTCCTTTGCTCTTTGTGATCCCAGCCACTTGCTACGGTAACCCAGGTACCTTTTGTGGCATTAACGTCTGATTTGGATGACTTTGCAGGACTGCCTCTGCAAGCTATGGACTTCCGCACCCCTTCCGGCTCTCTCTGTGTCTCCTCGATATACTTCCCTCTGCCTCGGTCACTTGGTCCAGCTCCCAATTTTTAGGGGAATGCTAAAGGACAGATAAGGGGTTGGGAATAGGTAAAAATGGGTGGGGTAGGGTGGGTTTGTTAGGGTTAAACCTCCATTAAAAAAAAAAATTGATGACCTTTTTTCGTAATTCTGTACATGTTTAAAAGCCAGTCGTAGAAATTACTAGCAATGATATAGAGGGGGGAGTGGGCTGAGAGGTGTGAGGGGATATAGAAGGAGGAGTTACATACCATGGTCTCCCACGATAGTCATCACAGGTCCCATGGAGGGCTTCCCGCCCCATGAGATCCACCCGGTGAGTACCACCCCCAGGGGGACTATTGGGTAGTGGCCTCACCTCCCTAGCCCCCTCAGGAGCAGTGACAATACTCTAGTCTTTGTCAATAGTGCTACATTCAGGACCTCTTCTACAGTTCAGTTAACAAAAAACATTGGATTCAGTCATGGTTATGTCTCTATGAATTTAACTCTGAGCCATTCTTCAGTCCTAGTCTGAGTCATAGTTCTGATTCAATTTAATTGGCTCTACCAACCAGTGGAGCCACTAATGCCTTTTTACGGCACTCTTCCAGTTTTCCATGTCATCCTTTTACAAACCCCCTGCCTAGTCACCTATTAGAGGGCAGACTGGTACATGATTCTCTGTTGCATCCATCACTAGGTCATCATCCAGTTTACATCAACCAAGAGAGGCCATGCAATGCACACAGCCTGCTTTCTTCATCACTCTATCTCACTCATGCTGCCGAAATAATACCACACCCTGAATTCTGCCACAACCAACATTAGGCCATACTGATTGTGGTGGTAAAGTGGCCATAGCCAGAGATTCGTGGTCTAGAAGGCAGCTAGCCTGGGTAAGAGTCAGTGGGAATGGAGGTTGTCTACCAGAGTGTGACCAGCGATGAGCTGATATGTTATCTGACACTGCATTGTGGCCACTGTCAGTGCTGCAGGAGGGTTCTGGACTACATATTGTACTTGAATACATTGTGGTGCCACAAACTACAATGCTTGTTCAGTGAGGAGGTGCTCAAGGCAATCTTACATGTGTTACGCCTGTGAATTGCTTTCTATCAGAGTCTCCATATTACACCGCCTGCTTCCCTGTGACAGTGAAAACCTCAGGGAAGCTGAATCAGTCCCACACCCTTGAGCAGATGGAATGTGATATCATGGGCAACCCCATTCATGTCACTTGAATATAGGGTTGGTTAGAAGTTTAGCAGAGACAGATCTAAGATGGCTCCCCGGGACATAAGAGGAGAGATCATTCCTACTCAGTGCAGGGCCTGTTTTATGATCTGCTTTATGTGTAAGGCACTGGACTTTCAATTAAATCCTTTGAGCTACTGAGTACCAGTGAAAAGTATAGGGAGAGGGGGAGATATGGTTACATTGCTTGAGATGGAAAATCAGCCTTGCAGTCCCATTTTGAATGCACTGTAATGTTTTAGGGATCCCTAAATAAATGGCATTGCAATAGTCTTCATGAATAGATGTAATGTGATGCCATGGGTGGGGATGCCTTATGTCCTGCCATCCCTATCCTCAAAAAATATTGAGAACCCAGATTTCTCCTCCAGAACCTTCTGCTCAGAAAATCGTGGGTTGTCCAACTCATGCTCTATGGTCTCTTGCACCATTACCACCTCCTTCTATTAGCACCTCTGCCCTTGCCCTGCTGAACCTCTGTGGTGGCCTTCCCTTTCTGATTGTGGAATACCTCCTCCTACACCAACTCCATGGTCAAGGTACATGCCTACCTTCTGCAGGAACTCCTCGATTGACTCTGCCTCTACCACGACCTTCTCTAGATAGAGAAACACAAATTAACCTCCTCATGCTCTTTATCTCCATCCCTATTCTCTATCTATCCCATCTCAATCATCACCACCTTCTCCCGAATCACCATCGACCCTTCTGTAACCACAATTTCCCACTCCTTGACCACCACCTCACACTTTGTCTGTTTCTCGGTATGCCCCTTTCAGACTCTATCTCCCCCTGCTGGCTGATTCACTCAACCTCTGATCCAGATATATATATATATATCCAGTCAATTGTGCAAAGGTCAATTCGGACCCTCCACTTTCGGTCAATTAGGTAATTCGAACAATTGTGTTCGAACAATTTGGGTAATATCGTAAAAATGAACACGACATGATCTGCTATTAGCTGCATCGACGACCATTTACAGAGTTGTTTTAACATACATGTCAACATTCCATTTGGGAGAGATTAGTACACTCCTCTTTTCAGCTTTGCATTGGGGACTTGAAGGCCTGGATTTCCCCAATATGAATCCAGGACTAAGAGTCCCAGAATGCACAATAAAACCAGGACTGGACTGGTGTCTCCCAAATTGAATTGATAACATTGACTTGTATGTTTTAAAGTCAGAAGCACAATGTCCTGGTATCTGCTCTAAGGAATCTGTGCTCTGCTTGTGCCTTGTATGCTTAATCCACAACAAACACTGTTTCCTATTATGAAGAAGTCACCTGTAGACCAGTTTCTGACCACTCCTGCATTCTGGAGATGAATAGATGGGTCTTTGCATAATGGCAAAGGGACTCTACTCTGAAACTGGGGGATTTATACAAAGAAGGGGCACCTTTAACTTTTGAGGAATGTAAGAGCCCATCCCTGTTTTACCACGTGCAATACAAATAAATGAGACACACCCCAGGCGGGGAATAAGTCTAAGAGGACAGGTTGCAAGAGTTTGAATGCTTTATCTAGAATTGGCATCCAGAGGACTCTGCTGCCTGAGAGTGCTCTGGCAAACATTACACTTACATGACAATATAAAGTAAAAACTTGTCATAGATGACACAACTAACATAGGGTACTAGGCCAGTGCAGGATTGGATAGGCAGGATAGATGTATATAGTCCACGGGGCGTTTCTCTGTCTGGAATGGTTGTTTCAACTGGCGGGAGGACGAGCGTCACAAGGTCCATCTGCCTGTCTCCGGGCGGGGTGAGGGTCAGGTCACTGCGAGGCGGGACGGCCACTAACTAAGCTAACATAATACAACCTAATAAAACATGCACTAGATAAAAGTCATCACAACTCCTTTGAGCAAATCATTGTAAACCTATACATTTCATTAGTGTATTTACATCATTGCTTATCAGGACTTATATAGGGTACCAGGTTAAGGGTCTTGACCAGTATGATAACATTGATTGAACTATGGGTCTGGATTCATCAAAGAGGCTGAGGCAGGTTGGTGTTTGTTAGTAGTGGGAGACAATATACTGTGACAGAGGTCTGATTTTAGCTAAGGGCATGCTGGGGTGGGAATCATGACGGGGTCACATATCTGGTACATCAAGAGAATACCTTGCAGGGACACAGGCATTAATTTTCCAATAGCGAGGGTCAGGGGCATGGGCAGGTTTGTGGAGATGGATGAGCTACAGGGCCTGGCTCAAGCCGGTTCCCACATGGGACAGTGATCTCAAAGGAAGAGTGAGATGTTACATTTGTTTTTGTTGCAATTACCTCCGACTCGAGCGTGAGAATGGAGCTGTGAAGCTTTCATCACAGTGAGAAAGGGTGGGGGCCTTGTGCTCGGTGTGCGCTGTGCTGCTGAGGGGAGAGAAGCCTTTTTGTATTATCACAGTGAGGCCAAGTCAGAAAAGATGGAGTCGAGGGTGCACACAATGGATGCCACATGTCCTGCGCAACAGCCCCATCTACGCAAATGCCAGCCAATGCTGGTATTACATAAGGGTGATGGAGGCATTCCCCACCATTGGAGGCACATGGTCCAAGCTGTACTGAATGAATGGGGGAACGGGGGGGCCTAACGGCCCCTCACTCCCACACATTTCCCCCTTTCGTTACATCTAAAGTAACAAACTATTAGCTCTTTTGTTCTCACTTCAATAGTACTCAGCTTCAGCTACCGCTTCATCCCAAGCAGGTGTACCTTTTATGGGCATCCATGCTCTACATACACTTTTAAGGCTGTGGCCCTTCCTAGCGTATTCATCTGGGGTGCATGTCATGTTTATCCCTCCATTCCCATCTAGGTCCACCCATGCTTCATTGTACCATTGCAGCTCGCTTGGTTCTTTTATGGTGGTGTGGTGTAGTTTGTCAACCCTGTCCCCATTCTGGCGGTATACAGCTGTCATGCGATAATTTGGTGGGTTAGGTTCTCCAGTTTGCATTTGTGCGTCTATTATAGTTGTTACCGTTTTCTGTCGGCCCATCGTTACCATCATCATAGTTGAGCTAAGCATAGATTTTGCGCAGCATCGGGTACCTAGTTGGCACACACAGAAAAATAGCAGAATGAACACGATGACAGGAACAAACATTTTCATCACGGTGTTGAACCAGGATGGTACCCAGCTGAACATGTTGTCAAACCAGTTGCTTGGTTCTATTCCTCCCTCTTTCGACATTCTCTCCCCCAGGCTGTGTACTGGTGAGATTACGTGGGAGAGGGTCCCATTATCTGCATCTTCAGAGGGTACGAATGTACAGCATGGGTTACCGATTTTTCAGTAAACACCACCATCCATTGCTGTGAGAAGATCCAGGACGTACCGGTTCTGCATTGTCATTAGGCGCAAAGCACAAAGTTCCACCTTGATCACATTGAACCCTTCGTCAGTGTCGTTGGCCAGTTGGATCGGCTCCCAGCGGATGATTTGTAACAACTTGGTGTTAGTTCGAGCCTGGAGACCTGGCGTTAAGAGAGAAGCAAAGAATGTCTCTGCGGAATTGAAGAGTTTACACTTCGCCGGGATCTCGGCAAGAAGAGCAGATGATTCAATGGAGATATAGTTTGATGATCTGCTTGTGCGAGAGAGTCTGTCTTTTAGGTCAGGTCATACAGCAGGCTCTGTTATTGCTACTTGGGGCACTGGCGATGTGCCAGCCGATTGCCCTGCTGCTGATATGCCAGCCGATTTCCCTGCTGCCGATATGTCAGCCGATTTCCCTGCTACCAATATGCCAGCTGAACCTTCACCTCCTTGGATATGGCTTTCTGGTATTACCATCAGAGCTGAATGTAGGGTGGCTAGGGCGTAAGTTCCTCTCCATGATGCCGGGAGATGCAGGTAGGCTTGTTTACCGCAGACCATTGGGTCTCAATGTCCATCAATGCGGCTGTACCTTTTTTCATGTCCGGAATAATGATTGTTTTGTTGCACTGCTTGCTGACACCCATAGGCATCTTCCCTTCTCCATGAAAGCAAAGCTCATGTGATATTTCTTTTTGCGCCTTGATGGGTTTTTCTAGTGCGGTGACCCAAGTGAGTTTTGCACTGTGCTGAGACCAGAAAGGAGCACACGTTTCTTTGACCCATTGAAAGTTTTCTTCCGTTAATCCTCTGAGTGCTTCAGCTTTGCACTCGATCGTTTCATCATGCCACTTGTTTTCTGTGACCCTTGTTCCTTTTATGATGAAGAACGGTTCTTTAATTACTCCTTGGCGCCTGCTTGTGCATGTTTTCTCATTCTGCAGCAGCTCTATTGTAACTGTGTGTGGCTGGAAGGTGCTCTGAATTCTACATAATACGAGATGAATAAAACACTGGGCGTCTGACAAGGGTATGAGCGAGCAGACATAGCAGCTCTCATTCGTGGCTTGTTTTGCTGTAGCACTCATATCGGAGTACCATTTATTTGATTGGTCGGGGTGACAGGGGTCTTCAATTTCGTCTAATCTCCAGCTGTGGTAGATATCATATATCTTCCCTTCCACCCCCTTTTCCATATCCTCCTCCCCCCTTCCCGGTTATTCATTTGTTTTACTTTTCAATAGTGTATGGGAAACACTCCTGCCCATGTTGTGTCATTAAGTTCGTTCACAGTTTACCCAGCTGATAAATCTGGGGACTCTTGGGTAGCAGCAACATGAAATTGCATTATAGTTTTGTGCGAGGTAGGTTCTCTGGTTGTCTGTGCATTAACATGTATCATGTTAGGTTCATTTACCCAAAAGTAATTACCATCATATTCGGTTTTTTTCATTGTCATTGCTTACGCTTATAGCAGCAAGTGGAAGGAGGGGGGCTGTTGCTGTGTGATTAATATGCAACGTGGTGAGGTTTGTATTGGCAGGGTAATCATTAACAGAATAATCATGTCTCCACATTGTTTTCACACCTGCCCATATAAGTACTGACCCTTCTTGTATTAGCTGTGCCCCGCTCCCCCCTTTTTCATGTCCTCTATAATGAAAAACACAGTGTAGTACCAAGCCATAAAAAATCACATTGTAGAAAACAATATTGCCGAATATTTCAGTCCACATTCAATATTATATTTATTTGCTCTATTAACTACCCTATCGCTAACTAACATTGCTCTGGTGTCTGTGAGTGCACTTCTTTCGGTCATTGTGTTACCTAGAGGGCCGATATAAAATTGTTAAGTGATAAGCAATCATTTCATTGTTCATTTCACTATTATTATTGTTTTTTCATGCTATTTATTAAGCTCTTTTTTGTTACTATGTTATACTGTCTGTGGTGTGCACACTGTAATACTGTATTTCTATATTTCTGGTACTTTCAATTGCTGTTATACTTTTTTATAACGAACATGATTTTTTTCTCAATTTTAAGCATCATTCCTGTGTACTGGTTGTTACTTGTATTCTTCAGCAAATTTAGGAAAGAGACGGAGAGGGATAGATAAAGTGAAATGGACAAAGAGAGAGAGACAGCAAGAGAGAGAGAGAGAGAGAAAGTCGCACATGTATTCTTATTCAGTTTTTGTTACTTCTTGCTTTTATCATTTTATACTGTTTCCATGATCACTCTTCCTACCCATTTGCTACTTCATTGCTAGTTGTTTGTTCGCATTGAGGGATTGCACTATCACATGCTCTTCTCGCACCCAATATTTCAATCCTTTCACTTTTACTGCCGTGGGTGTGCATTAAATTACCTCATACGGACCATGGAATCTTGGAGAGTTCCACCTCCGAACAAAACTTCGCACATACACATTTTCTCCTGGCATCAATGGTCCTTCCGGACTGTCTTGCGCTGGCATTGCTGTATCTGTCGCAGTGTTTTCTGTAAAGGGTGGTGCAATTTGTCGTGCTATGCTACGCACTGCGCGTGTCAACTGTGTAAGGTATTCCTTAAATTCTTCCCCCAGCACTGTGGCAGCCCTGTGTACATCTGATGCTTTTATTACTGGGGAGTGTGGTGTATGAATACGCTTGCCCGTCACTATTTCGTGCAGGCTCAAATGATAGTCCTGGCTTGTCTGCGTTCTGAGTTGGAACAGTGCTAGAGGCAGGCAATACACCCAATTCTTTTTAAGTGTGTTGCACAACTTTGACAATTTACTTTTGAGCAGACCATTGATCTTTTCCACCACTCCGGAACGAACCAATGCTCTCGTATGTCTGCTGAAATGCTACTGTCAACATTTTCACTGCCACAACTACTTTTCCAGTTAGTTCCTGTCTCCATATCAAATCTGTTGGCTACTGCTTGCACCCTCTTTTGACCCACAAGTCTTTCTCTTCTACCGGTGCTCTCCTTTGCATTTCTATTATTGTGTTAATGGTGTATTGCTGTACCCCTCCTCTAATGTATCAGTACTGGTAGTTTTGACAATACATTCAATGGTTGGGGGTGCCTTGAAACATGCGGCATCTTTCGCTGCTGCATCTGCTGCTGCGTTTCCCAATGAGATTGCGTCTGTGTTGTTGGTATGGGCCTGGCATTTCACCACTGCCACTACTCATGGTTCTGCTAACGCTTCTATTAGTTCATTTAGTAATGCTGCATGTTGTACTGGTGACCCATCTGCCCTTCGGAACCCTCTTCGTCACCATCGTGACAACCCTGAGTGTACCGTTGTTGTGGCATATGCTGAATCTGAATATATCGTCACTGTGCATCCTTTTGCAGTGCGCAGTGCTTCAATTAGTGCTACCAATTCCGCCGCTTGTGCAGAGTAATGAGAGGGGAGGCGTTTTTGTATAATTATTTCATATCCTTCTTCTTCCATTCTTACAACTGCTACTCCCACATGTTCCTGCATGTCTTCTACAGTGCATGGTTCGGTGATGAACGTGGCTGGGTTTACTGTTTTACATCTGACAACATGTACATTTGGCCTGGAGATTATTATTTTGTAGGCTGTTGCCCTTTGTGTTGTTAAGGTTGATTTGGATCTTTCCAGAACTTCAAATAGTGAGTGCTCCGCGTATCTTGTCGCTGAGCATCCCATTACGATGGTGGCTCTTTTTTCAATGGCGAAGGCCACTGCAGCTAGAGCTTCTTCGCACACAAAGTGCCCTTGCATCACTGAGTCCAATGTTCCGCTGCAATAGGGCAATGGCTTGTGGCCTAGTGAAGTTTTCTATGTCAGCACTGCAGTCATTAACGTGACATTGCAGTGTGAGAATAAATAAAATTCCCTGTCATAATCTGGGTTTGCGAGAACTGGAGTGTTCGCGATCAGATCTTGCAACTTGAAGTACTGTGTCATCATCTCATTTGTCCATTTTATCGGGACATTATTCTTTTGGGATTCCTTTAGCGCTTGCAGCAGTGGGCATGTGCATGCTGCATAGTCTAGTATCCATGTGCGGCAATAATTGCAGATACCGAGAAACTTTTGCATGTCTTTTACTGTTTTTGGTATTATCATATGGCGTATGGCAGATGCCCTGTCAGGCAGTATCCTCTTGCCATCTTTGGAAATTAGTTGCCCTAAGTACAGTACTTCTGCTAGGCAGTATTGCAGTTTTCCTTTATCTACCTTGTACCCTTTCATGGCTAACAAATTCAACAATGTTATGAAGTCGGCCCTGCACTGCTCTTTACTCTTGCTGCAGATGAGTAAATCATCTACATGTTGGCCCTCATTACAACACCGGCGCTAAACCATGGCGCTATTATTGGTGCCGGTGTTGTAACGGGTCCGCCATGGTTCAATGGGGAATTACCACCCCATTCCAAGGTTGGCGGGGCGGTAATTCCCCATTGAACCATGGCCCTTCCCCATTCCCATTTTCGCCCCATAGGAATGGGGAAGGCGCTAAGTACGGTACTGCAAATTGTGGTACCGTACTTAGCACCAAGGTCCCTTTACAGGTCCCTACTTTAACGGCTGGTGTAGACCAGCCGTTAAGGTCGGGTCCCGCAAAGGGACGTCGTAGTAAGGCGCTAAGTGTTTAACGCCGGCACAGCCTTTTACGGTGCCGTTAAACACTTAGCGCCAGGGTCGTAATGAGGCCCATTGTATTATTGTGCTTTCTAAATAAATGTTTCCGAGATCTTCATGCAGGATCCTATTGAAAATGCTGGGGCTTTCACAATATCCCTGCAGTAGTCTGCGATGTTCATATCTGTTCCCCCCTAGCGTGAACGCTGTGAGGCACTGAGAGCTTGGGTCAATAGGAATCGAAAAGAAAGCATTCTTCAGATCCACTACTGTGATGCATGTGGCATCTTTAGGTATGCTACACAATATTGATGCTGGATTAGGCACTAATGGGAATTCTTTCTGGATGACGTCATTGAGTGGGGGTAAGTCTTGTATCATTCTCCACGCCCCACCTTTTGCTTTTTTGATCAGAAAAATCACAGTGTTATATAGTGAATTTGATGGCACTATTATTTCTTGCTTTAGTAGTGTATTTATTGTCTCTCTAATCCCTTCTTCTGCTTCCCTTGATAGTGGATACTGCTTGACTCTAGGGGGTATGCCGCCTGGTTTCAATTTTATCTTTATTGGTGTTACTTTGTGTAATAACCCTACATCATGGGGGCCTGTAGTCCATATTTCTGGCAGGACCCTTTCCATGTCTTTCTCAAATATTGTGGGTGGCATGTTGACACTGACCATGAGTGAGCTGTGTATTTCCCTATGTTGGATCATGATGTCACATGGTATGCTTATTTCCATTATTATTTCTCCATCACTCTCATTGTCAGTGGACAACTCTTCATCAGTTAAGTCGCGCAACATTATGTTTGGGTCTATGCACAGTACTGTTCTCCACTCGCACCCATGTGTGTCCAGTCCTATCACCGTGGTACGTTTGCTTGAGACCTGAACCCCCTATAGATCAATAGACAAAATGGTTCCTGGCACAATGTCTGTATTTACAATTGGACGAAAAACTAAATCTGAGGGTACCTTCCACTCTTTTCTCGTTATCACTGGCACCACTCGTGTCAACACCCTGATACCATAAATGAACATGTCCATGTCAATGGGCACCACTCTTACTGCAACTTCGTTTGTCATGGTGCTAATCATCAACATCGCTCGCACGGGGCAAACTCCGGGGGTCGAACATACTATCTCCCTTTCAGTAAAGGAGATTGTCATGTTTAATTTGCTCAAAAGGTCTCTTCTCAGCAAATTTATTGGCGCGTCTTTGTGATACAGTAAGGGTGCGTGCACTGTTTTTCCCCCCACCGCTATGTCAAGGTCTTTTGTGTAAGGAACTTTTAAAATAGCCCCAGAGAATACCTGCGTTTCCAAATTTCTTCCCGAGAGCGGAAACCGCCCTTCCATGAGACATGATTTCTCCGCTCCTGAATCTGCCATAAAGATAAACTGCTTGTTTCCTATCTCTGCTCCCACTAGTGGTTCCTCTTCTGCACGTAGGGTAGTGGATAGGACTGCACATTCAAGAGCTCTCTGTGGGCTGTCCTAATTGGCATACGTCTCAGTTCCTGCCATTGAGAAAACATTATCTCCTACCACCGCTGCGCCTCGAAAAGGTGCAGGTGCACCATTGGCAGATGTTGCAAAAATGGTATTGTTTGCATTCCATACAGTATTTTGTCTTGCCATAGGTGGTTGTATACCCCTCTGTTGTGGCTGCTGCTGTTGGGGTTGCTGTATTTGTGGCATCTGGGCTTCATTGTAATATTGCTCATTTTGTCCCCCGCCTCCCATAGTCAACCCATAGGGACTACCCGGGTGTGGATGACCGTATTGTTGTTCATTTCCCATAGGGGGCTGCCCTTGGAAGTAACCCATAGGCCGCATTCTACATTCTCTTGAATAATGCCCCCACCTCCCGCAGTTCCAAATTGATCGCTGCGATCCTCTTCTCATCACAGGGCCACCTAATCCTCTATTTCCCATTCCTCCGAATCCCTCTCGTGGTCCTCTGTACACACCTCGTCCTCTTGCTGGTCTTCCTTGCCATTGGGGCCCTCCGTATTGTTCTTCTCCGTCCCACTGTTCTTGTCCTCTTGCAGCCCATGTTGCGGCCATTCTGGCTGGTGCGTTTCCTACTTCGTCATCCCCTTCACTGCTCCTATCAGTTGAGGTTGCTGCATTCAGCGCTGCAACCTTCACTAACTTATTCTGCACCAACTTTGCTTTGTCTGCCAACCTTTTCTGTGCTATCTCCTTTTCTCTTTCTTTGATCCTCCTACAATGGTGCACAATTATGCTTTGGATCTCAGGCCAGGCCTTGGCTTCTATCCCAGCTATTTTATCCAAGGACTTCTGTACCTCCTTCGGGAGTCCTTTTTTTAATTATGAAATAGAACAAGGCGGTGGATTGATCCCACGCCATACCCGTTTCACTTCTCCACAGGTCTTGCACTCAGAGGATGAATTGCGTAAGCTCCTCCTCCTCTCCCATTGTGCACTGCATCACTAAGTGTAAATCTGGAATGTCTGGAAATGTTCTCCGCGATGCATCCCATACTTGTGCTCTAACGTTATTGAATGGAGATCCATCATGGCATTCACAACTCATTGTCACTCCCGGGAACCCCGCCTTCACCCACACTGCATCTGCCTGATCACCAAGAGCAGACACCAACACTCTTTTCACATTCTCTATTGCTAATGGAACCCCTGCTGTATTCGTTTTGAATGTGTGTATCCATTTCCCCGCCCCACCCGAAAGTGGGGGGAGAAGTATCAACAAGTTGTTCTTATCCATTTGGGCCCAGGGAATGTACTGCGGCCTCCCTGCCCCGTTATGTATTAGCTGCATTTGTAGTTTGTGTTTTCTTCCTCCCTTACTTACCATTCCCTTCTTTGTCTTACTCACCAGCATATTTCCTACTCATTTTCTTAACCTCCCTTGCCACCTTGGTGCAGCCCTTTCATCTTCTTGGTCGAATGGGAATGGCAGCGGAGACCCCGCCGCCGCTACCCTTTCTTCATAGTCATCTAAATCGCTCCATACTACTTCTACTTCTTCTTCTTGCTCCCTCTCTTCTTGCCCCTCCCCGCGCTGGCTATCTGGGGTTGTTGGTCGTATTATTCTCACAGGCTTACCATTTAAATGGAACAGAAACCCCCCCAATTACCACTCCTGCTCTTGCCCTCTTGGTATTATCGCCGGCTGTGGCGGCGCTGGCGTTGATTCTCCTGCAACGCTTGGCAGAGGCGTGATGTCTGCCACCGCCAATGGTTGCACCTCCCCTCCCCCTGGCAACATCTGGCTCCTATCGCATAACGCTCTTAATCGTGTCATTTCCAATTGTGCATGTGCAAGTTGCCTGTCTAAATCTCCGGTTAGTTGTGCTAAATTCACCGGAGGGGCGCTCGTTGGGCTGTAGAGCCCTCCCCTGTCATACGGGGGTGGTGTGATGGCTGATGCCATTGCCGGAGTGGTCGGGGTGTGGCACGTGGGCCCATACTGGGGCTCACTGTATCCCACTGCAGGCCTTGTCATCAGTGGGTATATTTTAGTAGTGTCATTTTCTGTTGTGGTTGTCGTGCATTCTCCCCCCGTGGCCCCACTTCCCTCTTCCAGCAACTTCTCTTTCTCAGCTGTCATATCCTTACTTACCTCACTTGTGGGTGCTACTTCCTCGAACATTCGCCACAGATCTAACACTTCCCTCCTGTTCTGTTACTGTTTTCCCTTATACCTTGCCATCAAGTGTGTAGACACTAGATCCAGTACCCTCTTGTCAAAAGACCCTCCCTCCGGCCATATGGGTGTTGTGCTGTCTCCTTTTATTTCCGCCACCCACTGATCGTGATATTTCTGTATCTTCTCACTGTACAAAGGGAGGTGTTGACAAATATGTGCTAGTGGTGTTGCTCCCCCCATGATAATGTATTTCTGACTCTTATTTGTGGTCAATTAGTCTCCTGAGTGCAGGTATACGGACACTCAGTTAACAATCTCTTTGCTGTAACACTTCTTTTCAACTTTCTTTTTAGCTTTTGGTACTAACAATATTTCAACAACCTTCCCACTTATACCATTTTACTGGGACCATAAATTATTTCAACTGTGACTATTCATCATTTACAAATAACCAAAATATTTTTCATTTACGTACACATTGCATTGTCAGTTTTCTTAATTAACCTTAAATTGTTTTCAATTCACAGACACATAAGCATTTACTAACAGACCAACATGTAACACTTTTAAGCACGTAAAAACATAAAACATGTAACATGGACTACCTGTGCGCTTGACTCCCTTTTTTAATCATTTCAGTTTGTTACCCCTTGCTCTAACTTTCTCATTCACTCCCCACTTCTTGCTCCCTTCTTGCTACCTCACCAAGAATTCTGCTCATACGGAAAAAGAATGTTCTAAATTACTACTCCGAGTCTACTAAATATACAAGACTTCTACTGTTTTCTCTTTATCTTCACTTATTTACCTGCACTGGATGAGACAATGCTACGCGGAGCCGCCTTCTACCCCGTTCGGGCTAGGATCCCTTACTCTTCTTTTTACCTCTTTCATCTCCACTGAACCTAATGGCCATATAAAGGATAGATCAGAAAAAGCCTCAGTATCATACACACAGAGCCTACCTTTTGTCTTGCTCACTCTGTTACCTGTTCCCTTTTTCCCCAACCCCTCCTTTACCTCTTGGAAACTTTCGCAACCGGTACTCACATGTTCAGTCGGGTGTTTCGAGAGTCACCATTCACGGTCTATCCACAGTCAGGTCCGCACCCCAACCAAGCCATGGCCCACCTTGGCGAGCAGTTTTTTAGTTGGGTATTTGGTAACCGGGAACACTGGGACCCTTCTTGTTGTGCGCACAGGCTGGTCGACTGCGGAGGCAATGGTTTTGCTGTGGGGCGTCCTGGATCTCGCCGCACGCCACGGGCCTCAGGGCACCTGTCCCAAATCACTTTGCAGAGGGTCACCAAATGTAAGAGCCCCAGTCTTACCACGTGCAAAACAAATAAATGAGACACACCCCAGGTGGGTAATAAGGCTAAGAGGACAGGTTTGCGAGAGTTTGAATGTTTTATCTAGAATTGGCATCCAGAGGACTCTGCTGCCTGAGAGCGCTCTGGCAAACATTACACTTACATGACAATATAAAGTAAAAAATAGTCACAGATGACGCAACTAACATAGGGTACTAGGCCAGTGCAGGATTGGATAGGCAGTATAGATGCATATAGTCAACGGGGCGTTGCTCCGTCCGGATTGGTTGTTTTAACTGGCGGGAGGACAAGCGTTATGAGGTCCATCTGCATGTGTCTGGGTGGGGTGAGGGTCAGGTTGCTGCGAGGCGGGGTGGCCACTAACTAAGCTAACATAATACAACCTAATAAAACATGCACTAGATAAAAGTCATCACAACTCCTTTGAGCAAATCACTGTAAACCTATAAATTTAATTTGTGTATTTACATCATTACTTATTGGAACTCATATGGGGTAGCAGGTTAAGGGTCTTGACCAGTACAATAACATTGATTGCACCATGGGTCTGGATTCATCAAAGAGGCTGAGGTGTTAGTAGTGGCAGACAATATACTGTGACAGAGGTATGATTTTAGCTAAGGGCATGCTGGGGTGGGCATCATGACGGGGTCAAATATCTGGTACATCAAGAGAAAACCTTGCAGGGACACAGGATTATACTGGAAGTAATTTTCCAATAGCGAGGGTGAGGGGGCATGGGCAAGTTTGTGGAGATGGATGAGCTACAGGGCCTGGCTCAAGCCGGTTCCCACATGGGACAGTGATCTCAGAGGAAGGTTGAGATGTTATATTTGTTTTTGTTTTTACCTCCAGCTCGAGCGTGAGAATGGAGCTGTGAAGCTTTCACAGTGAGAAAGGGTGGGGGGCTTGTGCGCGGTGTGCGCGGCACTGCTGAGGGGAGAGAAGCCTTTTTGTATTATCGCAGTGAGGCCTAGTCAGAAAAGATGGAATCGAGGGTGCACAAAATGGATGCCACATGTCCTGCGCAACAGCCCCATCTACGCAAATGCCAGCGAACGCTGGTATTACATAAGGGCTATGGAGGCATTCCCCACCATTGGAGGCACATGGTCCAAGCTGTACTGAATGCATGGGGGGTATAGGGGGGCCTGACAGCCTCTCGCTCCCACACAAATGCAAAGAGAAATCTGGACTCCCCGAAGTTGAAAGGTTCAGGTACACACAGGTGAGACATTTATTACCAACCCGCCAGTCAAAAAGACATGCACCAGGACTCCTGGCCGAATGGAACTCATGTTTCAACAGTACAGGCGAAATGGAAAGGTTTCTCAACTGTATAAACTCTTGGAGAAATTAGATGAGGAATGAAAGCTTCCCTATATGATCATTTGGAAGCAGGATATTGACCAAGAAAGAAATCATAGAAGATTCTTGGTACAGGATCTGGCAGAGAACCCAAAAAAGCTCTAAATGAGGGCTATAAATATGTGTTACAGATGGTATCTCACACCACTGAGACTCCAAAACATATTCCCGACCACCTCCAACCGTTGCTGGCTGGAATGCGGGGGTAAGGGACATTTGATCCATGTGTGGTGGACATGTCCCGTGATACAACTATACTGGAAGGAGTTCCTGGTGCAGATTAAGGACATTATTGGGGGTAAACTGCCCTTATGCCCCTTGGTAAAACTTTTGGGAGACACCCCAGAAGATGGCACATTCCAACTCTCAGGCCAATGGGCAAAACCTCTTACACACTTACTTCTAGGGGCCAGAATAACCAGGACACGCTTTTGAAATTGCAAGAGGGCCACCCCTCCCCAATAGCATGCTGGTGGATCAAGATCTGGGAGATTCTGGCCATGGAGGGGATCACAGCTTTTGTGAGTAAAAACTATCCCCATATAAACCAGCATCTTGTCATGGAACATGTGAGAGACAGAAAGGCTCCATTACATAGGCCCTGACTCATGCAAACCTTATGCATTGGTTAGTGATCAAGTGAGATAATATTGAGAAGGCATGTCAGGGGCAGGAGTTAAGTCTACTAGGGGAGTACAGGGTTCCAATGAACCTGGACAACACACTGGAACAAGATGGGATGGTCTTGTGGACTAGAATGTAGCATTGCAACTACTTGCATGACCTTTAATAATATATATTTGTTCTTCTTCTTTTGGGGAACGGGGGTTGAAATTGAAATACTGTCATCCATCATTGATACCTCTAAAAGTTGTATGTTACTATTGCTATGTTGATGGAGATGAAACTAAAGCTTTAGAAAATATATATATTAATAGGTACGTGTTTCTGGTATGTGTTCCTCTTTCCCCCCTTCTCTACCAGGTATTTGTCATTAATTCAACAATGTTGTTCAACTGGAAAAAATCCTCAGGGACAAGGAATGAACAAGGCTATTGGATATGGACTATTATCTATCACCCAAATTAATGAACTCCACAGAGCACCCCACATCAAAAAGTGACAAGATAAATACAGGCCTTCTCTCTCTGAATATTTAGGATAATCAACCTCCTCCCCAAATATTGTACAACTGGAGAAAAGGCATATATAATGGTCTCACCCTTCGAATACTTACAAACACCACATGCCCTTGTCCCAAATGTTGCATGACTGGGGCATAGGGTTGGTAAATTATCCACACTGCAAAGTTTCAAGGAAACCCCCCACCCGAGTTATTCTATGTACTCAGTGAACTGAATTTGCTTTTGCTATTTTCAAATTGTGCCATGAAAATGTGCACTGAAATGAGATTGCACTATAATGAGATGGCCAAGATTGGTTTAGCAGAGTAAGGTTTTTCTGAAATATATTGAATCCACAAATTAGCATTTAACATTCTGTTTCTGGCTGTGCTATTAAGAACGTTGTCATCTGGCATGTGACCATACATTGGGTGCGTGTTCACTTAATGACATAATTAGATTCCAGAAGAGAGCACATCACAAGTTGCAGAGGTTGAGAGACATACTCACATAACCCCTAATTAATAATTTGCTAACGGATGTTTGACAGGTGTTGAAGGTCAATGTGTGCCTTCTTCCCAGGAGTGATCCACACCCTTTGAGGCTAAGGAGGTAAGCCTTCTAAGCAAGACCCTCCGTAGGGGTCAGGGAAATTGGGACCTCACTTGGAGTGACTCTCTTCTAGTTGACAAGGATGCCTATTCCTACCAGGAACTCCCTACAAAGAACACTTTAGCCGATGTATACGGGAATAGATCATACTGAAATTATTTCTGTGGATTGGCATACCCAACAGACTAACATTACTCCCAGATATTTGTCTGAGGGCAATGCTGGGATCCTCGTGATGTCAACAGCTGATGGAGATCAACACGCCCCTTGGGAACGTGGTGGTGAGAATAAAGAGGCGAGCAAACTGGAATAGAGCAAGAAGAATCCTACACAGAGGCGAGCCTCTGACGTAGGAAGGTCCTGGAGGGGCAGAGCCGTGCTACACCGAGGAGCCAGTGGTAGCATAGTGGTAGCATGGAGCGGGAGCAGAATGGTGAGAAAAACACCAGAAGGTAGAACATCAACAACTCCAAACTGGAAACACAGACAGGCACAAGAGAGAGACCGTCTCGTCTGGTGGCATGACCACACAACAGCCTTGGTGGGCCTGGGGCTGGTTAAGTGACGCAGACACCAGGCCGCAATTGGGAAATCAAATCTCCAGTCTATATGCGATAAATGTAGCAACTCTTAAGCCGGTCAGGTGAAGCAAAGGAAAGGTAAAGCTAGGGTGAGGGATGGACCGTTACGTCCCTGAGTTAAGCAATTCCTAAAGAAAAAGGGGCTTAAGTAGGGGCTTAACTAGCGACAGTGAGACAAGAAGATGGTGAAGTCAAAAGGGTTACGGAAGCCTGAGAAACATGATCGCTGGACATGGAAAATGCCCAAGGGAGACCCTGCTGAATTAAGTAAATCAGAGGGCCAGAAGGCTGTGTGCATCCCTAGGAAAATGAGAACCTGGTGTGTTCAACTACCCAATACTAAATTAAGCTGGAGAAGGCAAAAAAGTTACTGCAGCCTAAAAGAATAGCGATTGCAGGATGGCAGCTAGCCAAGAGAGTCCCTGCTGAGTTGAGCCAATCAGAGGGCCAGAGGGGTTTGGGGGGCCCTAGAAGAATAAGGAACATATTTCAACACTTGGAAAACAGTGCACTCAATCCTAAATCAAGAACAATTGCACGTTGGTGAAATCGCAATAAGAGAATCATTTCTCGTTTTAAGGAATTGGAAACATTGGATTTGTGAAAAGATTTAAAACTATTTTGATTTGGACAATTGACGAGCACCCTTAGTTTAGTTTCTAGGCAGGGTAGACCCCGCAATAGGGACAGGTAGGCATTTTCTATTTATTTCAAATAAACATCCTTGAAATGTAAATCTCTGGAGCACACTATCAGTTAAATTGACATTCATTGTCCTTCAGAGGCTTGTGCCTTATATGACTTTATATAACTTTCTAAAAATTAGGGATCCATGTGTTTGTGTTTGAGTTGAGCTGTAAAGAATGTTCTGTAGGCATAATAATAATAATAATTTAGCATTTATATAGTGTTACGAACCCTCAGGAATTTGAGCGCTGCTTATTATTACCCACGGTGTGGTGCTCATTTATCGACCTCGGAAGGATGATAGGCTGCGTTTGGCCCTGCCGGGATGTCAGCAGCCTCTGCACAGATGTTAAGGCGAACGCTCTACTCGCTGTGCTATCGGACCGAAATAGATGCATGAAGGAAAATACAGGCTTAAAAGGATAATCCAGTAATAGAAATCCTAATGGGACTCAAAGCACTGCCACATATCATCAAAGAAAGGTGGATACCTTATTGTCACTGATTGTTAATGTTGCAGGTAAGGCTATGTGGAGAGCTGCAATGGTTTATTTTACTAGACAGCCTCTTACATTCACAAGACATAAGATATACATTACCATGCACTTTTTACACAATTACTATTGGCCTGCATGTGACAGGTGGCACACACACATTCATTTACCATAATGTCAAGTGAATATACTTTTATAATGCCGCCTGTAAGAAGCACATTTTGCATATGTAGGCCCTCATTACGACCCTGGCGGAAAGTGACTGACCTGACCGCCATAGCGTAAATAGCGTTTCCGCCATTGCACGACGGAGCAAAGTGCGGCTAATTCCGACCCATCGGGCACGAGCACTACGCCATGGCGGAAGTGCAAAGTCCGCGACAGCGGAAATGACCCCAAAACGTCCCTCACCGCCGTCGCACGGCGCCCAAGGTGCAATTCCGCCACCCATCTTAGCGGTCACCGTAATGAGCGGCAACCGGAAAGTACGGTGACCGTAAATATACGGAAACGGAAGTAAAAACATGGGCCCGGAACGGGAAACAGCACGCCGTACACCTATAAAATCAGAATTCCCACACAACCATTAAAAATACTACCCTGAGACACATACCAACCCGTCATCCACCCTAGTGAAAGCAATAGAAATGGGAAAAGTAGCGAAAAAAGCGTGCGACCGCAAGCGGCAGGTCCACTTCTCCCGTGAGGAACTCACCGTGCTTACAGAGACCCTCCAGGAGAATGCTTCCGTCGTCTTCTCGACGCAAATGACCAGGACGGCACATGCGAACAAGAAGGCCATATGGGCCCTGGTGGCACAGCGGGTAAGTGCGGTGGGGACCGCACCCCGCAACCCACAGCAATGCAGAAAGCGATGGGACGACCTGCGGATACGCGTACGGAGCATGCTATCCGCCAACCGCAACATTGCCACAGCTACCGGGGGAGGATCGGAATCACCCATCAAGTTGACCCCCTGGGAAGAAATCTGTGCCTCCACCATTGGAATGGAGAGCATAGAGGGAGTCGGAGTGATGGAGAAAGGAGTGCAGACATCCGAAGAATCCGGTAGGTGGGCCAACTAAAACAATGCCAAATCCACAATGTCCAATCATGTGAAGTACCATGTGTCCACATAGTGCAACAGTAACACATGTCCAGGAGAACGTCCACATAAATTGGCCTGATAGCGCACTTTAAAACTCACATTAAATACATAAATAATTAAAAATCCTAAAACACCCTCTACACGTGCAGCAGGCACACCCTAACTGCAGGCTGCAAAACAACTGCATCCTCATTCCACACAAAAATGAAACCACCTCCAAGGCCCCGACCCAAATCACCCTCAGGTACCACCCCAATGCATGTGATACATTGCCATTCCAATTTCAACAGACCCATTAATAACGCTCGCCCTCCTTTACTCCACCACAGGGTCCGACTCAAACGACGAGCTCCAGGACACCCCTACCAGCACACCTGCAAAGAGGGCCAAGACCAACGGCCAAAGACCCTCCACCTCAGCTGCACGCATCAAGACACGGCAGCAGCACAAATCAAGTGGCAGCACACAGGAGGGAACATCAACAGGCACCCCAGCAGCCAGCATGCCCACAACAGCACCACCACAGGTCCCCCCAATGGATGCCACAGAAGGCACTGCCTCTGGTGGCAGCAGCACCATAGGTGACACTCCATTAATGGCAGCATGCTCCGACACAGAAGACGGGGATGTCGAAGTAAGATCCATCCATGACCTGTCTCAATCCCCCTGTTTGTTTCATCCCGTACACCATGAGGATACCACGCAGGGGCACCCACTAGACGACGACTGGCCATCCCCCACAAGCCCTGTGGCAAGGCAACATGAGGTGACCAGCCCCTCTGTGACACCACCGCAAATGGCCATGGCACAGCAGAGGCAACAGTCCCTCGACCAGGTGATCGTGCAACAGCAGCAACTGGCCACGCTCCTCAAGGACCATGCTGATGAATGTGGGGGTACCAAGGCAGCCATAGAAACATCAACTGAGACACTTAGGGCAGAAATGGAGAGAAGCACCGAGAGCCTGAGAGTACAAATGGAGAGAAGCACCGAGAGCCTGAGGGGGGAACTGCATGCGACGTCCAAAGACGTATGTGCTGAACTTGCCGCTGTGCGCCGTGTGCTCACTGAGCTCTCACAAACCCTTAGGGACATGCATGGACGTGAGCAGGCAGAGACATCATCCGTTGCAAGTTCCATCCAGGGCAGCCCCCAACGTAGATCTGGGAGGAACCTGCGCTCCACAGGCAGGGGTGCCCCTGATACCCGGAGAGGGGGCTTGCAATAGCGTCTGCCCACTGACAATGAGCATCTTCGGACACTGGTGTTCGGGGGGGAGGTAGGAGGGTGGAGGGGGTGTGTTGGGCTCACTTGGGTGGCGGGTCGATGGGGTGTGTAACATAATTTCACATATGCTATAAACAATGCACGATCATCCAATGAGATGTGTGGACATTGATCTTTGTGTACGAGGCCTTCATAGGCGTACAGTCCATATTGTGCATGTTCCTGACACACACAGTGCCACAAGTCCCGGGTCCATGTATCAGCCACCAGGCGTGAATGCTAGAAGCATGAATCAATGAGAATCTGACGAATGTCACGGCCCTCCTGTGCCTCGCAGACTCCTTGAGGTGCTGCCACATCCCCACCCTCATCATGACCATCTTCAGGTGCTTGCAGTTCTGCGTCAGGGGGCATGGGCACATTTCTACGTACACACATGTTGTGTAGCATGACACATGCCATGACCATCTTTGCAACCTTCTCATGGCGGTACAGGAGTGCCCCGCCAGACCTGCTGAGGCAGCGGAAACGAGTCTTCAGTAGGCCGAATGCCTGTTCTATGACTACACGGGTACGTGAGTGGGCATGGTTGTAGTCCTCCTCATGCTGGTTCTGTGGGTTCCGGAGTGGTGTAAGGAGCCATCTCTTCAGTGGATACCCGGCATCACCTGTATGTGGACAATAAAGGATGTTTGTGGAATGACATTGCTACGTACGCACCCCCCCCCCTTCCTGCCAGGTCATTGCCGCATCACATACCCCACATTATCATGCATGAAATGAGACTCACCGAGTAGCCAGGATCTGTTCCCTGCGTGTCGCTCCATGTAGCGTGGTATAGTAGAGTTCCTCAAGACCATAGAATCATGGGTTGATCCAGGAAATCGGGCACAACAAAGTGTAAAGATCCTGTTGGAGTCACACACCATTTGTACATTAAGGGAATGAAATTGTTTTCGGTTGCGGTACTGGGCCTCCATGGCATGTGGGACGACCAGTTCAACATGGGTGCAGTCGATGGCACCAATGCAACCCGGTATGCCGCCAAGTGCATGGAATCCCACTTTTGTGTTCGTAATTTCCTGCTCCGAGCGTGGTAGAGAGATGTAGTCGTCTGCGTGCTTCAGGAGGGCATCGAGCACTTGCAATAGTGTCCGTGAGAACACTGGCTGTGAAATGCCATGCAACTGTCCGACTGTGTGCTGGTAGGTGCCTGTGGCCAGGAAGTGGAGTACAGACACCACCTTCAGTAGGGGTGGGATGGCGGTTGGGCTATCTATCATGCAGACAAGGTCAGCCTGTGTCATGTCCACAATGGCGGTTATGGTGTCCCGGTCCAAACGGTAGAGGGTGTGGATCTGCTCATCCGTGAGGTTGAACGGATGTGCTCGGAGGCGTGGGATAGCGGGCTGCCTGCGTGGTGGTAGTGGCTGTGCTGGTGGCCCTTGCTGGCCCTGCCTTGCCCTCCTCCTCCTCCTGCGTCTCCTTTGTGCGGCTGGTTGTTGTAGTAGTTGGCGTTCGTCTTCTTCTTGAAGTTGTAGTACTTGCAGTGCTATCAGGTCCCCCAGGGCCAACATCGCTAGTCCTGCCGGTACCATTTTGGAGTGGTGTAGTTGTGGGAGGGGGTTGGGTGTGCAATTTATGTGTTTTCAAGCTGTATTGCCTCCACCTGTGGTGATTCATTCCACCTGTGCAAGCTGCAATCCCCTTTGGGCGAGCACGTCCCGCACACAACGCTGCAATTCGACGCATGGCATCTTGCCATTACAATCATGTATTTCATCCCGATGGCAGTGAGATATTGGTTCATATGTTCATTCTGCTATGGTCCCATTGCTTCACATACCATCTTTGCAGTCGCGAACAAACTTGTGAAGGGTCAGTGGAATGTAGTACTCGATTAACGGTGGACCCTCATGCAGCACTGTACCGCGGTTCACCGACGGGCGGGGCGTCCCATTTGTGAGTGAAGCCAGTTTGCATTTTCACACATTGCCGCACTACATAGATGTATTTGTGAATTCAAGCGGTCACAGATGCCTTTTCGACGTGATGTTGCAAATGAGGAATTCGAAGGACAGCGCTTTTGGTTTTCAACTAGCGGCGAGGAGACGCCCACAGGGGTGACTGCAGATGTAAAGTTCTATTGTTTAATGTCCTTGGGACAGGGGCCATGGCGAGAATGCAATGATTGATATGAATAGTATGGGATGCGCAATAGCGTAGTGGACGATAAGGCAGGACGTTCCCAAATACATGTTACTTCACAACACTAGAATTCCGGCCTGGAGCACAGTGGATTTTGCAGACTCCATTACGCACAGACTCAATGGAAATTTCACATGTTATGTGAGTATATAATCAGGCGTTTTCATTCCGGGATGAGGGAATGATGTATGGATGCATGGACAGATGATTTGATGGAGAGTTTGCCATGTACAGGGCTTTTTGGAATCTATCCCCTTCCCCTGCGCTATGTGATGCAGGGCTGCCATAGTGGGACCATCGTCTTTCTGCCCTTGTAGAACCCTCCCTGTCTCGACGCGCCTTCAGACACTTGTGTCTATGCACGTTACTAATCCCATCTTATGGATTCTGTCTTAACAGACGCATGCACACAAACACTCGTTTGTAATGGTGTTTTCACCTCGATTTTTATAGTTGTGATTTGCAAGTGATTTTTGGGTGGGAATAATCCTTTTGAGTGGGCTAGCATGCATATGGCTGTAGATTTAGTGTGATCATTGAAGTGAGTAATACAAATGAAGTTCTGATGGCCATACTGTTCTTTTTCATTTCATTTGGGTGACAGGTATCTCCTCCCCTTTTGCCGCTGCCATCTGTATGCCACTCCTGCAGATGGCTTTTACTCCCGACACCTGCTGCTTCTTGTTAATCAGTGGAGCACCATTACGATCCTATGGGACGATCGCCAATGGGCCACATGCCCTTACGCAGTACTAGTGGCTAGGAGCAACATATCGTCCTTTCAGCTGGACTAGTGCCTACCTAATGGGACGGCTCTGCAGTTCTAGGCGCTTCCATGTTGCCTTTTTGAACGTGAATGTAGCCCCTGTGTACCATGATGGAACAGGGCGTCACACAAGCAGGAGCTGGTCATTTATTGCGGATGCAGCCCACAATACTGGAATGTATTTTGGAGTTCATGACCTAATGGCTGTATGGGCTTGGTGATTTTGTGGTGCATTAAATTTCTATTCTGATATTCACCGTGTGGCGTTATTCTTTGCAAGTAATGTAGCATATTCCTATTGGTGGAGGGTTGTATTGTGAGGAGATCTGCATTGGGTTCCGGCTTCTGAGTATAGTTGCGTGGTACTGTACTGGCCGCGTTTGCCTACGAAGCCCAGTGAGGTCAGGGATAGGGGCTGCCATTATGACTGTTTTAATGATGTCATGCTCAGGGGCGGGGGATTAGCTTTTGTGTAACAGATGCCGGTCAGCCAGGTGGATTGGTGGAATGATGTGATTATCAGACTATGGCTGGTCACAGGTGCCTGTGTTTGCGTGCGTTTCTTGGAGGGAGACTGAGGTCATGTCCATTGGAATAGCTTCTGTATTCGTGCCATCTGTGCCCTGCAGCTCCCATTGGCCCCTCTTGAGATGAGCCTGGCTGCTCTGTCACTCTGCCAACTTGTGTGGTACATGCTTATGCTGATGGTTGGTTTGTTTACTGGCAGGAGTACAGGGCTGGTGCAGTCTTACTCAGGATACTGCTTTGGATGTTGCCTTACACTGGTGTCAGTCGATGGGGGGGGCCTGTTTTTGTTTGTCTCATTTTTCTGCTCATGTTGCTGTACTTGGACCTTCACATGCCTGTGCTGCATCAGTGCGGCAATGGTGCCATGGCAGATATGGATGCCCACTCACATGGCACTTGGAGCCCCTGGATTCATTTGTTCGTTGGCATGCATGGGTGACTTGTACATTTCACTGGTTGCATTGTGTGTCTTCATTGCACCTACGAGGAGTTGTGCAATGTGGCCAGGGAGTGGTGTACAGGCACTCAGTAGGGCCGTTTACGGTTGATTCGCGATGCCGTACTTCTCACCATGGCGGAATGGTACTTTCCGCCATGCTTGATGGCGTTAGGTACATGTCCGCTAGGGTCAGAATTCGCGTACCGTTGCGCCATGGTGGTAATTACGGTTTGGCATGGCGCGCGTGCGCGTACTTGGTGCAGTTAGCGTTGGCGTTCACTACGGTGTCGCTAATGGCATCGTACTTTACGGTGACGGGTCATAATCGCACCGAGCGCTATTCGATGGCGGTATTGCATTTCCGCCATCGTTTTTCGATTTCCGCCAGGGTCGTAATGAGGGCCGTAGTAATTTGCTGTTTTAATGTGTTGTGTGTTGAACTGCTTTTACCATTGGAAGCACTATGAGTGTATTTTGCTAGTGTGTTATTGGTAACGTTACTGTGTGTTCCTGGCAATGGAACTTGTGTATTTCTGTATGCTAGCAACAAAAATAAATTCCTTGTTGCTTATCTGAACTGGAATCATGAGAAAGGCCTATTCATGAAGTTTCAACTATCCTCCTGGCCTTGAAATTTACAGTTGTCTGGACACCAACATAGACCAACAAAAATCCCCATTAACCTATCTAAACTACAAAGCATCTCTTGCAATTTATAATGCTGCTTTATACATGTATTTACCCTACCTAACTGTACATACCACCATTTACTACATTGCCTATGTGTGTATTCAGCAACCTAATGTTCCATATAATATCATAGACTAGCTCCCTACAATGTGGCAAAACTAGCTCTATCCTACTTGTGTTGCATTCTACATGGCTCTGGTATATACAAAATAACAACTTATTCTAGTTTTCTTCTTCTATATGTTTGCTGTCGGTTTGGGAACAAGCAGGGGCATGCCTGTGCTTGTCACTGGTCTTACCTGCACCATCACACTAGCACTCATCCTTGTCTAACACCTTGTGTTGCATTGATTGGGTCTGAGAGTTGCTTAAATTATTAAGGCGCACTCTGACTGGCAGATTTGTATGCATTTCCACCAAACAGTCCCACAGCGAGGATGGCATGTCAAGGATGCCCATAGCTTCCCATGATTTAAACAATCAATCGCTGTACTTAAATCCATAAAAGCTACCCATTCCTTGATTTTACCATACACAACCCTACCAAACCACTTGGCCCTAGTGTCGACTAAGAGATCTTGTGATAACATGCCCAGTTGCCTTCCTTATAAATAGGAAAGATAACTGCCTGTTTCAACTATGAGGGGCAACTTTATGAAGTAGTAAGATATTAAATACTCTTGTAAAAATTGGCAAACGCATTACATATTCATGTTTAAAAAGCTCCATCAGAACGAGGTCAGGGCCTGCTGATTTCTAGACAGCCATATTATTTAGCGCAATCTCAAGGTCTTCCACAGATAGCGTTAGATTGCCACCAGTGCTCATGGGGTGTGCTTCCTGATAGCCCTTAAAAACTGATACACAAATCTGAGTCGAGAGAATTTGTTGGAGGGTTATGTAAGCGTAAAACATTTTCAAACCATTTTGCTGATGAAATATCAGCAACTCTATCATGAACACAGGGTGGGTTGTCACTCAGACGAGCAGCAATCACCTTCCAATACCAATTCGAGTTGACTGAAGCTGCAGATCTTTCCAACTCTATCCTGTTATTTTCAGCCATATGGGTTTTCCTCTCCCTACTGATATTTTTGTACTCTTGCCAAGCTGTGGCGATTTCAATAGTACCCCTAATAAGACGTTTTAAAGAGAGGAGGAGTCATTGTTTGAAGAGCTTACACTTGGCATCAAAAACATTTGCGTGCTGATTAAAACTCCTAGGGCCTCATAACGACTTTGGAGGTAGCCATGGCGCTATTGGCGCCATGGCTACCTCCAAAACCGTGTCTGGGTCCGGGTTCACTGAATGGGGAATTACTGGGCCATTCCGAGTATGGAGGGCCTGGTAATTCCTCCTTCAGGGAACCCGAACGCGGTCCTTCCCCATTCCCATTTGAGCCCCCATAGGGCTCAATGGGAATGGGGAGGGAGCTAACAACGGGCCCACTCATAATGGGCCTGTTGTAAGCTCCCTGGTTCCCTCGCGGGACCCGCTATGGACGTCTGGATAAACCAGACGTCCACATCGGGTCCCGCGAGGGAACCTTGTAATAGTGTGGAGTGGCTTTAACGGCGCCGGCACCATTGCCAACACCGTTAAACCCATTCTGCACATCTTGTAATGAGGCCCCTAGTCTTACAGGAGATCTGCATGAAGGCCTCACCTGCCCCCTTATTATATTACCCCATGAATCTGGGACCCCAAATGAATCACTGGATGAATTCAAGCATATTTCCATGCTGGGCAAGTTATCATATACAAGCTTCGCTCTTAACCCATCTGGGTCACAGTGTGATCAGGGCAATGACTTACAAGGTTTACTCCCAATGACTTTCGGCACCCCAGGGTGGGTCTGTCCACCATCAGGGAAGGACGCGCTATCAATAGTTAACACTAAACTATTTAAAAGTTAGCATTTTCTTTGTGCACGTTTGGCTGGAATTGACCAATTATCTAGGCATATATATTTATATGTATTTGTGTATGATGAGCTAGGGGTGTAAAGGAGTGGGGGTTTGGTTTGGTCTGCATGGGACGGACCCCCCATTTCTCCGGAGTGCAGCCATTACTTTCGTGGGGCATAGTGCATATTAGGTGGGGTGCTGCCGTTACCTACAGGGAGTTTGTGCAGGTTCTCAGGGATGCAGCCGTTACTTGCGTGGGGCATTGCACAGATTAGCAGAGGTGCAGCCATTACTTATGGAGGGCCTCGCGCAGGTTCTCAGCAGTGCAGCCGTTACGTACGGGGAAGCTCACACAGGTTTGCATGGGTGCTGGGTATCGAGTCATTGGTGGATGCAGAGGTTTGTGGAATGATAGTTTGTGGCTGCATTTTTGGTTTGCATGGGGGCGTGTCATGGGCGTTCCTCAAGCAGCTCAGTTTTCTTTGCTGGTCGGGTTGGAATGCACGTTTCAATTCATGAATATGCAAAGCGCGTATTGGAAACTTTGCGCTTAAGGCCACACAGAGCCATTCTCCACGTGCAGGCTTTGAGAGATCACTGCGCACTTTTCCATGAATCGGGCCCAAGGTATTTTAGGCCTTTGTTAGAAAGGCTCTTCTATATTGAGCAGAGAGTGTTAACATAATTCTTTCCTCAACTGGAAAGTTTTGAAAGATGCAATGATAGGGTTTTAAGGAAAAGAATAACCTTGGCAACCTGTTCTGCAAGTACTAAAAATGGCAACTAAGTATTTAATGTGACCCATTTAGACAGAGTTACAGTAATCTAGTATTGATTTAACGAGGGCTTAAGGAGGCTCGATGTTCTGGGTTGGTGCAAGGTACTGGAAGATTGTTTTCATATTTTGCATGTGGAACTGCATTTTGTGGACAGGTTTTTTTGAGGGGCAAATGACAAGTTGTTGTCATGAAGAATTCCCAAGTTTCCATCTTTTTGAAAAGGTGAAGGGGCCTGACCCATGAGTCAGAGCCTTTGAAAGGGAGGGTAAGCAGGTGTTGGTGACCAAAGCAGAGGATTTCAGATTACGCAAGGTTCAGGATACACTGTTATCAATTGTCCAATCTTCAAGTTTTGGAGGAAATTTGAAATCACATGTTTTTTTGTCCTTATGTCATTAATTCAAAGGGCCTTCAAGAGGGCAGGAGCTCTGCCATGCTGGTTTTGACTCTGATAGCTTTCAAAATCACAACCATTCAATATTATTTCCTTCATCTCTTTCTTCCAGGTAGATTGAAAATCCTAACCCCTATGACGGAATGCCTTCTGGCGATGGCATAGAAGCCCTGTTTATTTAAATTAATGTATTAATAAAATATGCACCCCTGTTCCCAAAATCTAATAACTATGTGAGTTACTGTCCTGGTGGCAGTTGTAAACTTTAAATATAAGCCATACCTGAATTTAAAGTATGGTGTCTACTATCTCTCCTAATTATCCAAGCCAGATCAACATGATATCACACATACATTAACCCTGTGAGCTGTAGTATAATTTAGTGTGTTTTGGAATGCAGCACCAAGGTATGGGATTACATTATTGCTATAATGTGGCACATATAGTCAGCCATGTGTCGCCAGTGTAACATATGAATATGCAAATGAAAACAGAATTTTGTTTTTCTCTACAGATCTAAAGCACACCAGAATTTCGTTTTTCTCTACAGATTTAAAAGCACACCAGAAGTTTTCTTTCTTTTTCTTCTCTCACTTGAAATGCCTCATTCACAGGAGACCACATTAGCTATCTGATTGACTGACTTAATTAACAAATACTAACACCAATATTAACTCATTAACATTATAATGTGCTCTCCATGTGAAAAGAGGAGGCAGAAAAGACATGCTCTGAGAGTCATTTTTAAACGTGCATTTAGATTTTTTTCTTTCTTTGCTCTGTTCACTGCCTTTGCAGGAAATCACTCTGCATACCAGGAAATCAGTTAGATACAGTTGCCTACTGTAAAAGCAAGCTATTGTTGAGGAAGGAGGATATGATATTGTGAATTTGATTGGTGACACGTCAGCCTGGGGGATATAACAGAGGTTTCTTGGGGTAGCTCTGAGAGAATGAAGGTTTTGCGGAGTTGCAGTGAGGTCGCCTTTGTTCTGCTGCTGTGAGGAGCTGGAATACTGACCTTCAAAGACTGGGGGTTCCTGGTCACTTGGCACCGGCTTGAGAACTGCAGATAGCAGATTGAACTGCATGTTCTCGCTGTGTGTTTTAAAGAAAAAAGAAAGCCCTGGGTCACTGCTCGGAGGTGATAAGCCAGGAGATTTCGTGTGCTGAAAAGCTACAAACAACTGGTAATTATCACGCAAAATTTTAGGGAGTGTTGTGTGAATGAAGTTTGTTTCAGGCAGGAAAAATATAGCTGGGGAATCACTGTAAATGCCACATTATAATGTTGCCATCTAAATACGGTCATATTGATGTACTGTTCTTTTTATTGTTGCAAATGTAAAATAAAATGCGTTGTATTATTGTATTTGTTTCTCTTCTGTTTATTTTAGAAAGGACTGCCTCGCAAAGCTGGTAATGTATTATTTTGAAATGAAACTGTTATAACTCACAGACTGTGTAAGGGTGTTTTTGCTTCTGTTTTTTTTTGGTGCATTTAAATTATGCCATAAAAAAGGGGAGGTTATTAGGTAATATACGTGCCAAATTTCCTATGCAGATGAAGTAATGTCATTAGCAATTATAAATAGCTGTGTGCGTGATTCCACTCAGGGTATGTGTGTGTGGCTTCTGAGTGGAATATAATACAATAGTCTGCTGAGCGTACATGAATAAGCAGAGAGAGAGGCCTCTGGAAATATAATCTCACTAATGTAAATAAATTAGTGATAATACCACAGGGGTTTGTGAATGCTATATGTGAAAATGCTGGTATCCATAAATGTAGGCCCGAGGCCTCTCTAGTGATCACACGAACAGACCAAGCAAGAAGAAGGGGGTTTTGTATATTAGGGCCACAAATAGAAAAGAAAGCTATGCTCACCACTATACCACAACAAAATGTATACCAACAAAATGTATCTGTGTACTGAAATAATGCATAGTCACTATACTACCATAAAGCCAAACCCAATCTAAATGCAAGGAGTAGTCATTGCTAAATTACCTTTGTTTTTGGCGGTAAGAAAATACTGCTAGGCCCCAAATTTACACAAAATACCCTACAGAGCCCAGCTCAACTGCAGAAGGCCAATGTGTATCCCACTCCCCCAGCCAGGCTGTCTCTGCTCCTCCGAGAAAGATTTTGGCCTTGTGGGGTAGGATCTCGTTGATCCATTGTGAGGCAGGGCAACACCTCTCTCCAGTGAGCCAGCCTGCCTGTAGCAACTGGTCTGGGAAATAGTAATCAAAGTTAAACAAAGAAGGAGTGAGAGACCACTTCTTCAAAAGCAAAAGCCCACAGGTGATTGGACCAACGCATACCTGCTTTAAAGAGTCCAATCCCTGTGCTTGAGACAAGTGGTCTTTGCCTTCAGACATCACACTCAAAATGTTTTGTTTTTAAGGAAGTGGAGGGGAGAGGTAGGAAAGGTAGAGATAGAGTGGATGAATCTTCCTCCCCGTGGACTGAGCTCCCTCTGTATACACTCACTCCACTCCCTTCCCTTGTAAATATCACCAAAGACCCTGTTTTGGTATGCTGCACCCTGGTGTGAGGCTAGTCCATTTTTGGATGGGTGTGTCCTTTGTTAATCACTGTGCATGAGCAATTTGTAAGGGGTTGTAGAGGCCACCACATTTTTCATGCTCAAACACGTTTCTTTGTGAATCTACCCCAAAGTTTTTTTCTATTAAAAAATAAATTCAATAATTTTGAATAGAAATTAACGATATAGTGAAATACTTAAAACAGCAGTTTATCAAGAAACATTGTTCAACAGTGGCCTGCAGAGTCCCTCATTCCGCAGGCACTCGGTGGCAATGTTAAGGTTTTCCCCTCATATTTTCTGACAACGTGTGGCCTGAGAATGCATTGCATAACAGAAGCAATGACAGCTTGTCGCCCATTACAAATGGGCTGCCACTGCTGGTAATTCATTGATCTCAAGACTGCATTCCTGAACACTATCACTGTAGGTAATAAGCCCTCCAACAATGGATGCTAAGCATGATAGAATATGAGATCACCTTGCAGTCCTCTTGATCTTCATTAGATGGCTAAACTATTTGTCCTAACTGCCTGTGACCTCAAGATATCTCCCAACTCACTTTCCAGGCTCAAATAGATATCAGTATGATATGATATGGCATTTAGAGGGGCGGACTGGCCTATCTGCCATTCTGCCACCGGCCGAATCAAAATGGACTTTGGATTGCCCTGGAGCCAATTTTATAAGCCACTCTGGGGCCGGTTTTATGTGCCACATTAATATCCATGGAGCTGGGCTGGACTTTTGTAACTGAAGTGGTCATTGTTATGTTGCCTCACACAGCCTGCTGCCAGTTCCCTGCACACGGATGTATTTATGATTAGAATGCACACAGTGGCCCTCATTACGACCCTGGCGGAATTCGGAAAACGATGGCGGAAATGCAATACCGCCATCGAATAGCGCTCGGTGCGACTATGACCCGTCACTGCAAAGTACGATGCCATTAGCGACACCGTAGTGAACGCCAACGCTAACTGCACCAAGCACGCGCGCGCGCGCCATGCCAAACCGTAAACACCACCATGGCGCAACGGTACGCCAATTCCGACCCTAGCGGACATGTACCTAACGCCATCAAGCATGGCGGAATGCACCATTCCGCCATGGTGAGAAGTACGGCATCGCGAATCAACCGTAAACGGCCCCACTGAGTGCCCGTACACCGCTCCCTGCCCACAAAGTACAACTCCCCGTAGGTGCAACGAAGCCACAATGCAACCAGTGAAATGTACAAGTCACCCATGCATGCGAACGAACAATAGAAACACAACAGGGGCCAATGGGAGCTGCAGGGCACAGATGGCACGAATACAGAAGCCATCCCAATGGACATGACCACAGTCCCCCACCAAGAAACGCACGCAAACACAGGCACCTGTGACCAGCAATATTCCGAAAATCACATCATTCCACCAGTCCACCTGGCTGACCGGCATCTGTTACACAAAACCCAATCCCCCGCCCCTGAGCATGACAACATTCAAACTGTCATATTGGCAGCCCCCATCCCTGACCTCACGGGCTTCGTAGGCAAACGCGCCCAGTACAGTACCACGCAACTAAACTCCGAAGCTGGAACCCAGTGCAGATCTCCTCACAATACATCGCCCCCCAAATAGGCATATGCCACATCACTTGCAAAGAAGAACGCTACACGGGCCAAATCAGAATAGAAATTTAATGCACATCAAAATCACCAAGCCCATACAGCCATCAGGCCATGAACTCCAAAACACATTTCACCATTGTGGGCTGCATCCGCAAGAAATGACCAGCCACTACTTGTGTGACGCCCTGTTCCCTCATGGTACACAGAGCCACATTCACGTACGAAAAGGCAACATGGAAGCGCACAGAACCGCAGGGCCGTCCCAATGGGGAGGCACTAGTCCAGCTGAAAGGCCGAAATGTTGCTCCGAGCCACCAGTACTGCGTAAGGGCATGTGGCCCATTGGCGATCGTCCCATAAGATCGTAATGCTGCTCCACTGATTAACACGAAGCAGCAGGTGTCGGGAGTAAAACCCATCTGCAGGAGTGGCATACAGATGGCAGTGGCAAAAGGGGAGGAGATACCTGTCAACCAAAAGAAAAGAAAAAGAACAGAATGGCCATCAGTACTACATTCCAACAACTCACTGCAATGATCACACTAAATCCACAGCCACATGCATGCCAGCCCACTCCAAAGGTCCATCACCACCCAAAAACCACTTGCGACTCATAACTATCTATATCGAGGTGTAAACACCATCACAAACGAGTGTACCTGTGCATGCGCCTGTGAAAACAGAATCCATCTGATGGGATTGGTAACGTGCATGGACACAAGTGTCTGAGGGCGCGTCGAGACAGGGAGGGCTCAACAAGGCCAGATAGACGATGGTCCCACTATGGCAGCCCTGCATCACATAGCGTAGGGGAGGCGGATAGATCCCAAGAAGCCCTGTACATGGCAAACTCTGTATCAAATCACCTGCCCATGCATCCATTCATCATTCCCTCATCCCGGGATTAAAACGCCTGAATATTTACTCACATAACATTAGAAATATCCATTGAGTCTGTGCGTTATGCAGCCTGCAAAATCCACAGTGCCCCAGCCCGTAATTCCAGTGTAGTGAAGTAACATGTATTTGGGAACGTCCTGCCTTATCGTCCACTACGCTATTGCGCATCCCATACTATTCATATCAATCATTGCATACTCGCCATGGCCCCTGTCCCAAGGACATTGAACAATAGAACGTTATATTTGCAGTCAGACCTGTGGGCATCTCCTCGCCGCTAGCTGAAAACCGAAAGCGCCGCCCTTCGAATTCCTCATTTGCAACATCACGTCGAAGAGGCATCTGTGGCCGTTTGAAAACACTAATTAATCCATCGAGTGCGGCTGTGTGTGAAAATGGCAACTGCCTTCACATATCAATGAACATATCAACCAATGTTACACGGCCATCGGGTACAAATACATGATTGCAATAGCAAGATGCCATTCCATGAATTGCAGCGTTGTGCGCGGGACGTGCTCGGCCAAAGGGGAGAGCAGTTTGCACAGGTGGAATGAATCACCACAGGTGGAGGCCATTCAGCCTGAAAACACATAAATTGCACAGCCAGTCTCCTCCCACAACCACACCGAAATGCTACCGGCAGGACTCGCGATGTTGGCCCTGGAGGACCTGATAGCACTGCAAGTACTCCAACACCAAGAAGAAGACGAACACCAACTACAACCGGCCGCACGGAGGAGACGCAGGAGGAGGAGGAGGCCAAGGCAGGGCCAGCAAGGGCCGCCAGCACAGCCACTACCACCACGCAGGCAGCCCGCAATCCCACGCCTCCGAGCACATCCGTTCAACCTCACTGATGAGCAGATCCACACCCTCTACCGTCTGGACCGGGACACCATAGCCGCCATTGTGGACATGACACAGGCTGACCTTGTCAGCATGATAGATAGCCCAACCGCCATCCCACCCCTACTGAAGGTGGTGTCTGTACTCCACTTCCTGGCCACAGGCACCTACCAGCACACAGTCGGACAGTTGCATGGCATTTCTCAGCCACTGTTCTCACGGACACTATTGCAAGTGCTCGATGCCCTCCTGCAGCACGCAGACGACTACATCTCCCTACCACGCTCGGAGCAGGAAATTACCAACACAAAAGTGGGATTCCATGCACTTGCCGGCATACCGGGTTGCATTGGTGCCATCGACTGCACCCATGTGGAATTGGTCGTCCCACATGCCATGGAGGCCCAGTACCGCAACCGAAAACAATTTCATTCTCTGAATGTACAAATGGTGTGTGACTCCAACAGGATCATTACACATTGTTGTGCCCGATTCCCTGGATCAACCCATGATTCTATGGTCTTGAGGAACTCTACAATACCACGCTACATGGAGCGACAGGCAGGGAACAGATCCTGGCTACTCGGTGAGTCTCATTACATGCATGATAATGTGGGGTATGTGATTCGGCAATGACCTGGCAGGAAGGGGGGGGGTGTGCGTACGTAGCAATGGCATTCCACATCATACGTTTCTCGTCCACATACAGGTGATGCTGGATATCCCCTGAAGAGATGGCTCCTCACACCAGTCCGGAACCCACGGGACCAGCATGAGGAGGACTACAACCATGCCCACTCACGTACCCGTGTAGTCATTGAACAGGCATTCGGCCTACTGAAGGGTCGTTTCCGCTGCCTCAGCAGGTCTGGCGGGGCACTCCTGTACCGCCATGAGAAGGTTGCAAAGATGGTGATGGCATGTGTCATGCTCCACAACATGTGCGTACGTAGAAATGTGCCCATGCCCCCTGACGCAGAACTGCAAGCACCTGATGATGGTCATGATGAGGGTGGGGATGTGGCAGCACCTCAAGGAGTCTGCAAGGCACCGGAGGCCCGTGACATTCGTCAGCATCTCATTGATGTATGCTTCTAGCACTCACGCCTGGTGGCTGATACATGGACACGGGACTCGTGGCACTGTGTGTGTCTGGGACATGCACAATATGGACTGTACGCCTATGATGGCCTAGTACACAAAGATCAATGTCCACACATCTCATTGGTTGATCGTGCACTTTTTATGGCATATGTGATATCATGTTGTACACCCTATCGACCCGCCACCCAAGTGAGCCCAACACACCCCCTCCACCCTCCCACCTCCCCCCCGAACACCAGTGTCCAAAGATGCTCATTGTCAGTGGGCAGTCGCTATTGCAAGCCCCCTCTGCGGGTATCAGGGGCACCCCTGCCTGTGGAGCGCAGGTTCCTCCCAGATCTACGTTGGGGGCTGCCCTGGACGGAACTTGCAACGGATGATGTCTCTGCCTGCTCACGTCCATGCATGTCCCTAAGGGTTTGCGAGAGCTCAGTGAGCACACGGCGCACTGCGGCAAGTTCGGCACATACGTCCTTGGACGTCGCATGCAGTTCCCCCCTCAGGCTCTCGGTGCTTCTCTCCATTTGTGCCCTTAGTGTCTCTGTACCTCTCTCCATTTCTGCCCTAAGTGTCTCAGTTGATGTTTCTATGTCTGCCTTAGTGCCCCCACATTCATCGGCATGGTCCTTGAGGAGCGTGGCCAGTTGCTGCTGTTGCACGATTAACTGGTCGAGGGACTGTTGCCTCTGCTGGGCCATGGCCATTTGCGGGGGTGTCACAGAGGGGCTGTTGTCCTCATGTTGCCCTGCCACAGGGCTTGTGGGGGATGGCCAGTCGTCGTCTTGTGGGTGCCCCTGCGTGGTATCCTCATGTTGTACGGGATGGGACAGACAGGGGGATTGGGACAGGTCATGGATGGATCTGACTTCGACATCCCCGTCTTCTGTGTCGGAGCATGCTGCCATCAATGGGGTGTCACCTATGGTGCTGCTGCCACCGGAGGCAGTGCCTTCTGTGGCATCCGTTGGGGGGACCTGTGGTGGTGGTGTTGTGGGCATGCTGGCTGCTGGGGTGCCTGTTGATGTTCCCTCCTCTGTGCTGCCACCTGATTTGTGCTGCTGCCGTGTCTTGATGCGTGCAGCTGAGGTGGAGGGTCTTTGGCCGTTGGTCTTGGCCCTCTTTGCAGGTGTGCTGGTAGGGGTGTCCTGAAGCTCGTCGTTTGGATTGGACCCTGTGGTGGAGTAGAGGAGGGCGAGGGTTATTGATGGGTCTGTGGGAATTGGAATGGCATTGTATCACATGCATTGGGGTGGTACCTGAGGGTGATTTGGGTCGGGGCCTTGGAGGTGCTTTCATTTGTGTGTGGAGTGAGGGTGCAGTTGTTTGGCAGCCTGCAGTTAGGGTGTGCCTGCTGCACGTGTAGTGCGTGTTTTAGGGGTTTTTAATTATTTATGTATTTATTGTGGGTTTTAACGTGCGCTATCAGGCCGATGTGTGTGGCCGTTCTCCTGGACATGTGTTTCTGTTGCACTATGTGGACGCATGGTACTTCACATGGATGGACTTTGTGGATTTGGCATTGTTTTATTTGGGCCACCTACCTGAATCTTCGGATGTCTGCACTCCTTTCTCCATCCCTCCGACTCCCTCTATGCTCTCCATTCCGATGGTGGAGGCACAGATTTCTTCCCAGGGGGTCAACTTGATGGGTGATTCAGGACCTCCCCCGGTGGCTGTGGCAATGTTGCGGTTGGCAGAGAGTATGCTGCGGACGCGTATCCGCAGGTCGTCCCATCGCTTACGGCATTGCTGTGGGGTGCGGGGTGCGGTCCCCACCGCACTTACCCGCTGTGCCACCAGAGCCCATATGGCCTTCTTGTTTGCAAGTGCCGTCCTGGTCATTTGCGTGCAGAAGACGACGGCAGCATTCTCCTGGAGGGTCTCTGTTAGCACGGTGAGTTCCTCACGGGAGAAGTGGACCTGCCGCTTGCGGTCGCACGCTTTCTTCGCTACTTTTCCCATTTTTCTTGGTTTCGCTAGGGTGGATGACGGGTTGGGGTGTGTCTCAGGGTAGTGATTTTAGTGGTTGTGTGGTTTTAGTGGTTTTATAGGTGTACGGCGGGATGTTTCCCGTTCCGGGCCCGTGTTTTAACTTCCGTTTCCGTATATTTCCGGTCACCGTACTTTCCGGTAGGCGCACACTGCGGTGTCCGCTGTGATGGGTGGCGGTATTGCACCTAGGGCGCCGTACGGCGGCGGTGTGGGCCGTTTTGGGTTCATTTCCACCATCGCGGACTTTGCACTTCCGCCATGCCGTGGTGCTCGTGCCCGATGGGTCGGAATGGGCCGCACTTTGCTCCTTCGTGCAATGGCGGAAACGCTATTTACGCTGTGGCGGTCCGGTCAGTCACTTTCCGCCAGGGTCGTAATGAGGGCCAGTAAGTGTTAAAAATGGTGTGAAGATGCACCAATAGCATGAGTCGTGGGGCTGCCAGTGTAACAGCCATCCACGTTCTCTTTGAGAACACCAACAATTCCGGTCATGGGGGTGGGCTCTACATCAAGTTTGCTTTTGCCTGCCTTGAGTGGGAGGAAGGGCGGGGCTGACCTGGGGATGACTCTTGAGCCTTGCCCTCTCAGGGCAGGGTCAGGGGGCCTATTGACATGTAGTAGGTTGGCAGTGGCAGCCAATCATTATCAAGAGGCATGGGCCATCATGCATATTAGTGGGTTGCTGGTGTCACACCAAGCACAATGCACATATATTTGAAGGAAGTGTTAATGACAGAGGAAGGAGCAGGCCTCAAGCAAAGCACACTTGACAACGATGAGGGGCCTATTCGAGCTGCAGGGTCCAGCCGTAAACTGCAATGGAGAGTCTCTGGAGACAGAATTTGTGGATGTGGGTTACACACAGTAAGTAATAAAACCATAAAATTGAATGGGCCAGCAGGGGTCAGGAGTTGGAGAAGAGGCAATCACTCTGAACGAGAACAGTCAAGTGAAGTGTTTCTAATTAATTGTTAGTATCTCTGTTAATTGAGATAGGGCCCCAGCACTGACACTAAGTTAGTGTGTGTCACGGCCATGCAATCATCGTGTCAGCATGTCTAACAACACATGCAACTCAAACCACAAGGGGATGTTTGAGCACAGACAAAAACAAATATGAAAAACAATCACATTTCCATTCAGACTAAATGATGAATTTTGAATGAAGATCAAGTTTTCTCAAACACCTGTTGCAGGCAGCAACATCCCTCCCATTCATGGCATATGGTGGTGGGAGCATGAGATGACTTAAACTCAATGCTGTTCCTGTCGCTGTATCCGGAGCGGGTGGGGAATGGAGCTGTGTTGTGGTTTGCGTGGGTCATTGCTTCCAAAACCTGGCTCAGTGTGGCATAGACAGAGGTGGACGGCCAGCCTTTGGAGTAGTCCTACTCCTTCCAAAAGTGCACCATGGGAGAGGTGAACACTGAATCCTAAAATGACCCGTTTGTGTGTACATAAATGTGCGCATGCAGGATTGCCAATTTGAATGAATACCAGAACAACACGCTTAAAGTAGTGTGGACTTGGCCCACATGGAAGAGCTTCCCTGGACAGACCGGGTGTAGGGAAAGGTGAAGGTCCTGTCCTGGTGGCACATGTAGGGCCTAGGTATCCTTGTTGATGTGAAGTTTTCGGAAATAGTATCATTGAGAATAATTGAAGCATCAACCTGCTCCCAACTCCCATACCCCTTTTACCTTTATCTTCCTGTGTCCTCCAACCATATTCTATCAAGCCTGGCCCCAAGTATTCAACTGAATACAATTTCTCATAATGTGGGCCCAGGAGGTGTTAGGGGCCTGGCAGTTCCATGTTACGTTTATGGTGCAGCTCAGTTTGTTTGTTAGAGGCAGCCCCACTGTTGCTCCTTAGTGGGCACTGGGTTTCTGGTCGCAAATCCGAGACAGTCTGCGCTTGTCTATCCATTTTAAGATAACCCGGGCCAGGCACGGGCCCTCACTTCTTTGGGTGCTACTCGGTGGGAGGGGTCCAAAAATGGAGGAGGTCCAACTACAATTTAGGCGAATCAGGCAGGAATGCTTCTGAAGTGGTTATCTGCTGCAGCAAAGTCAGGACAGAGTTACCAAATGTGCAGCCTAATGTATAAAACATGAATGCTGCTCTGTGGTGGTACTCGGCGAAAGAGATGTTTATGCTGCTGTCAAAGGTGCTACACTCCTGTCAGTGCTTCTTTCTGTTAAAGGCATGTGAATATTCTGGTTTTCTGCGGTGAAAACACTTAGTGCTGCTCAGTGGTAAAGGCATTTGATGCTACTCAGTGTGTCAGTGTTAAAAAAGCATAGTGAAGGTGGTTCAATGTAAAGGTTTAAATTGGGTGGACCTGGGAGGGAGTGGTGACGACACAGTATTTAGGTGGCTCCAGTGTCACAATAAATATGTGCAGGAAGCTCTATGTTTCGACCTGGGCTGCCCTGGGTCTGTTTTATCGTACCTGCTGGCTCCTGCATGCAGTGAGATTGTATGTATGTATGTAACATTTATCAGGTCATGATTGAGCCTTTCTGAAAGCTCTCTAAAACTGAAAACAAACTGCATCCATGTCACATGTCTCTTTTTAAACCATGAGCCAAAGCTCTTATTTTCTAAAAATGTCTGAAATTTGACATGGACAACCCGCTACAGGCCAGGACAAAGCTTGCTAATTTTAGTTTACAGAAATGGAAATTTCCCTTAAACTGTAATAAATATTGCTGCATGTATGTGTATGTTGTGCATGCCCGTGGACTAGGAGGGTCCAATGCACATTGCTTCTTGTAAGAGCTGATTTCCTAAATTCCCGTGTACAATTATCGGACACAGCCAGTCTATTGTACTTCTGCATTAGGTATAAAGTGTGGCAAGAACAAGTGTGCACTATAATTTGTCATAATGTGGTCCTTTCGCTCTCAGTCCAAACTGTTAGCTTTGGAGCCTAGTGTTTGACCTTGCTTACAAACTTCACACCATACGGCTGTCGCGTTCTGCAAACCCTAGGCTTATATTTCAGAATGTACTATATATCCAGAATATGGGGATTAAGACAATCAGCAAAACTAATTTAATTTTAAAAAACTATTTCCCAGAATGCCATGCACACTGCTTTCTCTTTACCTTTTCAGGTCAATGGTGGGTGTAATAAAAAGAACATTTGTGCTGGCCGACGGTTGCATTTGCTGATACCTGAGGCGTACAGTCATTATTCTCTCTTAAAAGCTCAGTATTCCAACGTTATTCATGGTCTCTGGCATCTAAACGCTGCCCCCTAATCCAAACAGCCTGCTTTAATATATATTGGGTATATGGTTGAATGTAAAGATTCTAACTGTGATTGTGCCTGTGCACTTGCACAGCGGAACCCCAATACACAAAATGATATGAAACAATGTTTTCTCTGTGCCTCCCTGCGCATTGGGAGTTTTGTTACAGGCCCCTCAGTAAGGGACCTCTCAGACGCTGTGTATGGTTCAGATTCAGTGGCTGCATTGAGGACCTGCACATATTTATTGTGACCCTTTCTGAAGTTGCATCAAGGCCTTTTTTCTTGGGCCATTTGTGTGCCTGGGAGGGAGCCCGAGGGACATGAGGTTTATTGCACCATGTTTCCTTTGAATATGTGTTTTCTGGTGTAGGGCATGTTTTGCTAAAGTCTAAATACAGCGATCTAAAGCCAGGTTATCGTTGTGCCAGTTCTGCAGCACGCTGTGTCACACTGGTATGAGCATCACGTGGTATGCTGCGGACAGACAGGTTTTCCTAATTTTCCAGCCAGCAATCGCACCTTGGTAGTTTAGGTGCATTACCCTGATTTAACAAGGGATGGTTCTCACACTGTAGAATTGGGTAGAATTGGAGAGGTGGTAACCGTAGTGTGGCATTGCTTTAGATTGGGGATTGTCTGAGTGGCATGAGGTGTGTGGTGGCACCATGTTTGTGGTGAATTGTGGCATTGTTAAGTCATAGCTGAAATTGCATGCTTGCAGATGTCACCCTTTCCTGGAACCTTACCCGCAGGACTCGATAACACATGTAAGCATTGTAAATCCTGACCCCTAATTCTGAAAGAGATCTATACCTAGACAGGCCCAGATGTGCGGTTCATGCATGCTTAGATTAAATGCTTCTGTCTGAACATGGATTTATCACACTTTCATGTTGTCTCGACTAAGGGCTTGTTGATGCAGCTGCCCTTTGGTATCAGCTGTGATTCAAGAATGCTGCAGACTCGGGACTCTAGTGCACCCTAGTCTGTTGACCCATGCATAATATTTTATGTTTAACTGCTATTTTCCAATATAACAATTGGGTAGGAATTACAGAGAGTGAGGAAGGAAAGAATTAAGGATGAATGGTAGAAGCGACAAAAACAAGGAGGGTAGAGGGATGGGGGAAGTTGGTAGGGAGACAGAAAGGAAACAATGTGAGAGGGGAAGGAAAGGAGGAGAGGAAAGATGCCCATAAACGAAAGTGTCGGGAATGGAAAGGGAAGCAGGAAAAAAGGAAGGAACTCAAAAAAAAGAAAAAAGAAAATAAAGAGTAAGGGAGTGCAAGATGAGCGCTCGCAGGTGCTGATACGATCTTTGCATGATCTGTAGGTAGCAGGTTCAAATCCTGGCAAGGTCAACTCAGCCTTTCATTAATCAGAGGTTGATAAATGAGTACCAACTACTTCGGTTCGAAATGATTGTAAACATGTGCTAGGTACAGTGCTTTGGCAAACGCCCCATTTAAATAACAAATCATTATCAAATGTTGGGGCCATGGAAAAGGAATGTTATCACTCGTTTTCTCAAGTATTTACACAAAACATTACATGCAACAAACACCATTAACCCTCCATAAGTAGCATTTTCTGTAAAGTTGTCAATTGACACGGATGATGGTTTGAGGGCCACTTTTTTTGAGGTGTCCAAGCCCATTTCTTGTCCCATTCGGACCCTGACATTTATAACACGCCTATACACAAGTGTTTCTAGGAGTGAGAATGTATGTGGGACTTCATGTGTCTGTCGGCTAAAGGCCTTACTCCTGCCCCCACCCACTGTTATCAAACCATATCACTGGTCTCTCTGTTAATCCTCTGTGTGCAGAGACAATCAGGCCCACCCTGGTAGGTCCAACTCTTTGCTGTTCTTTCATTGGCTCTGCTTTGAAGGAGGGCTGGACTTGGATCTGCTTTGGGGTTTACAAGAATGCCTACTTCACTCCCCTATTTCTGAAGCTACTCCACAATTGGGTGTCTGCTTTCCATGCTCCCCTCTTTTAACAGATTGTCAGATTCTTCCTCATCTGGGAGGCATCAATCGTAGACAAGCACCTGCTGGGGTCCTCCACTTTGGCTTCACTAGCTGTCTGACCCAGCCTCCCCATGGGGCAGGAAACATTCATCTCCAGTGAGTTTCAGCATCCGATGCAGCCAGCACAACAGCAGCACTGAGCCTCTTCCTCTGTGGAGTCTTAGAGGAAAACAAGGCAACTAATCGCATTTCAGGCCAGTGCCTAATATTCAAGGAAGGAAATATATCCAGGGCACCTTATCAGCCTTGGCTGCAAGGTATTGTTCTTACATCTGTGGTACAACATCTAGCAGCATTCTGAATTAGAGCATTGCATGCCTCAACAATCATGGTTTTTGCAGCACGTTTTACTCACATTTGTATGTTTTTTAATGGTATCTATACATATTTCTCTTAATCTGCATCTATTTTGAGGTTTGTTCCACCAACAACATTGTGAATCATCTAACCAGCAGCTGAATGAAAAGTGCTAGCTGGCCATGGCCTATCCTAGACAGATCTAGCGTGACATTGTAATGGTGCTTGGCTTGTTCTTCTCACTTCCACCTTCTTTGGGATCCTCTGGGTTCCTCTTCAGAAATATCTTCCTACTCGAGCTCCTTGCTCCTCCACCTCCAACTCCTTGAGGGTCAGTAGCTTCTCCGGGCAACAAGTTAATGGTAGTTCTCCTTCTTTGGCTGGTGCCTCCATCTGGAACAGCCTCCCTGCCTCTCTGATACTTGAGCAGAACCATCTCTGGTTCCAGAAGCACCCCAAGACCTTTCTCTGCCTTCTCTCTTCATCTCCCCTGCCGATCTCCTGCCAATCTCCTGCCTGAGACTGCACTGGTCACCTGGCTACCCTCTGAATTCAGGCCCAAGTCCCTGCCCGCCCAGTTGCACACTCGCACTGCCTCCGGGCAACCCCTGCACTTGGGTCTGTATCTGCAACCATACAGTCCCCTTACCTGCACTTATTGGACATCTACTGTATGCACTTAACCCTCGCACTTGCCACCTGCTGGCTGCACTACTTGTTGTGTTGATCCCATGTCTGGCACTTGCCCACCCTCCCCCACCCCTAGCACTTTTCCCTCCCCTCCTCCCTGCACTTGCGTGATCTCACGGTCACTAGACCTAGTAAGATCGCTGCCTTTGTCCTCCATCTATTTCTCCTCCATTTCCTCGCCTTGAAACACGTGTGTATAGGTGTGTTATAAATGCTATATCATATCATATCTTATCATATGTGGCTGCATCCTCACCTCCCTTCTTGCTGCCCCTGGTAGTCGCTCCAGCTGCCGCACTCTGCGTTCTCCTGCTTGGGGTCCTCTCTTCATCAGCTCTCTTCCTTTTTGTGTTTTCCTGCTCAGCTTCCTCTCTGTTCCAGCTCAGGAAGTTCTGTTCCTGGTTCCAGTCAGGCTCTGTCCTCTGCTCCTTTCCAAATAACCTTGGAGGTAATTCTGAGTCCCCACTACCTGTTCTTCTTCCTACTCAGGTCTACACTTGCACTTCTGTGAGTTTGTTCAAGGAGCTCCATCCACTCTGTGTTCCTGTATGACTGTGGAAACTGTGGCAATGCAGATGTGTACTGGCTGTGGGAGGTCCGGCTGCCATACGTGCATTGCAAGCATAGGGGGCAGAGCTTGCACGGAAATAATCAAACTTGTATATCTTTATAGAATTTTCTAATTAAATTAAATGAATACCTATTTAAGGATAATAAAAATAATGTCATAGAAGACAGGGTTCTGTGATCCACCTCTGAAGAGCTGCCTTCATATAACTTGCCTACATGGATCAAGATGTCATCGAAATGAAAGTTTCTCAGAACGTATTTCGCTTTGCATGAAAGGCACCCCAAGGTCTTTCTGCTTTTCGGACATGGTCCCTCAGAGCCACGCCACTTCCATTTGCCATCGCGTCATCAGGTGTACATCTACATCTGTGTCTCCCGTGCCAATCATGGCCAGTGGAGCACGGCATATTCCCAAGTGTAGCGTCTAAGCAGAGGTGCATCACTGCATTGAAGCAATGACAGTACTTAATGTCCAATCAGTGAAGCATCAAAAAACCCAAGGGGGTTGAGGGGGGTGGGGGGGACCATCTCTGCGCAGTCCCTTCTCGATGTCATTAAGGCCAGGGGGTTCAATAGGGAATGCGGGGACGACTCGTCCTCAATGATATTTTGGGACCTAGAAGTTACCATTCAGCCCAGAACATACATGTGGAAACAGACACAGAGAAACATACATTTCACTGTGTAGCTTGACCAAGTGCAGCACCTGCACAAGTTCAGTCTCAGAAATAGCAGCACAGCCAAGTGGAATCCAGCGCCTCAAGTCAGACAGCACATTCCACAAACATTATCATGGCTTCTGCCTTCTGGTGAATTAAAGCAAATGTTTTGATGTAGTTTTTATGGCACGTTGAGTGTTATTTTGAACCACAAGTTAAGCTCATTATTTTATAGGCTATAATGCAAGTGGCAGAAAGTAAGCCATTTGTAGGGAAAAAAAGCAAGATAACCTCTGGCTGTATTCCTGTGAACGCGTCTGGGATTTTTGGTTTGACTCGTTAATGGCAGTGCTGCAGTTTTAATGTTTACTATTTGGATTAGACACACTCACAAGAGCTGAGTGCACATTAGCAATCTACAAAGAGATACTGGTACCCCTCCACCGGCACAGAAGCAGGCTCAAAGTTATGTATGCCCTAAGGATTCAAAGTTAATTCCAGTGGAAAAGTTGGGTGTGGATAGAAATCCAGGAGCTGAATTTATTTGTTTTAAAAAGCAGAAGAAGGAAACTTTACATTTTATTTGAGCTGTATTTCGGCAGCTGAGACACGTTATGTGTAGACATACACATCAGTGGGTCCCCTCTGCTGAACGTTGGCCATTTGCACGGCGGGGTGCAAAAGCGCAAGGCAAAAGGAGGCATATAAGCGTGTATGCCGCCTTTTTGGCATGCACATTTGCACTCTGCCATTCACATTGAGTAAACCCGGGCTGCCTTGTCAATCCGGGTTTATACTCTATCTATATGGGGTCTGCATTGTTTTTGCTGGCGCATAAAGCCAACGGACCCCATTGAGTTGCACAGCATGTGCAGCAGCATGAAAATGCATGCTGGCACAAATGCTGGGAGTATGTGCATGGCAGGGAGTGGTGAAAACAAAAGTTGCATTTCGGACCTCTTCTTTGCCATTCAAGCGCAGGAAAATGGGAAGTGACGTAAGAAACATGTGTCAAACCCTTACACAAGGCTTTTTTGCATATTTCTTACATTATGCCCCATCGAAAATGAGCCCAAAAGTGTTTAACCACTTCACAACTGGGGGATATCCCCCAACTGTACTCATTGCATTTTTTGTAATTTGTAATTTGTGAATATTTTCCTTTGATAATTGATAATATAGCTTGGTAACTTTGTTTTTGTGATGCACATCGATCGATCCCACAGAATGGATTGATTGATCCCGCAGCAAGGGTACTACAATGATTAATGGTTTTTGTGACTGTTTTTAAATGTTTTTTTAGAAATAGCCCAAATTGTAGTATATTCAAGTGGCTTTGGGATTCTTGCTAGATCCTCTTAGTATATATTTTTGTGAGGATTTGCACTTTTTGTTTCAGCCATAAAGCGATTGAAAGTCAAACGTCAAGCAGGGGCATAGACTATTGTTTTATTGTTTTTCCCGGCAGGATCTGGGGGCTCCGGCGGCAACAACAACAAAAAAGTCCCATTGTAAGTATTGGAACTTTCACGAAATTGCCCTTTCCCAGGGTGTTCTTAGGCCCCGGAGCACACGAATACTTGGCACCCCTGCCGTCAAGGCACCGTCCCAAACTAAAATAGGACGGCTTTCATCGGTAGGCTTGGTCCTTTTAAAGATGGCACCTTCTTGTAGCAGATAGCTAAACACAAGAAGACCAAGCGCACAGCAAATTCACACTCATTATGTTAACACAGGAGCAATGTGTGTTCCCGTGTGCACCAAAGATGTCACATGGCTAAAGGGCGGCCAGTGATCTGCTGTCAAAGGGCATGCGCTCCTACTGAGTGCACAAGGCGTTGCTGCTGCTTCACTTTGGCGCTGCAAATGAGCAAGACCTTGACCTTCGCGTGCTTTTCTATGTGCAGTGCCACCCTGGATGATTATTTCTCTTGTTTATAAGGTCTAGGCTTTAAAGGCACACGTTGGGCATAATGATGCAAGGCAGCTTAGTGTGTGTGTCTTAGAATAATGTAAAGGGCTCCTGGTTGAGACCCTAATCTGCCCAAAAGGGCTCTATAATCAAAATCACAAGTGAACAGGGTGACTCCTACCCATTCAGACAACCCAAAAGTCTACTTCAAATAATATAAAGGACACACCTGCAAAGTAGCTGTAAATGTTTATAATCGAAGGATGAGACCTAATGGTCTACACAAAACACAGAACATTCCAATGAACAACAGACATGCAACAAATGTGTGATGCTGAAGCACATGCATCTTCGAGACACATGGGACTCGGATTTCAATACAAACATACTAGTGAATACATTGCCTACTGCTATATTACAACACAACAGGGGATAAAACATGAAGTTCATTAACATAATGCAATGTTGAGAAGTTACAGATTTGAACAGTGATAATGATGAACACTGTAATTGAAATTGAAAAAAAATCTACACAGAAGTGTTTCGGCCCTAACAGGTTACAGTATAAGCCTTTCCTCATTTATAGATTGGACCCCCTGCATTGAAACTATGAAGTTTCCCAAGAGATCACCTGCTATGTCATGGGTGCCCCGCTCTTTCTGAAACTGTGCTGAGTCATTGCATTGACACAGTAAGACATTTACACATTTTTACATAAATAACACATTTGTTTACCTCCTTACCTATTCCTCATTACCCAAGTACTGACACTGCTGCATTGTTCCTGTCTTGTATGTAGTACACACACAGAACACTCCAGATTTTGAGTTAATCCATCCTGATGAAGGCCCGCTCAAGAAAGGCTTATGCTGTAACCTGTTAGGGCCGAAACACTCCTGGGTAGACTTTTTTCAATTTCAATTACAGTGTTCATCATTAGCATAGTTCTGTGGTTTGTGTACAATTAGACCAATATGTCTCATCCTTCGATTATGAACATTTACAGCTACTTTGAAGGTGTGTCCTTTATATTATATGAAGTGGACTTTTGGGTTGTCTGAATGGGTAGGATTGACCCTGTTTACTTGTGATTTTGATTGTGTGTGTGTTAGTACACTGAATCTAAAATAGGTTTAATGATGTTCACAGAGTAAACCTGTAGACTTGTCTTGCATGGTCGCCATCTTCACCAACCTTCTTGGCAACAATGGCAGGATGACCACTGTTCCACCATCACCCTAATGCCTAGTATTTAACCTGACTGAAAGTACTAGTCACTGACTGGCCAGAGTTGGCAGCTGGTGCAAAGAGTCAAATAATAATGTGTATGATAAAATGTGTTCTATAAACTAAGTGTTTATTGAGTGTTATTGGTGCAGTGGGACCTTCTGTTATTCCAATACTCTTCTGAAGATCCTTACTACACTGTGATGTTTGTCCTGCAATGACACTAATTATAATAATAGTTTGTTGTTCCAAAATTACACTTCATGATAGATACCCACATCTTCTGAACATTGTTAAAACAGTTAGTATAATTACCCAGTTTAACAGTACCTAATTTATAGACCAGGAAGAGTCAGCTCTGTTGCAGGTTAGAATGTATGAATTATATGGTTCTGCCTAAGAGGTGAGTATGTAACTTGGGAGCAATAAACCTGAATAATTAAAGTTTGATTAAATAACAGCAATGTACACTTTGCGCGACATGTGCCATATGCATGAGAAAAGAAGGCTGCTGTGTCTGCTGCTGCAGATGTATCAGAGAACAAAAGCGGTGGATACTGGCATTAACAATGACCAGTGCAGTTTCTAGGCACAAGCGCAACTCAATTCCATAGTACAAATACTGCCCCGCTGCATAACCACACTCAAAGCAGGTCCTGCTCCAGGAATTGCCATCTAGGTGGGCCAGGTTTGTGATCAGGGGGGGGTCCAAATTCCACTGGGTGTGGGTTTAGGAGTACCCTAAAAAAAGTGATGGGGTTGATCCAGATTTCTAAGATCCGTGATCCAGCAAAAAAACCTTTCCAGATCTGGCAAAATACAATTGCACCTCTCTATAATATAAAAGTACAGCGCAAAAGAGAAGCAAGGAAAATAGTGTTGCAACATCAATCGACCTATCTTTCCTTCCCATCTGCTCTTGTTCATCAATGCCACATTACTCACCACCATGAACCATCTGGAAGTTGCACGAGCACTAATATGCTCAAAGCTTGACTACTGCAACTACCTGCCCTGCGGCACTTCGAAATAAAAAACTCTGCAAACTTCAAACCACCCAGAACAATGCACTCCGAGCCACCCTGAACATTGGCAAACGGGACCACATATCAGAGGTCAGGAGATCCGCCCACTGGCTTCCTGTAAAGGATAGAATCATTTTCAAAATCCTATCCCTTACCCACCGTTGTTTCTCGAATAACGCCCCCGGCCTCTTGGTGGCCAAGTTAAGGAAGAACACCTCGGAAAGACCCACTATGGCAGCCTACAGTCACTGCCTCATCATCCCAAGGTTCAATTGTGCCAAAGTGGGGTTCACCAGTTTCCCAGTTCAAGCGCCATCTCACTGGAACAAGCTACCCCCTCACCTGCGTGCAGTACCCTCTTACAATGTTTTCAGAAAGGAACTTAAAACACTGTTGTTGAACTGACTTTCATCCCCTTTGTCCACTGCCTACTGACTTCTGTTTCTCCACCTGTAACTAGCGCCTAGATGCCTATTTTTTATTTTGATTTTGATTGATTTATTACGCGCACCAGACAGAGTAAACCGTATTCGAGCGCAGATGATAACTAAACAAAATTCAGAAAAAAGAGCAACAGGAGTTTTAAATGAATTTACTTTCATTTTTTGTTTAAATAAGAACGTTTTCAGTCCCTTCCTAAAGAGATCTAAAGTTTCACACATTCTGATTTCTAATGGAAGATGATTCCACACTTTAGGGCTGAAGACTCCAAAGCTTCTGTCTCCTCTCGAGACACATCTTGTCCGTGGAATACAGGTCAGGAATTTGTCCTCTGAACGCCGATTCCTTCTTGGATGATATAGCATAATTTTATCAGCCAGGTATGCGGGTGCAAGCCCTTTCAGGCATTTAAAAACTAAGCAGGCCATCTTAAATTTAATTCTGTCCTCCACTCTCAACCAGATGATACATGGTCCTGTTTCCTGAGGTTTCCAACCACTCTGACCGCTGCGTTCTGCCTTCTTTGAAGTCTGTCCATTTGTTTTTGAGGGATTCCTGCTAGCAAGCTATTGCAGTAGTCCAGGTGGGTGTTAGTCACAAATGCCTAATCGTCCATCCAAATATAAGGGAGTACATTTCGTAGTGATCACAGTGCAAAGTGGACTGTTTTCACCTTTGCTCCTACTTGAGTCTCGCTGCCCAGGTTGTCCTGCCACCAGCAGCCTAGGTTTTTAACTTTTTCGGCATACTGTAATTGTTCCCCTAGAATCAATGGGTGGGGGACTTTGTCTCTCCAATAGCATTTTATCCTTTGGGCCAAAAAATATAATTTCAGTCTTGGCTGCATTTAGCTGTAAATGGTTGTTAGCCATCCATTCATTAAGTTCTTCCATGCACTGGTTTATTCTCTGAAAGGCATCCTCACTATTCTGGATTTCGATGTATAGCTGTGTATCATCTGCATATGAATGAAATAGCAAGCCATACTTCTTAAATATATTAAAGACTGGGCGAAAATACAGATTGAAGATGAGAGGGGACATTCAAGCTCCACCATTTGTGAGGTGAAGCTATCCACTATAACCCTCTGAGATCTGTCTTTGAGAAATGATTCAAACAATTTTACCACCTGTTTAGATGCTTTTCCAACCTGCCCGATCCGTTGTGCCATTATCTGGTGATTCACAGTGTCAAAGGCTGCGGACAGATATAACATCAATAACACTATTGCACCCCTCCTGAACCCAGCTTCTAACAAATCATCATGTACAGCCAAGAGGGCTGACTCTGTGCCATGATTCGGGCAAAATCCTGATTGACAATTGTCCAGCAGTTTTTCTTTGTTTACAAATGCTTGGAATTGAGTACAAACCACATTTTCATTGGCTGTGCGTGCTGCTATAAATGTACAAATAAATAAATATCTGATCCTCCTTCACCTTTCACCCCCCAGTGACCTTCCTTCAGCTCCCGTTAACCACCATCCCCATTTACCTCCATTCCCACCAGACCCCAGCATGCCTTTCTTGGCTTGGCTGGAGAGAATCTAGGGTGATACCTCCCTCCTCCTCTGAGACGGCTGAGCAGTGAGGTCCCCAGTCTTTGTACCATCTCAGATGGTATTCGCCCAGCAATGCCACCCTGGACACTCTGGCTACTCCCAGCAGACCACAGAGGAGGTTTTTGTGGTCCCTCCATCTTGTTGTGAAAGATAGACAACCCCTCCAAAACACTGAAACCAGGAATAGGAGATTTTGTTTCTTACAAAATTACATTTTAAACGCAAAGTTTTATTTTTGGTTGCTTTTTTCCAGCACATTTTAATTGAGTTGAGGGTCCAAGGGAGTGCTAGCATGTAAGAGACAGTGCTAGGGCTAAAAGAGCTGCATCAGGAGGCAGGAGGTGTTGGTTGAAGTATGGATAGGCATTTGCCAGGCACTGCCATAAGGTCACCTGGCCATAAGATGGGAACAGCTGGAAAACGATGTGAGTACCTGGGTGTATGATGGCATTGCCTGGCAAATCTCTGTCTAATACATGTACGGAAGCCAAAACTGCTGACTTTGTGATTGTTTGTTTAAGATAGGACGTCAGTGCAAGGAACAGAGGCATTGACAAAGATATTGCTTATAAAATCAACTGGCTGGAAACACAAACTAAGAGATTTTTATTGCAACAGGAGCTCCTTTACAGTGGCAATTAAGTCATTAAACACTCAAAAGAATGCTTAGATATAACACTGGCAGGCCCTATACAGCAACACACTTGGTGGTACTTTGTGATAGAGCTTGCCCAAAGAGTTCCAGAAAGGTTACGTTTAGATGGCAAGGGGCAGATAGTTAATGGTAATGCCATAGGAATTAACATAGCCATGGCTAGTCATTTGGAGGTTATATGACCAAACACACCCATCGGATGTGTGTTTCTCTTCACATGTTATCACCATCCTATTTGTGTGCCACTGCATGAGTTCTGGTTGTAAGTAATAGTCAACAGCAGCACTGAGCCTCTTCCTCTGTGGAGTCTTAGAGGAAAACAAGGCAACTAATCGCATTTTAGGCCAGTGCCTAATATTCAAGGAAGGAAATATATCCAGGGCACCTTATCAGCCTTGGCTGCAAGGTATTGTTCTTACATCTGTGGTTCAACCTCTAGCAGCATTCTGAATTAGAGCATTGCATGCCTCAACAATCATGGTTTTTGCAGCACGTTTTACTCACATTTGTATGTTTTTTAATGGTATCTATACATATTTCTCTTAATCTGCATCTATTTTGAGGTTTGTTCCACCAACAACATTGTGAATCATCTAACCAGCAGCTGAATGAAAAGTGCTAGCTGGCCATGGCCTATCCTAGACAGATCTAGCGTGACATTGTAATGGTGCTTGGCTTGTTCTTCTCCCTTCCACCTTCTTTGGGATCCTCTGGGTTCCTCTTCAGAAATATCTTCCTACTCAAGCTCCTCGCTCCTCCACCTCCAACTCCTTGAGGGTCAGTAGCTTCTCCGGGCAACGAGTTAATGGTAGTTCTCCTTCTTTGGCTGGTGCCTCCATCTGGAACAGCCTCCCTGCCTCTCTGATACTTGAGCAGAACCATCTCTGGTTCCAGAAGCACCCCAAGACCTTCCTCTGCCTTCTCTCTTCATCTCCCCTGACGATCTCCTGCCAATCTCCTGCCTGAGACTGCACTGGTCACCTGGCTACCCTCTGAATTCAGGCCCAAGTCCCTGCCCGCCCAGTTGCACACCCACACTGCCTCTGGGCAACCCCTGCACTTGGGTCTGTATCTGCAACCATACAGTCCCCTTACCTGCACTTATTGGACATCTACTGTATGCACTTAACCCTCACACTTGCCACCTGCTGGCTGCACTACTTGTTGTGTTGATCCCATGTCTGGCACTTGCCCACCCTCCCCCACCCCTAGCACTTTTCCCCTCCCCCCTCCCCGCACTTGCGTGATCTCACTGTCACTAGACCTAGTAAGATCGCTGCCTTTGTCCTCCATCTATTTCTCCTCCATTTCCTCGCCTTGAAACACGTGTGTATAGGTGTGTTATAAATGCTATATCATATCATATCTTATCATATGTGGCTGCATCCTCACCTCCCTTCTTGCTGCCCCTGGTAGTCGCTCCAGCCGCCACACTCTGCGTTCTCCTGCTTGGGGTCCTCTCTTCATCAGCTCTCTTCCTTTTTGTGTTTTCCTGCTCAGCTTCCTCTCTGTCCCAGCTCAGGAAGTTCTGTTCCTGGTTCCAGTCAGGCTGTGTCCTCTGCTCCTTTCCAAATAACTTTGGAGGTAATTCTGAGTTCCCACTACCTGTTCTTCTTCCTACTCAGTTCTACACTTGCACTTCTGTGAGTTTGTTCAAGGAGCTCCATCCACTCTGTGTTCCTGTATGACTGTGGAGGCTGTGGCAATACAGATGTGTACTGGCTGTGGGAGGTCCGGCTTCCATACGTGCATTGCAAGCATGGGGACAGAGCTTGCACGGACATAATCAAACTTGTATATCTTTATAGAATTTTCTAATTAAATTAAATGAATACCTATTTAAGGATAATAAAAATAATGTCATAGAAGACAGGGTTCTGTGATCCACCTCTGAAGAGCTGCCTTCATATAACTTGCCTACATGGATCAAGATGTCATCGAAATGAAAGTTTCTCAGAACGTATTTCGCTTTGCATGAAAGGCACCCCAAGGTCTTTCTGCTTTTCGGACATGGTCCCTCAGAGCCACGCCACTTCCATTTGCCATCGCGTCTTCAGGTGTACATCTACATCTGTGTCTCCCGTGCCAATCATGGCCAGTGGAGCACGGCATATTCCCAAGTGTAGCGTCTAAGCAGAGGTGCATCACTGCATTGAAGCAATGACAGTACTTAATGTCCAATCAGTGAAGCATCAAAAAACCCAAGGGGGTTGAGGGGGGTGGGGGGGACCATCTCTGCGCAGTCCCTTCTCGATGTCATTAAGGCCAGGGGGTTCAATAGGGAATGCGGGGACGACTCGTCCTCAATGATATTTTGGGACCTAGAAGTTACCATTCAGCCCAGAACATACATGTGGAAACAGACACAGAGAAACATACATTTCACTGTGTAGCTTGACCAAGTGCAGCACCTGCACAAGTTCAGTCTCAGAAATAGCAGCACAGCCAAGTGGAATCCAGCGCCTCAAGTCAGACAGCACATTCCACAAACATTATCATGGCTTCTGCCTTCTGGTGAATTAAAGCAAATGTTTTGATGTAGTTTTTATGGCACGTTGAGTGTTATTTTGAACCACAAGTTAAGCTCATTATTTTATAGGCTATAATGCAAGTGGCAGAAAGTAAGCCATTTGTAGGAAAAAAAAGCAAGATAACCTCTGGCTGTATTCCTGTGAACGCGTCTGGGATTTTTGGTTTGACTCGTTAATGGCAGTGCTGCAGTTTAACAGGGTAATTCATAGAATTTCGCAGAAAAGTGTCGCAAGCGGCTGGCGCAGAGTGTCCGCGTGCGATTGTCTGCGCCAGGCACGTGCGCTAAAACCGATTTCCGCGCACAGCGTATTCATGGATTTTAGGCTCCCAAACCAGCCGTGGCGCAGAGTATCGCAGAGTATCGCAGCGTATCGCAGCGACCCTGCAGCAGCGCCAGTAACGCCCCCAAGAACGCCCTCGCGCAAGGAAAAGCCATCAAAATCGCTAAATCATCGCAAAGGGCTGCACTAACCCTGGACCAAAGCGGGTAACGTGCATATCAGGGGTACGCGTGAAGTTATACACGCGATTAGCCAGGGTACGTGTATTTCAGGGGTGCGCGGGAAGTTCCACACGCGAATAGCCTGGGCGCGTGCATTTCAGGGGTGCGCAGGAAGTTTTACACGCGATTTCAGCAGGGTACGTGTATTTCAGGGGTGCGCGGGAAGTTCCACAAGCGAATAGCCTGGGCGCGTGTATTTCAGGGGTGCGTGGGAAGTTCCACACGCGAATAGCCTGGGCGCGTGTATTTCAGGGGTGCGCGGGAAGTTTTACACGCGATTTCAGCAGGGTACGTGTATTTCAGGGGTGCGTGGGAAGTTCCACACGCGAATAGCCTGGGCGCGTGTATTTCAGGGGTGCGCGGGAAGTTCCACACGCGATTAGGCTGGGTGGGTCCTCACAGGTGTTCCCTGTACACCCTCGACGGCCCCTGCAGGCAGCCCACAAAACAGGGGACTACCCTGCACACCTGCTCATGTCCCCCTGCACCCCCACCCCCCAGCAGTGCAGGGGCAGCCTCCACCAGGCCCCCACCCATGTTTCCCACCACCCCCACCCCCCAGCAGTGCAGGGGCACCCTCCACCAGGCCCCCACTCATGTCTCCCACCACCCCCACCCCCCAGCATCCAGGGGCACTCTCCACCAGGCCCCCACTCATGTCTCCCACCACCCCCACCCCCCAGCAGTGCAGGGGCACCCTCCACCAGGCCCCCACCCATGTCTCCCACCGCCCCCACCCCCCAGCCACCAGGGGCAGTCTCCACCAGGCCCCCACTCATGTCTCCCACCACCCCCACCCCCCACCATCCAGGGGCACCCTCCACCAGGACCCCACTCATGTCTCCCACCACCCACACCCCCCAGCATCCAGGGGCACCCTCCACCAGGCCCCCACTCATGTCTCCCAGCGTGCTACATGTATTTCAAGGGTGCGTGGGAAGTTCCACACGCGAATAGCCTGGGCGCGTGTATTTCAGGGGTGCGTGGGAAGTTTAACACGCGATTTCAGCAGGGTACGTGTATTTCAGGGGTGCGCGGGAAGTTCCACACGCGAATAGCCTGGGCGCGTGTATTTCAGGGATGCGCGTGAAGTTCCACACGCGAATAGCCTGGGCGCGTGTATTTCAGGGGTGCGCGGGAAGTTTTACACGCGATTTCAGCAGGGTACGTGTATTTCAGGGGTGCGCGGGAAGTTTTACACGCAATTTCAGCAGGGTACGTGTATTTCAGGGGTGCGCGGGAAGTTCCACATGCGAATAGCCTGGGCGCGTGTATTTCAGGGGTGCGTGGGAAGTTCCACACGCGAATAGCCCGGGCGCGTGTATTTCAGGGGTGCGCGGGAAGTTTTACACACGATTTCAGCAGGGTACGTGTATTTCAGGGGTGCACGGGAAGTTCCACACGCGAATAGCCTGGGCGCGTGTATTTCAGGGGTGCGGGGGAAGTTTAACATGCGATTTCAGCAGGGTACGTGTATTTCAGGGGTGCGCGGGAAGTTCCACACGCGAATAGCCTGGGCGCGTGCATTTCAGGGGTGCGCGGGAAGTTTTACACGCGATTTCAGCAGGGTACGTGTATTTCAGGGGTGCGCGGGAAGTTCCACACGCGAATAGCCTGGGCGCGTGTATTTCAGGGGTGCGCGGGAAGTTCCACACGCGAATAGCCTGGGCACGTGTATTTCAGGGGTGCGCGGGAAGTTTTACATGCGATTTCAGCAGGGTACGTGTATTTCAGGGGTGCGCGGGAAGTTCCACACGCGAATAGCCTGGGCGCGTGTATTTCAGGGGTGCGCGGGAAGTTCCACACGCGATTAGGCTGGGTGGGTCCTCACAGGTGTTCCCTGTACACCCTCGACGGCCCCTGCAGGCAGCCCACAAAACAGGGGACTACCCTGCACACCTGCTCATGTCCCCCTGCACCCCCACCCCCCAGCATCCAGGGGCACTCTCCACCAGGCCCCCACTCATGTCTCCCACCACCCCCACCCCCCAGCAGTGCAGGGGCACCCTCCACCAGTCCCCCACCCATGTCTCCCACCACCCCCACCCCCCAGCCACCAGGGGCAGCCTCCACCAGGCCCCCACTCATGTCTCCCACCACCCCCACCCCCCACCATCCAGGGGCACCCTCCACCAGGCCCCCGCTCATGTCTCCCACCACCCCCACCCCCCAGCATCCAGGGGCACCCTCCACCAGGCCCCCACTCATGTCTCCCAGCGTGCTACGTGTATTTCAGGGGTGCGCGGGAAGTTCCACACGCGAATAGCCTGCCTGGGCGCGTGTATTTCAGGGGTGCGCGGGAAGTTTAACACGCAATTTCAGCAGGGTACGTGTATTTCAGGGGTGCGCGGGAAGTTCCACACGCGAATAGCCTGGGCGCGTGTATTTCAGCGGTGCGCGGGAAGTTCCACATGTGAATAGCCTGGGCGCGTGTATTTCAGGGGTGCGCGGGAAGTTTTACACGCAATTTCAGCAGGGTACGTGTATTTCAGGGGTGCGCGGGAAGTTCCACACGCGAATAGCCTGGGCGCGTGTATTTCAGGGGTGCGCGGGAAGTTTAACACGCGATTTCAGCAGGGTACGTGTATTTCAGGGGTGCGCGGGAAGTTCCACACGCGAATAGCCTGGGCGCGTGTATTTCAGGGGTGCGCGTGAAGTTCCACACGCGAATAGCCTGGGCGCGTGTATTTCAGGGGTGCGCGGGAAGTTTTACACGCGATTTCAGCAGGGTACGTGTATTTCAGGGGTGCGCGGGAAGTTTTACACGCGATTTCAGCAGGGTACGTGTATTTCAGGGGTGCGCGGGAAGTTTCACACACGAATAGCCTGGGCGCGTGTATTTCAGGGGTGCGCGGGAAGTTTTACATGCAATTTCAGCAGGGTACGTGTATTTCAGGGGTGCGCGGGAAGTTCCACATGCGAATAGCCTGGGCGCATGTATTTCAGGGGTGCGCGGGAAGTTTTACATGCAATTTCAGCAGGGTACGTGTATTTCAGGGGTGCGCGGGAAGTTCCACATGCGAATAGCCTGGGCGCATGTATTTCAGGGGTGCGCGGGAAGTTCCACACGCGAATAGCCTGGGCGCGTGTATTTCAGGGGTGCGCGGGAAGTTCCACACGCGATTGGGCTGGGTGGGTCCTCACAGGTGTTCCCTGTACACCCTCCACGGCCCCTGCAGGCAGCCCACAAAACAGGGGACTACCCTGCACACCTGCTCATGTCCCCCTGCACCCCCACCCCCCAGCAGTGCAGGGGCACTCTCCACCAGGCCCCCACTCATGTCTCCCACCACCCCCACCCCCCAGCATCCAGGGGCACTCTCCACCAGGCCCCCACTCATGTCTCCCACCACCCCCACCCCCCAGCATCCAGGGGCACTCTCCACCAGGCCCCCACTCATGTGTCCCACCACCCCCACCCCCCAGCATCCAGGGGCACTCTCCGCCAGGCCCCCACTCATGTCTCCCACCACCCCCACCCCCCAGCAGTGCAGGGGAAGCCTCCACCAGGCCCCCACCCATGTCACCCACCACCCCCACCCCCCAGCAGTGCAGGGGCACCCTCCACCAGGCCCCCACTCATGTCTCCCACCACCCCCACCCCCCAGCATCCAGGGGCACTCTCCACCAGGCCCCCACTCATGTCTCCCACCACCCCCACCCCCCAGCATCCAGGGGCACTCTCCACCAGGCCCCCACTCATGTGTCCCACCACCCCCACCCCCCAGCATCCATGGGCACTCTCCACCAGGCCCCCACTCATGTCCCCCACCACCCCCACCCCCCAGCAGTGCAGGGGCAGCCTCCACCAGGCCCCCCACCCATGTCTCCCACCACCCCCACCCCCCAGCAGTGCAGGGGCAGCCTCCACCAGGCCCCCACCCATGTCTCCCACCACCCCCACCCCCCAGCAGTGCAGGGGCAGCCTCCACCAGGCCCCCACCCATGTCTCCCACCACCCCCACCCCCCAGCATCCAGGGGCACTCTCCACCAGGCCCCCACTCATGTCTCCCACCACCGCCCAGCAGTGCAGGGGCAGCCTCCACCAGGCCCCCACCCATGTCTCCCACCACCCCCACCCCCCAGCAGTGCAGGGGCAGCCTCCACCAGGCCCCCACCCATGTCTCCCACCACCCCCACCCCCCAGCACTGTGGGGCACCTGCCAGCAGGCCCCCACCCATGTCCAACTCATGTCCAACACCCCCCCACCCCCCAGCACTGTGGGGCACCTGCCAGCAGGCCCCCACCCATGTCCAACTCATGTCCCCCACCCCCCAGCACTGTGGGGCACCTGCCAGCAGGCCCCCACCCATGTCCAACTCATGTCCCCCACCACCCCCACCCCCCAGCACTGTGGGGCACCTGCCAGCAGGCCCTCGCCCATGTCCAACTCATGTCCCCCACCACCCCCACCCCCCAGCACTGTGGGGCACCTGCCAGCAGGCCCTCGCCCATGTCCCATCCATGCCCCCCTGCACCTGGGTCCCAACAATCCTCAATCATGTCCGTAATGGCCATCCTCCCCTGCCAAAAGGCCCAACCAACTATCACATCCACCCACATATACACACCCAATGTAAATAATGCAAATGAACACATGTCTGTCACACACAATGGCTGCAAGTGAATGTTAAAACACCCAACATGACATGCATGAAAGCAATGAGATGATACGACACATTGAAGGATGAAAATAAAAATGTATTGAAAATCAACTAGAATGGAAATGAAATTAGAAAAACCACAAAGCAAAACAACAAAAAGAAGAAGAATGTCCATGAAAAAATCCAAGAAATCAAAAAATCCATAGAATAACTATTTACAAGACAATCCCGGGTCCATGAGCCCAACCAAATGAAACCTAACTATGTCAACTAACTAAAAACTGAACTATATACAAAAAAGTGGCGCATTGTCCAATCGCAACCAAATAAAAAAAAAAAAAATTAAAGGAAACCTACCACTAACTATATAACTAAATACAATGGCAGCGGGCAAGTCCTGCGGCTCACTCTGTGATGTTGCCAGCCAGGGCATCATCGAACTCCATGTCGATGTCCTGGAGGCGGGACTCTGTCCTGGCCCTGAGGTCTCGCAGGGATAACCCCATGTTCACCTCAAACTCCCTGCGAGCTTCCTCGAGGCACTCTGCCCGCCTCAACGCCCGACGCATGGAGAACTCCGCCCTGACCATGGTGAGCCGCTCCTCTTCCGCCCGCTGCCGCTCCGCACCTATCTGCTGGACCAACTGCTCCCACACGGAAGACACTACCATCCCAGGGTTCTCCTGCCCTCCGGCCGATGCCTGCCCCTCTGATCTTGATGGCCCCGAGCCATGATGCCTCCCACGTCGAGCCTGCTGCTGCCTCCGACGCCACTGCCTCTGCCAGCACAACGGCATCCAGGATGATGGAAACCACCGACGCCGTCGTGCACGTGCCCTGCCCGATGATGCCGTCACATCCTCCATCTGCTGGGGTCCAGTTGCTGTGTTGTCCACCCCTGCTGGACCTCTGACTCCCGACTGTGGCAGGGATGGGATCCCCACCGAGCTGGCTGCATTGGTCAGGGCAGGTCCACAGGGGGCCCTGGTGGCATCTGGGCCGGAAGACGGCAAGGAGAACGACTGGCGTATAGTCTCCACAGAGGAGGAGAGGGCCGTCAGATTGGCCGACACATGCAGGAAACCCCCGAACATGGCCGATCCCAATTGGGCCACGTCGGCACGGTGCTCTTCGTGATGATGTGCGTGCTCCTCCTGGGAAGCACGCACGGCATCACGAATCACAGCCGTGCGCATCGCGACCCCAATCAGGACCTTCTCCACACGGCCAGGGGTCCCCTCGTCCGCAGGTGGAGGGGAGTCAGATGACATGGACATCCCCTCTACCTGCGGACGGGCCTGGGACGGGGCATCCCTGCTGGTGCAAGGTGGTGCACCCACAGGTTCAGGGACAGCGACATGCACAGGCCCCTCCACGGTGACCTGTGCTGCCTCCTGCCCCTGCCCTGGACTGCACCACTTGTACCAGCAGGGATGCCCCCACCAGGCCCCATGTGCGCCTCAGTGGCGGCCTCCTCCTCCTCTGTGGAAACCACCAACCTGGATGGCTCCTCGCCGTCTACCGCCGTAGCAGGCCCCTGTGGGGGCTCACCCACCCCTTCCGCTGCAGCCGTGGGGGCATCCACGCCGCCTTGCTCCACAGCGCCGTCTCCGCCCTCTCCTTCACTAGCCGCTGCGTAGAGGGAGTCATAGAACACAAGCATCAGGGTACTGTACAATAGTCCCCTAGACAGGAAGCAATAGCAGATGAGTGCCACTGTCAAAGTACAATTCCATCATGTCACACCACAACACATGTGTCAGTCCAGGCAAAACACACACAGTGACAGTCATGGTGCGTGCCATGGACATTTCAATGCATGTCCAATGGACTCTCGAATCATACAATGTAATGGGACTCACATGCATCATGGGTCATGCCTATCACATGCACACACTTCACCTCAGTCACATCCATCTGGCCCCGTACACCCCAATCACAGTGCATACAAGGATGACTAGGCTGCATCAGTGAATGTGTACATTGTCACAGACATGTGTCATGCATCATTGGCACTCACAAGTCACAGACACGCAGGTCAGGCACACAGACATGGATACCACATATGTATCTGGCATCAGCACCCATCCCTCGCCCCCACCCATGTCCAGGAACAGAGACTGCCATGCTCTCATGTGTGCAATCTGCACAGGGCTCCCCATGTCGCATTCAAACACATGCAACAACTGTGCGGTTCACACATTAAAGGTCGCACATGCATTCCCATGATGTCCCTGCACACATACATGCGTACATGGCCTATGTCACACATGCAGGCAAGTATCAGACAACCAGCACACTGCAACATGGCCTGTCTCACACAGCAATGCTTGGCCACTTACCGCTCAACTCCAGATGGGTCTCCCTCTCAAGGACCTGGGCATGGAGCGCTGGGTGTGCGCGTTCCAGGACCCTCAACTGGATGGAACTCATGCGGCCCCGGCCCCCCTCCACGAGGCGCCGGGCCTTCATGAGGGTCTTGGACCTCAAGTCTTCCCAGCGCTTCTTGACCTTCTGGATGGTGCGGGTTGCCACCCCCTCCGCGTTGATGGCAACCACACAGTTGGCCCAGATCCTGTCCCGTCCTTCCTTGTTGGCGCGGGACGATCCGAAGAGGGCATCATACTGCCCCAGGACTTGCTCCACCAGGACACCAACTTCGGTGGCAGTGAAGCTGGTGCCCCTCTGCCCCTCTGGCTGGGGGTTGCCACTGGTGCCAGATGTTGATGTGCCCGACATGGCAACCCCAGGGGCAGGAGTGGATGGGCAACTGGGTCCTGGGGCTGGGCTGTGGAGCGATGTTATCCGAGTCGGGAGTCTTCTGTTCCAGCAGGGGTGGACACAGCAACTGGACACCTGCAGATGGCTGATGTGCAGGCACCAAATGGCAGGGCACGGTGGCAGCAGGCAGGCAGGCAGGCAGCAGCAGATGGCACGTGGGAGGCTGCTCGGGGCACTGGGGGGCAGTAATTCGGCCTTCTGGGCAGGAGCGTGGTCTTCCGTGTGTTTTCGCGTGGCCAGCTTGATACGGAGTGATTTGGCACGTGAAAATCCTGCACGTCAGCGTGAAAATCGAGGAAAGGCCCTTAGCGCGTAAGCGCGTCAGCACGCGTACGCGATTTCATTGGACCAAAGGCCCTTACAGCGTAAGCGCGTCTGTGACGTTTTGCGCACGGGCGTTGCCCGTACGCGATTTCATTGGACCAAAGGCCCTTACAGCGTAAGCGCGTCTGTGACTTTTTGCGCATGGGCGTTGCCCTGGCAGGGCTTGGTGATCCCGCGTGCCTTTATGTTCTGTACGTGCTTTTCGTGTGGTGCGTGTGTTTTCCATCCGTTGGGGTTCACACGCTATTACTTCACAGCGGGTGTTGGCTACGCGTTCTTCTACACGCAAGGCAGACGGTGAGTGGTACCCCGCTCCCCCAGGCCCGATCGCGTGAATAACTTCACGCGAACCCCTGAAATACACGCGCCCAGGCTATTCGCGTGTGGAACTTCCCACGCACCCCTGAAATACACGTAGCACGCTGGGAGACATGAGTGGGGGCCTGGTGGAGGGTGCCCCTGGATGGTGGTGGGTGGGGGTAGTGGGAGACATGAGTGGGGGCCTGGTGGAGGCTGCCCCTGCACTGCTGGGGGGTGGGGGTGCAGGGGGACATGAGCAGGTGTGCAGGGTAGTCCCCTGTGGCGTGGGCTGCCTGCAGGGGCCGTGGAGGGTGTACAGGGAACACCTGGGAGGACCCACACTGTCAAATCACATGTAGGACTCCCCGGCACCCCTGAAATACACGTACCCTGCTGAAATCGCGTGTAAAACTTCCCGCGCACCCCTGAAATACACGCGCCCAGGCTATTCGCGTGTGGAACTTCCCACGCACCCCTGAAATACACGCGCCCAGGCTATTCGCGTGTGGAACTTCCCACGCACCCCTGAAATACACGCGCCCAGGCTATTCGCGTGTGGAACTTCCCGCGCACCCCTGAAATACACGTACCCTGGCTAATCACGTGAAAAACTTCACGCGAACCCCTGAAATACACGTAGCCCGCTCCCCCAGGCCCGATCGCGTGAAAAACTTCACGCGAACCCCTGAAATACACGTAGCCCGCTCCCCCAGGCCCGATCGCGTGAAAAACTTCACGCGAACCCCTGTTATACACGTAGCCCGCTCCCCCAGGCCCGATCGCGTGAAAAACTTCACGCGAACCCCTGAAATACACGTAGCCCGCTCCCCCAGGCCCGATCGCGTGAAAAACTTCACGCGAACCCCTGTAATACACGTAGCCCGCTCCCCCAGGCTCGATCGCGTGAAAAACTTCATGCGAACCCCTGTAAGTACCCTGCTGAAATCGCGTGTGAGACTTCCCGCGCACCCCGGTATACACGCACACGTATTTTTTGTCAGCGGGTGTCCGTGTTTGTGGGTACCCCTTTGCACGTCATTTGTCCTGGAGGGCCACAGTATAGGACATTCATCATGGCAGTATATAGGTGCTATTTGTTGGCGCACCTTTTGGCGCACATTTTTTACAGCCGCAGAGACGCTACCGCCTGCTTTCTTGTGGCGGTCGTGTTTGTGCCTGTGCGCTGGTTTGAGCGTGCGCTTTTTTCCCCTATTCTATTCCATGAATACGTGTTGTAGGCGAGCGTGTGGGCGTTCCGCGCACTTGTGCCCTGTACTTTCCCCCGTGACGCCCACGTTTTGGCAAGTTGTTCCCCATTCCGAGTGTTACGCCCGTGTTCCGCCTACTTTTGTTGCGTGCGCCGCGCTATGTGCGAATTTCGCTGTGACCTGGCGCACGCTGTTAGATGGCCTGTGCGCCAACGTGCGCCGCGCACTTTTTTATCGCACATCCGCTGGTTTTCTCGCGCACGGACTTCCATGAATCGATGTGCGCTGCTTTTCGTGCGATTTTCGCACTTGCACTGCGATTTTCGCTATTCCACTGCGATTCGCACGTTTTTGCCCACTTGCGCCGCGCTAATTATTCCATGAATCGGCCTCTTAATGTTTACTATTTGGATTAGACACACTCACAAGAGCTGAGTGCACATTAGCAATATACAAAGAGGTACTGGTACCCCTCCACCGGCACAGAAGCAGGCTCAAAGTTATGTATGCCCTAAGGATTCAAAGTTAATTCCAGTGGAAAAGTGGGGTGTGGATAGAAATCCAGGAGCTGAATTTATTTGTTTTAAAAAGCAGAAGAAGGAAAATTTACATTTTATTTGAGCTGTATTTCGGCAGCTGAGACAAGTTTTGTGTAGACATACACATCAGTGGGTCCCCTCTGCTGAATGTTGGCCATTTGCACGGCGGGGTGCAAAAGCGCAAGGCAAAAGGAGGCATATAAGCGTGTACGCCGCCTTTTTGGCCTGCACATTTGCACTCTGCCATGTCTGCGTTGCAATCCGGGTTTATACTCTATCTATATGGGGTCTGCATTCTTTTTTCTGGCGCATAAAGCCAACGGACCCCATTGAGTTGCACAGCATGTGCAGCAGCATGAAAATGCATGCTGGCACAAATGCTGGGTGTATGTGCATGGCAGGGAGTGGCGAAAACAAAAGTTGCATTTCGGCCCTCTTCTTTTCCATTCAAGCGCAGGAAAATGGGGAGTGACGTAAGAAACATGTGTCAAACCCTTACTCAAGGCTTTTTTGCATATTTCTTACATTATGCCCCATCGAAAATGAGCCCAAAAGTGTTTAACCTCTTCACAACTGGGGGATTTCCCCCAACTGTACTCATTGCATTTTTTGTAATTTGTGAATATTTTCCTTTGATAGCTTGGTAACTTTGTTTTTGTGATGCACATCGATCGATCCCACAGAATGGATTGATTGATCCCGCAGAAAGGGTACTACAATGATTAATGGTTTTTGTGACTGTTTTTAAATGTTTTTTTTAGAAATAGCCCAAATTGTAGTATATTCAAGTGGCTTTGGGATTCTTGCTAGATCCTCCTAGTATATATTTTTGTGAGGATTTGCACTTTTTGTTTCAGCCATAAAGCGCTTGAAAGTCAAACGTCAAGCAGGGGCATAGACTATTGTTTTATTGTTTTTCCCGGCAGGATCTGGGGGCTCCGGCGGCAACAACAACAAAAAAGTCCCATTGTAAGTATTGGAACTTTCACGAAATTGCCCTTTCCCAGGGTGTTCTTAGGCCCCGGAGCACACGAGTACTTGGCACCCCTGCCGTGCTTCTTGTAGCAGATAGCTAAACACAAGAAGACCAAGCGCACAGCAAATTCACACTCATTATGTTAACACAGGAGCAATGTGTGTTCCCGTGTGCACCAAATACGTCACATGGCTAAAGGGCGGCCAGTGATCTGCTGTCAAAGGGCATGCGCTCCTACTGAGTGCACAAGGCATTGCTGCTGCTTCACTTTGGCGCTGCAAATGAGCAAGACCTTGACCTTCGCGTGCTTTTCTATGTGCAGTGCCACCCTGGATGATTATTTCTCTTGTTTATAAGGTCTAGGCTTTAAAGGCACACGTTGGGCATAATGATGCAAGGCAGCTTAGTGTGTGTGTCTTAGAATAATGTAAAGGGCTCCTGGTTGAGACCCTAATCTGCCCAAAAGTGAACAGGGTGACTCCTACCCATTCAGACAACCCAAAAGTCTACTTCATATAATATAAAGGACACACCTGCAAAGTAGCTGTAAATGTTTATAATCGAAGGATGAGACCTAATGGTCTACACAAAACACAGAACATTCCAATGAACAACAGACATGGAACAAATGTGTGATGCTGAAGCACATGCATCTTCGAGACACATGGGACTCGGATTTCAATACAAACATACTAGTGAATACATTGCCTACTGCTAAATTACAACACAACAGGGGATAAAACATGAAGTTCATTAACATAATGCAATGTTGTTACAGATGTGAACAGTGCTAATGATGAACACTGTAATTGAAATTGAAAAAAAATCTACACAGAAGTGTTTCGGCCCTAACAGGTTACAGTATAAGCCTTTTCTCATTTATAGATTGGACCCCCTCCATTGAAACTATGAAGTTTCCCAAGAGGTCACCTGCTATGTCATGGGTGCCCCGCTCTTTCTGAAACTGTGCTGAGTCATTGCATTGACACAGTAAGAAATTTACACATTTGTACATAAATAACAAATTAGTTATGTTTACCTCCTTACCTATTCCTCGTTACCCAAGTACTGACACTGCTGCATTGTTCCTGTCTTGTATGTAGTACACACACAGAACACTCCAGATTTTGAGTTAATCCATCCTGATGAAGGCCCGCTCAAGAAAGGCTTATGCTGTAACCTGTTAGGGCCGAAACACTCCTGTGTAGACTTTTTTCAATTTCAATTACAGTGTTCATCATTAGCATAGTTCTGTGGTTTGTGTACAATTAGAATATTATGTCTCATCCTTCGATTATGAACATTTACAGCTACTTTGAAGGTGTGTCCTTTATATTATATGAAGTGGACTTTTGGGTTGTCTGAATGGGTAGGATTGACCCTGTTCACTTGTGATTTTGATTGTGTGTGTGTTAGTACACTGAATCTAAAATAGGTTTAATGATGTTCACAGAGTAAACCTGTAGACTTGTCTTGCATGGTCACCATCTTCACCAACCTTCTTGGCAACAATGGCAGGATGACCACTGTTCCACCATCACCCTAATGCCTAGTATTTAACCTGACTGCAAGTACTAGTCACTGACTGGCCAGAGTTGGCAGCTGGTGCAAAGAGTCAGATAATAATGTGTATGATAAAATGTGTTCTATAAACTAAGTGTTTATTGAGTGTTATTGGTGCAGTAGGACCTTCTGTTATTCCAATACTCTTCTGAAGATCCTTACTACACTGTGATGTTTGTCCTGCAATGACACTAATTATAATAATAGTTTGTTGTTCCAAATTCCACTTCATGATAGATACCCACATCTTCTGAACATTGTTAAAACAGTTAGTATAATTACCCAGTTTAACAGTACCTAATTTATAGACCAGGAAGAGTCAGCTCTGTTGCAGGTTAGACTATATGAATTATATGGTTCTGCCTAAGAGGTGAGTATGTAACTTGGGAGCAATAAACCTGAATAATTAAAGTTTGATTAAATAACAGCAATGTACACTTTGCGCGACATGTGCCATATGCATGAGAAAAGAAGGCTGCTGTGTCTGCTGCTGCAGATGTATCAGAGAACAAAAGCGGGGGATAGTGGCATTAACAATGACCAGTGCAGTTTCTAGGCACAAGCGCAACTCAATTCCATAGTACAAACACTGCCCCGCTGCATAACCACACTCAAAGCAGGTCCTGCTCCAGGAATTGCCATCTAGGTGCCATCTAGGTGGGCCAGGTTTGTGATCAGGTGGGGTCCAAATTCCACTGGGTGTGGGTTTAGGAGTACCCTAAAAAAAGTGATGGGGTTGATCCAGATTTCCAAGATCCGTGATCCAGCAAAAAAACCTTTCCAGATCTGGCAAAATACAATTGCACCTCTCTATAATATAAAAGTACAGCGCAAAAGAGAAGCAAGGAAAATAGTGTTGCAACATCAATCGACCTATCTTCCCTTCCCATCTGCTCTTGTTCATCAATGCCACATTACTCACCACCATGAACCATCTGGAAGTTGCACGAGCACTAATATGCTCAAAGCTTGACTACTGCAACTACCTGCCCTGCGGCACTTCGAAATAAAAAACTCTGCAAACTTCAAACCACCCAGAACAATGCACTCCGAGCCACCCTGAACATTGGCAAACGGGACCACATATCAGAGGTCAGGAGATCCGCCCACTGGCTTCCTGTAAAGGATAGAATCATTTTCAAAATCCTATCCCTTACCCACCGTTGTTTCTCGAATAACGCCCCAGGCTACTTGGTGGCCAATTTAAGGAAGAACACCTCGGAAAGACCCACTGTGGCAGCCTACAGTCACTGCCTCATCATCCCAAGGTTCAATTGTGCCAAAGCGGGGTGCACCAGTTTCCCAGTCCAAGCGCCATCTCACTGGAACAAGCTACCCCCTCACCTGCGTGCAGTACCCTCTTACAATGTTTTCAGAAAGGAACTTAAAACACTGTTGTTGAACTGACTTTCATCCCCTTTGTCCACTGCCTACTGACTTCTGTTTCTCCACCTGTAACTAGCGCCTAGATGCCTATTTTTTATTTTGATTTTGATTGATTTATTACGCGCACCAGACAGAGTAAACCGTATTCGAGCGCAGATGATAACTAAACAAAATTCAGAAAAAAGAGCAACAGGAGTTTTAAATGAATTTACTTTCATTTTTTGTTTAAATAAGAACGTTTTCAGTCCCTTCCTAAAGAGATCTAAAGTTTCACACATTCTGATTTCTAATGGAAGATGATTCCACACTTTAGGGCTGAAGACTCCAAAGCTTCTGTCTCCTCTCGAGACACATCTTGTCCGTGGAATACAGGTCAGGAATTTGTCCTCTGAACGCCGATTCCTTCTTGGATGATATAGCATAATTTTATCAGCCAGGTATGCGGGTGCAAGCCCTTTCAGGCATTTAAAAACTAAGCAGGCCATCTTAAATTTAATTCTGTCCTCCACTCTCAACCAGATGATACATGGTCCTGTTTCCTGAGGTTTCCAACCACTCTGACCGCTGCGTTCTGCCTTCTTTGAAGTCTGTCCATTTGTTTTTGAGGGATTCCTGCTAGCAAGCTATTGCAGTAGTCCAGGTGGGTGTTAGTCACAAATGCCTAATCGTCCATCCAAATATAAGGGAGTACATTTCGTAGTGATCACAGTGCAAAGTGGACTGTTTTCACCTTTGCTCCTACTTGAGTCTCGCTGCCCAGGTTGTCCTGCCACCAGCAGCCTAGGTTTTTAACTTTTTCGGCATACTGTAATTGTTCCCCTAGAATCAATGGGTGGGGGACTTTGTCTCTCCAATAGCATTTTATCCTTTGGGCCAAACAATATAATTTCAGTCTTGGCTGCATTTAGCTGTAAATGGTTGTTAGCCATCCATTCATTAAGTTCTTCCATGCACTGGTTTATTCTCTGAAAGGCATCCTCACTATTCTGGATTTCGATGTATAGCTGTGTATCATCTGCATATGAATGAAATAGCAAGCCATACTTCTTAAATATATTAAAGACTGGGCGAAAATACAGATTGAAGATGAGAGGGGACATTCAAGCTCCACCATTTGTGAGGTGAAGCTATCCACTTTAACCCTCTGAGATCTGTCTTTGAGTAATGATTCAAACAATTTTACCACCTGTTTAGATGCTTTTCCAACCTGCCCGATCCGTTGTGCCATTATCTGGTGATTCACAGTGTCAAAGGCTGCGGACAGATATAACATCAATAACACTATTGCACCCCTCCTGAACCCAGCTTCTAACAAATCATCATGTAGAGCCAAGAGGGCTGACTCTGTGCCATGATTCGGGCAAAATCCTGATTGACAATTGTCCAGCAGTTTTTCTTTGTTTACAAATGCTTGGAATTGAGTACAAACCACCTTTTCTATGGGCTGTGCGTGCTGCTATAAATGTACAAATAAATAAATATCTGATCCTCCTTCACCTTTCACCCCCCAGTGACCTTCCTTCAGCTCCCGTTAACCACCATCCCCATTTACCTCCATTCCCACCAGACCCCAGCATGCCTTTCTTGGCTTGGCTGGAGAGAATCTAGGGTGATACCTCCCTCCTCCTCTGAGAAGGCTGAGCAGTGAGGTCCCCAGTCTTTGTACCATCTCAGATGGTATTCGCCCAGCAATGCCACCCTGGACACTGTGGCTACTCCCAGCAGACCACAGAGGAGGTTCTTGTTGTCCCTCCATCTTGTTGTGAAAGATAGACAACCCCTCCAAAACACTGAAACCAGGAATAGGAGATTTTGTTTCTTACAAAATTACATTTTAAACGCAAAGTTTTATTTTTGGTTGCTTTTTTCCAGCACATTTTAATTGAGTTGAGGGTCCAAGGGAGTGCTAGCATGTAAGAGACAGTGCTAGGGCTAAAAGAGCTGCATCAGGAGGCAGGAGGTGTTGGTTGAAGTATGGATAGGCATTTGCCAGGCACTGCCATAAGGTCACCTGGCCATAAGCTGGGAACAGCTGGAAAACAATGTGAGTACCTGGGTGTATGATGGCATTGCCTGGCAAATCTCTGTCTAATACATTGACGGAAGCCAAAACTGCTGACTTTGTGATTGTTTGTTTAAGACAGGACGTCAGTGCAAGGAACAGAGGCATTGACAAAGATATTGCTTATAAAATCAACTGGCTGGAAACACAAACTAAGAGATTTTTATTGCAACAGGAGCTCCTTTACAGTGGCAATTAAGTCATTAAACACTCAAAAGAATGCTTAGATATAACACTGGCAGGCCCTATACAGCAACACACTTGGTGGTACTTTGTGATAGAGCTTGCCCAAAGAGTTCCAGAAAGGTTACGTTTAGATGGCAAGGGGCAGATAGTTAATGCTAATGCCATAGGAATTAACATAGCCATGGCTAGTCATTGGGAGGTTAAATGACCAAACACACCCATCAGATGTGTGTTTCTCTTCACATGTTATCACCATCCTATTTGTGTGCCACTGCATGAGTTCTGGGTGTAACTAATAGTCAAAAGCCTCTGAATCAATTATAATCACTGACTTTGATCCTTCTATACCATTGTTTTCGAATCAGCCTTGGCCCTTTCATTAATGTGAGAAGCCCTTCCTAACCTGTTAGACCACAAGGCCTAAAAATGTGTGTGGTTGCTTGTGTTCCAGTGCAGTAGTGAACAAGGCCTCAGCAATTGAGATTGAACCACAACGTTTGGCAGCAGCACCAAGAGACATTTGTTAATAGCTTGTCCCATTATCTAATGCACATACTACATAATTATGGCATGGAATGTTGCGCAAAGCAACGGTAGTGGTAATGTTTAATTCAAAGCCTCGCATCTATCAATTTTTTATTTTACTACACCCCCCCTCCAGCATTAGCTTTTTGTTACTACTAACCTTATTTTTATTACTGATAATCAAGTCGTATATATATAGTTTGAAAGTAATTTGTAAGGGCCCCAAGTCAGCTGATGCACCTTCTGCAGAAATCTGTGTTCAAGCAACATTACCTGTCATTTAATGTTTGATATAGTTAACCATGTTATTAAGCATGATATGAAACGCTGCACATAAAATACACATACTTTAAATTACAGAAACCAAAATTGTAATTTTAGGTTAGCGAACATAGTTGTTGGCAGCCTGTTTGACCTCACTTAGAGGTGCGAATGGCCCTCCATCATCCTGGTCATTTGTGCTTTTATGTCTTTGGCACAAATCATTGCCTGGGGCAAGCGAACAAATCCTGGTTGGGCCTCCTGCAGTTCTGCCTCTCAGAATGATGTCTCTGAGGTTGTTGCAGCTTACTTACAGTGAAATCCACCCCCCACGCCCCACACTTCAACTCCTTAAGGTCCCAGTGGTGTATAACATCACTGGCATGGCCTCCTTTCTAGGGGGGTCAGGGGTGGCCTTGGGGAGGCCTGTCCCCCCGCTGGAGCCGGGCCTGACTCAACGTCTCCCTTTATCTTTCCCTTGATGTTGCTTTGTTTTTCCTTCTTCTCTTTTTTCATATTCGTCAGCCATCTCACATTCCATCTCTAGTCTTGTTTTCTTTTACAACACCTCAATGTCCTCCTTGTTGTACATATTTCCTTTCCTTCAACACTCCCTAATTCATTGTCTACGGCTTGCTCTTTTCTAGTTCACTTCTGCTGCGCATTCACACAACCTACAGCGTTCTCTCCTTCCAATTGTATTTTCTTTATTTCACCCTCCTTTCGCTTTGGTTGGCATGTAATCCCCTTCTATTTTCTTTACTCCTATCTCCTCTCACTATGCTATAGTTGTCAGAGCATTTGCCTACTGATCTCTCGGACTGGGGGTAACCCAGAAAAGTATGCAAAGCCCAATCCTGAAGGCTCCCTTTGCTCTACACTGGGAAGGCTTGGAACCTCCCCAGAGGAAAAGAACATACCCCCAAGGGTATGGGTGGGAGTCAGTGCTTCCAAGGTAGGTCTGACAACAAAATGGGAAAGTCACACCAGGGGGAAATTACTGGAGTATTTTTGATCAGGGGGAAATTAGGGGGATGGTTAGAAGAAATTCGGAGAAGATCTGGTCTGTCACCAGAGGAAAGGTTCCATCATCTTGTAAACATTTCGGCACCACTCCTTTCTGTGCCCCCTCTCAACTTATTTTGTTATAACAGCTGATATTGGCCCCTTACAGAAGCATTGCAATGTACTCACTGAGACCTTTTTGGGGCATTGGTCAGGAGTGAACATGTGGGGCACCCGTCAAAGTTCTCAGGCATTGGAGTGAAGACAAGGGTTTCCAAGGAAGGAGCAAGACATTTCCACCCCCAGCTACTTTCAGGTAACATTATGAGTAACCTGCTGCAGGAAAAGCCTGCCTGCCCCTGTTGCTGAAACACTGGTACCCAGGATCCTGCCCAATGGAAGAGAACCGCTTGAAAGCTCTCTCTGGCCACCTTGCCAAATGGGAAGGGCAGATTAAGAACGTATCTTTCCTGTGAGACCCTGCACCTGGTACCAGAGCAGCCCAGAATCAAAATCACATTGGGCTCTTTCTCTCACTTGCAACTGCTTTGCAGCAGACACGACTGCTCTTTGCGACATCAAGCTGCCGCATGAGCCACAGAGCTGCCTTTGGCACTCTATGTCTTTGAAACCGCTTCAAGCCTTGTAAAGCCAGCAAACCACCCATCCCCTGCCTGTTCTCCAGCTTCTTCAAGTCCGTTGCCATTGCCGAACAGCATCACATCCCTGGACCCGTCGAGTGGGCTCGCCACTGCAGTTGGTTCCCTACATCAAGACCCATTTAAGCCGTCAAACCGCATGGACCTACACAGCACCTGTTTCCAAGCTTCTTTCACATCTCCTGATTGCTACTTGCTGAAGTGCAGCGTGTCTGTCCAACCAGCTTGACCATCTGGACTCTGGCATACCCGTAGGAAAAGCACCCAGAAGACCTGTGCGACACTATCAGGCCTCCAGTAGAACATTTTAAGATCACATTGATTCTGACCCCATGCCTTGTATTAAGGAACGTATTGACAATTTAGACCCTGCTCCTTACCTTTTTAAAAGACATACACTGAAAACGTGCACATTATTGCTTCAAAGACAACTGGCTGCATACAACCGTCTTCATGCGCTGAGTGCGCATGACAATCAAAAACTTGCATGCTCTGTGCATTTCATTAAAGATGTAAGCTGTTAGTGTTTGTCTGCCCTTTTTGTTTTAGTAACGTTTTGCATTTTTATGGAAACATGATTGGCTGTTTCCTTTATTTCCCTATTACAGTACTATTGTGGTTTGGATGTTTCCTTTCTAGCTCATAACCCCCTTGTGTATTATAGCCTTTTCTCATCCCATGCTACCCAAGGTGAAGGAGCTGACTACTCGGGTTGTGCCTCATCACCTTTATGATTCTGGTTTCATAATAGTGTGAGGCTGAGTTGGAGTTTAGAATCTATCCTCCCTCCCTCCCTCCCTCCCTCCCTCCCTCCCTTCCTTCCTTCCTTCCTTCCTTCCTTCCTTCCCCCCCTCCTATGCTCTTTCTCCCTGCCCAATCTTAACTGATGGTCAATTAAGTGAAACTGTTTCAGGGAGTGCTGGCTTACATGAGTGGATCTGTGTGCACCATTGGATGTGGGAGAGCAGCTTCAGTGATGTGCAGCAACCCACCTGAAACATGTGTTACACTTGTATGCTAAGGCAAGGCTGCACCTTCCTTGCAACTGATTCGCAGGGGGGTGCACTTGGAAGCCCTTGAGCTCATTCTCTGCTCCAGACCCTACAGTTAGAAATCAAGAACAGAGGAATGCATAATTGTACTGTAGATACTTTCTCTGCAAGCAAATTGGCTGGTGGGGGGGCATGAAAGAACCCAGCGCCAACCCCCCTCAATCCCCCCACCGCCCCCACACATGAGTGTGATTCAATGCATGGCTATAAATCAAGTACACGCATGGGACGGGTCAGGGACCGTCCCCTCCTAAACCTCACAAGTTTTATCAAACAGGCACTAGAAAGGTGGGAACTGCAGGCCCAGGTCAAAGATGCAAGGGGCAAAATGTTACCACGCATGCACCACCCCAGTGCATCTGCCAATGCGGTCTACGTCATGCCTTCCCGGCCTTCCTCATTTGAGCGCAAATAACAGGTACTGCCGGCAGCCAAAGTCAGTTCTCTCAAGGTCTTTCCTTCTCCCAGAGGACACTTTCACTTTCTCCAGACCATTGTCAGTCTCCTCTCCTCCCCCTGCCTGACAGCAGCCTGACTCCCAGAGTGCCGCGTGCGTCACGGCTCCTGACAGCCACAGCGCTCTTCCCGCCTCAGCCAGAGAAGAAATGAATGGGGCTCCAAGACACTATTTGCTCACATGCCAGAAGTGGAAGCAGAGGCTATAAATAACAGCGCCCGCATGAATCAATCCCCCCAACCCCCTCTTATTAGTCATATCGAAAAACATTGCCATAAAACACACTAGGCAGCCTAATCTCTGCTATGCCTGGGAATGAATGTCATTTTAATGTGCAAGGGTCCTTTTGTTTTCCCTCTGCGTTTCTATTTTTGGTATTAGACATCCTCACAGCTTCGCTGTGTTGGTTATCTGGTTCCCCCACGCACACGAGGGTCTGGCTGAATCTCATTTTTATTTTCTGATTACCCAGAATGTATATATATATATTTTTTTGATAGACGCAGTAAACACGAGGTTCAGATGTGTTGTATTTGTACTGCTCACCGCTCCCTGGGGCGGCATACATGCCTGCCATATGTTCTTGAAGTTTGTTGTTCCTGGGAATGTTTCAAAGGGAACGTGTTTCTTTTATGAAGTCTATTTTTGCGTTCTTTCTATTTTCCCCCGTCTTATTATGTGGGAATCAAACTGAACCACTGGTGAAAACGTGGGAACCAAACATTGCACGTAGAAAATAACAGCGCGTAAATGAAAACGTCAGTTCTTTGAGTTGAAAATGTTCCACAGAAAGGTCTTAAATGGAGCTTCTTATTTTTCCAGTGTGTTGACTCTGATCGCAGAAATAAAGGTACAGGGGATAATTTCATGGCAAAAAATGTTAGGCGTAATCAGCCCTACAGATAAGGGTGTATCGGCTACTTTTACTCCCTAAAAATAGGCAAATACAAATAAATAAAAATACTCCCAACAAAGATGGCAAACAGATGATGTCCCCTTGCTTTTGTCCACATAGAGCTCTAGGAATATTTTTTGTAATTTGAACTCTAAATTTGTTATTTATTTCACGCTTAAGCACTGGATCTGGATCGAACCTGTGTTGCTCCATGTCATCTTGTTTCCAAGGCGAGTGCATTGCCCCTGAGCTATCCTCCTGGGGATCTGTGTGATTTTACCGTTGCGGAATGGTCCGTGACGGAAATGTCTGCAGGGGAAATGTATGCAACAAAAACATTTTCGTACATTTACCATGCGGACATCCATTGAAAATCACACAGATTCAAACACACAGCCTCACACACACACTCACTCACACCCCCAACACACACCCGCCACCACACCCCCAACCCCCTACTTACCTTTCCTTCAGACGCGCTGTGTCCCTGCAACGCCAGCTCCCTTTCACTTCCGTGATCGGGAACAGGCGACGCGGGGTCCTTTTCTTTTTAGTTTTTTTTAGTTTTTAGTTTTTTAAAAATTTGTTTTGCTCGGTGAGCGGCAGGGGTGTCCTCCGTAACCCCCGCCTACTATACTGTATAGTATAGTGAGTGGGGTGTTGTGGGGGGCAGCCCCCCGTTTTTTTTTTCTTCTTTTTTTCCTGCTCGGGTGACCTGCAGGGGTTTCCCCCGCAACACCCTGCTCACTATACTGTATATAGTGAGCAAGGTGTTGTGGGGGACAACCCGGCAGCCCTCACAGGCTTTGTGTTTCTTTTTTTTTATTTAATGACCCCACCAAAACACATAAATCCAAAAGTTTGAACTTTTGGTATTTCGACCTTTTGGTGGTATGTGTTTTAGGTCTTTTTGTAAAGTCAGTAAATAATATTCGGTCATTTTGGCCTATTCGCCTCCTGGTGCCAAATATGTTTGGACCAGTGGTAACTGTAATGCCACAGGAAGAAGCTCTACTCATAGTTCTACTCTCTGTTAAATTCTCCAACTCTATCTATCTATTTCAAACGTATAGAGCGCACACGTATACCAAAGGTATCATGGCGTTAGAAAGATGCGAAAACAGTCAGACCAATAGAAAGTGAAGAAGTTAGACAAAGAGACTATGGGCCTGATTCACAGATCGTTTTTCTATGGGATGGCACTATTATAAAATACTTCTGTGAATCAGGTCTTCACTGTCGCTCTAAAAACATTAAAGTCTAAAAAGAGTCGAAGAGAGGCAGGAAGATAAATCCAGAGCTTGGGACGAAGCACTGCGAAGGCCCGCCCTCCAACACGTTTCAAACGATATCAGGGAACAACCATCTGTGCTAAGTGCACTTATCGCAAACGGCAAGAGGAAGTATAAGGGATAACTTTCTCCTGAAGTGATAGACAACCTTTACGATGATAGGCTTGATGAATCAGGCAGAGCACTTTAAATTGAATGCATGCTGGAACCGGGATCCAATGCAGTTGATGGTAGGCTAGCAAAGTAGGCTGGCCAAAGGGAATCCCAGGGACCAATCTAACTGTAGCGTTTTGCAGAACCTGTAGATGATGAAGCTGGGAGGAGGGTTAGAAGAGTAAGGTGGCATTTCAGTAGTCAAGACTGCCATTGACATGAATCCTTCAAGGGATATAAATTGATCAACTTTTTCAACAATGTAAGTTTCAAAAATCATGAGCTATAAACAGCACCAACCTGAGCATCAGGTACAAGTGATTCCATGATCGTTATGCCCAGGTTCTTAAGCAATTTGACAGGATTAGGCAGTGGACCCAAAGATGTAGGCCAAAAATATGGGTCCATAAAGAGGCAGACCGTGGAGGGCCCACCACCAGCACCTCAGTCTTGTCTGCATTCAATGGAAGCCAATTAGCATTCATCCAATAGACAACTGCCTCAAGACAAGCTATACAGCGGTTGGCTAAACACTGCCTTTCCAGGTCAAGTCTGAGAAGCAGCTGGATGTCATTCAGGTAAGACTAAAAACGAAAACAATGAGAATGAATGAAGCTGGGCAGAGGCTGAACATAAATATCAAAAAGCAGATGGGAAAATGACGAGTCCTGGGGGACAGGTACACACAAGTGATAGTGATCGGTGGGAGACTTAAAAGGACAAAGAGAAACCGATTGAGAACCTGATTCCAGAAACGCACAGAAACAGTGCAATATAGTGCCAGCAATGCCAGCCTCCCACATCCGGCCAGACGGGTGGCATGATCAATGGTATCGAAAGCAGTGGACAAATTCATCAATATAAGAATGGGACTGGGACTTAATGGGAATGGGACTTACTTTTTCACTCCCTAAAAAAATCATTTGACTCCCAACTTTAAAAAATAGCGAGTAAAATACTCCCACTTCAAAATCTTACCTGGGGCATGGTGTGTAATGACATAGTGTGCATTTTTGTTTTGCTGTGACAAATGCAGTGTATTCATCTGGCCTAAATATTCAAATTTAATTTTTTAACCAGTAGCTTGTTTTTTCACTATTTTCTTCCCTTCGACTTCCCTGTGCTTCATTCATTAACTATTCAGCTTTTATAAAGTGCCGAATATCCACCGTTGTGCTCTCAAAGTGTCCTTGACTGATATTTAGCAAGCATTGTTCCCCTCCCCAGGATCACCAGAGTGTAGTATCCTGGAGGAAAATAAAAATAAGGGAAAGGAGATGGGGGAGAAAGGATAGGAAGAGAAAGGAGTAAAAGAGAACTGGAAGGAAGCTTGAAATGTATGAACACATGAATGGAAAGGATGTAAATAATGACATGTGGATGTATTGTATGGATGCATGAGGGACTTGTGTTGTGCTCATGCTTTCCTAGGTCGCCACTTGGAAAGACTGTGTCCTTTAAAGGTCTTGAGAAAAAGGACCAATCAGTCCTGAATACTTATGGTGCTTATGCATAAAAGCTTTGAAGAAAGCATAAAAAGGATATTGAGGAAAAAGAGGATTCCCGGAATGAACCCTACTTTGTAACACATATTTAGACTTACTGTTATGCACCAAGAAATCGGTCATTTGTGAGCATTATTGACAGTGACCAGGTTTTCTAGTTTATGAGATTTGAGGGGTTAATCTGGTTGCCAAACAAAGTGAATGTAAGTCTAATGTAACCCCAGACAAACTGCACCAAATTTCCTCAATATACACCCTCCACTATATTATAGACTATAACGTCTCAAACATCTATTACAATGTAAGACTACAGTATGATTTTAGTTTCCATTTATTTATTTATTCATAAAAATCACGGGGAAAGCAATGCATTTGTGGCACAAAAACATTCACATAATTTACCATTGATAACAGAGCGGAGGATATGGGTCCTTTACAATGGGGTGAGAGAAGGTGACTTGAAGACCAGATGTTGCAGGGAAAGGTGGAATTATAATCCAGGGACGAGGACAGGACAGATTGACAAAGGAACGGGTGGGTGGAGGAAGTGCTGAGTGCTGAATTAAGGATTGAAAAGTTCTCTAGGGTTGTCCGTTAAGGCTAGTGAGAGAGGATAACATGGCGATGCAGTAGCACAGAGTGCTATGAAGCAGGTTCTTCAGAAAGAAGGTGAGCTTTGAGGTTAGATTTAAATAGTGGTAGAGTTGGAATTGTACAGGAGAGGAAGAGCTTTGCAGAGTCGGGGAGCGAGGAGAGATCGGAAACGAGAGGGAGCACCGGGGGCTCAAGTGGTGGCAAGGGGCTGAGCTGAGGATCAGCTTAAGAAGCTAGGAGGAGAGTAGGGAGTGAGATGAGCATATAGGTAGGATGAGGTGAGTCAATCCATAGTTTTGAAAATGATGACAAGAAGCTTATACTTATCCCTTTGTTTCATAGAAAGTGAGCTAATCTGGTGACAGGCACAGGAGTTAGCGGTAAAGTGAGAAAAGTTGAATAGTGTGCAGACCGCAAAGTTGACGACTTTGCCCAGAGGTGAAAAAGCAAAGCTTAGTTGGGAAGGCCATAGAGGAAACTGGCACAGTAGTAAGATCTAGAAAGTACTAAGGAGGAAATTAGCTGTTTAGCCGTATTGAAAGGAAGAAGATGACAGATTTTTCTGATATTGAGGAGGTTGAGTCTAACTGAAGTGGCAGATTTGGAGATGAAGAGCGAGCAGTTGTGGGGTAGGTCGAATATGACATCAAGGTTACGAGCGGAAACAGAGTAAGGAAGGTAGTCAGGAGAGAAGAAAGAAAAGGAGAAGAGGAAGAGATAGCCTGTTTGGCTGGGAAGTAGAGAACGTCTGTTTTAGTGGAGTTGAGAATGAGTGAGTGAGACGTTATCAAATATTTGATGGCAGAGAGATAGTTTAAAATTATTTACACCAGCTTGTTGGATAAGGAGTGAACGGAGAAGGAAATCTGAGTGTCGTCAGCAAAGAGTTGATAGGAGACGTCGTAAAAGGAGATCAGGGCGCAAACAGCTGAAGTGTAAAGAGTGAAGAGACGTGGACTAAGCACTGACCCTTCGGAAACACCAACTGTAAGAGTTGAGTGGAAAGCTAAGGCTGTTCCAGGACACCTGAAAGTGTCTGGGGGCAAAGGATGAAACAAACTAAGCGAAGGCCTTATCTATGTTGCCAAGAATAGAACATGTAGAAAAAAGGTCAGAATGATCGACTGTATAGAAGACAGCAGAGAGGTCGAGAAGAATAAGAATAGATGAAAGGTTTGCATGCTGAGTGGAAGAGATGAAGTGACTGACATCGTGGAGAGCTGTCTCTTTAGAATGCAGAGGTAGGAAGCTGATTCAAGAGGGCTCCAGAGGGTGTGGCTATCAAGGAACTCTGTGGGTCGATTGAATACTACTTGCTCTAAGATTTTGGAATAGTGCGGTAGAAGAGAGTCAGTGGGACACAAAAAGATTAGCCCTGAGGAGTAAGGCAAGTATCTTATATGGGTTGGTGGGAGCAAAGGAAGACAGTAGCAGCAGAGGAGGATAGGTGTGGTGACGAAAACTGAGCAGGAGTAAGGGATCAACATTAATTAGCGAGGGTATTGTGCATGGCAGACATTTTAGACGTAAGGTAGAGAGCAAGATCATCTTGGGAAACAGTAGAGGAGATGGAGGTGGATTGAGTGAAGGTGGAGTGTGAGTGAAGATGTATGCAGGGCCAAGAAGAGCAGCAACGGTTGCAAAGTCAGTGGGAGAGATCCAGGTTACAGCAAGGGTAATGAGGTCAAGAGAAGGAGAAGGAGAAAGGAAGAAGTCAGAGGTAAAGGAGGTTTTATTTCAGATTTCGCAATCCAAAGAGCAATGGAAAGAAAGTGAAATGTAGAAGCATAGTGATATTGAGTCTGAGAAGAAATCGAGAAGCGCTGATGGTAGATGCAAGAAGAGGATGTGTATTGGAAGTTAGGGTTGCAGTAGAGTCTGTGAATAGAAAGAGTAGTGAAGCGAGAAGAAAGTTGGTGTTGAGGAGAAGAGATGACAGGGATGGGAAGAGAGTTAAGATGTTTCTGAGCAGAGGAGAGCAAAGAAAAGTACGACAAAGAGATAGCATGAGAAGTGCATGGCGAGGGTGAAGCTGAGAAGAACCAACCTTACAGACAAGTTGCTGTACACAGCAAAGAAAAGGTTCATTGGCTAAGAGGCAAAGAGGCTGGTTAACGGCTCATCTTCACTCTTCACTGTTCCACCCTTAACTGGGACATCCCATTCTAGGGATAGACAGAATGATTGCAAGTCACCACATTGTTATGCTAACAGCCTCCCATGAAGGCACCGCTTGGACATCCTTTCCCCACACATGGATGTTCATATATGTTCAAGGCATTGAACCGGTGAGCTTGCAGCTGCTACTCCTTGTACAATTTCTGTCATGGGATTTCCTTACTCTACTACCCCTTTATTGTATTGGACAGGCCATATGCCATTCCACCATATAGTGCTGTAGACAGGGAGTGTGCTGCACACATTGATGCCAAGGCGTTGCCATGGCAGTGGTGCTTCAGTGTCCTTCCGCCCCCTCACGTGATCCACACCACATGGTAGGAGGACTGCTGTTGTCCATAGCGACGCATTTCCCTGCGGTACCGTTCATTACTTATGACATACAGAGTCTAGTTAGCACAGTCTCTCCAAGCATATCCTGAGTGCTGGAGATCCTGCAGTGGCGGCAACATCTGCGGCCGGTGGACTATCAGACCATTACTTTCCTGAACTTTTATAGAGGTAAGATAATTTCTATCGCACAGGCTCTATGTCCCCCAATCTATCTATTCACAATCCTCTGTACCCAACTACAGAGTGAGGTTGACACCATACCAACCTCTTTTCCTATCCTGCTTCCCTTCCGACCACCAGCCATGTCTTATTTCACATGCTTTCGCCTTCTCAAGAATACCATATGAATGGTATGTGTGGGGCACAAACATCGCCACAGAGGTTCCCCAATATCAGATGAATGACATCCTCTGCCCCCGGGTGTTCTTTCTGTTTTATTATCTGTATGTTTGCTGGGGATACCTTAAGCTGAAGCTTCTTGACAAACTGCACAGCTTTGAATGAATTAGAGTAAGTGTGCTATTCACACGCTATTACATTTTATTTTGGCTAAAACAAATAACTTTCTGGCTACTCTACAACTAGAATTTCAGCAGTTGTTCTCTATTACTCTTTTTAGATAGAGGCAACATGTCCTGATGACAACTTTCCCACCTTGCCACCGGCATCTTGTTGAAACTAGGAATAAAAGGGAAGTCGGCATACCTTTTCGCCCCTCTTTCAGAGCTCAAGAAATGTACGTTTTTGAAGACATCTGCGATCCCTTGCAGATTGTCTCACCTAGTAGATAGAATTCAACAGAATTCAGCACAATTAATTAAAATGCTTTATGACTGCTATGTACTTCAAAATCTTGATTTATGGAATATGTATTGATTACATTGTTTTTAGATTGTAAATCAATGTGTAAAAGTTCTTTGTTTCCTAATTGATTAGGAGGCAAGGTGTTTTACTCACTGTACATATTCACCCTTTCTTTTCTCTTTCGCTCTAACCCGAGGGACATATTTGTTGCACTTTCTTGTCACATTGCACTTTCCATGTATTGTATATCTAGGAAATCATGCAGATTGATTACCAGTGTATTTACTCACGCCAAAGCCACCCGAAGACGGGCATATAAAAAAAAGCCCCACAATGGAATCAATAAATCAATCTTTTGGCAATATTTCTCCTTCATAAATATTTATTGTTGTTTGTTCCACATATTGCTGCCATGCAATGAGGGTTCATGGCCTTGCCTACCCTTTGTGTTAATATTCACTGATCAAAGATGGCCGTAGGAAGTGATGTCACCAATCCAAGATGGACACTGGAAGTGATGTCCCCAATCTGAAATGGCTACTGGAAGAGAAGTTCCAGAGTGAAAGTGAATCCAAAAACTAGAAGGAGTGACACACATTCTCTTGTCACCTGATCGCCTAGTTCATCAGTGGATTGTCTCTCTGATATTGGTTCAGAAGTGTTGTAGAGTCTGACTTTGCAAGCCTATATTGAGCGCCATGTCTCGTTTCCTGAAATGAATGCTTCTAAGGTGTATTATTTAATTATTCAGTCACTTGATGAGTTGCTACATATACATTTCTCACTGATTCACTGCCCTTGTCGGCCTGGTATAAGTAACATGACATTGCAAATTTGGCATAACAAGACATGACTCATATAGCATTACATAATATGCCGCATCTTAGGATGCTCACATAACTAAACCGCTGTTACGCCCAAAAATCGACGGGTCGTGAGAGAGGATAAGTAAATATACATCAAGATACAATGAAAAATGAGCAACACTCCCTCAAAAGTGAAAAGGGGCATTTGGTAACAATTGAAATTTAGAAGAAAGAAAGTGGGAGTAACACCCCAATCAAGGCAGATAGAAGTTTAACAAAATTTGGTAACAAAATTGAAGTTTGGAAGGAAGAAAGTGGGAGCAACTCCCCAATCAAGGCAGATAGAAGTTTAACAAAAAAAACCCAAAGCAAATGGAGGTAAAAGCATTAGGCTTCTAGCTCTTGTTTTCAAATGTGTGACTGCAAGCTGAAGGGATTACATTAAAATCTGAATTTCGCCAAAGCAGATTCTCAGAACATGGGTACTTCCCCAGCAGCAGTATAAATGGAGACTTGTGCATTACCTAGGCAGGTATATCCTTCACAACCCCTTTCAAAACCCAGTCAGGATTACATGAAAACCTGTGGTAACCCACATTAATTTGTACCAGTGCTAACACCCAGAATGGGCCTTTTGGTTCATTCATTCAATATATTTCCAAATACCTCTTTCCTTCAAGGAGCAGCCAAGATGAGCATTATGCTTCTCTTCCTTTATCTTATTCCCAAAACACTTTCTGATGAGGTTTGTCTTACCTAACATAGGCTACCATTGTTAAACTATGGTGCTCCAACGTTGACCTCAATGGCCTTATCCATTGCGGGTAAGAAATCGAAGTATGGAGGCGGGCAGAGGTTTGGTTGTTTCTGCCTGTATGAAATGAAGGGTAAAGCTGTGGATGTGTGGTGGGTAGGCTAGACACTTATAATGCCATGTAATTGGCAGGTAATTTATGTCTAAATGGTAAAGGGTAAGTGATGAGGAAAGCAGAAAGGGACTAGAGAGCGAAACAAAGGGCATTTAAGGGAGGATTTCCACTGCCCAAAACATAACCTTAAATATATCCAAACACATAATTTAGGACAACATGTAATTCAGTTTATTGTATTATATTTCATCCTCTTATTTTAAACCTGTTTCACATCTCGGATGGACAAGGACATCTCCACTACACAGGTCACAAATGATACATTGCATGGTTTTAACATAGACAAAAGACTGATCATCAAGGAGAAATAAATTTGAAGTCCAAATTTGAAGTCGGGTTTTTGCAGACTGCAAATAACCTCCCAGAGAGGACTTGTCCTCAGTGGTTCAAGGTTCAAGACTATGAAAGCACTCTCTTCACAATTCTTTGGAAAAACTCCCCATCTTCACTGAATGCAGAATAACCCGCAACTTCTTCTCTGATCAAAGGCCTACAGCATTTTTCCCACTTCACTTTGACTCACATCACATTACAGTGATTTCTTGCAATGTTTTTAATGATAGTTATTAGTAGTAGTTTTGCTATTAGTATTATTATCATTATTATTAACAGTAATAATAGTAATAACATTATTTGTGTTCTTGTATAGCACTTCATGCCACATTTCTCCAACTTCTAAGCACTGTAATAACAGATTCTAATTGTCTCCAGGTTATTGGTACTCAATGTATGAACTTCAGAAAGGTGAATGGCTGAGTTGGTCCTGCCATAGAAGTCAAATATGCAAAGTGTAGGATTCCCCTGTATGTTGGGTCACCACTTACCTTGTGAGATAGCTCTTCGGGATGACTTTTCTCACCCAGAATTGTTTCCATCACAATACACCACAGTACCTGAAGGGCAATCTCTCTATATAGAGAGGATGCAGTCGCTTCTTCCACTGCAGGGAGAACTTCTATTCAGAGTATATTGTGTTTCAGCAAAAAGCAAACTCTAAACCAATCCTTCTCTAGAAGTACTCCAAAATTCTGGAACTGCCTCTCCCTGAATTGAGGCTACAAAGAGCTAACAACTCTGCTTTTCAAAAATTCCTTATACATAGGTTACATCAAACCCTCTTCCCCTCAGACATGTCTCACTCACCCTGAAGGGGTCTGGCATGTGAGAGTCAGCCCACTACTAATTACTGCTTGCCCACTCTTCCTCCTATCGATGTTGCCCTCAATGGCCCCCCATTCCTGACCCATGACCTCATAACACTACGTAGGGATGGACTGAGAACCAGAAAGGTCCCTGGAAATAATTTTCAAAGTGCCCCCAAATTACAAATTTTCAGCAAGGCTAACCCTTTTCTTATGAGAACATTTTAAAATAAAATAGGTTATCGCGCAAAAGAGGCCCAAGGTGCAGAGGCATACCAGGACATTTCCACAGGTCCCCATATACCGGTCCACCCGTGACACTAAGTAGCTCATGTGCATTTCTTTTATAAACATCCTTCCTCTACCCCTCTCCATTGTTTGCCTTCAGCTTTAATGCTTCATGCAGGAGATACTCTACCTACCTATCTATCTATTGATAACTTATAAGGTGCCCGCTGCAGCATAGTTCAATTTAAAAGAAGACCCAGACACAGCTAATGTTCATGTTCTTGGCTCATTACAGATCCAGTAAGGTCCACGATTAGGTGCAAGAGAGAAAAGTATGTCGGTACAAGCATAACAGAATTCCAGCATTGTGAATCCAGTATTGCAGGAAGCAAGGTCATGTATAAAAACAGTCAGTAAATGCAAGGAGTACGTTTTCCATTAGATTTTATCCTCTGAGATAGCTGTTGCCCAGACTAAGTCCAAAAGAATGCTTGTCCTGGCAGGCACAGTCAGTTATTAAAGAGAATGCTGAAGGTTGTCGAAACGTCTCTAGCAGATTTGTTCACTGTAAAAGTGAAAATACATTGGTATTGCTAGGATATAGGTAACTCAATGTCAGAGGAGGGTGGTGTTACGATTGCTGAAGCCACCAGGACAGAAGCACCCATCCTGGGAGGGGAGCAGGGAGTGGCAAGCCTATTTGGTGACAGTTTGCTTGAAAAGACACTCTTTAATTTGTTTACTAAATTAAGATGATCAAGCCTCAAGGAGACAGGCGAGATAATTCCAGGGCATAGTCACTGTGAGCCATGGTTCTACCACCTGTCTGTGTCTTCTTAAACGTGATGATTATGGTTTTCATTGCGCTGGTTGATTTAAGGTTCCTGGACAGTAGATTTGTTTTTATATCATAGTAGAGGAATGTTGGGACTTTTTTCCAAGAGGCACCATGTGTCATGCACAGTGTTTTGAAGAAGATACATTAGCTAATGTTTGAAGCCTAGACTCATCCGGGCAGGGTTATTTGACAATATTCGGATAACCTGGAGCTTGGGTGTTCGGAGGCTCATGTGAAGGCTGATACAGTAAACAATGCAGTCTAGGACAATGGTTTCATGTTCGTGTACCATATGATTTCATAGTTGGAGCTGATATTGAGATGTTTTGGTGAGATGCTGGATTTATTACAAGAAGCATTTGTTGTCAAAGATGGGTCTGAGGTCATTGTAAATTGATTTTTGTCCCCAAGAATAGGATTTATGATTCTTAACTGTTGAGGCATTGACTATCATCATTTATATCACTGTATAACCCATACATATAGCTTGTCATAGCCTTGTGATTACAAGCAATCAATTTCACTTTGTGATCCACTTTATTCTCAGTCCACCACACAAGATCCCCATCTGCCACACATCCTTAGCCAAACAGAAAACACATTACAGCCACAGCCTTAGCAACATTGATACCATCCCCATCTCACCACACACACATCCCTCCCTTCTCTTCAACAATTACAACACCATCATCACACAGACACTCATCAAATTAGCCCCACTCAAATCACAAAAACCCAGCAAACACCTACATAAACCATGGTTCAATATTTCCATCCTCTCTACAAAGCTGGATGCCCAATGTCTAGAGAGAGCCTGGGTAAAGAACCCATGCTCCACCACCAGGACACCCCTTTAAACACTGCCATACTCAATGCCAAGGCCACCCATTGCCTCCAAGGGTTCTAATCCACCACCAATCGTACACCAAAACGTTTCAACATTGTCAAGTCCCACCCCAAACCACCATCTATGCCTTCCACATGTCCATCTACTTAAGTATGCAACTTCCTTATGGACTACTTCAACTCGAAAATACATGTCAGACAAGACCTCCCCTCTAGCATCCTACTCACAACACCCACTTCCAAACATTCCATCATAGTGAAAACCTTCCACCCCATTGACAGACAACCTGATTACCCTCATGGCCAAAACAAAATCCCAACACTTACTGGATGCAACAATCTCGCTGAGATCCAGCAGCGACATCCGTTTGGAACCAAAATCATACAACAAAAGAACATTCCGAGGATCCTCTTTCTCTCACCTCGCCCCAAAAACCTGGAACGAGCTACCAAAGAACATACGTAACACAAGAGAAAACTCCTCAAATCTATCTTGGCTCTTCACCCCATAACTAGAAAGAATGCCTATGGGGGCATATACACAGCCGAAACAATGCTGAGAGAGGAAACGTATCCTCCCTATAAAGAATCTACGGAATATCAACTTACCAACTGAAAGATAGATAAGCTAGAACCATACCAAAGAAAGATTATGGAGGGATCAGGATGGAAGGGTAAGGTTGATATAGCAATAACACCTTGGCCTACAAAGTACACACAGGCAGCAATGGACCACCGACAGGAAATAGATAGGAAGGGATCAGGTAATTGTAAAAGTACAGCACCAATACCAGATTGGGGGACAATGCACACCCCAACCTGGTACACTAAGGTCAAAACTAACACATGTGTGAACTTGCCGCGCCATCTCTCCTAACAATTAGATGGACAGAAAGGAAAAAGAGACAGAATATGCCTACCCATAGGACAACCGGCTACATAGAATAAGAATTATAAGGACTAAGTTACATATAACCCACTAACTTAAAAGCTCACATTTCTGCATACTTAATTCACACAAAAATATCCACAACCACCTTCTCGCTCAGCAAACCACATGCACTACACATACCACAACAACAAGCAAACAACACATACATCGCAGCAACCACACACGAGGACTCACATCGATCTGATATTCACACCCAAGCTCAGCGCTCAGTGAAAATCGAACTGAAGCTGCCAACAGCACACCACCTTTCTCACTTTCCTATTCCCTCTTAACCTGACTAACCCACCCCGCCATCTTATTTGCAATTCCTCCTGGGTGCCTGGGGACCAATTCCGTTGGTGACGGTGCGTGGTACAAATACCTTTAACATTAACATTAACATGCCCTGTCTCATAAACATCAACACCTGTCTTTCACATATTACTATTCGCTCAAAACTGGATATAATGTCCCTCTCCTCAAAAAACCGTCCCTCAACCCAATGCTCCATGAAAACTACTGCCCCATCATCCTGTCATACATCACCGGAATCATGTTACATTCATAGCAACCCAACTGTAATTACACATCATCACAAACAAACTCTTTAACCCCTCCCAATCTGGCTTTTGAGCTGGAGACAGCACTAAGAATGCTACACTTCACATCATCGACAACCTCCACAATATCACTGATGAAGGTAACACTACCAAACTCATTCTCCTTGATCTCTTTGCATTCTTCAGCACAATCAACCACACCATTCCCGACAACATCATAATCCATAAAATGAAAATCTCAGGCAGGGTCCTTGATTGGTTCACCTCCTTCTGCACTGACAGAACCCTTTTAGTCTACATGCCTCCCCTAGTGATCTGTCAAGTATGGGGTCCCACAATTTTCCTCACAGTCTCTGCTTTTCAGCCTATATGTAGATTGCCTAGGATAGACCCTTAACAAATACAACATCCATTTCCACCAATATGCAGATGACATTAAGAAAATATACTTCCAAATATCTTCCTCGTGACAACTCCACACACTCAACAGCTGTCTCTGCACCATCACTAGCTATCCACTCAAACTCAACTCACACGTACCCCCGTCTCTTACTGTTGGTGGTCCACAAGGGTCAGTGCTTGGTCCACTTCTCTTTACTCTTTACACTTCAGCTGTTGGTGCCCTGATCTCCTCTTACGGCTTCTCCTATCAACTATTTGCTGACGACACTCAGATCTTCTTCTCCTTTCACCCCTTATCTGACATGTTGTTGTCAAAAATCTGAAACTGTCTGTGTGCCATCAAATATTAGATCACGTCTCACTTACTTATGCTCAACTCCACTAAGACAGAAGTTCTCTACTTCCCAGCCAAACTGGCTATCTTTTCCTCTTCCCCTTGTCTCCTCTTCTTGCCACCATCACTGGCTATCCACTCCCTCAAACTCAATCCTTCCAAAACAGAATACCTCCTCAACTACACTCTGAGGCAAAAGTCCAACTACACTCCTTGGATCAAAGAACTCAAAACAAACAACCCAAACATTTCCCTCTCCACACCTGTCAAATCCCTTGGCTTCAAAGCCTTTGACCACTACTTTTTTAATGCAATGCTTTATTATTATTAAAATGTCATAAAAGCACACAATAGAATCACATGCGAATTCCATACAATTTGTAAAATTATAACGAACATATTGAAATACAGTACATTATAAAATCTTTGACAAACAAAAACACGATTTTACAATAAAAATAATACAACTTTATCAAGAACACAGGTTAACGTATTGAAACCATAAATACCCAAATGCAGCATTTAAGATCATCCCGATATCACCGAAATGCTACTAATGAGGGCACCACCCAATCAGGGATTAAAGTCTTCAACATTCAGATCGTCCCTCCATCTGGTTGGCAGAGAACATGCTCATCCAATCCTTTTCTGCCTTCATTTCCATGCCCAGGTAAGATATTTGCATGTGGAATGTACTGCTAAAACAGCACAAGATAATAACAAGGCTTCCACAGTTGTAGGAGCTCCATAATCCCTAAATAGCAGCTTCAAGTATCATTTCCTGGCTGGCAGGGTAAACATGCAAATCACCAGGAAATGGACCATGGTCTCTCAAGTGCAACGCAAAGCAGACACACCACAGGTACAGCATATTACCATTTATTGTGAAGACTGGCAATCGGTAGAGTCCCAATACAGTACTTAAAATATAATGATCTTTCATATTTGGGATTAACAAAGTCTAGGTAATACTCATAAACCAAATTCTGCTTCATGTTCCAATATCATGTCAAAAGTGCAGGTCCCTCTGCTTTATTACCAATATCGCTTTGACAACACTAGTCATAGCAGAAGGAGCGATCCAGAACTTGTTTAAATGTAGGGCACTCATTTCTTCATTTCCTCCTTTATATGGACAAACCATGGCACAGCCGTTTCCCATGCCTGCAATAAAACATCCCTCACAGGCCTCTTTGTAATTTAATAGAGAATCGCTCGTCTATAAGCGAACCCAGTAATAAACTAGTAACAGGCGACACCTGAGTTCCCTGTTTCTAATCGGACTGGTAAATTTAGAGTAGAGTAAGGTAGCCCCAGAATGTTCTTCAGGTGTTTCTCTTCAGTTATGATAAGAGCAGTGCAGTTCATGTGCCTCCACAGCTCTGCTCTATAGATAGCAACCTCTCTTGCCTGGGCTTTCTAGGCTTCCAGGGAGACACAAACTACTTCCTTTCCAAAGTCACTGGAGAACCTCAAGAGGGCCCCACTATATCTGGCTAGCGAAACCTTTGCTTTTGCCAGATGTAAAACCCAATGACAGGTCGATGCTACTCTCAGACTAAGATAGTCGTAATGGTCAACCTGTTCTTTGGGGTTTCTAGCCCCAATTGTTTCAGTTTCTTCTATTTCCAAACGGTGAAGACCATACTTTTAGTATTAGAGGTATTGATAGATAAGCCATTTTTGCTACAAAAGTCCAGGAAGTTCTCTAGTTGCTTCCTAGTGCCCATTAGTGCTGGGGATAAGAGGCCTGCGTCATCTGCAAACATTAAAACAGGGATGCTATCGCCTGCCATCTTGGGGGGCATCTGAGTTTGAAGAGGATAATTCTACAATAATCCCATGAATAAAGATACAGAAGAGTTTAGGGACCAACACACCCCCATGCCGCACTCCCACCTTGATCTTAATAGATTGGATGGTGCTTCTATTAATGCCCCATCGGATCACAGAAGAGATTTCTGAATATAAGGTCTGAATGGCCAATAGCAGATCTGCTGGGATCCTGAGATTGCGCAAAACATCCCATAGCCAACTCCTCGGTAGAGTGTCATAAGCCATGCAAAGCTCAACGAAAATAGCATACACGTTCATCTTTCTTTGGACAGTATACTTGTCACATATTAGCTCCAACAGTAAACCTTGTTCAATGGTACTCAATGCACTACACACACCTGCCTTGTTATGGTTGTTGATGTTGTTATCACTAATCCAGTCTTCCAGCTACACCAAGATCACTCTGATGTCAATTTTACTGCGTGCATCTTGCAGGGATATAGGGTTGTAATTACCTGGCGAGTTAATAGAACCCTTTTTGAAGATGGGAACAGTCTCATCCTTTGCCCATGAGACAGGTACATAATTGGTTTTAAGGACAAAATTGAATTGTTTTGTCAGATAGGGGACCCAAATACCAGGTTCCAAACCATAAAGATCTATTGGGACCCTATCTGGTCCAGGAACTGTCCCTAATTTCTGATTGTGTAGGACTCTTCTAACCTCATCACCAGAGAGAACAAAGGGAGTTTCAATAGGGTCCATGGTTCGTTGTACATGAGCCAAATCACCCTGAGCTTCCTGGGTGATATTTCTGTTCTCCTTATACAATTTAGTGAAATGTTTGACTCAGGCGGATTCTGGGATGCAACCCTGCACATTATTACTATTATTTTGACAACAGTTTCCCATAGTTCTCCAAAATCCCAAAGAATCCCCCTTGTCAATAGCCAACAAAAGTTGTGTACCGGTCTCTTAAACACATGCTCTTTTTTTCCTTCAGGGGTAGACAATACACTTTCCTTGCCTCCCGAATAAATTAACTTCCCATGGATCATTGGAGTTATCTTGCTAAATTAGCAAGCTGTTGGCATGTCTATCAGTATTGTACCAGGGAGTTCTACATGCCAGAAGGGAACAAATGGCTTTTCGAGGTTTAGAAAAGAGGGAGCCTAACTTCTTTGTCAATTCTGCATGGATAGTCAACACAGTTATATGATCGTCAGGCTGCAGCATGGCAAAACGTTCTAATAATGGGATAATGTTGCCATATGCCATGGGCAAAACTTGTGTATCACTGAAAGACGCAGGAGACCCTACACTCTGGGCTAGGGTATTAATATAATAGTTAAACTCAGAAAAGTTAGTCCAGAGGAAACTGATTTATAAACAAAGTATCAAATGGAATTTTATTGAACCTGATACATTATTTGAATAAACAAATTAATCATGATTTAATCAGCACTGAACAAATTATTCACATTTCAAGGGAGTTGACTATTAAGAACATTTCATACAATTGACAATACACGATACACTCATTCGTCCACAGACAGCGACCATCCATACAATAATCCATAAAAGTACCACCCAAACAATTATGTGGTAGAACCTAACAAATAACATTGACATTTTGAATTTTAGAAAGGTGCATTCAATGTACAAGACCACTAGAGTTATATCCTATGTGGTCTACTCCTGGACTGGATCAATAAGATGCATACCATGATCACATCCCCAATTTCTTCACCAGTTTTGACGTATGAAGATCACTTAAAACGTCTTTGTCAGGAAAATACAATTAGACTATAGAGAAAGAGAAACATACACAATTTGTGTCAGCCCCCATCTCTAAAAAGACACATCAACACTGAAAGGGACCATCCATACTAGAAATGCCCTCACAATTTAAAATCGATTTAAGACACACAAAACTACTAAAAAGAGGTGCATCCCAAGAAATACCATTCTCTGAGGTGCACCACTTGTTTCCTATGGCGTGAAACAGGAAGTGCTACCATAAAAACACTGGTGCCCTGGGGTGCAGTGAAAGAGTAAGCCAGAATAGAGCTGCAAAGATGGCATGCATTGATAAAAATATCCAGAATCCAGAAAGTTGCCCAGCAATTAACATGCACTCATTGAATGCACAGATCCATAAGTAAATGAACCATCACTAACCTTATGACTGGACATAGAAGGTACGACTTCCCATGTTGGTGGAAGTTTACAAGGCACAACGGATCCAAGACAGGAATGGCAATGTCTAAAATGAGATCGCAAATTATATATATATATAGAGAGTGCCCACATCCTCTATAGCATGTACTACAACTCAGAGCACCATCTGTGAGGAGGGAACTCACCACACTGTGGGTTCTGCAATCACCTCCCCAGAAAGCGGGATGTTGATATTATGGCAAATTCCGCACCATACGTACACACAAAGATTGGAGTCTGCACACGTCTGCTGCAATCATCTATGTGTAAAAGATTAAATCAATTGTTGCCATATCACCATGTCAGTTGTACAATTCTAACAATACATGTGTACACTCAACTGGTCCCTGGCGCATGCACAGCACAAAATCGGAGTGTATAAAAAGAGACTCGCTATATATAAGTGATCAACTATGAAAGTTACGAGAAGGGGCCAGGTAGATGGGAGGAGAAAAGAGAAGTGACAGCCCCAGCCCCAGACGGCATTATACAGCCGAAGTTACTTACCGCGTGTCACGCTTGTCATGAGGGCAATGTAGTAACAAGCAAAGCGCTCGCTTAATCCCGAGGTCTCCCGTGGGACACCATTACGCTTCTGGGATCTGCAAAAGAACACTGCGCATGTCAGAAAGCCCATTGCCTTGCCAGCTCTCTATAAAGCAGCTAATATGATAAAACATAGCCGTATGTCAAGAGACCAGTCACGTGATACGAGACGGCTCAGACAGCATCCAACGCTCAATCTCTGCTTCGTGATTCACAGCCTGATTAGGTAATGTAATACATACGGGGCATTCAGAGCTGATGGAACTCTGTAAAACCCATCAAGCTTATATGTATGCTAAAAGCGTATGCACGCTAAGCCTAATCACGTGGTGCATTGTGTATTTAAACATACACGGATAATGCAAACCAATCAGGGATGGTATATTACTTACAAGGAGAAACACGTTGCACTACCATGTATAACAAAATTGTCCCAAATCCAGTGAAAGAGAAAGGGAAAAGACAAGGAAAACCCAAAACCACAATTGAATAGGGATAGCTGAGTCAAAGGAAACTATAACTGATCAACCAGATATTGTTATATCTCTGTCACAAATGGGAGTGGGCCTTAAATATTGGAATTCCAGGGTTCCAATGTAGTTAGACCTTTAGTTTAAGGTTAAGGGTCCGTAGCTGTTCCTTATATGCCAGACTGTTTGTCATTTGTACGGCATTGGATGCCCTTATTTTTTCCATGCAGAACCTTAGAAGTTGGTCCGCACTATGGCCCATCTCTAAGAAATGCATTACCATGGGGGCATTCAAGGTACGATTTCTTATTTTCAAACAATGTTCGTTAATGCGCACATTAACTTTGCTTGTAGTTTTTCCAATGTGCAACATTTTGCATTGGCATTGTACCACATAGATTACATTTTTACTTTTACATGTTGTAAAAGTGTGCAGATCCCAAGTTTTACCTTCTGCAAAAAAAAGACATAGTGTTTTTGGAATAATTACAAGCCATACAAGAGGTACATGGGTAGGGATAATCCTTCCCCTAAGCAGATGATACCTGTGTCTTCTAACCTACTTGATATTAAAAGTGCCATGACTAAGAATGTACTGGTTATGGCGATTTAGCTTTTCATTTTATTGTGTGTTATCCATTTATTCTGGCCCACAAGAGGAAAACTCTATGACCATCTGTTCATGGGGATTGGGTTTCTCCATTCACTGGATAATGGCCCCTTTGATATCCCCATCATCCTTGACATGTGAGCAGCTTTTGACACTGCGATCCATAACATTTGGGCTGGCATCTTTTAAACAGTAGCACAGTTCTGTGCGGTCTGTGCGTCGGTTTGTGAATTAGTCCTTGATCGGGTGTTGTTGAAAGAGACATGTTTGGAGAGATTTGCGAAATTGGAGAATTGTGGGGGCATTCCGAACCGACACCGGGTTCGGGTTTGAGTTCCAGAGAGTGGGTGTATGACAAGAGACTGATTGTGTTGGGTCCTCTTTGTTTGGTCGATTTGCTGCGCGATGAGCGTGTACCACCAAATATGTGGAGCTTAGCCGCAAGGTACGCTGGTGTGCTACTCATGACTAATTTGTAGATGATACATGCAGCCTTCAACAGTATCCTGGCTTGATTGTGTTGCCTTCCTCCTCATTGATAGGGAGCAGTAGGACACATCAATAAGTTGCATTCTCACCTTTTAATGCTCAAATGAAACATCTGATGTCTAAGCATGTGGCATAAAAAGGATGTTTTTGAGATAGGGGCATTCAATTAGGTGACATTCCCTTTGGCATAATTTACCAACCGTCCCGAAGACAAGATCTTACACTTATTTGATTCAGGTTGTTTAATGGACGGGAATACAAACAATTTAATGATCAGTACAGTGACACTCTCACCGGAATCTGGGACAAGAAAGAGACTGTTTTGGTCAAAATTCTTTTTTAAATTAAAAATAAAATACATACAGGTTGACCCCATTCCATAACAGGGGAAATCACCAACACACTCAAAATAAATCCAGATTTTCCAACCAATCAATGTAGATATCACCATGCCGCTGGCCCAATTTTGCCTCTCTGATTAATGTTGATAGACCGTGAAATACAGGAAAGATATCACTTGTTCAAGCAGCTATAAATGATCATATACAAATGGCTATTCTAAATATAATCTCAGAACCATTGTCTTTATTTCAGTGCAAACACAATATTATTGCAGCATTCAATAAAATGTGACATCTTGAAACTTGAGCAAATCATCACATAATTAGAATATTCAGACAATATAACGCATAGACACATGACTAACATTTGGACGAAGAAATATCTCATAATCAACTGAAATCTAATTTTCTATTGTGATTCAGAGTTTGAATACTTTAAATTTGACAGAAGCAACATGTAGTTCAACAGAAATACGTTATATACAATGCAACATTTTCCCTATCTGAACAATGAAAGTTTGCACTCCGAATGGCATGTTAATCTGAACAAGGACAAGTAAAATGAACATTCTAAATGGTTATGGAGAGAGGGCAAGTGAAAAGAAAAAACAATTCCAATGGTTTTATGTCATTGGGCCTCATTACGAGTCCGGCGGTGACTGAGGCAGTAAAACCACCTGGTTAACGCCGGACTCGTACTACCATTCCACCTCCGTGATTCCCGGAATTACCGGGGCATTACAACCCCGGTTTTCCGGGAATCACGGAGGCGGAATGGTGTTAATCCTATAGGACTCAATGGGAATGGGGATCATGGAAACACCGGCAGCATCTCGTAATGCTGCCGGTGTTCCCTCGTACGCTTGCAGGCGGGCGGTGTTAAACCCGCCAGGTCAAACCTGGCGGGAACATCACCTTCCGGACCGCCTGATATGTAATGAGGCCCATTGTCTCGAATATTAAAGGCTGCACCTAAAAAAGACAGATTTTTTTTGACCGATTGTGGGCGGCCTTTAATATTCAAAACACTTGAATTCCTCCCCCTCCATGCTTTGAAATTGGGGGTTTCACCCATGAACTACAGTTCAACCTCTCTCCCACACCTACCCCACCTCATGCTCAGACATGCCCTTTTCCCCAGCACACCCTTACATACAAAAACACTCAGAAACAGACACACTCAGACACACTCCATCCCCAGGCCCCTCCCCACCAGAAACACTGTCCCGTTTCATACACAAACGCACGCAAACACACACTTACCTGTAACCGTCTTTGCCTGCCCATCTCGGTCAGCCTGTCAGCCAATGTGCACACTTGTGTGCTGCAGTGACGTGACAGCTAAGATTTAGAAAGACCGTTCTGAGCGTTCTAAGATCGGTCTTTCTAAATCTTTTTATTTTAATTGTTTTTTATTAAAAGGTCTTTTAACCTTGAATGATTTAAACAGCTGGTTCCAGAGAACCCATTTCCTTAAGAAAGCTCTGCCAATATTCCAAAGACTAAAAAACAAAGAAAATGTGGGACATTGATTGGCTAAGGATCTTACAGGACATAGAGTATTTTTAATTCCTGTGATATATCTGTCAATTGTAATGCATCCAGAAGTCATTGGTCCATGAAAATCTTACTTCTGAATTAAAGCAGGCAAACTTAATTATTTATTTTATCTTCAGAGGGAAATAACCCGACATCTTCAAAATTAATTTTGTAATGGGGTGTAATATCTAAATACACAACATGAGCATTGCTTTACTTAATTTTGCCTACTTTTGGATAAGCAACTTTGGACAAGAGTAAGCACCTGCGATGAATCATCCTGGTCCCTCTCAATACTAATTTCTCTTCTATCCTAGATGGAGAAGCTTCATTGGACAACAGGTAATCATATTTCCCTTCTCAGGCCTGGCTCCCTTTAACAAATATCCCAAATGCTGTGCCCTTCAGCCTTCCTGGGTAATTTCACTTGTGTGCTAGTGTGCCTCAGGTCCTGTCAGCAAACTGGCATTCATTTCCTCTGCTGAATAGCCTATGGTGTGAGCATGCAAGAATAATGTTGTCTCACCCCTTCCACGTATGATTATGACTTTTCATACTTAGCTTGCTGCTCCCACCTTAGGGTAATCTATTGCAGCAATATCCTATTGGACAAACACTGTGATTGGTATATCAATAATGAATATTAGAAGAGCCCATCTCCTAAGTCTCATTGGTTTGAAGACATGGTAGATCAGCCACCCTCATTTTTAGGCGTGACTTGGTATTTCTGTTTAAATGTTTATTTCTTACATAACATCATTTTGTGTACATGTGAGATTGTGCTAAATAACATAATATTAGTAATAAGCGTGTACTGATTCCAACACAATGCCTCCAAAAACATGTACCATAGAGAACTGGCTAAGCCAACATTGATCTATTATCTGGAGAAATAAAACATGTTTTTAATTATGAACTATAGTGATCTGATCATGGATCTCATAAGGGTCCGAAAAATGTAGTTCATAATTTCTTAGGACATATGATAATGGGATTTTGAGGATTGTTGTAATCAAATGAAGTTATAGGTGGTACATTTATTTCCTTTGCATTTAACTGCAAGTTCTTATCATTCTGTAAGTCTAAACTTGTGAAGTGGACTCTTGAAGATCATAGGACACTGACGAGATGCTGTGGAAAAACAAGAATTCTGTTCTCTGGGGAATAGCTAGTTTGTATTATTCAACCTAAAATAACAATCAATCTGATGAATGGAGTGTCCCTTCATTATTCCAGCCATGCCATTTTTATATCTGAATGTCACATCCATTAACGCTAACTAATAATTTTGTTGGCAGAGGTCAATCTGAACGTTTGTACCATCAGCTTGTAAAAGGCAATTATCTTGACAGCAGTTGATACTTAGTTTATGAATTGACTTACAAATTAATATCATATGCAGGTATCACAGTCTCATTGTTAACAGTTTCACTATTTCTTTTCCAAATGTTGACCACATATCTTTTGTATTCATATCACTCTCTCGGTTTATTCCAGTAAATTAAGTTTTACAGTTTAAGATCTCATTTGAAAATGCATTATCCTTGTAGATCAACTAAAGTGCATATTTGACTTAATTTGAAGAAAATAGCAGATCTCCTTATAAAATTTGTGTAATATTTAATCTTGCAAAATAACAAATGTGCTTGAAATTGAATCTGCATATAATTGTACAATTATTTAGGATTTAATATGTGTGTTCTGAAGAAATTTTATTTGTTTTTTGTCCTCATGCCAGTAGGATCTGAACTGCTACTATCCTTAATTTGTGTGTTCAAAACATGAAATGATAAAAACACACACCCTTTATTTAAAAAATGATAATAAGTTCACCTGCGATATTGTACATTCACGGAATTGATTACTGTAACAGCCTGTACCTGGTCTCCCTGAAGGTCTTGGACATCCACTAGAAGTTATCCAAAATAAGGTCACTAGACTAATTATGATTGAGAAACACAGAGAACATTCACCAAAGCCCTTTCATTCCTACACTGGCTTCCTGTTGAAAGGCAGATTGCCATCAAAACATTCTCTTTGATACAGCAAGCCTATTGGGATGTTGGAACAGATTACCTTCAACAGAAGATGACCAAGAACTACAATTCTCCCTATGGCATGGTTGCTTCAGGATAAATACATGTTATGTTATTAAACTCGAATGGAGTGACTCTCTGGAACAGCCCCGTATCACTTTAAGAGAACTGAATAACCATATTCGCGCCCCAAGCCAAGTACCTGCAAGTCCCGCTTTACAGCGGTGGACTCCTGTTACGTGGTCGTTGAAATTACTGCTGAGATATTTAAAACTGCTAATATAGAGTGTCCCCGCCACCTGCCAATCTCCATCTATATCTCCTCAACCCATGTGCAGCAAGCCAAGTACCTGCATGTACCACTTTGCTGCGTTTCTCTGTGCTCCAGAGGACTCCTGTCATGTGGTCGTTCAAATTATTGCTGAGATATTTAAAACTGCTAATATAGTGTGGCCCGCCCCCTGCCAATCTCCGCCTAAATCTCCTGAACCCGTGCGCACCAGCGTGCATGCACCAAGCCAAGTACCTGCAAGTACCGCCCATGTCACGTTTGTCTGTGCTCCAGAGGCCTCCTGTTACTTGTTAGTTCAAATTACTGCTGAGGTGATTCTATTGTAGTCTTCTGCATAGTATAAGTTGATACATTGTTACCAATATACTTACATTCACTTTTGTCTTGTTCCAGATTTTTAAAACTGCTTATATAGTGTGGTCCCGCCCCCTGCAAATCTCCGCCTATATCTCCTGAATCCGCGCGTAGCAGCGCATGCACACCAAGTCAGGTACCTGCAAGTACTGCTTTTCCACTTTGCCGTGGTGATGCAGCGTGTGGCAACACTGGTGACTACAGGTACAATTCATTTTCACTTTTGATTAACAGATTTGCCTTGGTTAATACACTTTAAAATTGGATATGCCCTCTGGGTTAGCAAATTGGTCTACGATGGCAAACGCAAGGCGACCAATACCATGCCCCCAAGACAGCTGCAAAAGCAATGCGCTGAGTAGTAACCCCGCAGCTAACTTGCTCGCTCCCATTTAGCAACTACTTGAAGGAACCACATGCTGACATCAGGCAATTCTGTCACGAGTCGATACACAATCTACAAACTACAAAGTCAAACCCGCAGGCTCCAACTCACGATCTCATAATAGTTCCTGCAAATGACCCATGAGGTGACACAATGTCTGATGCCACTCTAACGTTTGGCTGCGATAATATCCCCTTTTTTGCAGAAATGTTCAGCAACGTCTAAAGCAAACATAAGCACAGTTACATGTCAGATCATTATGCCATTTTATGCTATGCAAATGCTTCATCTGCTCTTAGATCACTTGAACAGCCAGCTTTAAATGTATCGAATTCAATGTACTCTGTTAATCAGTCTGCTACTAGTAATATTACCTATGCAGAACCAGCTTTGATGATCTGAATGCAAATAACTCTTGCTTTTCCAACTGTGAGGTGCCAGACAATTTATCCAATCTCCAATTTTCTTTGCTAATAGAACTGAAGAGGAATCTATAATTGCTCCATCGTATGCCGCGCCCACTCCTAGAAAAGTAATTAGTAAAATCTCTCACGCTCAGTCTCCTAAGGTCCAACTGCTATGAATCCTTCATATCCTGCGATAACCTTATTTGATACAAGGCTACAAATCTTAAACACAGCAATTTTGACTCTTGTGAGATTATTAGAAATTTTGGATTTCAAATTAAACTCACAAGCCGCTAAAATCAATAAAATCCTGGATTAGCAATCAGAGTATAAAGACTACAGTCTAAAAGGGCTAGCTGATACTTTCTCATGGCTTAAACATTATGAAAAATGTTCGGACCCTTTCAACATTAGATTACAGCAAACAAAGCAAACCCAGGAAAAAAGTCTTTACGTAAAGTGTGGTGATAATTTACCCCTGATAAACACAATAATTCAATCAGCTAAACCTGATGCAGACTTGCCTGCAAGGCAACAACTAACTACACAAATCGCAACACAAGAGATTGCAACTAACAATGATGCATCTCCTGAAAACAATAAATGTGCGTAAACGATCTTTGCAGCTTCTGGAAAGCTCAAAAACAATAAAAAGGATAATCAATTTAATCAAGGGAAAAAAACTAAAATTGTAAAATTACTCGAATCTACAACTCATTCATATATTAATCCCTTTTTTAAATCACTGACCTTGCCAACAAAAGACCCCACTATAACATCTGTTGCAATCCTAAAAGAATACTCCCAAATAAGTGAATCGAAAAAAGAAAGAGCAAATTCAAGTATTCAGCACTTGGTTGCCTCATACGCTCCACTCAATGACTTCATCACAGTCGCCTGGAATTAGAATAGTCTGAATCCAGGAAAACGATTAAACAAACCGCACCTCTAACATCTCATTCTAAATTGGACACACGAGGTTGGCTCTCTGAAATACAAGCTCTTGATTTAAGACAACAAGAAATCAGAAAAGAGGTCGATAATTATATGGCCTCACAAAAAATGGAACCACCTCTGATCCACAGAAATGCGGCTCACGTGACCAGGTTATCAAATTCACCTAGCAGTTTACCTAATTATAAAAAAGTATTCCTGTTGTCAACCTAACTAAAGAGGACACACTACTAGCCAAGGCGGGTTCAAGTAACCCAACAAAACAAACCTCCATTGAGGATCAGCAAAAAAACAATCTCTAACACTCCACAGAGCGAGTCTTTAATTGATATACAAGAAGAAATTAGAGTGGCTGTGTAACATTATATGGACTCCCATATTTCCTTGACACATAACTCTAATGTTCCAACTTGTATTCACACGACAAGGCAAGTGTATGCCTCCGAGCTGGTTCCATATAAACACCAATTGCATACATCTCATCCTCTTGTGATGCCACATTGCAAGACATATAACGAGAACCTGAGTAAAGTAAATAATATCGCTCATAATACTTTCTCAGCGCCAGAGCAGTTGCGCAATAGGAACAATTAGCTTTACTCACTGGTAATTAGCTGCCGCGCAAAGGCATTTCCTAAGTATGAATTGAATAGAACTGTTATCAGCCACAATGGCTGAGATACCTAGGGCCTCATTACACGGTAGGCGGTGGACCAAGGTGCTAATAGCACCTCGGTCCATGCCGGTAAAATACCGGCACCGCCTTGGTGGAAAGGGGAATTACCGCCCTATTCCAAGGTTGGCGGGGTGGTAATTCCCCCTTCCATCATTGCCCTTCCCCATTCCCATTTTTGCCCCATAGGGCATAATGGGAATGGGGAAGGTGCTAATTACGGTACCGCAAATTTGCGGTGCCGTAATTAGCACCAAGGTCCCTTAGCGGGTTGGTTTTTAACGCCTGCTAAAAGCAGGCGTTAAAGTACCAACCCGCTAAGGGACCTCGTAGTAAGGCGGTAAGGGTAAACGGTCACCGGTACCATTACCAGTGACCGTTAACCCTTACCGCCTTCCGTGTAATGAGGCCCCTAGTCTCGAAGACATTGGCTCTTTAGATATTGATCAGATCGAGTTACTTTATGAGAGAAATGTGACAGCATCGAGAATATGGCTGACATCCAGAGTAGTTTGAACATAATATGGCTTGCAAAGAATGAATTATTTGCCTTATGTTCTGAAATCACATTTTAAAACTCTTCCACAGGTTGCGCAAGTAATTCTCGTGTAATGGATAATGGAGAGACCACTAAGTGTAACGACACAAATGAACGTGGCAAACCTCAGCCCAATTATGCAACCCAGAAGCCGCAGATGACTCGTTTTTGCAGCAGCGAAAACATGTAACTAGAGTCGGATATCGCTCCTATGATCATTTCCCGATTGTGTTGGAATACCAGAGGTTTTGCCCATTTGCTAAAAAATCCATAAGACATGGGCCTCATTACAAGGATGGCGGTAAGGATTTACCGGTAAAATACCGGTACCGGTAAATCCTTACAGCCTTACTACGAGGTCCCTTTGCGGGTTGGGGGATTTAACGCCTGCTTTTTGCAGGCGTTAAAAACCAACCCGCAAAGGGACCCAGGGAGCTAATTACGGTACCGTAATTTTAGTACCGTAATTAGCGCCTTCCCCATTCCCATTGAGCCCTATGGGGCAAAAATGGGAATGGGGAAGGGCAATGGTGGAAGGGGGAATTACCGCCCCGCCAACCTTGGAATGGGGCTGTAATTCCCCTTTCCGCCAACGCGGTTCGGGTATTTTACCGGCAAGAACCATGGCGCTAATAGCGCCATGGTTCTCCGCCATCCGTGTAATGAGGCAGAGACATGGCTTTTGGAGCGCCCTTCATGGGACAATCATGACATACTAATAAACCCTGCACAAAGACCAAAAAATGGGAGACCAATGTCAGGTGTTCTGATTGCCAAAATAATGTGTTCTGGCATTTCTCTCGAATCTTGGAATAATCCAAACCGTTTTATGCAATTAGCAAAGGGTCCTTAATGGGTCCTTACTTGTCATATTAAACATATATTGGAATCCGATGGCGATTTCTGACAAACAGTACTTTAAGGACTTTGAAATTCTCTGGGAATTGATCATGCAGGTGCCAGCAGTCACACACATCATTGTGGCTGGAGACCTTAATTTGCATTGCTTATACACAGCATCTATGCAGCAAGAGGCCAGATTAAAGCGTTGAAAAAGCTAATAGACTGAAAAAATATGATTATGGTGAATGGTGCTATTCAGGGTGATATTCCGCCTCATAACACATGGAAGAGAGATTGTTCAGGAGCAATAATCAAATACGTTTATGTTGACCCTAAACTACTTTCCCAAGCAACTCAATTCCAAATAATCCCAACGAATGATACCAATCACAAAATGCTCAACCTGAAATGCAAAATGAACTATGAATCAAAGACCCAAGATTTGATCAAAATGCAAGGCACCTTGATAGTAAATAACGTTCAAAACAGATTCCGCTGGACAGAGGGATTAGATCAATTTAATAGAGCTTTAATAAAAGCACATTTGGACATATCTAAGGACCATGCACTTGGAGAATTTGAATATAGTGATTTATTACAACTCTTTCAGAAAAGTACTAATAACATCAATAAAAGAAAATTTCAACCTGTGCATACCTTTGATATGCAGGTAAAGGAAAGAAAATCAGTATTTAAGAGAGCTAAAAATCGTGCCTCGCTGTTACCAGCTGAACAAAACTGGTCCGCCGTTAAGTCAATTACAACGACATATAAAATTGGGTCTGTTCACTCAAATCTACTCTATTTCAGATTGATGGTGAATTAATGTTAAAATCATTGACCAATAAAAACACGACCCAAATATGGGCTCTTAATAATAGAACAAATACTGGGTCACAACTAACATTCCAAATCAATAAAGTCAGAGAGACGCAGTGGGCAATTCACTTTTCTAGTTTGTACGCAAATCCAGTGGCTGTGCCAAAAGCTTCTTACAACTCTGATATGGGTCATTTCGATCTTCATTTTACCAAAGAAGATATAGTAGACTACATAAAGAAAGCACGTGGTTCAAGGGCTCCTGTGCCCGATAGACTGACACATTTATTGCTTAAGCAATTTCCGGAAATCTGGGCTTTTATTCTGTACAGTGTGTTCCATCAGATAGTTCAACAACAACGTATACCAAAATCATGGCGCCATTCAATTATCGTAGCAATATTCAAGAAGGGCCATCGACAAGATCCCGTTAATTACAGACCTATCGCCCTTCTTGATACTCCGGGTAACATTTTCTCACGTATTATGTTTAGAGATTTAAATGCATGGCCTGCATTAACAAAAAAACGTGATTCCTATCAAATGGGTTTTGTGTCAGCCTTGGGCACAGCCCTTAATATAACAACATTAAATGCAATCAAAGCCAATTGCGTCGAGCAGAAACAGCCCCTATTTTTGGCCTTCATAGATTTTTGCACAGCTTTCGACTACATTGACAGGGCTAAGCTGATAAAGAAATTGCGAACATTTAATTGTCCGCCCTCGCTAGTGACATTTATTGAGCTGCTTCTCTCTAACACCACAATGCAGGTGAGATTAACCCTAGATGGACACATGTCAGCCACCTTTCCGACACATAGAGGCCTTAGGCAGGGGTGTATATTGGCCGCCACTCTATTCAATCTTTTCATTCTACACATGGGCTATAGTTTTGTCAACATCAACTCTGATGCCCCGAAATTGGGCCTGTGGTTGTTGTATGCTGATGACCTAATTTTACGATCCAAAACTCAAAGAGGTCTGCATAGATTGCTAGATGGACTGAGCTCCAATGCATAAACGAATCATTTGATCATTAATCTGGACAAAACACAATGGAATGCGTTAAAGCAAGATGGCATCATTTAAAATCATTTACATGGTTTCTTAAAAAAACTAAGCTGCTAGTAACTCCATGAAATAAGTGCTTAGGTGTCAACATAAATGATGATCCAAGTGTATACTTAGTTAATCTGGACTGTAAGTGTCTAGCACTATATCTCAAGCAAAAGCTTTACTTTACAAATTCAGTAAATTTTCCTGTAGCTTTGTGTTTGTGCATTATAACCAAAAACCAATACCCATTATAACTTAGGGGGCTGAAATCAAATTGCCACGGAAAAAACTGTTTTGGGACAGAATTGAAAGTAGAGTTTTATATCAAATTTAGAATCGATTTTGTGAACTGGATGATTGTAATTAACTGAAAGAAATTAGCTTTTAACAAACAAAGAAAGCAGGGAGCTATCGTGTTTTTATATGAATTCTCTTTTTTGAAGAAATGTAAATAAGGATTTTGATATTTGTTGTGTTTTGTGATTACTTAACTATGTAATCTTGTTTACATTATGCTATTTATTTCTTTTTATGATTAGTAATGGTTTCATAACCATGTAATGTATAATACATTTTTGCATTTATACATTTTATATTGAAAGGTTGATTTATCTGCCAAACAATTTAAAAAAAAATACATATTCTGTTCTAGGAAATGTTGAAGACGTTGATTTTTACATTCCATCTTAATTCTTGATCCGTGTAGGCCCTGATAGAAATGCCTCAACGGACTCTAATGTTCCTCTGTTTGGCAATATTGCACTTATGCTAACTGTGAACCAGACAGGCATACGCTGACCCTGCTCCTGTTTGAACTTAATTGTAGTTGTAATTTGTAATTCTATGCTTAGTTGGGTGCACTGCATTTCTTCGTTCAACTCATACTGACACTTAAATGTTCCAGAATTTTACAAAGCTTTAAAGATCAAGATCCCTATTTCCTCCCCACCACCTTTTTACTCCTTTACAATTGGGGGCAACAATGCAACTGCGTTCGCAGTTGGTACCTTAGGAAACCCCAATAAATAAATGCATAATTAAATGTTCAATTCTTCCAATATGATATGATATGGCATTTGTAACGCGCCTATACACAAGTGTTTCAGGGCGTGAAATGTGTTCCAATGTGTTCCTCCTAAAGATTATTGTCTAATGATACTGTTCTTAGATGTCTTTATAATTCTAACAGTACATCTACAATGCTCTGAAATTCTTTGGACCTAGTTTGTGCTATATAAACCTGTGTTTGATACACTTGCATACTGCAGAAATATAACAATGCATGAATATGCATTAATAAATAAGGTACACATTTCGTCTGTTTTACTGCACTTGCATATTTTAGCATCATTACATATGCATTGGAAATATGTTGCTTCTGCCTGATTTCTCCAGAAATCTCTATTTCCATTTTGTGTCAGGTGCTGACATTCAAGAGGTGCTAACATATGGGTAGTAGATTAGTTTCAGTCATATTGATGTGCTCTATCTGTGATAGTGATGGTGGCCTCATTTGGGCAACATCCTAGGGGTAGCAGAAGCGACAGCATGTTTCTTAATGTTGTAAATCATGATATAGTTCATACAATTTATTTTCTTTAACAACAGAAACAGCACAATAGCCCCTCAAGAGAAAGTGGGGTAGAACATCCCTCATAAATAAGTCCTCAGCTGTCTAGTGAAATGTGTAGTGCTTTCTGGGCCTATTAAAACCAAGGAAGAGTAGTTTAAACTGGAACCCGATAGCATTTTGGCACAGGACACACAGTCCCTTGCAATCACAGTCAAGTGAATGGAAGCCCAGGAGTGAATGGAAGCCCAGGACATTTTCACAGGTGTAGTCAACAACTGGGGCTATGAACAGAAATGCATGCTTCATACCCTAAAAGAGAATTCATAAATCCCTTTGAAAGCCAAGTCAGATTAAAAGAGATGTTGTGATGAAAGGGAGTTGAAATGAAACACTATCCCATTTATAATATGATAGGTTATTTATAACACGCTTAATACCCAAAGGTTTTTAAGTGCAGACCCGGGCATCGAACCTGTGTTGCTCTGTGTCGTCTTGCTTCCAACACGAGCACGTCCCCCCTGAGTTATCCTCCTGAACCGTTGATAATAATGGAATCTCAAATGAGCTGTTACTTTTCTCCAATGACATTGTGAGAAAGTGAGAGATCACTGAATCAGATACATGCAAATCATCCAAGGGAATTGTCGGTAGATGTTGTTGTTTCAGTAAATTATAATGTTTAGGTTGCTTCATAGTGTAGATACATCAATAATCTGTGTGTTCGAAATTCGATAGCACAGCTTTCTGAAACTCAAGCTTGTAGATTGTGATGTAACCCAGTACAGTTTCTATTTCATTTACGTCCATATGCTAGAAACCATCCACGCCACCTTGCACATGGGATCACATTGCTAATATGAAGTATCGAGCAAATGCATTTTTCTGTTTAACATTTCAATGATACCAACACTTGTTTCTGATATTGGAGAAAATAAATGCAAAGTTATTTATGTCGTACATGTGCCATGAACGCATACCATATTGTGCTGTATTGGATGTATGTGAATGAATGTTTGTGTTCTAGTATAAGCAAGAATGGTATCATTATTATTATTATTATCATTATTATTAGTATTATTATTATTATTAGTATTTTTATTATTATTAATGATTATAAACAAGACTTTGCAGGCAGGTTGATTTCTTCTGTACAAAAGCTGCCTAAGTTTGAATATTATACTGTGGCTATTTCCACGCCATAGCATTGGAAACCACCTTTGAATTGACTCTTTATTTTAATAAAGAGTGTTATTCATAATTATTCCAACAGTATACAGCAACCCATTTATGATTATCACCAGCCAGAAACCGCTCATGCATATTTTCAATGGTTCAGCACTTTGCCAACCACTACTAGTAGAGAAATGAATCCTAGAGCAGCAAGAATAAGAATTCCAAGTTACCTAATGCCCAGGGGTGAACAACCCAGCAGATATCTTCTCATGGCACCTACGGCCAGTTACTGAACGAGAGGAGAATGCATACCACTGTTTAGGGCAACAAGTCAACTTCGTGGTATCCAATGCCACGCTGAGGTCCATTCTGGTTCATGGACTCAAAAGTGCCTCATTGGAAAAGAAAAGCTTTGGCATCATTAAAAGTGCACTAGACACTGGTAGATGGAAGGGCTTCATGGAATCTCAATGCCAACACACCGACTTAACCCAGCAAATACTGAAAAGCCTGATCATGATCAGGGCTAAGATGTCCACAGGCCTCCTCAGAGCGACTTGTGGATCATATTTCCCAATGTTGCCCAATGTTGTGCTGTCCAGAACAGTCCAGCTAGCACATACTAGCAATCGAAAGATCAGAGCAAGAGAGCAAGATCAAGCTCACTTTCTGTAGAAGGTGTTATTTCTGGACCTTGATCAAACTGTTAAGCCAGCTCTAGAAAACTGCATCCCATGTCCGCCACAAGGCATGCTGCAAGTCCAGCAACCTCCAGGTCAATGCTGATAGGAGAAACTCTATGACAATGCATCTGCACTGACTTTGCATCACTGCCCAATGGACAATATGCATTACTGGTCACAGATTAGCTCTCCCACTACCCACAAGGCACAATAATTGAATCAACATCAGCTGTAGCCCTCATACCCATATCGGAGAAATTGTTGGTGACTCATAGACTACCAAAATCCAAAAGAACGAAGTCCTTGAGTCACTGAAAAAAAGCATGCTATGATTGGTTATTTATAACATGCTTAATACCCAGAGGTTTCTAAGCATGGACCCAGGGATCAAACCTGTGTTGCTCTGTGTCTTCTTGCTTCCAAGGTGAGTAGGTTTCCCCTGAGCTATCCTTCCGAGACAATGTGCATGTGCACATTATTACTTGCTGGCCACATGCCAAACGCAATGCTGAAGGTTTGATGCAAACATTGAGAAAAGTCACAAGAATTGCTGTTGTACACCACTCGGACATGGAGTGGGCCCTCATCCAGGTCCTGATGGCATACCAAACTACTCCTCAGTTGTCCACAGGAGTGGGTGCTCTGAACCCTTATGGTCCTTTTAGTTGAGGTAACACATCGTCCAATGGATGGGGCGCAGAATAACTCTTACACCAAATGATAAGACCAACTCAGGAAGTTGTCAAAGAATGTCTCAAAAGACTATTTTTCTAAAACAGGGAGTTACAATGGACATCAACAGATGTCGTACTAGCTCGCTCAGTGAATTTCATAAAAAAAACATCCTTATACAGCAAAAATTAATCATACATGATGTCATACTACATGGCAAACTATGAAAAACTATGTGAGATTGTGGTTGGCTTAAGCGGAACATCTAAGTATACTTTATATAAGGGCTTGGATTGTGATTGGGTCTCTACAGTCAGGAGGACAACCTATGCACACCCCTAGTGCAAGTCATCTTCAACGGTTATTAAGTACACAGCATCTCATTGGCTCTCAAACTATAAGGCCCTTCGTTATATGGCCTTCTACAATTGGTTGGCACCTTGTACCCTATTGGAAATTCGACTCACTAGCAGCACGTTAGCTGGTAACCAGGTGCTGGTGGGTGTACTTGACCATGCCTCCCCACCCAATTAGATTGACATCCATCATCACTCATGCTATCTGCCATTCAGATTTGTCTTTGAATTTAGCCTTGTAGCTTCTATTCTCTGGGAATATAAGGGAGTTTAAGCATGTGCTTATCAAAGTTCTGGTCTGCATGACCACTTCTATTTCCATCCTGGACTCACGTGACAGGAGACCGTGAATCGGCCCATATTATAGCATTTAATTGTCTGAAATAAAGAAACTTGGCGCTCATTATGTTCTCTCTTTGCAACTTAACAAGGGTTGCCTCGGCGTCTCACATTCACTGTTCTTCAAAGACTGATAACCAGTTTTGGCTGCTTCATCCTTTGACACCAGGCCAGACCACCTCTCTTGGTCTACCTGCGAGCATCAGCTTATTTCTTTGCTGTGACACATGCATAGCTATCAATCCTCCTTTCTCCATGGGTTCGAGCTTACTAAAAGTATGACATCGAATGTCCAGATTCTCTATAACGGCGGCACTGCCTGCAGTCTACTCACTACGTATAGCCAGCATTTACGATTACTACAGCATCTGTACATTTATAAAACAGCTTGCATTGTCTGCAGTGCTCTTCAGATGTGCAATCTTCATTACGCACATGAAAGTCTTCTCGTTTCTTTACTTCATTATCAGATTCAATACGTTCTATGCACTCTCTTCTTCAGCCACTCTTTTCAGTGCGTTATGCTCGCTGCTTGTGATGTCACCAACCTTCTATTTCATTCATCTTCATATTCCTTCAGGGATCTTCTCGAAGAGATTGTCATCTCTACCGGGGTACATCATATAAGGTTTTCTCAACGGATACCTTGTCTCAAAGGCTCTTCGTGGTATAGGCATCATTACTGGCGTTGAGCATGTCGCAATTTCTGGTTTCCAACATATAGGCAGAATGGGGGCGGGACTTCCTGCAGAGGCATTCAGCTGCTCCTCTACAGCTCCTACTAGGAAGGGCAACCTGCACCATGAATTCTATGCATCCCTCTTTGGCACCATTGCAATAAAATCAGGTAGCAGCCACCCGGAAGAACAATATTGTAGAAAGCTGAAGGCCATTAGTGTGGAGGACAAGACACTCTACTATTGAAAACTCACTCAGTCAAAGGAGAGTTTAGCATGCCATTTGGGTCAGCAGCTTTCACTGTGACAAAGAAGGCACAATGAACCAGGGACATCATTTCACCAAAATGCCACGGGTGGTGGAAGTGACATACACAACCTTTGACCCCCCAAAGTGATATTGCGGGAAGCGATGGAACACGACCTTTCACCCGTTGACAAAACAGTAAGTAGCATTGTACACTACGAAAAATATGGTTAAGATATCACTATAATGTGATGTACATTTCATACAAGTATGGAACGCCATATGTTTTGTTAAGATCAGTGTGCATAGGCCCATATTACCAAATTACTGTGAATGCAAGCAGACGTCCATGACCAAATGATAATGATGTGTTATTATATAGCACTTACACTTAAGCGCTTTATATTGAAAAAATATACACCCAATATCACTCAACCTGCGTTGGTACTCATTTATCGACCTCAGAAGGATGAACGGCTGAGTTTAGGCGTTTAACAACAGACTAAATCAGTGACTCTCCTCCTGAAGTGTGCCTGAACTACACCGTGAGTCTAGCAATTATTGTATAGAATTCCAGAAGACACATTATTTGGTATTCCTATTCTTTCTTATTTAGGGTCAGTGCTGAAAGTGTTAAGACTTGTGGCACTCCTGTTCTTATGTTTCTTCTTTTTCTTTAAAGGGGCCTGAACAAGAAAGCCAGCCACTCCAGAAGTAAAGAGCTACATGGTGCTAGCCACAGCTCAGGAGCTTGCATTACAAAAAATAAATAAAACATAACTTATATTTTATTTTTTAGAGGTTGCAAGGGAGACCTAAGAGGTCGCAGTTGCGACCTATGGTGACCCCTAAATGACATCCCTGCAATGAACGAAGCTCAATGGGGGGCAGCCTCAGTGACACAAACCTCTTCACACTTCAAACTTGTCAGAACTGAGATTGCTGGAGACGCTCTGCAAGGGGAAGATGGCGGCATTCACAATGGCACCCTTGGGAGGCACATGAATATCTCAACACATTCACCGGCCCTGTCGCAAAACAGCCATCTGCTCAGGAGTCGATTATCTGTCTGGAACCCACCCATGAAAACGACACTATACCTGCTCCTTGCTATCCTACCTACTCGATTCAAAGGCTTAGTCATAGAGCAGCCACTTCAGGGCCAAACTCACACCATAGCAGAGACGATCAAGTGAACAACTATATTTGGTGTTCAGGGATGTGATGTGGTCTAAATGAAAGCCAAACCACCGTCATGTTTGATGTGTCCGTCTGGGTTTTTTGTATTCATGCAAGCCCTCACATGGTGATACGGTGTGCACGTCTCTACAGGAATAAAAGGAAAGGAAATTCCAACTCACAGGCTGCCAGAAAACAGAGCACACCCAGAGTCACAACATACCAATGCCAACTATGCAGTCTTTCAAGGGGAATGCTACCCACACAGGACACAACACAACATCCTACTCAACATGATATTTAAGCAGTGAAGCCCATCGCCATGGGCAATACCAGTAGATATGTTCCTGGAAGCCCTATACAAGGAAGAGCCAATACTCCATAACTGTTTGTACTCCTCACCGGTGAGAGATGTTAGCACCAAGACAACAGACAGGGTGGTTCCACTTTGTGGAACGCCACTCCATTCTCAAAGATAACTCGCTGAATTCTGATAATGGACCAAATCATGAAAAATATCAAGCCAGGACAACACAACCTACAGTGGTTAAAATCCCTGCAATAAAATGTAACACGCATCTAAATTGGACATTGGAAGGAAAAAGCAATCAAAATGGCGATAGTAAACACATGATCAACATTATATAGGATGAATCCAAAACGTTAATGGGCAAATTAAGTGGTTGTAACTTGAGAAGAATCAAAGACTCAAATGAGTTGGACTCAAGACTATACACTGAACTATACTAAGTACTAATTCCAAATGTTACTGACTCTGTATAGATAGTGAATGTCTTAAGCCTAAAGCCGCCAAGCGGTGAAACATTTGCACGTGCACCAGTGTGTTGATGTCGGTTCTTTTTGATTATTTGGCATATAAAACCGAGATTTTTGTATGTATTAGTTATTAAGAACACAAGATACCTGTATCTGTGTGTCATAAATAATGCAAGCATTTTCAGGTATCAGTATGAATTGAAATAGATTTTAAAACTTTTATAATACAATAAGTCTCTGTTCCTTTGTAAGATCTTAGACTGCGCGCACAGTGACCGAAGGTGATTCATGTACCTCTAGTTTGGGTTGCTTGGTGTTAACAGCCCCTGAGGTCCGGAAGCTGCCAGGTTCATTGTCTCTTTAATGATTTGTTTGAAATAACATTAGGGATTTTGACATAGGATGGCGCCCTGTTTCCCAAACTCTATGTACCTTTTCCCACAAAGACATGGTGGTAGGCCTCATTTTTTAAAGTGAAAGCTAAAGAACAAAACAAATACATTCCAGCTTCCTGCCAAGCCAGGACACAGTCATCTGTCTTCGCTTTTCATCCCCTGGAGAGAAGGAGAGGCAAGACGATGGTGGCAGGTGAGAAAGTGGGGGCTAGAGGTGGTGATCCGGGTGCAAGTACATTCAAGGAATTGGGTTTTGGGGAGCCAAGGCTCTCCTGATAGCTAACAGGAACCACAACTATACACAACATTGTTGCTCAGAAACCCTGAATCCTGATTGGCTGCCATCTTGTCGGTGTTCCACTCAATGCGCTAATAAACATTGATTTATAAATGACACTAATAATGATCAAAAGATATAAACATAGTTACTTTGGAAGACTGGTTGTTGTTTATGGAACCTGAGAGGATTACCTTAAATGAGACATTATGAGTCAGACAGAAGGAAATCAAACAGTGAAGGAGGGAGGAAGAGGAGGGGCTTCTAGAACCTGGGCAGAATCCTGTAGAGGAGAATAAACAAGGCCATAACCATACATGGCTCGGTCTCATTTGTGTGCCTAAGACTGAGCCGTGCCCAGAGCCCTGCACTGTCCTATGCATACTACGTGGCCCAGCTGGAGAGGGCCACAACACCGGTAATCAGATATTTGACATCATGTAGATTGCAAAGTAGTAGCAGGTGTAGAAACATAAGGGGGAGCAAGTTGTACCCCTGGTTGCCCTTGAATGAGCTCAAGAAGTTGATCAATAAATGATCCAAGAAAGTGGAAATTTCCATCAAGTAGTTGTATCCACCAGATCATTTATATCTGTTGATATGCTACTAAAAACGTGTTCGTTTTTCATATCATATAGGAAATGAGTGAAAAGTACAGAAAAGTCAAGCTCTTGCACAGGGAAAGATAAAAATGAATGTGTTTCTATTAGGCATGGAGTCAGTATTGAATTTGAGGTTTTGATAATAAGCATTGAATGGGACGACGCAGTTGACTAACATCTTAAAATGGACGCTGATTGTGGCGAACAAAACAGCACAGTGCTGCGCAACTATGTGCAGCAGGCCATGGTAAAGGCAGCCCGGGGAGGAGCGTTGCCAGCCGGCGGGAGAGAACATGGTCGTATATCAGTGAATAAAGCCTGTGCTCTGGTTCTCCTGTTTGGCTGGCAGCTTTTCTCCTGATGCCAACAATAGGGTACACAGTGTTTACATCGAATCCTTTCATATTGAATATCTTATCTTGTAAACCTTTATATTGAATGTATTTAGGGTTGGCTAAAGGGTTACATATTTTGTGGAAAGGGTCGGGATTGGTTTTCAGGGGTGACAACGGGGGTTAAAATATGAATTCACTATACCCGTTTTCAAGATAAAAGATTTCATATATGGCATCCACTGTAAATTACTTCGGTATAAAGACATGTAACCCAATAATAGTACTACCAATAAAGAACTCTGAACCAGCCATCAGTCAGTAAGAACCGTACATAAGAAAGCCTCAACAAATAAATATTTGTGAGAACAATATAGTTGGGGTGTTATGTCAGTCAGATAGCACAGCGAGTAGAGGGCTCGCTTTGACATCCGAGCAGAGCCAAACTCAGCCTTTCATCCTTCCGATGTCGATAAGTGAGCACCACACACCGTGGGAAATAATAAGCAGCGCTCAGATGCCTGAGGGTCCGTACCGCTATGTAAATGCAAGTCGTTGTTATGTCTATATTGTGATCAGGTTGTATTGTGTGGATAGATACCATAGGCACTGATTTTCATGACATATTAACCCTCTATATGTCATGTGACCTGTTTCAAAGAAACTTTTGTAACAGTGATCCATTTTGCGATAAAAAAAAGAATATCTTAAATATATCGACGCCTCATTCCGTCATTTACAATACTTGCCTGGAACCGCCTGCGCTCACCAGGGCCTTATCCTCCAGAGGAGACATGGAAAATGGACAGTCGGAGTGACCATTTAATTTGAATTCAATTAATCAAGTCGTTCCTTAAGTGTGAATGTTTGAGTGAATCGCACTGCAGTGGTTGCAGCTGGCCTCAAAGCCCCTGCTCAGCCCCGTTAGCAGTCTAATCTTCCAAGACAACAACCTGAATCACAAGTAAATCACAAAGTAAACCCAATTATATTTAAACTACTTGAAACCCCAAAAGGAGGTTTGCCTGGTGTGTGGCCTCATTGTGAGATTTGGAGCAATACAAGGGGTGTTTGGGAAGCTAAATTGTGCCTATGAGTCTTTTAGTTAAACATTTGGACTGGCGTGCCAAAATAAGATAAAGACTGTTTACCTTTAGTTTATATGGCCTTTCGTGGACACACAGCCTGTCAGGAAATCATTGTTACACCACTGTTGCAAAATAGCTTTTTGGGGGGCGTTATTTAGAGCAATGACCTGTAATGTAACTGGATCAAGAACAGCGCAACTTCTGCCTTTTCGGTGCCCCACCTTGGCCAATAAAGACTTCTAAGGCAACAAAACGACATCATGCGGAGCAAATATGATGCATATAAAAGGCTGGCCTTGGCAATTCATAACAACTATTAGAATGTTTAAATATTTTAGAGGTGTTGCTAGTTTTAAAGATCCGAGGTTGTAATGCAGTACCCATTCTGAGTTTGGTGGTAACCCTTAAATGTGGTGTTAATTCTATTACCGCCGCATTTAAGGGTCTGTCAAATCACGGGTTTAGCAGGATTTACCCACAGCTCTGTGCTGGGGGCAAATCCGCCACGTTTTTTTCTGTTTTTCTGTGCTATTACCGCACTTATACCGGCGGCGGAAGTAGCACAGAAAATTCCCCATTGGGCCCAATACGGAATGGGGAATTCCTGAATGGGCCCAATGGGGAGTGGGGACTTTCCGTTCCGCCAAACCCGTGTACCAGCGCTTATAGTGCCTGGGGATTTGGCGGTAACGCTAATAGCCCCAGCAGTAATACCACCGGGATACCACCCAACTCGTGAAGAGGCCCTTTGTCTTCTGAATGCTTCCCTTTGCACCGAGAACTTGCAAGAAAAGACAGCCATCCTTCTGTAGGATATGTTCACGGTTTCTTCACTTCTGAATTTCTTCTGGTGTTTGCTTCGGACGCTCTATTAAATCCGGTAACATATTGCATTGCCAGTCCATTTTCCATTCACCTAACTCTATTGACTGCAGTGCTTGTAAATCCGTGCCGTAGATCCCAAAGGGCAAGGCCTTTTCGATGAGACATATGGCATTCTATAAATAGATAGCTTCATCGTGACGTCAGTGCCCTGAGACCTTGCCGCATTCCTGCTGCTGGAAGAGGGCAATGACAAATCAATCTTGAAGTGAAATGGCTGCAATCCTTTCCTCGTGACACAAGTGCCCAGGCATTCCAAATAGACGAGTTATAGAGTAAGTACGGATATATAATGTGAAAAGCTGACCGATAGAGCATTTATACCGACTTGCTCACTCGGATTTTGTCCTAGCATTGCATTTTAGCCCCAACCTGGCCAGGAAAAGGTCATCTTGGCAGGCACAGGGTTTCAAAAGAATATTCCAGTAATGTTTAAAAAAATCTATCCAACAATTTGTTAAAAATGTGCCAAAGAGTCCAGTCCTCACAATAGCTATATCACCCGTAATGCACTACCGGAGTGATTGCTTTTCAGTTTTGAAAAGTCACCATTTAAAATGACTGTGTGTTTCCCCAATGTGGGAGATGTGCATGTCATGAGGCTTTGGGATGGTGTAGTTTAGTAGTGTTCTTGTGGGTGTACTTTATAGAGCAACAGTCGTAAAAGTCATTGGTTTTGCCAACATTCCTTGCTTAATAACTTGTGATCCATTTTATGCATTTTTCTGTCATTTTGTAAAACGATTGTTTGCCCCAGGACTCCAAATTTGGAAATATTGGCTCAAATCTGGCCAACGGGTCAAAAGATATAAGGTGTCAAAATTGTGTTTTTTGCCTTTTCCATTTGTTTTCCTATGGGGGAAATGCAACATTTTCAGACAGCCACCTAGCCTAAACCGCTTGCCTGGTTTTCAGTAGGGTAATTTCAACAGGTGCAGGGAATGGGGGTGAGTTGGGGTGGAGTGGATTCCTTTTTTTTTTTTTTTAATTTTTTTTTTTTTTTTGCAAAGAGCCATTCATCGTTTTTGAAAACAATTCGGAAATAAGTAGGGTGCTATATTTCATACTGCATGGTAGGAGATAAGGCTTTTTAGTTTTGAAAATTCACCATTTAAAATGAATATGCAAGAGAAAAAAATCTCTTTTTTTCTATTAAAAACGTGCTTAAAATGGTATATCATGGTGATTTAGGGGGTTTATTCGAAGGAAAAGCGGGTGTGGGGTTGGAAGTGAGTGTGATTAATGACGGTCTGGAGCTTGTGGATGCCCGAGAAATTATGTGTGCCAGAAAAAAAAAACATTGAAAGGAAGAGAAACATAATTATAATTGTAAAACGGTAATATAGGGAGAACATAGATGGTAGGAGATGAATATTGTCATTATGTTTAGAAAGTATTCCCACATTTTGATAACAATAAGGGGTTGCTTTCTACATATCATTAAAAATACATGTTTGGTTTGGGCAAGGTTTGAGGTGAAATGGGCTGGGAAATATGTCCAAGAAAAGGAAAAATGGAAGTTGTTAGAATGTATATGCATGCCACCGAGGTGCAAATGCATCTGCACGTGTATTCATTAAGCATCGTTTCTAATGGGTTTGCTGTCCACCTTAGGTTGAGAAAACATCTCAATGTCTCTGCGGTGTAAACATTTAAATGTGACAGCGAGATGCAGAAATATATGCTAGGTATACAAACAAGACATACAACGTGATAGCTCAGACTTATTTAGGCAGAATTGAATAACTGAGAAGAAAACAAGGATCTTAATTCTAAAGCTTGGGCGGCATTTACCAACCCCTCCCCCTGCCCAATCCCACCCCCACGCCATCTCCTACATCGCTAGGACCTCCATGTCACCCAGTTCAATATTAATGGATGGACGTTGCGGAAGGATGCTCTCGTGTGCACATGTCTGGAAGCAGATGGAGAATTGCAGTGGAGTGATTGGCTCACAGAGCCTGAAAGGTAAGCATCTTCAGAAATTAGATGCCACCCTGATCCTAAGCAGGGTGGCCAAAGTCCCACCCCTGTGAAGTGTGGCGCTCCATTCAATAAGGCTTGTGGTTTAGAGATAGTCCCCTGTTAGGGTGAGTGTTGTGACACATTAAATGAACACCGAGTCCAGTGTGCGTTACCTGCTCATAGGCTTCACAGTTGGCTCACTATGACAACATATTTCTCAAATACACACATCTGTTGTCATTCTTCTCTTCCCAAGATGCCCTTCGATGTTATGCAAAGCAACCAGAACCCACGTTATTACTATTTGCCCATCCAGCCTTTCACGTAGGGGATTTATTTACAGAATGAGCATGATATAATCACTGATTTATTTGTTTGTATATTGGCGGAGTCTTTTGCTTACAGAGAACAATTTATTTGCAAACTGATCCAGAGCGATGTCTACCCCATATACCATTTTGAGCTAATTTTCATAAAATATCAATTTGTTGTTTGTCTCCCATCGATGGCATACATTTAGATTTTTAAATGGAAGCATGGGAAACATCTAGCAGGTACTCTGGCAATGGAGCATGGGAAACATCTAGTATCTACTCTGGCAATGCGGCATGGGGCACCTCTAGCATCTAATCTGGCAATGCAGCATGGGACACATCTAGCATGTACTCTGGCAATGGAGCATGGGAAACATCTAGTATCTACTCTGGCAATGCAGCATGGGGCACCTCTAGCTTCTAATCTGGCAATGCAGCATGGGACACATCTAGCATCTAATCTGGCAATACAGCATAGGAAACATCTAGCACCTACTATGGCAATGCAGCATGGGAAACATCACAATGTTGGAAAACATCTTGAAGTTTGCACAAATAGTCTGAAATGATCTCACACGGACACTGCCAGTGTACACCATACTTTGCAGTAGAGAGAGCAGCTTTTGGTGCTGGGCTGGGTGAAGGGGCACTGGCATTCAGTGGTGGCTGGTGCATTTTTGCATTGGGTGGGTTTATTTCCCATTAATTTGTGCAAGCGAGCATAGCAGGGGATCCCAAACCTAAAAAGGGCGTTCTGTGGCACAGGGGAGGATCCTCCCCAAAAAAATGTTAAACATATCAGATACAATGCTGCATTTTGCAGCACCCATTTTGTTAAAAAGAGGGTGCAAAGTCATGCAATTTAACATCGGATTTGGAGGGTAACACACAAAGGAATCCAGTAGATGCCAGGTCGACCAACAGCACATAGAAGTATTTCCCAGTATTTTCCTATGCTCACATGATATTACTGGTTTACAAGAATCCTGGGCACTAAAAAGAAGTACATTTTTCTGGCTTTGATGTGTATTGTAAAGCTGCAACTAGAGGTCCTAGGGGCAGTCCAAAGGGGGTGCTTGCCCTTTGGGTTAAACCTTCTCTGAGTGCTAAATGTGCTATATTTGATAGAGTCAATCATGATATGCAGGCACTGAGGATTACTCTTCCAGGTAATTTGTCAATCTTTTTTATCAATACCTACCTCCGACCAGACCATCGGACCATTGCTCGGATGGATATGGATATCCATAGTTTTCTTAGCTATAAGCACCCGGATGTTAAATTGGTTATTGTCGATGATTTTAATATGGAGCTGGAAACTTCACCTGAGCTAGATGCATTAATGGAAGAAGAAAATACCACCTGGGGTCTTCCCCTAGCCTCTATTCATACTTGCAGTCCTCCAAACTCATGGGCCACTCAAGTTGCTTATTTGCTTTTCACACTGGGAACCAGGGCTTGTAATGAGAGGGTCCAGGATGATTCCCGGGCTCAACTGACATTTGAAATCCATTCTAGGCATTCGATAATTGACTATGTTTCTATCGACCTAAGCCTTTGGAGCAGCAAAAAAAAGAAATTAAAGTGGTGGAAAGAGTTGAAAATGATCTGAAACCTATTGTTTGCTCAAGGCTGCTTCCGGATCTGGTTACTCGGGGGACTGTTGAATCCAACAAAAGTCAGAGCATTAGGAGGAAGTGGGCGAGACTGAATAGGTTTCAAACAATCCATACCCTATCTAATCAACCTTAACCAATTCTCACTGAGAACGCTGAATCATCTCACCCCCAGGGCCCAATTGCATTTTACAGCAAGATCTCGGAAGTGATTAAGCCATTTGTAACATCAAGAACAGGTAACCATCCTTCCACCGCTCCTAAAATAACTATTCACACTTGGTATGATGCAGCGTGTTGTGCGGCAAAGGAGCTCTTCATAGCAGCAGCCAAAACGGTCTTTTTAATTGTCAGTGGTCAGGCGTAGAGCATTATATAAAGATATAATCAATAGGAAAAAGGCAGAATTCACCCACAACGCCTGGTCTGAGCTGAGAGCGGCTACACTGTCAAATGATAAGAGAGTCTTTGGGAATTTGGTGCATACTGCCCAAAGTGACTCCATTAATGATACTGTAAATCATATTACCTAGGAAGGTATTTTTTTTCAATTTGAGCTCCATATGCTAAAGCTCTATAGGCGAACGCAATGAAATCCCAAATCACTGCAGCCCCTGGCTGGCACCAGGCGGCCTAGAACTCACAACTTTCTTACCTGTAGAAATTGAGGCAGCAATCTTTTCACAAAGAGCAAGCAAACCCCCAGGCTCAGACTTTATTTCAGTTGATATATTTAAGGAGGAGCCGAAAATGTGGGTTCTGTTTTTAACCATGTTTTGCAATGAATTACTCATCTTAGTCAGTGTGCTCCGTAGTTGGCTCAGCGCTCGGTCGATACCAATATATAAGAAAGGGCCCATTGATTTACCCAGTAACTGCAGGCCGATTTCTCTTCTTGGCTCCCTGGGCAAGATATTTGGGAAGCTCTTAGAAATTAGATTAGCACACTGTTGCACAGAACGCAGTATTCTCTCCCCATTGCAGGCAGTATTTAGGAAGGGCTGTCCACAATGCACCAGGTATTCCGTTTGTTTTTCATTGTATATACTATTGCCTGCCTGAGGAAGTAACACATTTACCTTGCCTTTGTTGACCTGGAGGCAGCCTTTGACACTGTCTCCCGCCCATAACTAGGGAGGACCCTGGAGAGACTTGCTATACCTACTCCACTCCTACAGGCTATCTGACTTCTCTATTCTAACAACTATGCACAGGTTACAGGTGACAAGTACACAAGCCTTAGTGAAATGTTTAACATCACTATTGGGGTGCGAGTAGGCTGTCGTGGTGCCCCTACTTTCTACACTTTTTATGAATGACTTAATATTGATATTTATGGAGCTCCCCACAGATGCCCCGTACATGAGGGGACAGAAAAATACAACATTATTTGATGCTGATGATACAATTCTTCTCTACAAATCTCAAATGGGTCTGCAGCTCCAATTAACATAGTTTTATAAATTGTTGGAAGCAAAGGGGCCACAGATGAACACATCCAATACTAAGGTTCTTGTCTGCCACCCACCCAGATACAATAGGCATATCAAAGTGTCTTTTAGCCTGTTGGGGGAGAAGACTGAGAAGGTTGATACCTTTCATCATATGGGCATCCGGATAGATACTTCACTTTCATGGAAACCTTTAGTTAAGAAGAATTGTGCTATGCTGGGCCACAGAGGCAAACCTTTGCTAAAAGTCTCAAGGAAATTTGACGACAGGCTAATATCAAGTGTGGACGAAATGTATACAATGATAGCTGTTTCAGCAGTGATATATGGGGCAGAGGTCTGGGGTTGCACCGATATGAATCAAAATCAATTCACGAAGAACAAAATCGCCACAAGATTACTGTCGTTACCATATAGTGCTCCAACCATATCGACCATGCTGGAACTTAGTCTGAGAGGTTTTGCTTATAAAATTAAAATAAAGCTGTTGCTTTACTGGTTGAAGATCTGGACAAGTGAATCTTTGAAAGATTCTTGTTGATTTTCTACAATTATTTAGAAGTCACAGGTGCAGATGCATTACCGTGGTTAAAATATGTGAACGATATGCTACTCAGATTGTGAATTCTGGATTTTTAGTTTCACCCGAAAAGTATGGGCTCGCAATTGAAATCACTTATAATCAAGGCATTGGTTATCGAGACATGCCACAAGATAGCAACTAGCAGTTTGGCCACAGAATACTTATGTAGGAAGAAGATCAATGCTTTTTTGCCATTATTGTTAAACAATTGATGAGACTGTCTCCCATTTTTTGTTCTTTTGCCGCTGTATAAAAAATGTAGGCCTCGGTGGTTGAAGCCGCTATTGATTCATGAAGGTATACGGTATGTTAATAGTGCACTAGATTTTTGCATGCAATTAGATGACCCATCATAAGAAAGTCATACTTTGTTATATGAGATGTGCCTGGAAGGAAAGAACCATCTATGTGATGGCACACACATAATCTCTCACTCTGTATTCAAATAGGTTTTCTCCCTATTTTAAAATAGATATAACCTGTCTTGTTTTAATATCAGTAGTTATTTCTTAGAGCCACAGTGAATGTATGTGAAACATGCAGGCTATCGATTATTGGTCAATGTTCCCATGGGGTTTTTAATTATTTAGGATTGTTTTAGAATGTTGTTGATGGTGGAATATGGATAACTATTACAAGCCCGCACTTTAAAAACAGCCTATTTGCTTTATTTTGCTGCACCAATTTGCTACAGTCTTTTTATTTGTCGTTTGAACTGCTTATGAGATGCTTTTAAAGTTGTATAATGTATCCACATTTTAATGAACTAGAGGGTTATTAGATTTCAAGTTTATGTTTATTTTAGCAGTTGCTATATATGTATGTGTAGGTTTTATGACTATTGACGAAATAAACTATTTAGCAACAATTTTCCAGGGAATTTTGGTAATACCTTTGCACACAATATATACCAGTATTCTGCCAGTGTAAGATGACATTTTCTTGCTGCCTGTGCCCATTGCACAGCCTGGCCCAGCAGCAAGAACCACGCTTGCCGCTGCAGCGTCTATGGCTGCCATCCCGGCCAACGATATGGCCTCCATCTGGTCACAGGCCCAGGAAGTGAGCCCACATAACAAAAGTTTCAAGAGCCGTAAAAACTAAATTTGAAAAGTTATGATTACTATTCAAGTGGTATCCAACAAGATATCCTGATTATTCTAACTTGGAACAACCCAAGGTGACCATGTGAAGCATAGAGCAATATAATGTCACACTAAAAACATCTTTTAATTTATGAGTATTACTTATTTATTTCATAAAAAGTGGGTGTATTTAACAAGTACATACAATTCATTACTTTAAACGAACACATACAATTAACAAATAAAGCAATTTTTCATTTAGAATGGGGTTGATTTAAACAAAATGTGAATGCATTTATAAAGGAAGGAAGTGAGTCGACAGGAAAAGCCGGCACACCCCGATGGACCACACCAAAGGGCCCTTCATGTCTGGACCTGTCGGGCCATGGAAAACCCCGCAATGGCACCTGTAAGCCGAGCCCTACCCTACAATCAGCAGCTGCATCAACCTCTGATTCCGACTTACATGCCCGGTAAGCCCTTGTGCGCTGCCTCTGTTGTAAAACTCTGCTATTCCCCTGACATCGCCATTCCACTCCCCACATGGGATGGCAATCCACCTGCCCATAACCCATCATCCCTCCACTTCCCTTATATGATCACTAACCGCTATGGGTTACTTACAACCATCCACCACAAGACGACCGTCCCAAGTCACCATCGAGCCCTGAGCTGTATACCATTGCCTGCCTCTGCATCAGTATCTGCATCAGTATACTACCATCCCTCTCCCATTCCCACCACTGATCCCACACCAGATTATGCTCAACTAACTGGGCTGCCCACAATTGTACAAGTGCTACACTGCATGCAAACGCCACTGCCCTGCACATCTCCATTACCTCTTGTGACTAACGGGATGCCAGCTACACTCTTGCCACCATCCTGGCTGCGCAAGTAACCCACAATGGCCAAAGCGCAGATTATGATGCTAGGGCCCTCACCCTTCTCACCTCTGCCACCAGTGGCATTCTATGTGCCTGCCATCATGGTTCTGCCCCCTTACGGGATGCCTGAGCAACCCGCAATGGCCCTACCGCTGACCACCTCACAAACCCATCTGCACAACCAACATTTGCCTCATGTCGATGCCTTTGCCTCTTCTAACCTGCCAGATAATTCTACCACTTCCTCTGCCAGTATGCTCCACATAAAACACCTCTCACCCACTAGCAACACTTTGCCACCCTCCAATGTGCCGCCACCTACACCAGGCCATGATAGGATGACACTATATCCCTTGCAGTCCAAGAGACAACCACCACCACCGGTCAGCACTTTGAAACCCACCTTCACACCCACTCTGCCTACAATACCCCCCAAACCCTAACTGGACCAGTGTAACCCAAGCCTCTTAAACCACAACCACCCATGCCCACCCAAGGCTTGCTCAGATTCAAACATTTGCGAGCATGCAACCTCCTGCCACCGATTTATCGTACCTTTTGCTCCTCACCCCAAGCCAACTCCCATCCTGCTTCCTCTGCAGCATGTCTGCTGCTAAACACACCCTTGAAAAATCTACCACACCTCTTCCAACTGCCCATACCTCAACAGCGGCCGACCTTAGCCACAACACCTCCTAATTAGAACCTACACCATATACCCGTGCCTACTGTCCCCAATGCACCTAAGAGCTCCAGTCTGCCCCCAGCTGCACAGCGCCTTCAACACAATTCACTCACTCAAACCACTGCAAAAGAAACAATTGCCTAGTGGATCGGATAACAACCTTCCCTAGATCTAGAACTAAATTGATGGCAACCCGCAAAACTCACAAGCCTATGAAACCCATCACTCACACCCACCCTCCCACTCAAATGAGCTCGAATCAAGGATAGGTCTATCCCCATTCAAGCCCTTCACATCTGGACCTGCCCTCTACATTGCCCTTCCCCATGGGTACACCATCTTCCGCACTGGAAGACCTAGAGCCAGAGGCAGAGGAGTAGCACCCATAGCAAAATACTCCCTGCCCATTAGAGAACTGAACTCCACCCCACCCGATAACTGAGACATCCTGTCTGCCAAACTGACCCTCTCTGACACCATCACTCTTCACACCATCTATCTATACCCCCCCCGGGCCCAGCTTTGTTATTTGAAGAGAACCTCTTACACACCCTGGGAGTCCACATTATACCTACCTCTAAATTGATCCTCCTCGGAGACCTCAACCTAGGTTACAACGACCCAGACGATAAAGCAGCCACATCGCTCTCTAACTCGCTGAGCACGCTAAGTTTCCAACAAAGTATCTGTACCCCAACACATAACAAAGGCTGTATCCTAGACCAGATTGCAGACCTCAACTATCAGGTGTCCATCCACACCAACATCCCCTGCCCATGGTCAGACCACAACTTAGTGCAGTTCTCTATTCTTCCTGCTGGACGCGACTCACCCACTGCTGTCCCGTTGCCCCCCTCTCTGGCCCGTAGCTCCAGAAATCTCACCAAGGAATATCTTACTCCCTTGATCAGCTCACTTCTACCCAAACCCCCCTTCACCCCTTCACCAATGACCTTAACACACTCTCTGACCTTTATGCCAAAACCTTAACAGCTGCTTTTGACACCCTAGCCTCACTTAAACCATGCAAACTCAAAACTGTCCACAGAAACTCATGGTTTAGCCTAGAACTTCAAAACACTCCACTCCAACAAACGGGCAAACGGTGAGCAGAAGCTAGCTGGAATAATTCTCCATCCGTAACCAAGAAGCTACTTTTCACTGTGGCTACCAAACACTATAAAAAAAATCCATCCTCTCTGCTAGGTCAGCCACCTAGAATGCCTGCATTGCTAATGCCAAATCCAACACCTGTGAGATCTTCATCATTCTCAGGGAATTGCAAACCCCCACACCCCCTGGTCACCATAATCAGATGATGTGAGGTGCACTAATATCCAAAAGGCCACGCTCGCCAAAATTTACACCCTGCACAAAATAATGGACACCAAGCAATCCCTGATCGAACTCTCGCAAACACCTCTGTCAACCTTATCCCCCCCACCAACAGCCTTCAGGAACTCCCCATGTTCTAGTTTACAGACACCTCTGAAGATGAACCATCTCAAAAGGCCTTAAAACATCCCAATGTAAAGGAGATACATCTCGAGCAAGCCTTATCAAAGACTGCTCTGACATCCTAGCAACCCTCATCGCCACCTTTGTTAATGCTGACTCCACTGGCACAGTCCCTTCCAGCCTCAAGGAAGCCTGGGTACTCCCCCTCATCATAAAACCTTTACTTGACCCCACCAACTACTGCCTCATCACAACTGTCCCTTTCTTGCTAAACCTTGCTTATCTGCAAACCCAACAATACCTAGGAGCCGATCATATCTTAGGTATGCGTCAGTCAGGGTTCCACCCAGGCCACAGGATGGAGTCGGCACTACTCGACCTAATGATCCAGATTTACGAAATCTGGGATGAAGGCAGGCCAGTACGACGTTCTTTCATTGTCAGGCATTTCAAAGCCTGCAGTTTAAACGTGTTTGACAGTCCATCAAATTTTTTGGGGCGGGGGGTGGGAAAGGGCAGATACGTGGTTGGGGGGATGGGTATAGGTAAACATAGGGGCAGGAGGAGGGAATGGGTGGGGGGACCCCACCCCCCAAAAAAATTAGATGAACTGTCAAACACGTTTAAATTGCAGGCTTTGAAATGCCTGACGATGAAATGACATAGAACCGGCAAATCCTGCCTTACTGCTTCTCCTTGACCTGTCAGCCACGCTCGACCTAGTGGACCAGGGAATCCTGACTTGGCACCTTTCCTCCTCGGCTAACTTCTCCCCCGAGGCCACTTGCTAGGAGATTGATTCTTTAGAGAATTTGCAGAGAATGCCTGCACCTCCCTGCACCTATCACTTGTGGTGTGCCTCAAGAATCCTGCGTGTCGCCTAGTTTGTATAACATATTTACGATTCCACTATTCACCCTCCTGGACTCAATCTGTATATCTTATGCAAACTATGCTGAAGACACACAATTTGACTACCCTTCTCCAGCAACAACCATGAACATTCCACTACCCTCAACTCAGTATACATGACCGTCCAGGCCTGGTTGGCCTCGCATCGCCTATGCCTGAACTGTGAGAAGATAGAGTTACTTTTGGTGGGCCCCCCTCGGTGGTCAAGAGATTTGATCCTCAATTTACTGTTTTCAACATTGACTGTATCCCCATCTCTGTCTCCCCTTTTGTGAAAACCCTTGGAGTATACCTTGACACCACTCTATCTCTCTAATGGCAAGTCCGCGCCATCGCCTCCTCTGCTGCATACACGACTAAGTTTATCAATGCCTCTAGACCCTTCCTATCCCCGGACAGCTACCTTATCATAGCCAGAGTCATCGTAGGCTCGAGACTTTACTACTGTAACACCTGTTTTGCAGGCACCTCTGACAGTAACATTTGGAAAATGCAGATAATTCCGAACAATGCACTTAGAGCAGCCCTGAATATCCCCAAAGCTGAACATATCACTGCAGAAAGAAAAAAAGCTCATTGGCTGCCTGTTCATGAACAGATTCCATTCAAAACACTCTCCATCACACACAAAGGCTTGTCCAAGGAAGCCCCTCTATACTTAACTCAATAATTCACTACATCATCCTCCTCCAGACCCACCAGGGCAGCTTATACCCACTGTGTCACCCATCCCAAATTTAAAAGTGCCAAAGTTAGAGGCTCTAACTTCCCGGCCATTGTGGCTAAAAATTGGAACTTCTACTCGCCTACCCTGCGAGCAGAACATTCGTATTGGACTTTCCAGAGCGTTGAAAACATTGATGTTCACCTAATATCAACTGCCAATAACCTCTCCCACCTTGAGGGAACTGCAAAATTGACAAACCGGATGCCAGATTCACACTGTTTCGGTTTGTTACATTATGCTTGAAAGTAACCGGTCATGTAACAGTGCCTTGATGCCTCAGGGCTTAGCGCACTCTACAAATAAATAAATACGTAAATAAATAAATACATATATGCCAGTATCACCATGCAAGAACAATCACTTTGGCTTAATGTCAATAATAATAACATGCTCATGGTGGCTAAGCCTATGAGCCTGTCACCAAGTAAAAACACTCGCTTTATCTTTCCTCATGATGATGGCACTAATAATAATCTGACAGATCCAGAAAACATGTCCAAGCTGCGGCAATCCCCATTAGACCCGTATGCTCATGTAAGGATGCTCGGTTCAGCTTTGCTCATAATGCCACTCATAACTACAGTAATAACTACAGTCCACTTTACGAACACATAAGAATACTCACTCTGGCCCTGCTTTTAATGGCACTGAAAATGCAAGACTGCATCAAGCAAACATGACTTTGTTGGCTGTGCCAATAACAGTATGCCCGCATAAGAATACTCACTTTGGCTTTGTTTTTAAAGCCACAAACAATGCCAACCCACAACCTGCACCTGTGCATTCATAGGTTCTCTAGAAAGCAGTGTCCCAGGGTGGAGGGCACAGCAATGTGAGACACTAACCCAGAGTGTACACCCGCACCAAGCCAGAACCAAATTCACACTTATGAGATCTCTCTTCCTTCCCTCAGATATGTGACGTGACGATGCAACTATTTTGCTGCAGAAATGCAGGGAAGATTAGTGGCAAAACCACCTACTCAAAACTCACACTACTTAAAACCAACGGTGATCCCAAACATAAAAGTGAAACAAGCACGGTCAAGAGAGAAACGTCCTTCACTTTTTGTGGTAACATAGTCTCGGGAGTCTCGGGAAGATAGCTCATGGCAACTTGCTCGCCTTGGAAATAAGACGACACGAAGCAACACAGGTTCGATCCCCAGGTCCGCGCTTAGAAACCTCTGGGTATTAAGCGCGTTATAACCAATCATATCATATCGTAGGTCGAGGGCAGACTATTTTCTTAAGAGGGGTCTGAATGTGATAACAGTAGAAAACTAAACAGCAATAGCACAACAGTAATAAATAAAAGGCATGTGCAATCAAGGGTCTATGCAGAAGTTACAAACACCCACCCCTGTGGAAAGAACACAGAATATGAATCAAGCAGATGTGGTAAGGCCTCTGCGCAATATAGCAGGGGTGAAAGGCTAACAATGTCAACAATGTCACTGAAAGGATATATCTTTGTAGAAAACGTGCTTATCTTTCTCTAGTGTCCAAAAAGTTTACCATGGGGGGTGAACCTCACAAAAGTACCTTAACATGTTCTCGGGCAGTTCAATGATGTTGAACTAGGCTTTGGGATGCTGTCTTTTTGGGTCGAGCCAGGTTCGAACATGGTGCATTTTGTTGGTTTAGGTGCTAGGTTGGTGTCGAGTTGATTGGAAGCGAAACTTGATGAGGTTCAAAAGTAGCGTTTCGAGTAATGCTGTTTAGTGAGCCCACCAGGGTCAGTCTGAAAGTTGAGCCATTTTGTTATGTCGGTTGCTGCTGGGTCGAGTCACTGAGTGACATGATGCTTCCAGTCGAGGTCCACAGCGGTTTGATTCTGTGTCTTTGGTGGTTCAGTACATTATTCAAAGAAACAGCAGTTCAAAGTCATCCTCAGTGGCAAGTTGATTTTCGAGCTGAAGGGATGTCAAATCCTGCTGGTACCATGTGCATTGAGCCATTTCGATTAAGGCAAAACAGCTGTGCAAAGAAGTTTGAAGAGGGGACCAAAGGATGTACTGTGGTTTCTCATGGTTCTAGGGCATCCTAACATGGTCGACTCATATGCAAGGATGGTTTGAAGCAACAGAATAGAGTTATCCAGCTACTTGGTGTCTTCTGGTGTTGCGATTCCCAATCTAGGGACTCAGGTACAAGGTGAGTCGATTTCCACTTCACCCACAGTCCAGGTAGCTAGTTAACACCTAGAGGAGTCCTACACATCCAGTACAGCTGGAAGAGTGCATGCCTTGGTGCAACAATGAATAACCCTCACTGTTCACTTGGGGTGTTTAAGCGACAGGGGCTGCGTGTATGCATTTGAAAACATGTATTCACCTTAGTAATGGAAGCCTTTGGCACAGACTGCTTTCCCAACATAGTCCAATGACTATTTCTTGCCATGTAGGTCCAAAAAGAAGTGGGAGACCCCTTCTCTACAAAAGGTAATAGGCTGGCACGGATTGGATAAAGGGAAGCATGCTTTAAGGGGTCCTATCCTTGTCAAGGTAACACGTGAGTTTTGCCTTTTTGCATCATACACACATTGTGTTGCTCTGCAGGAATTGTAGGAGACAGGAAGGAAAGAGAAGCTCACAGAAAACCAAAATAGGGAACCCTTCCTCCAGCCCTTTCTGTTTTGCTGGGCTGACCAGACTTTCTGAGATGGAATTCCTGCCTCATGTTATTATTAATAAAAATGTTAAAAGCCAGGGCTTTTGGACACTTTTCAGATGAAAATCCTTCACAAATGACCCTCGATTCTGCCCCTCCTTGGCTACATGACCCAAATCAATCAGGGATTTGAAAATAAATATGCTTCATGCTGCCTAGGGTTCGAAAAAACCCCTGCAACAGCATGGGCAGGATGATGATCAATGGGGAGTACTGACAGGCAATTATCCAGGGAGAAACTGGAATAGACAGGATCAGTCTTTAGTGGTTCCACTGCAAATAGTCTCTGGAGCATAAACATTTCCCATGAATGACCGAGCATAGTGATGGAGCTCTAGCCAACCAAGGAGGGCTAGAGGGCAGGGGATCTCTGCAGAGATCATTTTATAATTGTATTACTGGGTTATATTATGCCTTTTATATCACAGCTGTTTACAATCGGTTTTGTAGGGCAACACATGAATAAATCCAAAGGATACCAACAGGATTCAAAAACAGTGTTCAGGAGGATACACCAATGGATTTTTATGATGCCTTTTTTCACAATATATCACTGTATTCAGCCGGTGAAAGACAAACAAGTTCATGTTTATGCTGGCTGCACCCAAATAAGTCCATGCTGGCTGCACAAATATGTGCCAGGATTCCCACATAAGAACATACCCATGTTTGCTTTGTCAATACTGCCTATAATGCCATTAATAATAATACAAACTGCATAATAACAATAATAAAGAAATGCCTCTATATACCACTATCCACACATGAATATACTGCTGATGGCTGTGCCAATAATGCCTGCAAAAATGATGCTATGCTACTGTTAACACCATAGCCCACATAATAACACTAAGGTCAGCTTTGCCCATAATGCAGTAAAAAGTGCCATGCTGCCGTATGGAAAAATGTTCATACTGGCTGCATCATTGTAGGCCTATATGCCCATGTAAGAACAGTAATCATGTTGGCTTTGTTTATAATGCCACGGTAAACATGTCCATGCTAGTAGAGCAGTATTTTGCTATGCTTGATTAACATAGATATGAGGAGTGCTAGTGAGGTGGCAATTTTTCAACATTGAATAAATGTGAAATCATATCCAAATGCATGAGAAACAGAATTAAAAAAGTGATGAAGAATGAACATTGATAAATGGTATGGAAGAGAGAGCTTCGTGGATGACTGACACATATTTTAATAATATTTGGAAAGTAGTACTGTTATTTGAAAACAAATGACATATTGCTTTATAAATATAATTAAAAAAAGGTGTTTTTATGCAACCATTCTTGCCATTTATTACTGTGGTGTAAGAGGATTCAATTCAACACTACAGCTAAGTCAACGCCTAGTCTATAATACTGAATGAAAACCCTTATTGATATAACTTTATGTCCAGTTCATGCGTTCTGGATGACTACCCCTATATAACACCCCTCTCTTGGAATCCCCCTGACCCCACTGAGCCAAGAAGTAGTTCTGTTTTGCAAGTTTAAAAGGTTTATTTGATAATTTAAACAATAGATATATATATGACACTTTATAATAAATTAATAATTGAATAGCACACTTAATCTGATATGATAAAGATGAACAACAGAGAATCTGGCACTAACACGCTTCTCTATAATCAATAAGGAGTTGACATGAAATGAATAAAGTAGCACACTGGTGAATAGGAACAAAAGTATAAGGTGGTACAGAATGCTTTATGTAAGCTCAGGTGAATGCAATATTCAATGAATGCAGTACAGAAAATACTCAATATGATTTCAACCAAACAATGTAATCACTTTTCTCTGGCTATTCACTCCCCCCCTCTTTATGCAATGCAAGGGAATGGGAGGAAAGCACACAGTTCTCAGAAATGCAATCAATGTAATCAGTTCAATCCCCCCCCAAGCTTAGACAACAGAAGTTTAAAACACAGATAGGAGTTTTGAAAACACAGGCCCAAATGCTTTGATATGTGCTAGCAATGGATGAGAAATATGCTGGAAATGCTTTTTAATTCCCTTTCAGAGGTTCAGGGTGAGTGGTATCTAGTTAATATTAGTCCAGGCTCACACTAGCAATGAGGCAGGGATAGTTAGCAGGTTAAACGAATTTCTGGCAAATGGAAGGCAAGTAGCAGCAGTTTTTACATGTGAAGAAATTTGCAAATCGCGGTAAAATTCGCGAATGCGTGTTCCGCAATTGCGGTAAAACTCTAGGGGGTAGGAATGCGGTTCTAGGTTCGTAGGAAAGCCACGATTCTAAGCTTTCAGATAAAAGTTATCGCAAGTCTCTAGCACAAACGGTTGCGGAGATATGAGCGATTTTGTGAAGGTCGTTTTTCAGATTTGAAATTTTAAAGTTCAAAAAGACAAGTGCAGCTTGCGACTAGAAATGACAAGTGACAGCTTTACAAATGACAGGTGACAGTTAGGAGGCAGTTCTACTTAGATTAAATAGATTGAATTATATTATTTTAACTAAGAGATTGGTTCTGCACAGTTTTCTAGGTACTCACACTATATTCTTGAGTGAAATGGGCCTCGCCATGGATCTGGTCAGGGTTTTAAACTGGACTCTGGTCTGGTCTGGTCTGGCCTCTGCACTTCACAGTGATCTGGGTCAGCTCTCTCTGCTGGTCTGGGTCTCTCTGGGTACAGCACTGCTTTCTCTCTGGTCTGGTCTCTTAGTTCTGGATAGATTGAAGTCTCTAGTTTGGCTTTCTGGAGGTTGATGGAGGTAAATATGGATTTTTCCGGCAGAGCGTCCCGCTGCAGATGGATTTGGAAGGTCCCTATCTGTCCTGTCTGTCTGCTTTTATGTGTTTAGAATGTGGGTGTGTTCTAGCATCACTGACCCTACCTCTCTCTCAGCTTCTAATTGGTCAAACTTCCATTTATCATTTGATTGGGTAATGAACTGTGAGTCAGAGGGATGTCATTTTATGGCTTGCAGATAGGACACTCCTCTGTCAGATTGCACATATCCTATATTTGATAATAAAAGACATATTTCACAGTTACACAGTTGCTTGAAATTACATATACATGGTGTGGCTGAATTTAGCCATGTCTCTGTCCAAATCTGCTGTTTCTAAGAGCTTGCATTCAGAAATGGCAGATATTTCACTTTTTAACTGATTTTTCAATTTCTGACATTGACCCAACTTTACATACATGTGTGCAGGGAGTATGGACATTAACTGAAGAAGTTTCAGATTTTTAACATGCATACAGTTAGAGTAATATCCATTTTTCCGCTAAAACCCCCCTGAACATGCCACCGGGTCGAAAAACCTCTTAAAATGTGGGCAGAAAAATCACAAGAATTATGGTATCATTTATAAAATTTTCACATGTCCGCTCTATGAGTTATTCATCTTTTTAAAGTTATGTTCTGGCTCCAAAGGGGTGTGGTTTCCCAGGTCACATGGTATAGAAACCAGTCTTTCCAGTTTCTGCCAAGCCAGCTTGCTCTCACAGGCAGTGCCCCTCCCAGCTCCTGCCAAGAGGAAGCTACATTTTACGACTGCGGTAATAAAAACCTTTGCCTGAGTGAAGAGGGCTTTGTTCACTCTCTTGCAGAGCACAGGTAATTCAATTATCAGATAGATGGCATATCCTTAGTGTGGGCAGCAAAAGGAAGGTTGGCCTGGGAACACAGTGGTGACTCAAGTTTCACTGCTGATGGGGGTAGTTGCCAGGCAGAATCAAGTTCCTTAAGCCAGACTTTCAGCTACTGTCATGTTATTTGTTGCTTTTTAAATTAACTTGCAATGTTACACATGCAGCTAGAATGCTGATTCTAAGTGCAAAACTATGACATTTAAACAATTGCAACCTATGTGACACTCAAAAGTAGGTCACTCAGTCAATTTAAACATTTAGATTTTTTTTTTTAGTGTCTTTCAATCCAGTGCAACTTAAACTGCTGAAATGATCTTCATTTCCCAGATTTTGTAGGCACACAAAACTCCATTCTGCCAAATGTCTGCTGGTGTTCAGTAAATATTTTGCACATATTGCAATGTTTGAAAATAGGCATTTTGACTTGCCTTCAGGGAAACAGAGTGGTTTTAAAACGCCGGCTTTTGGATAGTGGTGAGTACTGGTACTGCACCCATTTTTGGGATTTAAGAAATGAATTCCCCACAATTCTAGGTTGCATTTGGCAATCAGCATTGCCATTCCCAATGGTTTCAGACTACTGTGCGGGTAGTCCAATGGTGGTTTTAGGCAGTGTCCTTCTGTGCCCATAACATCGGCAAAAATGAGTGGCAGCCTATTCTTCCTGCATTTCCCTGTGCATTTTCTGGGAAGCTCTGGCCATCATGATGTTTTCATGTCAGTACTGCACAGTTTTGAGGTAGGGCTAGGATGCATGGGTAAATACATCCCACAAGCCCCCCTCTTGCGATGGCCATTCGGTTTCACTGATGGAACTCGCAAGATCTGGGATGTTTCCTCATCTTCTTCCAATAGATGGCACAGTTCAGCATCTTTTCCTCCATCCGGTACTGATCGATCGGTTCTCCTCGCCGGTCCTGATGGGAATATTGGGCGGTCCACTGGGCCCATTGAATCTTCGTTCCCGGTCTCCGGATCGTCCTTCTTGGTCATTCTTCATGGTTTTCTTTCTCCTAGGACGACAAAGGAAGAGCGGCAATACCTACTCATAGACGTTTTTCCACCACTGTTGAGATAGTGGGGCAGCATATGCATTTCATCATAACGAAACATTACATTCTTATTTTAATAAAAACAGTATGACTAAGAGACAATTTCATGCAAATCACAATATTTTAGAGACTAGATGTGGTATGTTTTATGATTGGAACTGAATTAGTCTGATACAGTACCCGCTAGGATTCCAGAGGATTCCTCCAGTTGTTGCAGAGTGTGCCTGGGATGGCAACATTTCAACTGGTTTATGTGGACCCACTTGTCTTCCCCGCTGCCAAACCGCCTTTGGGGATGTGGATTTTGTAGGCCACAGGGGAGATTTTGTCTATGATCTCGAGTGGTCCCTTCCATGTAGGCAAAAATTTTCGCTGCTTGGCCTGGTTCCTTTGGAAGTTGTATAGATAGACCCGGTCTCCCACCTGATATTCCTTCCTGGAAGTTTTCAGGTCATAGTGGGTCTTCATGCTATCAGCTGATCTTTCTAGATTCCGCTGAGCATAAGCAAAAGCATGTTGGAGGTGTTTCCTTAAATTCTCTACATACTCATGAGTAGTGGAGGCATTTATCAGTGTCTGCTCTTGGGTCCTATAGAGCAAATGCTGAGGAAGCACCATCTTGCGCCCAGTCATCAACTCAAATGGTGACATTTTGGTTGCAGATGAAGGGGTAGATCTGATGGCCATTAGGACCAGAGGTAATCGGATATCCCAACTTGGCCCAGAATCTGCCACAAACTTCTTTAATATGCTCACAATTGTCCGGTTATATCTCTCTACTGCCCCAGAAGAAGCTGGTCTATAAGCAATATGCAGCTTTCTCTTGACCCCCAGTATCTCCCACATCTTTGTCATTACTTCACTGGTGAAGTGGCTACCTCTGTCTGACTCAATCCTTTGAGGTAGACCAAAACGGGAAAAGATGTGGTTAATCATCAAGGCAGCTGCCGTTTCTGCCTTGCAGTTTGGGGCTGGGAGACATTCCACCCACTTGTTAAACAAGCATGTCACAGTCAACATGTACTTATTCCCCCTAGCCGAGCGAATCACAGGGCCCACAAAGTCGATTTGTAAATCTGACCATGGCAGTGTCATCCCCCTCTTTTGGAGAGGCGCACGGTGCGTGAGGGATGATGGCTGAAATTGTGCACACACAAGACAACCCTTCAAATATTGGTCGAGGTCCTGCCCCATGTGTGGCCAGTATGCAACCTCTCTTAAGATTTCCAATGTTGTGTGAAACCCCCTATGACCGGCGGTGGCCGCATCATGGGCGTGACTTAACATCAGGCTTCGGAATGAGGTAGGAACCACCCACTGATCGTGGCCAGCTTTGGATTTCCTTACCAACAAACCGTCTTGGATTCGGAACATTTTTGGACATTTCATCAACACTCTTAGGTCCTCTTTCCCAGTGTAATCGGTATCCGTCAGGGGAAAGTTCTCAGGGTCCTCAAGGTGCTGGTAAAATTTACCAATAATTGGATCCCCCTTCTGAGCGGTAATCAAATCAGCATCAGGGGTCTCCTTACTCCATTGTGCAATTGAAAGGTCGTTGTGAGCATTTGTCTGGGACCTAGTGATAGCAGTGACCTGGATTTCCCCCAACAGGGACTCAATCTCAATTAGACCCCCTTGGATGGCCCCGGTTTTGGCCAGCTGATCAGCTAAGTCATTTCCAGTTTTGTCTGGTCCTTCTACTTTGGAATGACCCTTGATCTTTTTCCAGTAGATGGTCATCCCATTCGATGTGACCAGATCATCAATGTTTTGGATCAACTTCCCATGTTTCAAGGGTTTGTTGTTAGCACATAACATGCCTCTGGTTTTCCAATTAACCAGGTGCTCCACGAACCCGTTCCGTACATAATCCGAATCTGTGATTATGACCAGTTCGTGGAGTTGATGTTGGACAGCAGTGAAGATGGCCTGATGCACAGCCGTCAATTCTGCCACCTGACTACTTCGGGGTCCGATTTTGTATCCAGCGGAGGGTTCTGGGGACTCATTCACCCATGCATTCCCTACGCCAGCCACCAGTTCTTTCTCCCCGTTGTTGTCAACATGGTAAGAGCATCCATCCACATAGACAGTGGGCATTCCCTCACACTTGTCCTCTTCAAAGACTTTGTGGGGGGAATTAAGGTATGCCTCCATGTTGTCCTTTATTTTTAGACTTTCGTCCTCGAGACAGTTTTCTCTGGCACAATCATGCAAGTCAGCCAGACCTTGCGCGAGGGGACTCTTCTTGTTTTGGCCATATCTGACCTCCACAGGAAAGCCTTGCATTGACAGAATCCAGGAAGTAATTCGGGAATTACTCACATTTCCGGCCCGGATTCTGTCACTTTGGAGATATTGCAGAGGCTGGTGTGGAGTCTCCACTATGATGTGTTCCCCCTGGATAAACGGGCGGTAATTCTTCAATGCCCACACCGTTGCCAGGAGTGCCTTCTCACAATCGTTGAATTTTTCCTCCACAGAGGATAAAGTTTTGCTCGCATAGGAGATTACTTTATTGACCTTGTCATGCTTTTGGTATAATACTGCCGTCAAGCACGTATCAGAGAACCCCGTCTCCAGGAAGAACTCCTTGTTTCTGACAGGGTAAGCTAGGCAAGGCGCTTGTGAGAGGCTTCTTTTGAGTTGTTTTACCGGCTCGGCTTGTTCTGGACCCCATTCCCACTTGACCCCCCCCTTCAGGAGATGAATCAGGGGTCTGGTAATCTCTGCGTAGCCCTCAATGAACTTTCTGCTGTAATTAGTCAGTCCAAGGAGGCTCCTTAGTTCCCGCAGAGTTGTGGGGTCTTTCAGTTTCTGAAGTGCTTCCACTTTCTTTTCCTGGGGACAGAGACCCTGAGGAGTAATCTCATGCCCCAAGAAATTAACACGGGTTCTACACCACTGTGCTTTCTGAAAGGAAAGTTTTGCTCCGGCGGCCCTCAACTGTGTCAGAACATAACGGATCTCCGCTATGTGTTCCTCCACAGATGAACTTTTGATGAGGACATCATCTACATAAGCCAGGTTACCCCTTGCACCCAGGTCGGGCATGGCCTTATGTAGGAAAATGTTGAATTCATTGCTGGAGTTGAGGTATCCGAAGGGAGTCCGGGTCCAGGTGTACTGCTGGCCCCCAAAGGTAAAAGCCAGCTTGTATTGGTCCTCCCTACTGACAGGCACAGTCCAGTATCCATTGGTCAGGTCTATTGCAGTGAATACCTGTGACCCCTGGATCTGGGCCAGCCCTTGGTCAATGTAGGGCAGAGGCCATCGGGAAGTATGGACCAGTTTGTTGAGCTCCCTGAGGTCGGCACAGAGTCTCCACTGGCCGTTTGGCTTCAATATTCCCAGCACCGGATTATTGAAGGTGCTGTGGACTGGACGGATTATTCCCCGGGACTCAAGGTTCTTAATTATTTCAGTAAGGGACTCCATTGATGCGAGAGGCAAGCGATATTGCTTCACAAACACAGGAGTCATGCCAGGGTCCGTGGGGATTGTGGTTGTGTGGATGTCAGTGCGACCACAGTCATATGAGTCTACCGCAAAGAGATCTTGGAAATCCAAGAAAACTTGTTTCAACTTTTGCTTTTGTTCCAGAGTCACACAGGCATCAGCTAGGTTGACTCTCTCTTCCACCATCTGCCTGAAGCCTGGAAAGACTTCTGGTTTGGCTATCTCCGCGGCCTCCTGCAGCTGGGTGGAGAAGTCCCTGGTCAGAGTGCTGATTTGGACTGGAGGCTTCAGGTGGGCAAGGCAGCCTTCATGAACCTGGAAAATCACCTCCTCCCTCCTGAAGTCACAAGTCACATCTTCCTTACCATAGGGGCAGGAAGTATACACCAGGAAGTTCCCCCCATGCCGGGTAAAAATCCTGTCTGGTGTTGTGTTGTCATCACTGTCACTGTCAAAACAGTCCTTGGGGATTGGTCCTAACAGTTCATTTACTAAGTCGATGGAAAAATGTCGGTCATCAACCGCCATTCCAATAATGGTGCCTGCGGCTAGAGTAATACTCTTTAAGTCGCTGTTATCCACCTCTATTGGAATGGTGTCATGTTCTATGTTGACTAATGGAGTTGGGTTTACCCCCAACCCTTGCTGTTGGAGAGAAGCATTTACATGTATGTAAGCATCAGGGTTTTTCAACTCTTGTCCCCTTTTGACTTTCACTTCCAGGGAGAATTGTCGGGTCCTTTCTGGGATGGTGACTTCCTCTTTAACCTGAATTTCAACTGCATAAGGTAGCAATTGAGCTGACCTAAATGCTTTTTCTGGATCATCAAAGCTCATGGGATTATCCGCTAATCGGGACCAAGCTTTGAAGTTTATTAGGTCCAAACTAATGGCAAAGCGATTGAGAATGTCACTGCCTAAGTAAAAGGCGGCAGGGACGTCTCGCACGACCCAACAATTGTGGACTATGCTCTTGTTGCCAATGGAGATTTTGAGCATACACCTGCTTGGCAGGAGATGTTTGGAATTAGGTGCTTCCAGGTCCATTTCCCATTTGTCTATCAGTTTGAAGGTGGGAATGGCTGGATCTTTTGGGAGTTGGCGAAACATGGCTTCTCTGATGAAGCTCTTACCGTTGTTCACACATACTCGAGCGAGAACAGAGTCCTTCCCATCATTTAACTGAACAGGGATGAACAACTGCTCTCCAATTTGCTGAATATCAGCCAGGCTTTGAGCTGATTTCACATCTTTCTGGACTATAGGAGTGGGAGTTTCAGATTGTGGATTAGTATAGAATTTCAGAGTGTTTCCTTCCAGCGTGGAATACCACTTTAGACTGGAAGGAAGGTTGATTTTCAGAAATAGAGAGGACCCCCCATCACCAGTCTGTTGTCCTACTGCTATTACTGTCACGTCTGGAATCTGGTTGTTCTGGAAGTGAAATTCTACTTGGTCAGATTTTTGTTCAACCATGTGGCATGTGCCGTTTAAACTAACATGGTTGACACTCTGTTTTAATTTTATGGGTCGGCTAGTCTGGGTCCAGAGGACCTTGTTTACGCAATCTATTAGGGGTGACAACCTTCTCAGGAGGTCATTCCCTAGTAAACAAGGGGTGCCCTCTGGGGTCACAACTATGACCGGGTGTTTCAACTTGTGTCGCTCGATCTTAATGTCCAAGTCTGCAGTCCCCTCAACGGGAATTTCCTTCCCGTCAAAGTTCTGCAGTTGTCCAGGAAGAGAGGTGAGAGGAATTTGGTAATTCTCTCCCCTTCCTGCATTCAGTTCGTCAAAGGCCCTTCTGGACAGAAGGGTAGCTTGAGATCCAGTGTCCACCAGTGCCGAGATTGTACCGTGCCCCCGTACTTGTACCGGGGCATAATATCTTCCCTCCTTCTCCTCAAGGGGGCACAGATAATGTACATTTTTGGACAACTGGTGGGCTAACTTTCTGGTTTTGGACATCGATAGCGAAGAGATTTGGGCAGAATTCTGTGGAGAGTCTTGGGAATCTGAAAGAAAAAGTTGGCAACTGGAGATCAGAGCCATGGTGGGTTCCCCTGGTTCCGGTTCTGGGCTGCCCCCCCTTTTTGGAGGCAGTCCCCAGGATGGGTTTGAACCAGGGGATTTTCTTGCTGTTGGTTCTGGGATGAGATGGTGGGCGGCGGTAGCTCAGTCTCCACATCTCCCCAGTCTAGATTTGCATCCCTAGGGACCCATTTTTCTTTGGGGGGAGTTCCCCCCTCTCTGAAGGAGAAGATTCTTTTCCCAGGATCCTCTGAGGATCCCTCTCCCTCAAATTGGAAGATCTGTACCTCCTCCTCAAACTGAGTCTGTTTGGGTCTTTTGTTTCTCCTACCCCCCCTCTGCTCCTTAGGAAGCAGACTTTCAGGGGCAAGAGATTTTGTTTCCGGTTCCTGGGTTTCCAGGGGCTGTTTACAAGTGAGGAAGGAAGCTTCCTCCAAGGCTTTACACCCCCCTTCCCTTTGTGCCTCCTCCCTGGGAACCGGTGAGTTATCGGGGTGCTGCCCCCGTCATTGTTCTGGAGCACCAGGTCCAGAGTTGGGTGCGTTCTGTGCCGGCACGCCCATCTGAGGGTTCTGCTGAGCCCTCAGTATGTGACCCAGATCCCGCGCCATGTTTTGAACCTGGCGCTCTAACTGGGAAACCCGCTCAGGCTGATACGGGGCCCTGTTTTCTCCCCTGGGCTGATCCCGGGAAGGGTAGCTGTCCCTTCTTTGGTAGTACCCCTGGTTGGGAAGATTTGGGTACCCCTCCACCCTTGGCCTCCCCTCTCCCGGATTCAGTGGTCTGGGCTCAGGGAATTGGGGAAAGAAGGATGGATGGTTTTGGGGCTGAAAGTCGGGTGGATATCTGGGGAAAAAGTTCTGCCCAGGGTTTGGTAAATTTCTGCCCTCCTGTGGGAAGTTTGGAGGGAAGTTCCCTGGGTTAGGTGCTTGTCTGGATCCCCCCCCCTTGGGCTGGAGGAGTCCACACATAACCCAGGATGGGTCGATTTCCCTTGTAACGGGGACTTACATAATCAGGAGAGCGAGGGACCCCATTTGTGGGGCTGCCTCCCTGGCTCCCTGTCTGTGACTGGCCCGAGGACCTTCTGGGCCTAGCATTATTAGGTGCAGGTAGGTTTTTAGGCCCCCCCATCTCCAAATCTAAAACGGGGGTGACCTTTACCTCTGCCACCTTGGCAGCAGCAGGGGAGGTGTTGGCTTTGGGGTTTTTCTGGGCATTACTTTTGCTATCTACCGGTTTCTGCACCTCATAGATCCGGGTAGCCTGTTCAATGACCCAGTCTAAGGATCTTTTCTCGTGAAAATCCCTCACGAGCTGGGTCATGATGTATTTGGGCAAGGCATGAAAAAATGTATTAACGAATTCTCGACTGTCTGTGCGCACCCTTCTTGTGGTCTGTGCAAAAGCACGCTTTAACTCCTGCACAAATTCTTGTGGGGCCTGATCCTCCCCACATTGCAAATTGTAGGCTGCCTTGCGAGCCTCTTGAGGATTTCTGTGAACAGAAAAATGTTTCAGGATGGCCGCCTTATATGTGGACCATCTTAAATGATTTTGATCCTCCAGCCCCGCAAAGAAACTGGAGTATTCCGGGGAGAATGTCCACTTTACATATTGAATACAGCTTTGGCTGTCCTTCAAATGGAAAGTCTCCATCATTTGTTCAAACAACTCTAAGTGCTCCCAAACAGAATACTTAGCGTTCTTATGGTAAGGCGTGATGACGCTCCTGATCGCCTTAATCTGCTTTAAGGGGTCCTTAAGCAAGGCCCTTTTTGCCTTATTGGCCTTTTTGGTTCGGGTAACCCTTGTCCATTCTTCCTCGGACTCAGAGGCACTGCTCCCCGAGGTTCCCATCTGTTCTTCCAGGTTTTCCCGGATTCTGCGAGCCTGGGAATGGCTGGCAGAATGTGGGGACCTGGTCTCCTGTGTCCTGCGCAGTTCAGAGGAGTCTTCAGATTCCTCCTTGCTGCCAGGATTTGATGGGTACCCCCTCCACTGACCTAACTGGGCAGAGGTTTTCAGGATGCCCTTAATGGGCCTACTCTCCTGGGGTTCCCCATTGAACTGTACTGTACTTGGGTGCCCATACCCGGATGCCCACCCCTCCATTCCTGAGTGGTACTGGCCTATGAGCCCCATACTCTTAGCTGGATAGTAATCTGCCATCCCTGCGGCCCTGTGCTCATGTGCGCCAGGGGACATGGGGGTGGCAGAGTCCAGGGACTGAGAGGTATGAGGGCCTCTGGTACTAGGGCTCCTGAGGTTATGCTCCGGAGTTTCCATTTCCCAGCGAACCTCATCTCTATCCGCCCCTGCTCCCTGTTGCAATGCAAGAGCCTGCATTTGTGCCTTCAGTTCCTCTGTTAAGGCCTTACTCGACTCTATCAGTTTCTCCTGCATCGCTACCTGTTGCTGGAGCCTATCATTGTGTTGACAGAGGGCCTCATTCTCCCTCTGTGCTTCCTGGTTGGTCCTGGAGAACTGGGCCAGTCTTTGCTGCAGGAGGTTTACCTCCTGGGCCATGTCCCTATTGGCCTGCTCCTTTCTTGTTAGAGCATCTTCCTCCCTTCTGGTGTGCTCTACCAAGTTCTGGTTTTCTTTTTGGAGATCACCCAGCCCCTGGAGGGCCAGGTGATTTTCTTCAATTTTTCTTTTCAAATGGCAGACTTCCTGGCCTAAGGCGTCTCTTTCCTGACTAAGAGCCTGCATCTGCGCCGCCAGGTCGTCCCTTTGCCTTTGGAAGGCGCCGGCTTTCTGGCGCTCCTGATCAAACTCTGCCTGGGTATCCAGGTCTTTCAAAATTAGTTTGTTGCTCTCCTCTTTCTCTCTGTCTAGTTGGATTTGCAGGGTGGCTACCTGCTCTGTGCATGCCCTGTTGAAATTGATCTGTTGCTCCAGCTTTTTCTGGTTCTGCAGTAAGGAGTCCAAACTGTCTTGGTGCTCCTTCTGCAGGGCCAGAAATCGGGTATCCTGGTCTGTCTTTTCCTGTTGTAGGATGCCCATATCCTCTTTTATTTTAATGATATATTGCCTACTATCATTTTCTGCCTCCTGGCTCCTCTGCAGCCTCTGCTCAGAAGAGTCCAGATCAGATTGGGCCTTCTGTAATGCCATCTGTTGCCTATTTGCCAGATTTTGGCTTTCAGCACATCTATCCTGCATGTCTCCCATATATAGGTACAGGTATGCTGCTATCCTAACAATCTTGTCGTGTTCATCTTTGGCCTTAGGGGCCATGTATAGTTCACTCAGGGCCACATGTAATGGACCCTGATCTCTATATATATCTGACCCTGTTTCAGTGACCTGTTGCGTGATGGCCTGCAACCAGACTGTTTGGTCCTGGTGAGTCCACTCACCTCTCACAAATAACTTATGTAAGAAGTGCTCTCTGGCTATTTTCATGTCTACTAAGGTCGTCATTCTAGAGATTGGTCTCTGTCCTGACTTACAGAAGTTTGTATTTTATTTTTGCAGAACAGAACTTTTCTTGGAGTGTCCCTTTTGAGGAATGCTTCACAGCGTAATGCAGCGTGGTGATCCGACCGGATGTATGTATCCCGTCAGTTAGCACACTGTATTAAGCTGCACAAGTGGTAAATCTAACCCAACGTCTCGGCTCGAGCCCCCAATTTGTAAGAGGATTCAATTCAACACTACAGCTAAGTCAACGCCTAGTCTATAATACTGAATGAAAACCCTTATTGATATAACTTTATGTCCAGTTCATGCGTTCTGGATGACTACCCCTATATAACACCCCTCTCTTGGAATCCCCCTGACCCCACTGAGCCAAGAAGTAGTTCTGTTTTGCAAGTTTAAAAGGTTTATTTGATAATTTAAACAATAGATATATATATGACACTTTATAATAAATTAATAATTGAATAGCACACTTAATCTGATATGATAAAGATGAACAACAGAGAATCTGGCACTAACACGCTTCTCTATAATCAATAAGGAGTTGACATGAAATGAATAAAGTAGCACACTGGTGAATAGGAACAAAAGTATAAGGTGGTACAGAATGCTTTATGTAAGCTCAGGTGAATGCAATATTCAATGAATGCAGTACAGAAAATACTCAATATGATTTCAACCAAACAATGTAATCACTTTTCTCTGGCTATTCACTCCCCCCCTCTTTATGCAATGCAAGGGAATGGGAGGAAAGCACACAGTTCTCAGAAATGCAATCAATGTAATCAGTTCAATCCCCCCCAAGCTTAGACAACAGAAGTTTAAAACACAGATAGGAGTTTTGAAAACACAGGCCCAAATGCTTTGATATGTGCTAGCAATGGATGAGAAATATGCTGGAAATGCTTTTTAATTCCCTTTCAGAGGTTCAGGGTGAGTGGTATCTAGTTAATATTAGTCCAGGCTCACACTAGCAATGAGGCAGGGATAGTTAGCAGGTTAAACGAATTTCTGGCAAATGGAAGGCAAGTAGCAGCAGTTTTTACATGTGAAGAAATTTGCAAATCGCGGTAAAATTCGCGAATGCGTGTTCCGCGATTGCGGTAAAACTATAGGGGGTAGGAATGCGGTTCTAGGTTCGTAGGATAGCCACGATTCTAAGCTTTCAGATAAAAGTTATCGCAAGTCTCTAGCACAAACGGTTGCGGAGATATGAGCGATTTTGTGAAGGTCGTTTTTCAGATTTGAAATTTTAAAGTTCAAAAAGACAAGTGCAGCTTGCGACTAGAAATGACAAGTGACAGCTTTACAAATGACAGGTGACAGTTAGGAGGCAGTTCTACTTAGATTAAATAGATTGAATTATATTATTTTAACTAAGAGATTGGTTCTGCACAGTTTTCTAGGTACTCACACTATATTCTTGAGTGAAATGGGCCTCGCCATGGATCTGGTCAGGGTTTTAAACTGGACTCTGGTCTGGTCTGGTCTGGCCTCTGCACTTCACAGTGATCTGGGTCAGCTCTCTCTGCTGGTCTGGGTCTCTCTGGGTACAGCACTGCTTTCTCTCTGGTCTGGTCTCTTAGTTCTGGATAGATTGAAGTCTCTAGTTTGGCTTTCTGGAGGTTGATGGAGGTAAATATGGATTTTTCCGGCAGAGCGTCCCGCTGCAGATGGATTTGGAAGGTCCCTATCTGTCCTGTCTGTCTGCTTTTATGTGTTTAGAATGTGGGTGTGTTCTAGCATCACTGACCCTACCTCTCTCTCAGCTTCTAATTGGTCAAACTTCCATTTATCATTTGATTGGGTAATGAACTGTGAGTCAGAGGGATGTCATTTTATGGCTTGCAGATAGGACACTCCTCTGTCAGATTGCACATATCCTATATTTGATAATAAAAGACATATTTCACAGTTACACAGTTGCTTGAAATTACATATACATGGTGTGGCTGAATTTAGCCATGTCTCTGTCCAAATCTGCTGTTTCTAAGAGCTTGCATTCAGAAATGGCAGATATTTCACTTTTTAACTGATTTTTCAATTTCTGACATTGACCCAACTTTACATACATGTGTGCAGGGAGTATGGACATTAACTGAAGAAGTTTCAGATTTTTAACATGCATACAGTTAGAGTAATATCCATTTTTCCGCTAAAACCCCCCTGAACATGCCACCGGGTCGAAAAACCTCTTAAAATGTGGGCAGAAAAATCACAAGAATTATGGTATCATTTATAAAATTTTCACATGTCCGCTCTATGAGTTATTCATCTTTTTAAAGTTATGTTCTGGCTCCAAAGGGGTGTGGTTTCCCAGGTCACATGGTATAGAAACCAGTCTTTCCAGTTTCTGCCAAGCCAGCTTGCTCTCACAGGCAGTGCCCCTCCCAGCTCCTGCCAAGAGGAAGCTACATTTTACGACTGCGGTAATAAAAACCTTTGCCTGAGTGAAGAGGGCTTTGTTCACTCTCTTGCAGAGCACAGGTAATTCAATTATCAGATAGATGGCATATCCTTAGTGTGGGCAGCAAAAGGAAGGTTGGCCTGGGAACACAGTGGTGACTCAAGTTTCACTGCTGATGGGGGTAGTTGCCAGGCAGAATCAAGTTCCTTAAGCCAGACTTTCAGCTACTGTCATGTTATTTGTTGCTTTTTAAATTAACTTGCAATTTTACACATGCAGCTAGAATGCTGATTCTAAGTGCAAAACTATGACATTTAAACAATTGCAACCTATGTGACACTCAAAAGTAGGTCACTCAGTCAATTTAAACATTTAGATTTTTTTTTTTAGTGTCTTTCAATCCAGTGCAACTTAAACTGCTGAAATCCACAGCGCAGCCAGTCTTGTTATAAACCTTGTCTTATGATCTTCATTTCCCAGATTTTGTAGGCACACAAAACTCCATTCTGCCAAATGTCTGCTGGTGTTCAGTAAATATTTTGCACATATTGCAATGTTTGAAAATAGGCATTTTGACTTGCCTTCAGGGAAACAGAGTGGTTTTAAAACGCCGGCTTTTGGATAGTGGTGAGTACTGGTACTGCACCCATTTTTGGGATTTAAGAAATGAATTCCCCACAATTCTAGGTTGCATTTGGCAATCAGCATTGCCATTCCCAATGGTTTCAGACTACTGTGCGGGTAGTCCAATGGTGGTTTTAGGCAGTGTCCTTCTGTGCCCATAACATCGGCAAAAATGAGTGGCAGCCTATTCTTCCTGCATTTCCCTGTGCATTTTCTGGGAAGCTCTGGCCATCATGATGTTTTCATGTCAGTACTGCACAGTTTTGAGGTAGGGCTAGGATGCATGGGTAAATACATCCCACAGTGGCATGACATTGTTTATTAGGTATCTTTGATAAAACAAGCATAAGTGTTATTATGTAGCTAGACTGGCATTCCAATGCAGCAAGTCTAGCAATTTCTTATTGTGGTATGGCATTTTGTATTGGACATCTTTGGCAAAGCAAGCATGATGAGTGTTATTAAGAAGCAAGACATGCATTTATTATGCTACCAGTCTAGCCATTTCTTACTGAGGTACAACATTTTGTATTGGGCATCTTTGATAAAGCAAGCAGGATCAGTGATATTACTTGTACTGTGGCATGACATTTTGTATTAGGCCCCTTTGGTAAAACAAGCATAAGTGTTATTATGTAGCTACACTGACATTTCAATGCAGCCAATTCAGTCATTTCGTATTGTGGTATGGCATTTTGTATCGGGCATCATTGGTAAGCAAGCACGATAACTGTTAATATGAAGCAAGCCGTCACTTCTATGCACTTAATCTAGCCATTTCTTACTGCAGTATGACATTTGTAAAACAAGCATAAGTGTTATTATGTAGCTAGACTGGCGTTGCAATCCAGCCAGTTCAGTCATTTTGTATGCTGGTATGGCATTTTGTATTTGGCATCTTTGATAAAGCAAGCATGATAAGTGTTATTATGTAGCTCAACTGGCATTTCAGTGCAGCCAGTTTGGACATGTTTTCATACTTTGGCATGCACAGTCAGTGTGAAAATGTTTAATACTGGCACATATTGTCGGAAAAGGCATCATGAAAATGTGTTGGAGAAATGATCCTGTGCCCTGTTGTTGACTTGCATCTATTGGATTTTGTTCATGAGTTACCATTCGAAACCCAATTGCAAACTGTTTGGCGTTTTACCCAATTTTTCTAAAAAGTGTGCTCTAAAATGCCCCATTTTCACTGATTATTTGAAAAGAATTCTCAGGGGGCGAAGCGCTCCGAACCTTCCTTGAGTGTTGTGGGCTCCCTTGCTACTCTCGGTCGCTCGGCCATATCAGGGACAAATATTTACACCCCTCCAGTAAAGAAAATCATCATCCGCCCCTGAACCAGTGATACATTTCATGAAGAAAGGTAATAACGAAATGGGCCGAAAGTTAGAAAGAACAGTGGGGTCAAGGGAAGGTTTTTCAAGAGAGGAATCACCATAGCAACACAAAGCCCTTGAAATTCAGTAAGACATCTTTAATTTAGAAATAATTGAAGTGGAACAGCTCAGTGAAACAAGACCCTTAGAAATTCAATGAAACAACATTAGTTGAATTGATCTTAAGGGGGTCAGTTGAAAGCAGTACAATGTGAGAAAATCTGCAAATCTGCAAGTGTTGGAAGGTACACAACCTTAACTATGAACTCCCTAGTGTGTGCAGTCCATATGTATTTGTAAGACATCACAGATAACATCACTGATGACATCACATAAACTGGTCCTGATAAAATCATAATTGACATCACTAAAAACTAGAACACTCTGCTGGCATCACTAATGACCTCACACATGCCATCAAGTACGATCTCAATTATGGCATCACTAGAACTTGCAGTCATGGCGAAAAATGTGCATGCACTATTTAAAGACATATTGGACATACTTAAACAGATGTACTATACAGAATCATTGTCTACAGTTGCATTTTGCCTTTTGGCATTTCAGCACGATATCTACCCTTGTCCTGATAACCATGCACCCTTGAAACATCCAATTGTATTTCCTCGGGACTGACCTTCACTGCCCACCTGCCAATGCTGAGACCTTTCGACATGGTTAATGGCTTAACTTTTGCTTGGTTATTTGGTCAGTTATGTTTTTGTAATCTTGAAAAGAAAGGAAAAGAAAGGGATTTGGGAAACATTTCCTCCTCATTCATGTTGCTACACTTTTCTGGACTGCTGCAAAGTTATATTTAAAATACTCAGAATACACTGTAGTTAAACACCATACTCTCAAAGACCATAATGTTGTTTTCATAACATGTGACGGCATCCATACACAAAATAAACATTCCAGACTATCCTGAAAGCTGGAAATACTGCTCTGAGAAACCAACCTAATACATTAGTCAGGCAAAGGTTTGCAAAGATTTAAGGTGTAAAGATTTAAGAGTATAGTGATAAAGTCAATAGTCTAAGTTGCCAATGTAATCGCTCATTCAATACTGACGGACATTGTTTTAAATGACATTAATTTTGTATATGAAGTCCATACACAATGTGCATGTGTCTCCATACACTGGTGTCATCAGTGATGTAATGTGTGTTGTTTTCAGTGCGCTTACAAGTTGTACAATGGGTGGGAGGGCTCAAATTTAAGGTGGTGTCTGCATTTCAGACTTTTGTTGCTTTAAACCGACACCTTAACGACATTTCAACTAAAGCTGTTTCACTGAATTTTAGGTGTTTTGTTGTTTTGAGCTGTTTCAACATTACTCTGTTTTAACACAGTGGTATCAAACGGTGGTCAGTGTGGATGTTGAAGTTCCATTTCCCCCCGATTATTTTCCATTGTCCCCGATCTAGCTGACACCAGTGTGTAGCAAGGCCAGGTAGTTAAAGGGGGATATCTGGTTGTTTTCTGTGTGAATCAGACTATTGTGTGTAGGTGTGTCCCATATTTGCATTGCTTACACATTTCAACTACCCCAGACACAATATTTTCCCAGATGCAACAGATCCACTAATTCTGAAATCTTTGTGTGTGTGTGTGTGTGCAAATGACATACTGGAGACACAGTGTGTGTACCTGCATATTTCCATGCATATGCACATTACAGTCACAAATGCCCTGATTCACTGTTTCATTACAGGTGGAATTCATGCGTTTTTCCAGATGTGGATGCCTTGTAAACTGTGCCAATCGAATATTTTAGCGAAGTTTTGTAATGTGGGAGGGTACTCTTCATTTTCGTTTCAAATATTGATCCAAACATTGATGTGCAAAGCATAGATTCTATCTTTTTTGCTGATTTGGGAATTTTCTGCAAAAAGGGGATTGTTTCCTGTTGCCCAGACATTTATTTCCCTGCAATTCCCCTCTCTGTGTCTCCAGTTTCCATCCTCCAAAGCACTATCTCTCTCTCTGAACCCCGAAGCATTGCGCCTCCCTCTTGCAACTGTACTTGTTCATTCAAGAAAAGAAATGGCATATGAGAATAACTCATCCCGCATTTATGGCGTCTTATTGAGAATAATTTACGGGGCAAAGTACAGCCTGCCATAGGTTATAACGATATAGCACGTCAGGTAGGAGTTTCGCGACCAAATCAAAGAATGAGACTAAGGCCGAAATCTTTTATAAGGCACCAGAACTCCTAGGTGACATGGACAATCCTTTTCAACTACATTAGTTGGTGTTTCATGTCTTGTAACAGAGGGTGGCAATAATTTTGTGATTATTCTAATGCAAGAGATATTCCATTTGTTGGTATGTATAAAGAATATACAGACTGTTTTAGATAAAAAAACACTAATATGGAGATTTGACTATTCTACTGTAATAAGAGCATTATTTACACGGTTACATGGGTATTGCAGGCTGCCACGTTTTATAATAATAGTAGTAATAATAATACAAATAATAATATATTTTCTTAAGTATTATTATTTTATTATTGGTGTATAGTTTATTACAAACTTTTACCTAGCAAATTACATATCAACATATTGAATATTAATAACAGCTCCTGGAGATGCACAATGAAAAATGACAGGTATACATGAGAGCTTTCATGTTCCGCCTTCCTTTTCCTCTCCTTTCTCCATTACTTTAAAACATTTTTTTTAATGTTTTGTGATAGACCAAAAATGTACTTAAAATCGTTTCCACAGTAAAAACGCTCCCACCACTCTTCATCATCGATCCATGGAGCGTTCGTTAGTAAGTCCCCCAAATGGCTTGATCTCTGTGTTTTAAGTGACTCGCAACACAGAAGTAGGTGTTGTAAATTTTCTGTGTGCACTTTCCAGAATCTGCAGAGTGAGTCCAAGGTTCGGTCTTGATCCCTTGCAAAGAGGACTTCTTTCGTATTGATTTGCATTAATCCTGAATCTGAGAAATACATTTCTCTGAACGGGACTGGTACATTTTGTCAAATATTTAGGCACAATGTTTAACAATGTACTATTTGTTTTTGCCAGTGAACCCAGTTTGGATGATCCCGTTAGGTTTTCCGTACGGTTCCAGTCTGCACACCACAATTTTTGTTTCATTTTACCTGGCTTAGTCTTCAGCTGCAACTCGCTGGAGCCTATAAAAGGTCGTATTTCTTTACAATTTGCAGACCATGATCTTAGAACCTCATCATAAGTGAGATCTGGTTTATCTTTTAAGATCTCAAAATGTACCGGTCTGACTTCAATAATTGCTTTCCTAAAAAGGCTGAGGGAGTTCCACATGACCCTCTCATACATGGAACTGGACCCGACTCCCATCTATTCGCAGCTATTGATAACGAGTTTGGAAGACCCAGAGTCTATTACCAAAAGTGGCCCTCTAACGAGTCCCACGTTTCCAAGGATGTAGTGAGAGACGACTCAGCGCTGTATGTCGGAACTGGGATGACGTTCATCTTGTAGAATTCAAGAACCTGCGATAGAGAGAAATTCCCATATTTCTTGTGGATTATTTGGGCCTGCACCCTCAAGCTTTTTGTTTTCCTTCTTAGTTCCATAATCCAGGTATTATCGTCTCAGTTAGACTTAATGAACATGCCTAGGTATTTTGCAACCCTCACTACTCGTACTAGTTCTTTGCACAGGCCCCAACGGAACAGCTTCTTTTTCTTTCCTTGCATGTTTTGTAACACTCCAATTTTCGATTTCCCTACATTGATCTTTAAATCGTTCAGCTCAGTGTATTTCTATAGGATTTTCAACCCTCTATGTAGGCGCCAACCAGAGTTTGTTCTAGCACGACAAGGTCATCAGCATAGATCATCCAGCCCAGAGGCTCCCCCTTCATTTTTGACGGACATGTTCAGGGATCATTTAACACATGTTTTAGGTCAGAGATGTAAAGACCAAATAGTGCCAGCGTCATTGAGCACCCGTGCTTCAAACCTTTTAGAGTGACAATCTTCTTAGATAGGTGACCATCAGTGTCAACTGTATCTGGATCGACATGTCTGTATGAAGGTCGATTATTGGTGCCAAAAGATCTTCTGGACACTTCCAGCCTCTCAGTTTTTGCCATAAGGAAGGACTGTTAACACTGTCAAAGGCCTGTTTTAAATCGATGAAGGCTAGACATAATGGCCTTCCTGATTTCAATGCTCTGATTTTTAGAGCGTTAAGTAGTAAAAGGTTCACATTACATTCTACACCTTTCACAAATTCCAGTCTGCTATCAAAGTTGCCAGATTTCATGCCGCAATATTTCAGATGTTTAAGTAGGGTTGGTGTTAGGGAGAAATCTCTGTTTAGGCTGAATTTCCTAGCCTAGTGAGTCCCCCAGCAGCTTTTCTGGATTTCTGGAGTTTGTTTTTTTTCATCCTGCCAAGAGTGAGACTCTTTTCTCCCACTCTTGGACATGAATGTGGTTAATTCCTGTGAATGTCAATGTGTTCTATGGGCTATGGGGTCTTTTACTCCATAGGGTCTCATATGTTTTGCTATGTGTGTTACAATGCACCCTCCATGCCGTAACACCGGGGCGTCCTAGAGGACCCCCACCATAGACTCCATACCCTGGGACTGACTCCTGTCTCCCAGGGCATGTAAAGCCACCATTGGCTTTACTAGACCTAAATTTACTAACAGAACTAGTACAAACCATCCTATTGTGGACGTACTGGTAGGGGTAATTCGATCACCCCTGGGTCTGTTATTCGAGGGGTCACTGTCCCGTCCCCCCTCGTCGAGTTTTGGCTGGTGGCAGTGGAAACTACTTGTTATTTTCGACCCCGAATATAACTCTATGGGATTCTTCCCATTGTTGGAGGTTAATACTTTTTCTCGTTAGTCTCTAACATACCACCGGTTTATTTGTCTTAAATAAATCTATCGGTTGGTATTTTCTGCCAGAACTCGGTTTTTAAAATGGCGTCTGTGTTCGTCTCTGTGACTCCTAAACCAAAGGTTGAGCCCTTTGTTCCACTTTTGGCAGGCCTCTGCATAGAGGCCCTCCAAAGTGGTGCCATTCTGTCTGGGTACCACAGGGAGTGTGGGAGAGGGTTTAGGCACCCTGGACTGAGTTGCCTTGCCAACTCAAGTCGCACTCTGGTGTGATTGGCCCAAGTGGTGCACCACTTAGCGTGTTTTGATTGACAGCTAGGCTGAATGAATGGGGGTTTTCTGCATAAAAGCAGGGCTTTTGGGACTGGATATTCAGAAGTCGCCACAGGACCTAAGAATCTGACAAGGGTAAAGCTGAGCCGACCTGCAACGACAACACCTCCGGTGGAGCCCTGCTGAACCGACTCACCACTTCCCAACGACAGAGGAGATCTCCCAGCTGGAGAGTCTTCTTCCCCTGACTGGTGGGCACAACCAGTCCCCTTTGCTTTTTCTTCGTTCCAGGACGTAGTAGTCGAATTGCCCGTGCTGAGCACCCCGGCAACCGGATAGCCACTACCCACTGTACCACGACCAAAAGGTGGTGCCTTGTGACGGAGCACTCCACGGCTGGTCCCTTCCCTTGTGGTGCAACGATCTTCAATCTCCCTCGACGACGAGATCATCTCTTCTCTTGGCAAAGCCCCGACTTGCATCCACCACCAGGAACAACTGTCCCCGCCGGAGCTGTCTCTCCACATACAAGGTACCATGTCCGCCAGGCTTCCCTTGTGACGGGTAGCGTGAGGTGTCTTAATCCTCGCCTCTCTATTGGGTTGCCTCCAAGCTTTCTTAACTTTCTGTTCTGAACTGGTCCAATCTTTCTATAACAATTTGCGACAAAGACTCGAAGCGCATTTCCACTGTGATACTTTTTGGGACATATCGCCTTGTCTCTCTCCGAGTGGGCCTGGCCTCTGAACTTTGCGATCGACAGTAGACCCTGCCTTACTTGCCTTGCATTTGTTTGAAAAAGTGTTGGTACCGAGTTGATTTCATACCCTGCCTTTTCTCTCCCATCCTAACGAATATTAGAGTGCCATCTAGGTTAAAGCATTCACCTCTGTCTGCAAATAAGTGGTGCCGTTGAACCTAGACTTGTCAAACTATTGTTAGGGGGATTGATTTACTTAAAGTAATTGTAATTGAAGTTGTTTGCCGTATTAGTGTCAGAGTGTTTTCCATAGATGTGTTGTTATAAATAAATACCTATATATCTTTACACCCAAGCTCTGTTCCGTGTTTGCTTGTTCTACTGTGTAAATTGCCCTATTTTGTATACTCCACATACTGCCTAACTTTTCTTGAGAGAGGTCTGACTGCTCAGCCACAGCTACCAGGTGAATCTGTGTGGTACAGACAGCTACCAAGTGGGTTTACTGCGAACACCTTTAAGCCTAAATCTTTTGCAGTGGTCCCAGAGGGAACTGCACAGGTTTTCTGCATAACAGTTGGCGCAAATAATTTTTTCCCAGCACATCCAATAATAAGATTGGCCAGTAGTTGGCCAGGTCCGATCACTCTCACTTCTTAAAAATTGGCACCCAAATTGCACATTTCCAGGCGTGGGGAATCCAGACGTTCATCAGAACGGGTTTAAACTGGGTAGAGGAAAAGTCTGCCGAGTGTTCTGCCTTTGTTTTTAGGATGTGGTTTGAGAGGCTGTCTGGGCCCGATGCTCGTGAAGCACTTGCATTTTTTATCAGGTAGAGTAACTCATATCTATCTATTTAACGTTTTTGAACGGGGGAAAAAGCAAAAGACAGCCCAGTGTTCCGGATTTGTTTTCAGCATTTGGTTTGAGGGGCCGTCTGGGCCCGACGCTCGTGAAGCACTTGCATTTGTCATCAGTCTGAGGAACTCATATCTATCTATTTGAAGATTCCATGAGGTACCATTGGACACAGCTTCCTTTGATTTGTAGGGGTTTGGACTGCTGAAAAGTTGAGTAAAATGGGCCACCCAAGCGTCCTCTGATATAGGGTTGCAATGCAATGCTTTATCCTGTGAACTTAGTTTTTTTTTTTTGCAGAAGTTTCTGGAGTTCTTTCCTAGCACTAGATGAAGCATTAATTCCCTGTCATTCTGCAAAAAGGTGGATTTGTATTGTTTCAACCAATTACGGTAACTTTATCTGCGTTTCCTTTTCAGTTCTGCTTTTATCAACTTTGGCAGGCTTCTCATTGTTTTTATGGCTTTTCTTAGAGTTTTCCTTTCTACTACTAAAAAACAATCATGTTAATGCTAATTGATCTAATGTGGTTTACCTGCACACTGTCTCTGTTCCGTATAGCTGTGGAGGAGCGGGATGTAATCTACCCCTCCTGTTTCCGCTTTGATAAGGTTTGTTAGATTTCTTTCCAACATAATGACATCTTTGCGTCTTTTCCTCCATCTATTTCTACCAGGTTCCAATTCTATCCTAGCAATTAATTTTCATTGCTGGTTTTATTGGTACAGGATGATTCCAGATTGTCTCTATGATGTCATGATTACTTCACTCAGTCTTTACCATTCTCAGTGAGGAAATCTCATCTATGATGTTTGATGAGACAAAGCGTAATCTAAGGTAGCTGAAGACTTCCCACGCTGCCATGTCACAGCACCAGGAATGTTGCCAGTGATGTTCCCATGAAGCATATGCAAATACCGTTCATCAATAACTTATATCCTACTAATTATCCTGTCCATCTTAGTTCTATGGGGTGCATATTGCTGATTGCTTTCTTCAATCAGTTTAATAGTGGCATATTCTGTCTCTGCATATAATGATCTTCACATTTTTATACACCATTTTTACCTCGGCTATCCGGTTGTTAATTTGATCTATTAATTTCGATGTTTCTAACTGGATTCCAGTAGATGTTTATTAGGAGTACCCATTAACAAGACTCTGAAGATTGGTTGCCGAGTGCAATCGTCAAACATTGAATGTCTGAGCTCGGGTCAGGAGTTCCAGTTACCGTCCAGTTTAGGCTGTTTCTTATAATGGTTAGGAGACCTGATTTTGAGTATCCTTTTAGGCCTTTCATAGCTGGATTGAGGAATACTGAGAATCCATCGATCACAGGATTTTCTCTCAGTCACGTCTCCTGTAGACAAATAATGTCTGATTTTTCCCACTCCCGCTCTGCGTTGTTAAAGATGTGAAATACCTCTTGAATTCCATGATGTCAGTACAATATTCAATGTTTATTGCTTCTCCAGGTGTCATTTCTTAGAGCCTGAAGCTAGACTTTTAGCCAACCAATCTCAGGATTTACTTCCTTCATCTCTTTTTTTTTGGTTTGCAAAGGGTACTTCTAACCCCACTCATTGTGTTTACCTTGATTTTTAAGGGGTTCTTATCTCGACTGATGGGATCTAGTTCTCCTTCCCACTCCACTTCCGACTCATGTTGTCTAGCTTGCTTGAGTGTGTGTGTTTTCATTCCTGGACAGCGTTGTTTGTCTTCCCTCGTAAAGTAGGTCTCACCTCTACTTCAAGTTGATATTATCTTGTTTTTTTCTCGCAAACCAAAACCCAATGATCTTAGGTCAGTTTCGGCTGATAAGATTTGATTATGCACCATGTTTGAGGTAATGTGTATATTCACACAGACCAGTTTTTCTTCAGATTGAAATTCAACTACTCTAATATCCTGTGAGGAGAGAGTTGTCAAATTTTGGACGTGATGGAGAAACCTAAGGATATTATACCTGTTAAGGATTATTCCATCATCAATGCTTAGGATGTGTTGTAGCTCCAGATCTTTACATGTGCTTTCTTTTGATTTCTATTTTTTTGAGTTGCTTGGAAATTTGTTTTAGCAACATTCCCTCTTTGTCTTGGTTTAAATTGCTTACGTCACGTTTGTTCAAGATTTGGTTCAATTTCCAGCTCTTCATCCATCTCGCCCCCGTTTGAAGGACACTTGTCTATAATTTGCACCCATTAATCCATTAATGGTTTAGAGACCATTCCATGTGTTTTTTCATCCCTTTCTTTCCTCTCGGCCAATGGAATGAATATTGGGCTCAGCTCCAAATGCTGCACCTGTTTTTGAAATTTTATAGTTGGAGATGGTAGGGCTACCCTGGAGTTACCCACTAAAGCCCCTATATCTCCACTGATGGTTGGTGCACTGTCTTCCTCCTCATGCACTAAGAGGTCCATCAAATCTGTCTCAATAATTGACATTTCACCAAGGGGCTCTTCCTCTTCCAACTCCTCCTCACTCGATCTCTTATTTGGAGTAGTTTCCAGTGTCTTCTCAGTTAGATCTTTATTAACTTGATTATTTTTAATTATGGCCCTTGATGGTAAAATTCTCTCTTCCAAGAGTAGGTTCCTCAAAAAGCTCTTTGAACTGTTTGAGTTAGGACGTCTAGCGGTTTTTAAATTTATTGTTTTTTTTCTCTGCACTGTTAGTGTTTTTGGAGGGCCTTTGTGCTTTGTCTTTACACAGGAACTTGCGAAATGTTGTGCAATTTGAGCGTTTGTCTCCGATGTCATGGGTTCCACATCAGCCTCTATTTCTGATTCAATTGGCTCAATGTCAACGTTCCGAACTGGGGGAGTTGATCCTTGTGGCGTCTTTTGTGTCAAATCCAATGGGGCTTTGGTCATTTTAGGGTCCAGGCCAGACTTATAGTGGGTCACCCTTCTAGGGGGCACTTGATTGCTGTCTTCAATCACGTCACCCTCGACAGAAAACCCCATTGGAGAGTTTGCTTTTACCTGAGTGAGATGACCCGTATAGGGTCCATGTTTTGATGAAGAGTCCCGTCGGTATCGCCTTGAGATTTTGTAATGAATACAATTCCTTGTGTCTGGTATTGCAGGGGACCAGGGCTGTTTATTTGTATTGTCATTTTCAAGATGTCCTTTGATAGCTTTAATAATAGTTTTTTTACTCTTTCACCTCCTTTAGTGAGGTCATAAATTCATTCCGGGTGTTGATTTCGGCTCCCATATTCTTTTCCCAAACTCCCTTTATTGTGGTCATGAATGATACAATGTAAATTAATTTGGAATTCATCATTGTAGTTAAAGTAGATTGGTCCCTGAGGTTGTCATTTATCGTTTCATAAAGTTTCAGGAATGGGGCTAGGGAGATGGAAACAGATGACATAAGAATGGCTTGTGAAGATACTTGGTCAAAATGACCTAAGCGATCAGGCTTTGGCACAGGCATATTCATTGAGCCCGGTCGTGTTTCCATGACTTCCTCTCATCCACATCCTCAGTCGAACTGACCTCTTAATAGTAGGACGACTGACCTACGTCTGGGGTCCTGGGGAGCTGGGTCCTCCAGTCCCTGTTGAGGGCAGGATTTAAACAACCCTTGTGAAAGGGTTGATTTTCTTTCACAATGTTAGTGGCCATATTAGGGGACTGTTGAGCAGCATTGGAAGCTCGTCTTTCTGCTCCTTGGAAGATATCGGGAGCCTCGTTGTTTCTCCCCTTTTCCTTTTCCATGGAAAGTTCTGCCTTCTCCGTCCTGTCCATGAAGGCAAGGAACGTGTTAGAATTTGTGGTAGATTTCGCAGGAACGGAACATACGTCCGCCTTAGGTGGTACATCCTCGTTATGGATCATCACCCTCACCGCCTAGGCCGATATGGTACTTGATTCACCTTGCTTTTTTTAGGCCCTTAGGGGAGGTGTCAGAACTATGGAGGTGGAGTGTGGATGGGGCTTTGGAGATCCAGCGAGTTGGAAACCGGCCTCAACAGGTGTGATAATAATAATATTAATAACATTAATACTAATAATACTATCATTACATGTTTTTGTTAATACTATACATATTAACATTATAGTTATAAAATAACCTCTCATGGGTCTGTATTGCTTATTATTGAGAAGAGTCATTATTATTACTAGTAGTCCATCCCACAGGCATAGCTTTTACCACATCAGCACTAATCAAGCCATGAATACACTCTACTTTTCAGCCATAACACACTATCACACATCAGTGAATAATCAGTCCAAAACACTGTAGATCAGATCAATGTCTCTTCTCTATTGATAACATACTCTCAAGTCCCCAGGTCATACCCATAGAATGCAGATTGGTAGACAGGGAAGGGTCCTTCTGACCTGCACTCAGCAACACCACAGAGTTTACATCTATCTCTTTCACTTTCCTACCACTGCACAGCTACATATCCACACACTCTGCAAAATTAAACCCTTCATTCCTCTGAACTAATTCCATACAGCGGTCCAAGCCATTTTTATCTCACACATCAATGATGGAAATGTACTCCATACTGGCATTCCAACCGCACAGTTTCGCCTCAAAGCAGCCTACCACACTGCAGCTGCCTCATTACAGGTGCCCTCAAATTCGACCGTATGTCTCCAACACCGCTCACGCTTTACTGGCTCCTCCTTCCACCAGAATTATATTGAAAACTGCATGTATCACCTAAAAAGCAGTCTCAAACGAAACACCAACACAACTGTCGGATAAATTCCACACCTCTGGAGGCTCTCACACCTCACATAGCAAAAGCAGAATAAGGTTGGGGTCAAAGCTGGACCATGAAAAGAAGACTCCCAACCAGTCCTTCTCCTACTATGCCCCAACCGACCATCTGTTACTCAATCCCGGTAGAGGCACTAAATGCCCCCACCATCCTCCAGTTCCATGAAACACAAAAAATGTGGCTATTTCAACAATACCTGCCAGACGAATAAAAATCTTTCTCTCCCTCTACCAGCAGTACTTGCATACTGTATAAAATGCCAAGCACAATTCTGGCACACTCCTGTTGTAAAGCTCTCCACTGCTCTTGGGATAGGTTTGTACTATAAGCAATACAGAAATACTAATAACCACCTTTTTCTAATAAAGCTATGCACAGAGTACAGTGCCATACAAGGCCACCTACATAATATATGATTAATTGACACCTTTTTACATTAGTACACAATTTCAAAGATCCCATAAAAATCTCACAAGTCAGCTCTAAGCTCTACCAATAGTGTCCCAGTACACCAGGTTCCCATAGCTTACATACATCGGAAAAGAGTTTCTGTAAAGTATCCTACTGATTTCCTTCACCTCAAGGATAATCTCTGCCCTGACTCCTTTCTGTTTCACAACCGAAACCCAGGACATCCTGTCCTCACTCTCCTCTACCCCCTTCCTACTCCCCCTGCTGCTCTCAGACTCGGTTGGTCTCCCTCCCACCTCCCCCACGCCCACTTCCTTCTACCCATAGCACCGGATGAGGTCTCTAAAGCTATCTGTTTTATGAAAGTCTCCTCCAAACAAGTGCTCCCCTGCTCCTCCAGAACTATCAAGGACAAAATGTCCTCTCTTAGGCCTGCCTTGGCTGATTTCTGTACTTTCCCTCAAGCCCTGTCTTGTGCACGCTCTTCTAAAAAAGCTGTCAGCCGACGTCTCCTGCCTGTCATGATCTCTGCTTCCAAAAGGTCAGGGTTTTCCCAACTCCCTTGGAAGCAGATCCATAACCCAGGTTCCGAGTGCCAACCAGTCCCAATTGGGACCTTTTGGACCCAGTCCTGGCGCCAGTGGCACCAGGCTCATAAATATGCCCAGTCCCAGCGCTGGAAGCGCCGGGCTCATTATGCTTGGGTGGACTTACCTGCAGCAGACCATGCTGCTTACTTGCCTGCCAGTTGAGCCTCTGATCCTCTTCTGTTTGGAACTACTTTTCCTGTTGGGTGGGGCAGGAGCCACTCCCTAGGTTCAGAACACTGGAACTCTTCTGGAAAGCAGGAACTCTTTTCTTACCTAGGTATGGCTGTGGAAGGAGACATCTAAGCACTGCAGGAGGCTATTTAAACCACACCCGATGGATGAATCTTGCTTTGCGTTATTCTGCATCCTCTGCAGCAGAACGCTCATCGTGTCTTCTGCATCTGATCCTGGGCCTAAGGAAAAAGGCTTACCATCCTGAATCCAGTCTTCAGCAACACCTATAAAGACAAGAAAGAACAGGTTAGCATTACGGTCTTCAGTGACAGCGCTTCACTTACCTGGTCCATCGGCTGTCACCAACGCCTCGCGCTGCATTCCGGCATCTGAAAGACAAAGGCTTACCTACTCTTCGTGCGCTCCGGAGGTCTTCGCACTGCATTCCGGCATCTGAAAGACAAAAGCTTACCAACTCTTCACACGCTCCGGAGGCCTTCGGCGCTGCATCCCGCATCTGAAAGACAAAACAAGGTGCGTTTAAAGACATTGGGGAACTTTAATACTCACGTGCCATTACTCCTTTCCACATCCAACCCAGTGGGTATTCCGGCACCCTGCAGCCGCTCCGAACTTGTACCTGCAAAATAAAAAGACAGTTAGAGCGCACCGTGAAGCAGGCAGCAAGCGCTTACTTACGTGCTTCCAGGCACTTCTATTCATCACACGGGCTCCATCTTCAACTCACTTCAGCCCGTCATCCGCCATCGCCGGAACCCTGCAAAACAAGAGACATCATTACTAAAGACTTTTAAAGACATTAGAATTACTCGAAACTTACTGTTCGTGCAGTAAACGACGGACAGCAGTCCTCTGAAGTCAAGAGGCCTGCTCCCCTTATCCAGTGAAGAAGCTGGTTACAGCACCCTGCCCCGAGGCAGATGGAGAGCACGGCGTTCACTTACCTAAGGTGAGAGCGTTAACCTTTGGGGTTCTACAGGAGAAGAGAAAGGGAAGAAGAGAGAGACATTCAATAACCCAGTTCATTAATCCCATATTTTCTATCTGCAGACATCTTACCCTTCGAGTCAGACATACAGTGCACAGAGGTCCAGCCCAAAGAGCCAGCCGTGTGTTACACATCACCTTTGAAGATACGGTATACGCCCAGTCAAGACCGGCGCCTCTATGGGAATCAGGTGAGCGTGACAGAACGCAAAGCCTACCGCAAAACTCCCGTCCAGGCGCTATGGAAACCTCGGATACCGACCAGCTAGCCCAGTTACTTGGGGAACTAAGGGCAGAAGTGCATGCAGCCCGTCAGGAAACGAATGCTCTAAGAAGGGAACTGATTATTTCCAAGGAGCGAACAGATGATCTCGCTAGACAATTGCTACAATCACAAGCCGGACAGACCCCGTTACCCGCATCTGGGGGAAATCTTCCTTCTACATCCTCTATGAATCCAGTGCAGATCAACCTACCTGGGAATATACCTCTGGCTCCGCCCGAACGATTTTCTGGTGACCCAAAGAGGTTTGCAGTATTTATCAATCAGTGCCGGTTGCATTTCTTATGCCGGCCAGCAGCCTTTCCAACTGATCAAGCTAAAGTAGCTTTCGTGCTTTCGTACCTTAGTGGCAATGCGGCAGACTGGTCGATCCCTCTAGTAAATCAAGATGATCCGGTCCTCCATGATTTTCAAGCTTTTCAGCTCAGTATGGAAAAACTGTTCGCAAGACATTCACAGGGGCAGGCCTTGGACAATGAGCTTCTTTCGATGCGACAAGGTAATCAAGACCTTTTGGCTTATATTGCGTCTTTCAACAGACTGATAGTGGAAACTCAATGGCCTGAGGACAAAAGGATTACGCTGTTTTATAGAGGTCTACGTGGAGAGCTCAAAGATGTGTTAGCCCAAGTAGTGAATCCCCCACAAGATTGTTCGGACTATATAGACTTAGTCGTTCAAATAGATCACAGACTGCAGAACAGGAAGGCCGATCGTTCCAAGTTTGATGCTCGAGTATTTTCCAAACCGCCAACTCCTTCCAAAGGAGTAGACTCCGGGGAACCCATGCAAATAGGGGGCGTGAAAGGTCCTCTAACACAAAAGGAGCGGGAAAGGAGAAAACAGTTGCAATTATGCCTCTATTGCGGAAACTCAGGGCACTTTCTTCGAGACTGTCCGGTGAAACCTGCCAAGAAGGCAGTAGGAGCTGCAGTTACCAAAGTTACAAACTCTGAGCAGGGAAACGACCTCGCCCGACAAGAATAGAGGTCCTCTTGCCGAGCGTGAAAACCAGTTCTGTGACCTCGCATTTCGTGATACCTATGGTCCTCATTAGCCCTGATAATCCAGATCGATTACATGCAATTGAAGCTTACGTCGACAGCGGTGCCATCGGCAATTATGTGGATCATGAAATGGTTTTGAGGATGAATCTAACTCTTTGTCCCAAGGCTGTAAAGGACGTCATTACTACGGTGGATGGAACGGAGATAGCCTCCGGACCAGTAATGCATACCACTCAAGAAGTGACGCTAGTAAGTCAAGATGGACACCATGAGAAGATCGTGTTCGATGTGCTCAAGGCTCCTCAGTTTCAGATTATTCTAGGAATACCTTGGTTAGAGAAACACAATCCTCTGATCGATTGGTGAGCAAGAACGGTCCAGTTTCCAGAAAGTGTCTCTACTTGTCACCCTCCACCTGGTGTTGCACTGGCAGCAATTTCTTCAGAGACTCCCCAGTTACCTCCCGAATACCTAGAATACCAAGATGTTTTCCGGAAGGATCAGGCTAACTCTCTACCTCCTCATAGGTCTTATGACTGCCAGATAGACCTGATACCTGGATCTACTCCTCCTTGTAGTAGAATTTATGCCCTCACCGAGCCTGAGAACCTTCACCTTCGACAATACCTGGATCAATACCTGGCAAATGGGTTTATTCGTCCTTCCAAGTCCCCTGCTTCTTCAGCTTTGTTCTTCGTTCCAAAAAAGGAAGGAGACCTTAGAACTTGTATAGATTATCGCTCCCTGAACCAGATCACCGTCAAGAATAGATATCCGTTACCTTTGATCCCTGAACTCCTGGACCAAGTCAGAAAAGCATGCATATATACAAAGCTGGCTCTTAGAGGAGCCTACCATTTGGTACGAGTAAAAGAGGGCGATGAATGGAAGACGGCCTTCCGCACCAAATATGGGCTATTTGAATATCAGGTCATGCCCTTCGGACTTTGCAATGCCCCGGCCGCCTTTCAATATTTTATGAACGATGTCCTCAGAGAGCTCATAGATGTGTGTGTTGTTGTTTACATTAACGACATCCTCGTTTATTCTTCATCGGAATCTGAACATCGAAAACACGTGAAAATGGTCCTCGAAAGATTGCGTCAACACAAACTTTTCGCTAAGTTGGAAAAATGTGTTTTCAACGTGACTGAAGTTGAATTCTTGGGATTCATATTATCACCTAGCGGAGTGCGTATGGATTCAAAGAAGGTAGATGCAGTTCTCAAATGGCCATCACCATCCTCCGTAAAAGGTGTGCAAAGCATGTTAGGCATCGATAACTTTTACCGCAGGTTTATCCCCGAATTTTCTCGAATAGTCCAGCCCATCACTGCCTTGTTAAAGAAAAACAAACGTTTTGAATGGTCTACCGAAGCGGAACAAGCTTTCCAGGATTTGAAGACTAAATTTATCTCTGCACCAATCTTAAAACACCCTCGCCCCGAACTCCCCTACATCGTGGAAACTGATGCTTCAAGCCTTGCCATGGGGGCAGTTCTATCACAAAAGGACCCGGTAACCAATCAGTTGCATCCCGTGGCATTTTGGTCCCGCAAATTCTCGCCTCCTGAAATCAATTACACGATTACTGACAAGGAACTTCTGGCTATCAAGTCTGCCTTTAAGGCTTGGCGGCATTATCTGCTGGGGGCCCGACACACCGTTACTGTGATTACGGATCACCGAAACCTGCAATATTTGAAAACCGCAAAAGCCCAATCCTCTAGACAACTCCGTTGGGCATTATTCTTTGCCGAGTTTGACTTCATAATTACATATCGACCTGGTACAAAAAACGGTAAAGCTGATGCCCTTTCTCGGATGGGAGTGGAAGAACACTTGATTAACCCTAAACCTGTACCAATCATTCCCGAACAAAGAATTCTGGGTGTAATCGCCACACAATCCATAGAGGAAGTTAAGGATAAAGCCAGGCAACTTGTAACTCCAGCAGACATACAGAATTGGCATCTGCAGGGAAAGGACTTTGCAGTAAAGGACAACTTATTGTATTTCCAAGAACGATTATACCTGCCCAGCACAGATTTACAGAAAAAAGTAATCTCTTGTTATCACGATTCTTTAATGGAAGGACATCCCGGTATGGCCAAGACCTCAGAAAAGATCAAGCGCTACTTCTGGTGGCCGTCTTGGAAAAAAGATATCAGAGACTTTATAATGTCCTGTGGAGTATGCGCCCAAAACAAGAGTCAAAAGGAAAGACCAGCAGGCCTCTTACGCCCTATTGACATCCCACCTCGCCCTTGGCATACGCTTTCTATGGACTTCATCACCGATCTACCTCCATGCTCCGGATACAATACGATTCTAGTAATCGTGGACTTATTCTCCAAGATGGCGCTTTTCATTCCGCTCAAAGGCTTGCCAACAGCAGCAACTCTGGCCCGAGAATTTCTCGAAAACATCATCCGACTGCACGGTTTTCCTTCGGTTCTAATTTCGGATCGAGGTAGTCAATTTATTTCTCATTTTTGGCAAAGTTGCTGTCGGTCGGCTCAAATTGATGTGAGACTATCGACCAGTCACCACCCTCAGACCGACGGACAAACCGAGAGGACCAATCAAACTCTGGAACAGTATTTACGCTGCATGCTGCAACAAACTGAAAAAACTTGGAAAGACATCCTTTGGATAGCCGAATATGCCTACAATAACTCTGTCCATTCGGGAACTGGGAAAACCCCGTTTTTTCTTTTATACGGCAGTCACCCTCGAACCTCGGAGTTGGATCCCCTCCAAGATCTTGAAACACCAGCAGTAGACTACCTGCATTCTACAATCACCCAAGCCTTTAAGGAAGCTAAAGAACAATACAAGAAAGGAGCAGATCAACATCGGAAGGAAGCCCCTCAATATCAAGTAGGGGATCAAGTCTGGTTATCCACCAAATATCTACCTCTAAAAGGGCCACGCACATTCAACCCAAGATACCTTGGTCCCTATTCCATCACTACCATAGTAAACCCAGTAGCGGTCAAGTTGGACTTGCCCCCGCACATGAAGATACATCCGGTCTTCCACGTCTCTCTATTAAAACCTGTGCAACCTCAAACCCGACTAACTAAATCTCCAAAACCCATCCTAGTTGATGGAGAACTCGAGTTTGAAGTCAAAAGCATTCTGGACTCCAAGATCTCCAAATCTAAACTATTTTACCTAATTGACTGGAAAGGCTACGGCCCCCAAGAGAGATCCTGGGAACCTGCTGAATATGTCCACGCTCCTCGCCTAATCAAAAGATTTCACCGAACATTTCCTGACAAGCCAAAACCCCCGGAGAAGCCCGGTTTGGGAGGGGCCTTGAGGGGGGGTACTTTCATGATCTCTGCTTCCAAAAGGTCAGGGTTTTCCCAACTCCCTTGGAAGCAGATCCATAACCCAGGTTCCGAGTGCCAACCAGTCCCAATTGGGACCTTTTGGACCCAGTCCTGGCGCCAGTGGCACCAGGCTCATAAATATGCCCAGTCCCAGCGCTGGAAGCGCCGGGCTCTTAATGCTTGGGTGGACTTACCTGCAGCAGACCATGCTGCTTACTTGCCTGCCAGTTGAGCCTCTGATCCTCTTCTGTTTGGAACTACTTTTCCTGTTGGGTGGGGCAGGAGCCACTCCCTAGGTTCAGAACACTGGAACTCTTCTGGAAAGCAGGAACTCTTTTCTTACCTAGGCGTGGCTGTGGAAGGAGACACCTAAGCACTACAGGAGGCTATTTAAACCACACCCGATGGATGAATCTTGCTTTGCGTTATTCTGCATCCTCTGCAGCAGAACGCTCATCGTTTCTTCTGCATCTGATCCTGGGCCTAAGGAAAAAGGCTTACCATCCTGAATCCAGTCTTCAGCAACACCTATAAAGACAAGAAAGAACAGGTTAGCATTACGGTCTTCAGTGACAGCGCTTCACTTACCTGGTCCATCGGCTGTCACCAACGCCTCGCACTGCATTCCGGCATCTGACAGACAAAGGCTTACCTACTCTTCGTGCGCTCCGGAGGTCTTCGCACTGCATTCCGGCATCTGAAAGACAAAAGCTTACCAACTCTTCGCACGCTCCGGAGGCCTTCGGCGCTGCATCCCGCATCTGAAAGACAAAACAAGGTGCGTTTAAAGACATTGGGTAACTTTAATACTCACGTGCCATTACTCCTTTCCACATCTAACCCAGTGGGTATTCCGGCACCCTGCAGCCGCTCCGAACTTGTACCTGCAAAATAAAAAGACAGTTAGAGCGCATCGTGAAGCAGGCAGCAAGTGCTTACTTACGTGCTTCCAGGCGCTTCTATTCATCACACGGGCTCCATCTTCAACTCACTTCAGCCCGTCATCCGCCATCGCCGGAACCCTGCAAAACAAGAGACATCATTACTAAAGACTTTTAAAGACATTAGAATTACTCGAAACTTACTGTTCGTGCAGTAAACGACGGACAGCAGTCCTCTGAAGTAAAGAGGCCTGCTCCCCTTATCCAGTGAAGAAACTGGTTACAGCACCCTGCCCCGAGGCAGATGGAGAGCACGGCGTTCACTTACCTAAGGTGAGAGCGTTTACCTTTGGGGTTCTACAGGAGAAGAGAAAGGGAAGAAGAGAGAGACATTCAATAACCCAGTTCATTAATCCCATATTTTCTATCTGCAGACATCTTACCCTTCGAGTCAGACATACAGTGCACAGAGGTCCAGCCCAAAGAGCCAGCCGTGTGTTACACATCACCTTTGAAGATACGGTATACGCCCAGTCAAGACCGGCGCCTCTACGGGAATCAGGTGAGCGTTATACTGCCAGGTAACTATCGCTCCATCTCCATTACACCCTTCCTGAACAAACTCTTGGAGAAGTCGGTCATCTCCCAACTGATGTACCACACTGAAACTGCTGGCTGTCTCTATGACTACCAGTCTCGGCTTCAGAGCATCTAGAGGCACATAAACTGCTCTCCTGAACACCCATGAAGTCCTGCTCTCAAACCGTGACTCTAACCCTCCTTCTGTTCATCTGTTCATCCTTCTCTCCTCATTTCCATTGCATTGCTGACGCTCTACTTCAAGCTTCCATCCACTAACGCCTCTACCTCCACTCTCATTCCTGACAGTATGATCGCTCTTCAGGCATGGTGCACAGCTAAGGATTTCTGTCTTAATGACGGTAAGGCTGAGCTCCTTCTCATTGGGTCCCCTGCTCCCTGTTTGCCTCCCAATCTCTGGCCAGCCACCTTGGGGACCCCCTCGCCAGCTTGTCAGGTAGAAAATGGTGGTGTCATTGTTGACTCATCTCTTTCCTTCTCCGCTCACATTACAGACCTTGCCAAGAAAGCCCAGTTTCAACTTCACCTCCTGAGAGGCATTCTCCCATTCCTCACCTTCACCCAGAAATTCACTGTCTCCAGGGCTCTCGTCCACTCTAGGCTGGACTACTGCAACATCCTCTTCCTCAATATGCCTCTCTCATCTCTTCGCCCCCTTCAACTAATCCATAATAGAACTGCAAGACGTATCCTTGGCCTCAAGCACAAGGACTGCATCTCTCCAGCCCTAAAGTTTATTCATTGGCTCACGGTGGCTGCAAGGATCAAATTCAAGACCCTCTGCATCATCCAGAAGGGTTTCTGGGACCTTAATACATCCAACGATGTGTCCCTAACTACGTTCTTACTAGAGCCCTTCGGCCCTCTAGCTCCAACTTTCTGCATATCAGACGCTTTTCCAACTAGAGAAGGGGGAGATCTCTATCTGTAGAAGGTGCCTCACTCTGGAATGGCCTCCCTGCCCCTCTCAGACTTGGCCTGGACCTTCTTAACTTCCGGTAGCTTCTCAAGACCCTTCTCTTCTTTACTTCCATCCCTCTCGCCCTCCCTGTCCAATGCGCTCTTCTGCCCCTGTGACTGGCGGCCTGGTCCATTTTGAGATCTTACTGGGCACCAGGCCCTCCTTGACCAGTCTATATCAGCTCCCGCCCGAACTACCACTGCTGTCTGGCCCCTTTCGCTAACTAGCCTGGTGGGTTGGACATCCCTTCCGATCTTGGTCCACCCTACTTCCCTCGCATTTATAGGGGATCCTTCTCTCGCATCCCCTGACACTAGCCCTCCTGGGATCCCCCCAGCACTTGCCTAGCCCTTAGGCATTATTCCTTCCTCCCTCCTCCTGCTCCCCCTGCTTTTTATGTCCCTACCCTGTCTGTCACCTACCCCTCCCTTTTTGTACTTCTTGTATCTGCACTTGCACAATCCGAATATCACAAGGCCTAGTAGGCCCGTAATTGTTGTTTTATCTCCCATGTCCCCCTCCCTCTTTTGTCTTGTGGTGCCTGGAAACACAATTTTGCTATATAGTGTGCCTTATAAATATCAATAAATAAAATAAATAAAGCTGAGGGAGGAGAGAAGTTCCAGCAACTTTGAGCAGGCTACTGTAGAACAAACCTTTAAGGCTGATACAGGCCCACTCAAGCCATTCTCATGCGAATTACAAAACACAGATGAGCAATGATGAACCGAAGTTTTCAAAACTAACCCAACTGTGCCACAGATTCTTCTGAAAGTCATCATTTGGTACACAAGTATAAACTTAAGTACACATACAGTGTTCTTACTGTACAGAAAGTTATCAGGTTATATGGTCTCAGGTCCCACCACTAACGTATATCTAGGGGTTTGAGAGGCTCAAGAGTCATGCAATTATCCTTCCTGAGTTTCACTTTGTTTGTTGACTACTGTGGAATTTTTGCAAATGATATGCAACTTTCATTTGGACGAGCAGGGGCTGAGTCCAGCAGTGCCAGTATTTTTGTACATTATGAGTAGGAAAGGAGTTACAGTATCAATGGTTGGGTGTGTGGGATTTATTTACCCACTCAGCAGTACTTTCCCACATCACCGAGCTGCACTTCAGCAGAACCAGCAAAATGGCTGTGCTGGCTCCTGTGAGCACCAGGGCCTTGCATCAAAACTGCGTTTTGCATCTACAAAAGGATGGCTGTACTGTTTTGCCAAGCACCTTTGGGCAATTTGGAACAGAGAGCACCCCAAGACAGGCTGCCAGGCTGTGTTTTTGTGTGTACTAAAGAAGTGAGTGGAAAGCTGCGCTGCTTTGCTGCTAGCCCAAAGTTTCCCATGGAAAAAGAGAAATATTTTACATTTAAAATGATGCTGCTCTGATGCTCTTTTGATCTGTCCTACATTACTCTGCTTTTATGATTGAGGCCCTGCCATGCCCATCCATATTCAGATTGTGCCTCAGCAGAAGAGGGTATTATTCCTGAATGGCAGGCTGTGTCAGACCAAGTATGGGAAATCAACAGAAGCTTTACCTTCAGCTGCACGGAAAAACGCTTGACTTTTCAGCTACAAAATGTGAAAAATCACTGTTTCAAAAGAAACCCTCGCTCTAAGGGCATATGTTAATTTCAATGGAGCTGTGTCATAAACAGATTGTTGTATAAGTGAAACTTACTATGGCAAAACAATGTTGGGAAGTCAGAAGGAAGAGCAAGCCTTTTGAAATGGTCAGCCCAGCAGACTTCACCATGGGTTAAAATGTGCTTTTGCAAATAAGGAAAAATGCCTGTTTTAAAAGTGTAATGTTGAAAGGAGGCTGCAAAAGTAACTGCGGGATGATCCTATGCATTGTAAAACACACATAATAAATCTGACATCATGCCCCTGAAACCCAACCAGCTGACAGCAAGGCGGTAACAATCAACCCTGACCAATGCAGTTGTTAGAGGCATGCCCCACCATATAATTTTATGATGTCACCATGCCTTATAAATAAGAGAGGCTGGCAGAACTCTAGACACACGCTCTCCTGAATTTCCAGCGCCTGCGTATCCTGACATTCCAGATCCACCTTTGCAAGATTCCAGACTCTAATGCAAGGCCAAAGCATAGCTTATTCTATTCTATCAAGGCCAAAACATAGCTGATCCTATCCCAGCAAGGCCTTTGATCCAGAAATTCCATTAAAATTCCAATAACAAAGGCGAAAAGTTGTGGTACCCCTGTGGGAAGCATCCTGTGACCAGACCGGATTTTTGCCCACTCCCTGCATGCCCGCTGTATCCTTGCCATCAACCAGTGACCAGACTTGCACAGCTGTTTGCTGTTAGGAGACCCGCCTTCCTGTGACCAGACTTTTTTGAGTCCAGAATGCGGGTGGCTGCCCAAATCCCCAAACTCAAGTGCAGACTGTGATTATTTCCCCATCCCATAACCACACATAGCCAACCCCATCTTGATACTGTGTTCTACTTTCTAAGTGATCCTATCCTTGCCTTGGTAAGTTGTTTAAGACTGTTAGAATTCTCTGTGTGTCCTTGATTTTCTAGTGTTAGCGCAATTCTTCCATTTCTATATGTATTGCATTGATCCTTAGTCACATTTTGAATAATTTAATTAATTTCCACATAAAGAGACACACGGCATGAGGGGGTTAATGCGGCCACTTAACCTGTTTCATGGGTAGTGTTATCTTATTGATAATCTAGCTTAAGTCAAACTTTTACTTTCTTTCCAAACCGATTTTCTCTTTTTGACTTGGGGCTGTTCTATTTTCCTAAAATCGCACCTCATTCCACCTTTAAAATCTCATTACATTTTTCAGCTATAGTCACCCTTTCACTTCTATATTGTCCCTGTGATGTGCATCTATCACCCAGCCTAAAAAACGCATTCCGATTCTGTGTTTTTCACCCGTTTAAAAAAAAATAATCATTTTTGACATTTAAAGCTGAAAAAGAGAACAATCAAACTTTTCCATGTGTGATTTGACGGCTCTGTGTTTTCAATTTCAACCTGCTTTGTGAACTGTATGCCTTTTGGGATACCTTACCCTATAGTTGCTAGTGGTATAACATCTCTGATACTGTGATAAAACATATGTACATCATTATTTAATTACACATATAATTATTTGTTAAAATCCGAGTGTCATTTTAGGCCATTGCAAAGGGTTTAAAATGTGAGGGAAGGTCGGATTTTGATTCTGTTGGCTGCCTCACATCCCTGACTACCTGCTGCTTCTTTCTATCCACTCAGAATTCGAGTAATTGTGGGTTGAGGGAACAATGCAGGGGGAAACCTTAACTTGGGTGCTATCTATCCTAATTGAAAAAGTGCTCCTATTCATTTGTGCTTTGGATATGTTCTTGTAGAAGGTTACCAAGAGTATTTCAGTAATTTTCATTGGGCCTCATTCCGACCCTGGCGTTAACCAAGGCGCTATTAGCACCTTGGTTGACGCAGTTATTTTTCCGACTCCGCCATGGTGAATGGCGGAATTACCGCCCCATTCCAAGGTTGGCGGGGTCGGTAATTCCCCATTCACCAAGGGCCCTTCCCCATTCCCATTTTTGCTCCATAGGGCTCAATGGGAATGGGGAAGGCGCTAATTACGGCACCGTAAATTACGGTGCCGTAATTAGCTCCTAGGTCCCTTTGCGGGTTGGTTTTTTAACGCCTGCAAAAAGCAGGCATTAACTACCAACCCGCAAAGGGAACTCGGAATAGGGCGGTAAGGGTTTAACAGCACAGGTCCTGTTAACGGTGACCGTTAACCCTTACCCCTGTTGGGTGTCCTGACCCACGTTTGAGCTATCATGCTGCAACATTTGGTGTTGTGGGCTTCGAAAATCCAAGATGGCCAAAAAGCCAACAAGTGCGCCAGAATCCAGGAGAACCACGCAGTTTGTGCGCACACCAAAATGGTTACCTAACTTGCCACCCACCAGTGTAAAGAAAGATCTTTGTTAACAAAATCCACTGTTACTGATGTCATAAAGTTGCTGAAATCATGGCTCATTGGACCACTTTAAAGATTCAACCTTTTTGTGGGGTTCCACATAACCATCTTACTGTAAGGAGCCCCATCAAAACAATGTTAAGCAAGGATTATTTACTAACATGTAAGAACCATTCCTGTTTAGAATGCATTAATCCAAGAAAGATCCCAAAATTGCATGCAGTACCAACAAAATCCTCAAGGCGGCGCTAGCGGTCTAAACTCTGACAGGAGAACTGAGTGCAGTTGCTGACAAAGGGATTTGACTCAGCTGACTTCAAAGGCTGCATTTTAATTAAAAATTAGCCACCTGCTGTTCCCAGAGGCCTGAAGCCTGGGAAACCCTCTCACCTCCAGAGATTCACACCAGGAGTTAGAATCTCACATGACCTCTTGATTGATAGAAGACAGACTGGCTGGGAGCCTCCTGGAGACCACACAATAGGCTCTTGCAATTGAATAGGATATGTTGATTTTGACTGTTTCCTGTCAACAAGGCCTGCCTGCCAGAAGACACATGTGACTGACCCACCCAAGTCTTGGAGGCGGACTCCAACACTCTGAGAACTGAATTGAAAGCAAAATATATATTTTACAGAAACACTGATAACTCTTTGTAATCAAATGACAGGAATGTATAACTTTGAGAGCCTTCATTTAAAAAATGTACCTTCGATTCAAGCCCAAACTCCAATTTGTGTGATGTTCTGGGGCAAAACCCTGCTATTTATGTATACTACAGACTCTGTGTTTAAGCTAGAGACATGTTAATTTACTGGAGTATGTATGGACAGGCCGTGTACATGTGTGCAAATCTGGAGAAAAATCCGATGTTGCAAAACCACTAAAAAGCACAAAATATTGCCATTTCTGAATGCAAGCCCCCAGGAAGAGCAGAGTTTGAACAGGGGCTACCATCAGTAAATGCATGATGGGTGTATGTAATTTCAAACCACTGTGTATCAATGAAGTGTGAATTTTGATCAAATATAGATTTTGTGGGCAAACTGACCAGGGGAGGATCCTCTGACCCATAAAACCTACAGCATCACTCTGACTCACAGTTCCTTCCCCAATCATGGGAGAGGGGAGAATTGGGCCAATGGGCAGTTGAGAGAGGGGCTGGCTAGTGATGCTGCACACACACCCACTTTCAAAACACATAAAAGCAGACAGTCAGGACAGATAGGGACATTCAATTCCATTTGCTGCAACGCGCTCTGCCGGACCACACAACATCCAGAAGATACTAGATTCAACACTTAGACTTTAAAACTCCAAAGAACTTGATTCAGAACTCAAAGCAAGGGCCTAAACCCACAAACTGAGAACTCTTCTCAGTGGGCCTCAGCATCCAGCAAACCTAACAGCGATAGCAGCATCCTGGAGCCGTGCAGATCAGCGCTGGGTCCAGAGAAAGCTTTGCAGAAAGATCCAGAAGCAGTGCTGTACCCAGAGAAAGAAGAGCAGTATCCAGAACCAGAGGCAGAGCAGAGCTGACCCAGACCGCTGTTCGCAGAACCATAGAGCTGACCCAGACGCTGTGCGCAGAGACCGTCCGTGGCGAGTGAAGAAAACCTGTTGACCAGATCCGTGGCGAGGCCCATTTATTTCAAAAATATATTGTGAGTACCTAGCAGAACTGTGCAGAACCAATCTCTTAGTTAAAATAATATAATTCAATCTATTTTAATCTAACCAGAACTGTCTCCTAACTGTCACCCGTCATTTGCAAAGCTGTCACCTGTCATTTCTAGTTGCTAGCTGTAACTTGTCACTTTGAACTTTTAAAATTTAAAATCTGAAAAACGACCTTTACCATATCGCTCATATCTCCGTGACCGTTTGTCTTAGAGACTTGCAGTAACTTTCCTCTGAAAGCTGGGAATCTTGGTTTTTCAACGAACCTAGAACCGCATTCCTCCTCCCTATACTTTTGCCGCAATCGTGAAAAACGCACTCGCAAATTTGCCGCGATTTGCAAATTTCTCCACGTGTGAAAACAGCAGCTTCCTTGCTTTCATTTGCCAAAAATTCGTTTAACCTGCCAATCATTCCTAGAACATTGCTAAAGTAAGCCTGAACTAATTTAAACCAACTAATCCTCAACCTGAACCTCCAGAGGGAATTAGAATCATTTTAGCACATTTTCCAATAGATCGCTATCACATATAAAAGCATTTTGGGGCTGTGTTTCAAACTTCTGTAGTCTAAGCTTGCTGGGGTGAACTGAATTACATTTGATTGCATTTCTGAGAACTGTGTTCTTTCCTTCCATTTCCTTGCATTGCATAAAGGGGGGAGGGGATTGCCAGAGAAAAGTGATTACATTGTTTTGTTGAAATCATATGGAGTATTTTCTTTATTGCATTTCATTCAACATTACATCCATCTGAACTTATATAAAGTATTCTCTACCACCTTGTTCTTCTGTTCCTATTCACAAGTGTGCTGGTGCCAGACTATCCATTATTGATTACTGCTCAGATTAAGTGTGATATTCAATTATTAATTTATTATAAAGTGTGATATATATATATATTGTTTAAATTCTCAAATAAACCTTTTAACTTGCAAAACAGAACTACTTCTTGGCTCAGTGGGGTCAGGGGGATTCCAAGAGAGGGGTGTTATATAGCGGTAGTCATCCAGAACGCATGAACTGGACATAAAGATGTATCAATAAGGGTTTCCATTCAGTATCCCAGACTAGGCATTGACTTAGCTGTAGTGTTGAATTGAATCCTCTTACAAATTGGGGGCTTGTGCCGGACGTTTGGATTAGATCTATCACTTGTGCAGATTAATACAGCGTGCCAGCTGACCAGATACACATATCCGGTCGGATCACCACGCTGTGTTACGCTGTAAAGCACTCCTCAAAGGAACGCTCTAAGGAAAAGCTCTGTTTTGCAAAAATAAAATACAAACTTCTGTAAGTCAGGACAGAGACCAATCTCTAGAATGACGACCTTGGTAGATATGAAAATAGCCAGAGAGCACTTCTTACATAAGTTATTTGTGAGAGGTGAGTGGACTCATCAGGACCAAACGGTTTGGTTGCAGGCAATCGCGAAACAGGTCACTGAAACAGGGTCAGATATATGGGGAGATCAGGCTCCCCTACATGTGGCCCTGAGTGAACTATATTTGGCCCCGAAGGCCAAGGATGAGCACCACAAGATTGCCAGGGTAGCGGCATATTTATATTTACATATGGGAGCCATGCAGGACAAATGTGCTGAAGGCCAAGATCTGGCGAGTAGGCAACTGCTGGCATTACAGAAGGCCCAATCTGATCTGGACTCTTCTGAGCAGAGGCTGCTCAGGAGCCAGGAGTCAGAAAATGACAGCAGACGGTACATCACTAAAATAAAGGAGGATATGGATGTGCTGCAACAGGAAAATGCGGACCAGGATACCAGATTTCTGGCCTTGCAGAAGGAGTACCAAGAAGGTTTGGACTCCCTACTGCAGAGCCAGAAAAAGCTGGAGCAACAGTTAGACTTCAATAGGGCATGTGCTGAGCAGGTAGTTACCCTGCAAAGCCACCTAGATAGGGAGAAGGCAGAGAGCAATAAACTGATTTTGAAAGACCTGGATACCCAGGCAGAGTTTGACCAGGAGCGCCAGAAAACTGGTGCCCTCCAAAGGCAAAGGGACGACCTGGCGGCACAGATGCAGGCTCTTAGTCAGGAAAGGGATACCTTATGCCAGGAAGTCTGCCACTTAAAAAGGAAAATGGAAGAAAATCACCTGGCCCTCCAGGGACTGGGTGACCTGCAAAAAGAACACCAGAACTTGTTAGAGCACACCAGGAAGGTGGAGGATGCTCTGGCAAGAAAGGAGCAGGCCAATAGGGACACAGCTCAGGAGGTAACCCTCCTTCAGCAAAAACTGGCCCAGTGCTCCAGGACCAATCAGGAGGCACAGAGAGAGAATGAGGCTCTCTGCCAGCACAATGATAGACTCCAACAACAGGTAGCGATGCAGGAGAGACTGATAGAGTCTAGTAAGGCCTTAACTGAGGAACTGAAGGCGCAGGCTCTTGCATTGCAACAGGGAGCAGGGGCGGATAGAGATGAGGTTCGCTGGGAAAGAGAAACTCCTGAGCATAACCCCAGGAGCCCTAGTACCAGAGGCCTTTATCTCTCTCAGTCCCTGGACTCTGCCACCCCCATGTCCCCTGGCGCACATGAGCACAGGGCCACAGGGATGGCAGATTACTATCCAGCCAGAAGCATGGGGCTCATAGGCCAGTACCACCCAGGAATGGAGGGGCGGGCATCCGGGTATGGGCACCCAAGCACAGTGCAATTTAATGGGGAACCCCAGGAGAGTAGGCCCATTAAGGGCATCCTGAAAACCTCTGCCCAGTTAGGTCAGTGGGGGGGGGTACCCATCAAATCCTGGCAGCAAGGAGGGATCTGAAGACTCCTCTGAGCGGTACAGGACACAGGAGACCAGGTCCCCACATTCTGCCAGCCATTCCCAGGCTCGCAGAAGCCGGGAAAACATGGAAGAACAGACGGGAACCTCTGGGAGCAGTGCCTCTGAGTCAGAAGATGAATGGACCAGGGTTACCCGGACCAAAAGGGCCAATAAGACAAAAAGGGCCTTGCTTAAGGACCCCTTAAAGCAGATTAAGGCAATCAGGAGCGTCATCACGCCTTATCATAAGAACGCCAAGTATTCTGTTTGGGAGCACTTAGAGTTGTTTGAGCAAATGATGGAGACTTTCCATTTGAAGGACAGCCAAAGCTGTATTCAATATGTAAAGTGGACCTTCTCCCCGGAATACTCCAGTTTCTTTGCGGGGCTGGAGGACCAAAATCATTTAAGATGGTCCACCTATAAGGCGGCCATCTTGAAACATTTTTCTACTCATAGAAATCCTCAAGAGGCTCGCAAGGCAGCCTACAATTTACAATGTGGGGAGGATCAGGCCCCACAAGAGTTTGTGCAGGAGTTAAAGCGTGCTTTTGCACAGACCACAAGAAGGGTGCGCACGGATAGCAGAGAATTTATTAATACGTTTTTCCATGCCTTGCCCAAATACATAATGACCCAGCTCGTGAGGGATTTTCACGAGAAAAGATCTTTAGACTGGGTCATTGAACAGGCGACCCGGATCTATGAGGTGCAGAAGCCAATAGAAAATAAAAATAATGCGCCCAAAAACCCCAAAGCCAACAACACCCCTGCTGCTGCCAAGGTGGCAGAGGTAAAGGTCACCCCCGTTTTAGATTTGGAGATGGGGGGGCCTAAAAACCTACCTGCACCTAATAATGCTAGGCCCAGAAGGTCCTCGGGCCAGTCACAGACAGGGAGCCAGGGAGGCAGCCCCACAAATGGGGCCCCTCGCTCTCCTGATTATGTAAGCCCCCGTTACAAGGGAAACAGACCCATCCTGGGTTATGTGTGGACTCCTCCAGCCCAAGGGGGGGATCCAGCCAAGCACCTAACCCAGAGAACTTCCCTCCCAACTTCTCACAGGAGGGCAGAAACTCACCAAACCCTGGGCAGAACTTCTTCCCCAGGTATCCACCCAACTTCCAGCCCCAAAATCCTCCACCCTTCTTTTCCCAATTCCCTGAGCCCAGACAACCGAATCCGGGAGAGGGGAGGCCAAGGGTGGAGGGGTATCCAAATCTTCCCAACCAGGGGTACTACCAAAGAAGGGGTAGCTACCCTTCCCGGGATCAGCCCAGGGGAGAAAACAGGGCCCCGTATCAGCCTGAGCGGGTTTCCCAGTTAGAGCGCCAGGTTCAAAACATGGCACGAGATCTGGGTCACATACTGAGGGCTCAGCAGAACCCTCAGATCGGCATGCCAGCGCAGAACGCACCCAACTCTGGACCTGGTGCTCCAGAACAATGACGGGGGCAGCACCCCGATAACTCACCGGTTCCCAGGGAGGAGGCACAAAGGGAAGGGGGGTGTAAAGCCTTGGAGGAAGCTTCCTTCCTCACTTGTAAACAGCCCCTGGAAACCCAGGAACCGGAAACAAAATCTCTTGCCCCTGAAAGTCTGCCTCCTAAGGAGCAGAGGGGGGGTAGGAGAAACAAAAGACCCAAACAGACTCAGTTTGAGGAGGAGGTACAGATCTTCCAATTTGAGGGAGAGGGATCCTCAGAAGATCCTGGGAAAAGGATCTTCTCCTTCAGAGATGGGGGAACTCCTCCCAAGGAAAAATGGGCCCCAAGGGATTCCAATCCAGACTGGGGAGATATGGAGACTGAGCTACCGCCGCCCATCATCTCATCCCAGAACCCACAATACCAAAATCCCCTGGCTCAAACCTATCCTGATGACTGCCTCCAAAAAGGGGGGGGGCGGTCCAGAACCGGAGCCAGGGGAACCCACAATGGCTCTGATCTCCAGTTGCCAACTTTTTCTTTCAGATTCCCAAGGCTCTCCACAGAATTCTGCCCAAATCTCTTCTCTTGAAATGTCCAAAACCAGAAAGTTAGCCCACCAGTTGTCCAAAAATGTGCATTATCTGTGCCCCCTTGATGAGAAGGAGGGAAGATACTATGCCCCGGTACAGGTACAGGGGCAGGGTACAATTTTGGCACTGGTGGACACTGGATCTCAAGCTACCCTTCTGTCCAGAAGTGCCTTTGACGAACTGAATGCAGGAAGGGGAGAGAATTACCAAATTCCTCTCACCTCTCTTCCTGGACAACTGCAGAACTTTGACGGGAAGGAAATTCCCGCTGAGGGGACTGCAGACTTGGACATTAAGATCGGGCGACACAAGGTGAAACACCCGGTCATAGTAGTGACTCCAGAGGGCACCCCTTGTTTACTGGGGAATGACCTCCTGAGGAGGTTGTCACCCTTAATAGATTGCGTAAACAAGGTCCTCTGGACCCAGACTAGCCGACCAATAAAATTAAAACAGAGTGTCAACCATGTTAGTTTAAACGGCACCTGCCACATGGTTGAACAAAAATCTGACCAAGTAGAATTTCACTTCCAGAATAGCCAAATTCCAGACATGACAGTAATAGCAGTAGGACAACAGACTGGTGATGGAGGGTCCTCCCTATTTCTGAAAATCAACCTTCCTTCCAGTCTAAAGTAGTACTCCACGCTGGAAGGAAACACTCTGAGATTCTATACTAATCCACAATCAGAAACTCCCACTCCTATAGTCCAGAAAGATGTGAAATCAGCTCAGAGCCTGGCTGATATTCAGCAAATTGGAGAGCAGTTGTTCATCCCTGTCCAGTTAAATGATGGGAAGGACTCTGTTCTCGCTCGAGTGTGTGTGAACAACGGTAAGAGCTTCATCAGGGAAGCCATGTTCCGCCAACTCCCAAAAGATCCAGCCATTCCCACATTCAAACTGATAGACAAATGGGAAATGGACCTGGAAGCACCTAATTCCAAACATCTCCTGTCAAGCAGGTGTATGCTCAAAATCTCCATTGGCAACAAGAGCATAGTCCAGAATTGTTGGGTCGTGCGAGACGTCTCTGCCGCCTTTTACTTAAGCAGTGACATTCTCAATCGCTTTGCCATTAGTTTGGACCTAATAAACTTCAAAGCTTGGTCCCGATTAGCGGATAATCCCATGGGCTTTGATGATCCAGAAAAAGCATTTAGGTCAGCTCAATTGCTACCTTATGCAGTTAAAATTCAGATCAAAGAGGAAGTCACCATCCCAGAAAGGACCCGACAATTCTCCCTGGAAGTGAAAGTTAAAAGAGGACAATATTTGCAAAACCCTGATGCTTACATACATCTAAACGCTTCTCTCCAACAGCAAGGGTTGGGGGTAAACCCAACTCCATTAGTCAACATAGAACATGACACCATTCTAATAGAGGTGGATAACAGCGACTTGAAGAGTATTACTCTAGCCGCAGGCACCATTATTGGAATGGCGGTTGATGACCGACATTTTTCCATTGATTTAGGTAATAAACTGTTAGGGCCAATCTCCAAGGACTGCTTTGACAGTGACAGTGATGACAATACGACACCAGACAGGATTTTTACCCGGCATGGGGGGAACTTCCTGGTGTACACTTCTTGCCCTTATGGTAAGGAAGATGTGACTTGTGACTTCAGGAGGGATGAGGTGATTTTCCAGGTCCATGAGGGCTGCCTTTCCCACCTGAAGCCTCCAGTCCAAATCAGCACTCTGACCAGGGACTTCTCCACCCAGCTGGAGGAGGCCGCTGAGATAGCCAAACCAGAAGTCTTTCCAGGCTTCAGGCAGATGGTGGAAGAGAGAGTCAACCTAGCTGATGCCTGTGTGACTCTGGAACAAAAGCAAAAGTTGAAACAAGTTTTCTTGGATTTCCAAGATCTCTTTGCGGTAGACTCGTATGACTGTGGTCGCACTGACATCCACACAACAACAATCCCCACGGACCCTGGCATGACTCCTGTGTTTGTGAAGCAATATCGCTTGCCTCTCGCATCAATGGAGTCCCTTACTGAAATAATTAAGAACCTTGAGTCCCGGGGAATAATCCGTCCAGTCCACAGCACCTTCAATAATCCGGTGCTGGGAATATTGAAGCCAAACGGCCAGTGGAGACTCTGCGCCGACCTCAGGGAGCTCAACAAACGGGTCCATACTTCCCGATGGCCTCTGCCCTACATTGACAAAGGGCTGGCCCAGATCCAGGGGTCACAGGTATTCACTGCAATAGACCTGACCAATGGATACTGGACCGTGCCGGTCAGTAGGGAGGACCAATACAAGCTGGCTTTTACCTTTGGGGGCCAGCAGTATACATGGACCCGGACTCCCTTCGGATACCTCAACTCCGGCAATGAATTCAACATTTTCCTACATAAGGCCATGCCCGACCTGGGTGCGAGGGGTAACCTGGCTTATGTAGATGATGTCCTCATCAAAAGTTCATCTGTGGAGGAACACATAGCGGAGATCCGTTATGTTCTGACGCAGTTGAGGGCCGCCGGAGCAAAACTTTCCTTTCAGAAAGCACAGTGGTGTAGAACCCGTGTTAATTTCTTGGGGCATGAGATTATTCCTCAGGGTCTCTGTCCCCAGGAAAAGAAAGTGGAAGCACTTCAGAAACTGAAAGACCCCACAACTCTGCGGGAACTAAGGAGCCTCCTTGGACTGACTAATTACAGCAGAAAGTTCATTGAGGGCTACGCAGAGATCACCAGACCCCTGGTTCATCTCCTGAAGGGGGGGGTCAAGTGGGAATGGGGTCCAGAACAAGCCGAGGCAGTAAGACAACTCAAAAGAAGCCTCTCACAAGCGCCCTGCCTAGCTTACCCCGTCAGAAACAAGGAGTTCTTCCTGGAGACGGGGTTCTCTAATACGTGCTTGACGGCAGTATTATACCAAAAGCATGACAAGGTCAATAAAGTAATCTCCTATGCGAGCAAAACTTTATCCTCTGTGGAGGAAAAATTCAACGATTGTGAGAAGGCACTCCTGGCAACGGTGTGGGCATTGAGGAAGTACCGCCCGTTTATCCAGGGGGAATACATCATAGTGGAGACTCCACACCAGCCTCTGCAATATCTCCAAAGTGACAGAATCCGGGCCGGAAATGTGAGTAATTCCCGAATTACTTCCTGGATTCTGTCAATGCAAGGCTTTCCTGTGGAGGTCAGATATGGCCAAAACAAGAAGAGTCCCCTCGCGCAAGGTCTGGCTGACTTGCATGATTGTGCCAGAGAAAACTGTCTCGAGGACGAAAGTCTAAAAATAAAGGACAACATGGAGGCATACCTTAATTCCCCCCACAAAGTCTTTGAAGAAGACAAGTGTGAGGGAATGCCCACTGTATATGTGGATGGATGCTCTTACCATGTTGACAACGACGGGGAGAAAGAACTGGTGGCCGGCGTAGGGAATGCATGGGTGAATGAGTCCCCAGAACCCTCCGCTGGATACAAAATTGGTCCCCGAAGTAGTCAGGTGGCAGAATTTATGGCTGTGCATCAGGCCATCCTCACTGCTGTCCAGCATCAACTCCACGAACTGGTCATAATCACAGATTCGGATTATGTACGGAACAGGTTTGTGGAGCACCTGGTTAATTGGAAAAAAAGAGGCATGTTATGTGCTAACATCAAACCCTTGAAACATGGGAAGTTGATCCAAAACATTGATGATCTGGTCACCTCGAATGAGATGACCATCTATTGGAAAAAGATCAAGGGTCATTCCAAAGTAGAGGGACCAGACAAAACTGGAAATGACTTAGCTGATCAGCTGGCCAAAACCGGGGCCATCCAAGGGGATCTAATTGAGATTGAGTCCCTGTTGGGGGAAATCCAGGTCACTGCTATCACTAGGTCCCAGACAAATGCTCACAACGACCTTTCAATTGCACAATGGAGTAAGGAGACCCCTGATGCTGATTTGATTACCGCTCAGAAGGGGGATCCAATAATTGGTAAATTTTACCAGCACCTTGAGGACCCTGAGAACTTTCCCCTGACGGATACCGATTACACTGGGAAAGAGGACCTAAGAGTGTTGATGAAATGTCCAAAAATGTTCCGAATCCAAGACGGTTTACTGGTAAGGAAATCCAAAGCTGGTCACGATCAGTGGGTGGTTCCTACCTCATTCCGAAGCCTGATGTTAAGTCACGCCTATGATGCGGCCACCGCCGGTCATAGGGGGTTTCACACAACACTGGAAATCTTAAGAGAGGTTGCATACTGGCCACACATGGGGCAGGACCTCAACCAATACTTGAAGGGGTGTCTTGTGTGTGCACAATTTCAGCCATCATCCCTCACGCACCGTGCGCCTCTCCAAAAGAGGGGGATGACACTGCCATGGTCAGATTTACAAATCAACTTTGTAGGCCCCGTGATTCGCTCTGCTAGGGGGAATAAGTACATGTTGACTGTGACATGCTTGTTTACCAAGTGGGTGGAATGTCTCCCAGCCCCAAATTGCAAGGCAGAAACTGCAGCTGCCCTGATGATTAATCACATCTTTTCCCGTTTCGGTCTACCTCAAAGGATTGAGTCAGACAGGGGTAGCCACTTCACCAGTGAAGTAATGACAAAGATGTGGGAGATACTGGGGGTCAAAAGGAAGTTGCATATTGCTTACCGGCCAGCTTCTTCTGGGGCAGTAGAAAGATATAACCGAACCATTGTGAGCATACTAAAAAAGATTGTGGCAGATTCTGGGCCAAAGTGGGATATCCGATTACCTCTGGTCCTAATGGCCATCAGATCTACCCCTTCATCTGCAACCAAAATGTCACCATTTGAGTTGATGAATGGGTGCAAGATGGTGCTTCCTCAGCATTTGCTCTACAGGACCCAAGAGCAGACCCTAATAAATGCCTCCACAACTCACGAGTACGTGGAGAATTTAAGGAAACACCTTTAACATGCTTTTGCTTATGCTCAGCGGAATCTAGAAAGATCAGCTGATAGCATGAAGACCCACTATGACCTGAAGACTTCCAGGAAGGAATATCAGGTGGGGGACCGGGTCTATCTATACAATTTCCAAAGGAACCAGGCCAAACAGCGAAAAATTTTGCCTACATGGAAGGGACCCTTTGAGATTATAGACAAAATCTCCCCTGTGGCCTACAAGATCCGCATCCCCAAAGGCGGTTTGGCAGAGGGGGAAGACAAGTGGGTCCACATTAACCAGTTGAAGTGTTGCCATCCCAGGCACACTCTGCAACAACTGGAGGAATCCTCTGGAATCCTAGAGGGTACTGTCTCAGATTAATTCAGTTCTAACTTAAAATATCCTACATATCGCCTATCAAATTCTGAGTTTCTCAATGTGGGTGTTTTGGTTTTTGAATGCAAAAAGAAATGTGCATGTTCATATGTTTTGACTATAAATTTATATGCCACCCCACTATATCAATGGTGGGGGAAAAATGTCTATGAATAGGTATTGCCGCTCTTCCTTTGTCGTCCTAGGAGAAAGAAAACCTCGAGACTGGCCAAGGAGGACGATCCGGAGACCGGGAGCAGAGACGCGAGGGGCCCGGGGTACCGCCCAATATTCCCATCAGGACCGGCGAGGAGAACCGATCGATCAGTACCGGATGGAGGAAAAGATGCTGAACTGTGCCATTTGCAGAATTGGAAGAAGATTATGCGGACAGACCAGTGCGTGGGTCAAAACCCTTGTGCACCCGACTCCCCATCGACTCAAATTCAAAGGGCAGTCACGTGGGGGGATTTGTTGGGTGTCCTGACCCACGTTTGAGCTATCATGCTGCAACATTTGGTGCTGTGGGCTTAGAAAATCCAAGATGGCCAAAAAGCCCACAAGTGCGCCAGAATCCAGGAGAACCACGCATTTTGTGCACACACCAAAATGGTTACCTAACTTGCCACCCACCAGTGTAAAGAAAGATCTTTGTTAACAAAATCCACTGTTACCGATGTCAAAAAGTTGCTGAAATCATGGCTCATTGGACCACTTTAAAGATTCAACCCTTTTGTGGGGTTCCACATAACCATCTTACTGTAAGGAGCCCCATCAAAACAATGTTAAGCAAGGATTATTTACTACCATATAAGAACCATTCCTGTTTAGAATGCATTAATCCAAGAAAGATCCCAAAATTGCATGCAGTACCAACAAAATCCTCAAGGCGGCGCTAGCGGTCTAAACTCTGACAGGAGAACTGAGTGCAGTTGCTGACAAAGGGATTTGACTCAGCTGACTTCAAAGGCTGCATTTTAATTAAAAATTAGCCACCTGCTGTTCCCAGAGGCCTGAAGCCTGGGAAACCCTCTCACCTCCAGAGATTCACACCAGATGTTAGAATCTCACATGACCTCTTGATTGATAGAAGGCAGACTGGCTGATAGCCTCCTGGAGACCACACAATAGGCTCTTGCAATTGAATAGGATATGTTGATTTTGACTGTTTCCTGTCAATAAAGGCCTGCCTGCCAGAAGACACATGTGACTGACCCACCCAAGTCTTGGAGGCGGACTCCAACACTCTGAGAACTGAATTGAAAGCAAAATATATATTTTACAGAAACACTGATAACTCTTTGTAATCAAATGACAGGAATGTATAACTTTGAGAGCCTTCATTTAAAAAATGTACCTTCGATTCAAGCCCAAACTCCAATTTGTGTGATGTTCTGGGGCAAAACCCTGCTATTTATGTATACTACAGACTCTGTGTTTAAGCTAGAGACATGTTAATTTACTGGAGTATGTATGGACAGGCCGTGTACATGTGTACAAATCTGGAGAAAAATCCGATGTTGCAAAACCACTAAAAAGCACAAAATATTGCCATTTCTGAATGCAAGCCCCCAGGAAGAGCAGAGTTTGAACAGGGGCTACCATCAGTAAATGCATGATGGGTGCATGTAATTTCAAACCACTGTGTATCTATGAAGTGTGCATTTTGATCAAATATAGATTTTGTGGGCAAACTGACCAGGGGAGGATCCTCTGACCCATAAAACCTACAGCATCACTCTGACTCACAGTTCCTTCCCCAATCATGGGAGAGGGGAGAATTGGGCCAATGGGCAGTTGAGAGAGGGGCTGGCTAGTGATGCTGCACACACATCCACTTTCAAAACACATAAAAGCAGACAGTCAGGACAGATAGGGACATTCAATTCCATTTGCTGCAACGCGCTCTGCCGGACCACACAACATCCAGAAGATACTAGATTCAACACTTAGACTTTAAAACTCCAAAGAACTTGATTCAGAACTCAAAGCAAGGGCCTAAACCCACAAACTGAGAACTCTTCTCAGTGGGCCTCAGCATCCAGCAAACCTAACAGCGATAGCAGCATCCAGGAGCCGTGCAGATCAGCGCTGGGTCCAGAGAAAGCTGTGCAGAAAGATCCAGAAGCAGTGCTGTACCCAGAGAAAGCAGAGCAGTATCCAGAACCAGAGGCAGAGCAGAGCTGACCCAGACCGCTGTTCGCAGAACCATAGAGCTGACCCAGACGCTGTGCGCAGAGACCGTCCGTGGCGAGTGAAGAAAACCTGTTGACCAGATCCGTGGCGAGGCCCATTTATTTCAAAAATATATTGTGAGTACCTAGCAGAACTGTGCAGAACCAATCGCTTAGTTAAAATAATATAATTCAATCTATTTTAATCTAACCAGAACTGTCTCCTAACTGTCACCCGTCATTTGCAAAGCTGTCACCTGTCATTTCTAGTTGCTAGCTGTAACTTGTCACTTTGAACTTTTAAAATTTCAAATCTGGAAAAAAGACCTTTACCATATCGCTCATATCTCCGTGACCGTTTGTCTTAGAGACTTGCAGTAACTTTCCTCTGAAAGCTGGGAATCTTGGTTTTTCAACGAACCTAGAATCGCATTCCTCCGAATTTGCCGCGATTTGCAAATTTCTCCACGTGTGAAAACAGCAGCTTCCTTGCTTTCATTTGCCAAAAATTCGTTTAACCTGCCAATCATTCCTAGAACATTGCTAAAGTAAGCCTGAACTAATTTAAACCAACTAACCCTCAACCTGAACCTCCAGAGGGAATTAGAATCATTTTAGCACATTTTCCAATAGATCGCTATCACATATAAAAGCATTTTGGGGCTGTGTTTCAAACTTCTGTAGTCTAAGCTTGCTGGGGTGAACTGAATTACATTTGATTGCATTTCTGAGAACTGTGTTTTTTCCTTCCATTTCCTTGCATTGCATAAAGGGGGGAGGGGATTGCCAGAGAAAAGTGATTACATTGTTTTGTTGAAATCATATGGAGTATTTTCTGTATTGCATTTCATTCAACATTACATCCATCTGAACTTATATAAAGTATTCTCTACCACCTTGTTCTTCTGTTCCTATTCACAAGTGTGCTGGTGCCAGACTATCCATTATTGATTACTGCTCAGATTAAGTGTGATATTCAATTATTAATTTATTATAAAGTGTGATATATATATATATATATATTGTTTAAATTCTCAAATAAACCTTTTAACTTGCAAAACAGAACTACTTCTTGGCTCAGTGGGGTCAGGGGGATTCCAAGAGAGGGGTGTTATATAGGGGTAGTCATCCAGAACGCATGAACTGGACATAAAGATGTATCAATAAGGGTTTCCATTCACTATCCCAGACTAGGCATTGACTTAGCTGTAGTGTTGAATTGAATCCTCTTACACCGCCCTACTCGGAATGACCCCCATTGTAATTATCGCCCCATTGGGGATTGCTGCCCACCATAAAAATGGTGTGATTTCCTTTGACATTAAAATAAATAACTATTGTATTCCCACCAACTGTAAAAGGCGGTGTGGGACGGGTTGGGTATCGGCTCATTTCGAATTCGTTGAAAATAAAGAAAACATATTCTAATTGTGCGCTGCCTCCTAGGCTAAGGGCAAGAGTCCTGATCCAGTGTGTGACACCCAGTTAGAATCCTTCACAGGTGGAAGGATTTCAGAGCAGTATACAGATATGATCTTTGGCAAACAATATGCATTCTGAACCCTTGTATTGTCTTTGAATGCATTACTTTGCAAATAAAACATATCATTAGTTAGTGTTTAGTATACAGCAAGCAGCATGGTCTTTTCTTAGACAATGGTTGCATTGCAATCAATTTCCAGCCTTCTCCTCTCCAGGTCCCCATTTTAGAGTTATTTCTAAAAGTAACCCTTTTGCTACGGGCCCACCCAATAATGATATGTACCTGAACGATGGTAGTTCACTTATGTTGGGGGCACTATTGCGATGATAAATTGGAAAACAAAGAGATTCCGTGCCCGCTAAACTGTATGCACTGCAATCAGAAGTGAGAGGAGTTGTGCCTGACCTTGTCCTGTCAAGCAATGTCCCGAGTATTGTTCACAGCTCGCATCTGGCACACTATGCTCTGACTCCTTTGCCAGGACAAAGCCCGTTCAATATACACAATTTGCATCTTGTTTGTTGCACAACAAAAGTACATTGACGTGCTCTGTCCACTGTGCTGTAACTCTCTACCGGACTGGACGAAACATCAAGAATTAACTGTATATTCCCATTACCACAGAGACTGGCCACTCAAATAGATAAGACCTACTCAACACAACGCTTGGATAGCGGTGTCAACATCATACAAGTTCACAATAAGCTGTGACTGGTCTTGGCATTTGGTTGGCAGAACTTTCACCCTCAGGCTTTTCTGACGCCCATTGTTGGGGGTAGTGTCTTTGTTATTACAGCTGGGTGGGTTGCTGGGCAGCTAGAGTGAATGAGTGGTAGGTGTCATTATGAGGGTAGTAGCTACTCTAGTACTGTCTTACATTCTATAAAGTGGCTCAAAGGAAAAACACTATAAAAATGCCTGAGCAATCTCTTGTATTTGATTGGTATCTTATATGTGCTATTGATTTTTCACCAGCGTTGATGTATTTATATATGTAATAGTATTCTTAATGTGAATACTCGTCCATTGGGCTTGGCTCGCAACTTTTAACTCTAAATGACTAAATAAGTCACCGCTGCAATGATCACAGTTCCTTCCAGCCGCCAGGTTTTCGCTTGGGACACCTTGACAAGAGAAAAATGCTTCAGGAAGATCAAGTGTGAACTCAGAACGATGGGGGTGGGGCATTGGGAGTGTCGCCACATTGTTTAGTGTGACAAATGTGTTGTATGTTGGATCGAAGGGTGCTGGCTCAGACAAATGGCCAATACAGTGGGAGAATTTTACAAACTATGGTAAATCTACAGCAGTGCTGCTGTTGGAATGGGTACAGCGGTGAGTGTAACATACTCTATAGCTGGTAAGATAGCTCAGCGGGTTAAGTTCTCGCTGATGCGATCTATGTGTGATCTGCAGGTCGCAGGTTCGAATACCAGCAAGGTAAACTCATCCTTCAGAGGTCGATAAATAGGATGATACATGTATGTAAATATATTCTCTGTAAAGCGCTTTGGTTTAAGGCGCTATATAAATAACAAATTAATGTCATTGTACAATATCTCCACTAGTTTAAGAGGACCGTTTCTCTGTTTACTACATGTAGCTACTGTACACACTGTATAGTGACAGGTCCAAATGTCATTATCACCTGCTGTGTGAATTAGCCATAAATATAAAATGCAAAAAGATTGCGGCAGCAGCTTTGGGGGTAATGAGTACCGCAGCAACTTGGTCTGGGGCACCTAATTTATGAGGTGCTCTCCAAATTGAATGGCAAACAGGAGCCTCAAAACTGTTCTGCCAAATCAATGGCAGGAAGCAAGGCTGCAGAAACTCAAAGCCACCAGCACTGCTCCCTTCTCTTCCCCTCCCCCTACCTCAAATTCTCCACCGTAACTCCCTTCACCTACCCCCTCCTCTACCCTCCCCTCACCCTCTCCCCCCCCCTGTAAATAGTTCTACTTATTGTTCTGATGACCTGTTCATGTTTGTAAATATCCTTCTCTCACTTTTGTACCAGTTGTTATATTGTAGAGCGCTTTTGCTTAAAGTGCTCTATAAATTCAATAAACATAAACAACATAAACTGCTGTCACGTGGCATCTGAATGCCCATGTGCTGGAATGAATTCCTGTGCCATGCTCTTCTTCTACTCACACCTCCCCTGTTGCCAGTCCATGAAGGTACAGGTCCTCGGGCACCATGTGATGCAAGGAGCCAGCCCGTTGTGAAATGAGAAACAGCATCATGTGTGCACAGCCATGTCGCTGATAGATTGGGGCTAGAGCATTGTCCAAAGAGATGCTGGATGGAGCTGTTTGTCTGACAAACGCAGCGAGATTTCAAGGACTGAATGACACCAACTGTAAAGCTCTTTATGAACAGTTCCTTACCCTAGTCCAAATCCTATTTCTTTATCCTCTGACAGCCTACTTCAGACCAGCAACTGAACAGCAAATACATCATTCTAAACCATGTAAGCTTCACACAAAAAGCAGTGAGGGGTGCCATTGAATCCTTTACTGTATTAGACAGAGAGCAATTCATTGAACTCTAGAAAAAATGTGCAGAAGCAATACATGAAAGCTACGTTCTTTTAATTCCCCGACCGTCCCCTCTCACTGACACCCGTGCAACAGGGAAATTACTTTGTTTGTCGCATATATAATGATTGTTGATATCTGATCATTTTGCCATTCTCTGTGCAAAGATATGTATTTGTTGTATGTACTGCCATTCGTAATGCTTCATCAAATTGACATTGTCTATGCAAATGTCGCTTATAGGACTAATGCAAAATATAAAATAGAAGTGTAAACAGATAAAAGGGTACTCTTTAGGGATTTTGAGAGTGTACCCCCAAGGACGTCTTGATAAATGTACATTAATATAGTATATTGCAAAACACAGGAAACCAGTGGGATAGGTAAAATTTATAATTTGAAGACATCTCTACCTGTGAATTTTTGTGAACTAAAGTGAACATTGGTGTATTATAAACAACACTAGGCCAGCTATTTGGTCAATAATTAGCACATTGTTTCTTCTTCCTTTAAACCCTAGATTCCCATGATGTCCAGTTTTCATCAGACCCAGTTAGCAGATTCTGGGATGTTTCATTATTCCCACTTAGCATATGATAGTCATATTCCATTAATCCCACTACCACATTTCAATCCTCAGTCATGCCATATTAACACCCCGGGCGGGGGACCAGCCAATCAGGTGGCTGATGACTGCCTCTCCCCACTGCTATCTTCCCCCCACCCTCCGCCCCATTTCTTCTTTTTTTTAACCCCGTCTCCTACCGCCCCTTTTACCTTATTTCGGCAGCAGCGGCTGTTGAGGCCGCAGTCACACCTTGCTCTCAGTTTCCCACGGCAGCCATGGAAAGGGAGAGGGGCTCCATTTGTAGCCCTGCCTTCCCTTTCCATCACAGCCATGTTGGTATAGGATGTTCCTTCCTTACCAACGACGTCCCATTGTAGGAAGGAAAATCCTTTTTTAGCACCCCAGAATGCTGCTTTGGTAAATGGGTGCGCCAATGCACTTATGTACCCGTTCCAAATGCAACACTTGGGGGTAACAGCCATGGGCCCATTTTAATGGGCAACCCACCCGGTGTTGCCCAAGGAACTGGTACATAATGACACAATAGTTCACTATTTTCAGTGTTCATTAATCTAGTTGACACATCATTGCCAGTTTCCATCATACTGAGCTAGCAAATTACTGCAGGTTTCCTATATGCTAAGTTTCAACATCATAGGTTTTTCCCATTGTGCCCTGTCACTTACAGTAGCACTGCATGGGGAGATTCTAGCATGCCCACTTACCAAAATATGCCCAGAATTCATGCTACTGTGATGAATCTGATGATGTCGTCCATTCTTCCCAGGGGCGGTCTCTCCTCATGTTGCAAGTATACGGTAGCCGCTACCTGATCCTGACCCTGGGGCCGGCTATGCGAGGGAGGATAACATGGGGGGAGGTGACCCTCATGGGGAGAAGTTGACATTGTGGCACAAGATAAGGTATCCCTTTTTCTTTTATAGGGATGTTCCCTCCATTCCTCATGCCTTAATGGCTTACTGTGGTGAACCCTTTCTACAGACCACAAGACCTACTAATGCCTTGTGTTCAAAACTCCATGAATAAGCCCAAGAACTGCCTATCAATACCATGTGCATAGAAGTACTGGGATAAGGAGACTGAACAGAATAATGAAGATCACTCTTCAAACCTCCCCCAAATCTACTAATGACATTTGTCAATACTCCATGAGTAAGCTACAAAGAACTGCCTATCAATCCCATATGCATAGACATACTGGGACTAGGAGAATGAACGGAGTAAGGAAGACCGAAGCACAACACGCGCTCTAGTGTTTACAAACTGGTGATAGGTGATCAGACATTTAAAAATGACAACCAGCATGGACAGGAGAGATGCTGCCTGGGAAAGCTTTGTCCTCTAATGTGGACCGAGGGACAACCGAGCCACAAAGCAGACGATGGAGCCACCCGGTTCAGGGGGACGGTGAAGGAAGGAAGTCCGCAGATGCGGGTTTGCAGTATCACAACAGGAAGAAGAGGGAAGTCTCCCTGACGGCCATCATGGACCTCATTTAGGGGTCGCCAGAGGTTGCACCAGTGACCTCTGATGGCTAGCTTGCAACCCCTGGCTTTGGCTTTGCGACCCCAACTTTACTGAGGAAAAAACTGAACGAAAACCAAAGCTCGGATTTTCCGTTTTATGTCCTTTTTAAAAAAAATCAATATTGGGGCTTCCTGCTGCCAAGTCTGCAACGCTGCGGCAGGCGCCAGTGCGTCTGATTTCAAGAGTTATGTATCTTTTCATGGTTGCATAACAACCACAAAAAGTTACAGAGCTCCTGAAAGCACGTGGGGGTAGGGGTGCAACTCAGAGAGGGGCCACCTGCCTTGGACTCACTCACAAAGCTACTGGTACTAGTGCATAGCATTAACAGTACAGCCTCACCCACCCTCAGGCACAGGGACATGGCGCCTGGCATTATGGTGCCTCTGGACAAAAGGTGTCAAGGACTAAGCGTATACGGTATGTAGCTGTTCATTGCTGAATGCATTTATGCACTTGAAGGCCTTCTCGTTACATGACTTTATTAATGTGCAGTTCAGCTGTGGTAAGGTGGGTGATAATGTATGACCGAGTCCATCTATCGCACACATCAATAAGTGCATTTGCTGCAGCTGCCGTTTTAATTAAGTTTTACTAAATGTATTTTACTCCAGAAACTTGGGTATTATTCTTTCTTCAAGTGCTGCGTAGCTTGACAGCCAAACGAGCTGCTTTTCAGTACATTGTTTGAAAGAACAAGAGGTGACTGACGCTTGCAGGCATCTTGAAGGTCATTTTTGTAGGTCTCATTCCTGACATTTTTATTTTCTTGTATCCATGGGTTTCACCCCAAATACATATTAGAGAAAGTGTTGGTGGATGTTGGTATCGCTTTTCTGCTTTCTCCAGTGAAACAGTGGTCATCTCCATCCTCCATACACTGACTGAAATCAGAGCTCACAATAGCCAATTTATCAGCAAGAGGCAAACACTAATTGATTGGGGGGCATTACACGTGTGGTATGTTCACACACAGGTCCTGATTACATGGTGGCTCACATTTAGGTATACAAGTTCTATAGCACCCACTATTTACATCTGCTGATATGCAGCAAGAACCACAGTCAGCTGAATATGTGTGAGCCAAAACTGTTTGTGGGTGTGAGAGAAGTAGGGAACCCTATAGCAGAACGCTCCAAAGACAGCTCAGCAGGTTAGGTGACTGTTGCTGAGATCTTATATGTTTAGACCTGCCTGTTAAGCCTAAGGCTTTTTAACAATTCCTGCTGTAAAATGTGTTGTTTTGACATAGAGATGGTTAAGGCTCGCTCACCGCTCAGTGTAGGAATTTCCGCCACATAGTGAAAATCACAATTTGGTTCTTCCCCTGTAGCGGAAATCAAAAGTTGGCTCCCATGAGTATGGGGAGGGAAGCTGTCATGGTAGATGGGGTGGGTCACACCTCCCAAAAAGTACAGTGGTATCTGGGCTTGCAGGGATGTTGGTGGTGGGGGTTGCGGTTGCACACTGCCAGCAGAAACCTACTATATGTCCCAATGTGAGTTAAACTGGGGCAGCACTGTTACTACTGCCCTGCCAGGGCTTCGGTAACAAATCAAACACAATTTGCAGTGCAGTCTTCAGTGAACTGTATTTAAGGCTGCATGTATTCATTCAAATTACTTAATATCTCATATTATTTATGTGGCAATACTATGGCAGCCATCAATCTGTGTGTGACAGTTGTGTGAGACCTCCTGCTGTGTGTGGGTTTATGTATTCAGAATGCTTTACAAGTAAAGGCATAGTCAGCAGACTTTGGAAACTATAATCAACTACAGAATTGTAGCCAGATTGCAGAAATGTTGCACAAGTGCAAGTGCAAATGTGCATGTTACTAACACCTTTGCCCTTGGGCATAAACCCATTATTTCAATGCATGTTTTGCACCATGGCAAAGTTTGCCGTAGTGCTAATACGGAATGGTATTAGCACTATGGCAAACTTTGCCCTGGTGCAAACATGCATTGAAAGTATGTTTTTTTGCAATAGGGCAATTATTGCCATAGTGTTAATACCTTGCAAAATTGCACTTCTCATGGAGCACATTTGCTTTGACTGCATTGCTAGGCTGGAGTCTTTATTTGGCAAGGCCACATTACCGCATATGTCCAACATTAATTTCGCAGCTATCACTCTGGCATGTGATGTGATGCAGTCTCTGAGAAGTGACAGGCTTCCTAGCAAGCAGGATGGTACAGGCCCGGCCGGGCTTTCTGTCAGTCAGCCGCTGGTCTGGAAGCCATGCCTTTCACGAGCCGCCCTGCTGACTTCAGTGGGAGGGATAGGAAGGTGCAGACCAGTCATTGATTGGTAAACTAAAAACAGCAGAGGGGGGGTTCTATGTCTGGGCTAAGCCAAACATTAGCTCCCCAACACGTATAAAATAGATCAGTGGGTTGAGTGCTCGCTGCTACAATGTGTGTGATCTGCTGGTTGCAGATTCAAATCCCAACAAGGCCAACTCAGTCTTTTATTCTTCTGAGGTCAATAAATGTGTACCAACTCAGGTTGGGTGGTATTGTATGCATAGTTGTTCTTTATAAAGCGCTTAGGCATAAGCATTATATAGTAACATATCATTATCATGGCCTCTTGTTAACCCACCACACCTAACCAGCCACACCATCTTACGTTCTCCACCGTTTGTCCATTACTTACTACATTTTTTCCCCCTTTCCCATTATGGATTATTTTGTACTACACATTTCTGCCAAGAACTCTAGAGCTCCCTTCGACATAGAGTTGTGGCTCAGAAAGTAAATCAGGCAGGATGTTATGTGGGGTTACTGGCATACTGGCAGAGCCATCTTGGACATGTTTTACTATAGTATGATTACTGGCATTAAAGCCAACATGAGTGTGTTCTTATATGGGAACACAGAACATATTTGTGCAGTCTCCATGGACCACACACAACTGCTAGTGAGGAAGGTGGGCTTGTGGCGGCATTGGCTCATTATGTTGGCTTAGTCTCTATGTGGCCTGGAGCCAAAGGGAGGAAATTAATTAGGGTCTCTCTCTCTCTGTGCGTTCCTTGCCGGACTCGATATGTGAGAACTGTAAATGAAAATGCTTCAGAAAACTTCCAGCACTGCTATGAATGTGAGTGGATGCCATGGGTGAAAGGGACTATGAGTGTCGGACGGCCACAGATCTGGATGGAGACACGGAGATGCCCTTGCAGCCCAGCTGGAGAGAATACAGACGTTTAGCCCCACGCTTCCAGAAAGCAATACCAATTAACCAATCCACTAACAGTTTCACCCCTCTGCACACACCTCTCAAACTCTAACCAAACACAACCACAGGCCTACAACACAACAATCGGCAGAAACTTCACTACACTGCAAAAACAAAACAAACCACACATAGACTCGCACAACAGCACCTGACGATTTCCAACTGTAAAACACCCCAAGGCCAGCCAACTGACCCACCGGGCTGAGGCTGCCAACAGTACATCACTGCTCTCTTGCAATGTTCCATCTTATTCCCACTAACTAACCCTCCCTCCCTTTTTTCAGAGCCTCCAGGGCGCCAGGGGACCACTCCGGTGGTGATAGTGCGCGGTACAAATATCCTTTAACAATAACATATAAGCGCGTTATAAATGCCATATCATATCATATCATAAATGCTACAATCTATTTGTTTATTTTTTGTGTTGCATATCCCGACAGGGGATTACTGCAGATTTGCTTGGTTCTGGCTCAGTTTCTAAGGGTTGAATTTGTTGACACACTTCGTTTCATTTCATGCAACAGCCACATTTGGCCTTGGATATCTGCTTACATTCACTGTAATTTGGTAGTATGGGCCTATACACACTGATATTAATGCTACATATCATGATCCATTCTTGTATGAAATGTATATCATATTACAGTGATATCGAACCATGCTTTTCTTAGTGTACTGAGGAACAATGCTATGTGATGCCACGTACTGTTTTGTCAAGGGGAGAAAGGTTGTGTTCCATCACTTCCTGTGATGTCACGTATGGGCGGGGTCAAATGACCACTTCCTGTGATATAATCAGGGGTCACAGGTCGTGAGATGTCACATCCGCTACCCCTGCCATTTTGGTGAAATGACGTCCCTGACGGCCGTGGGAGCCGAACAGCAGTACTGAAGCTGCCCAAACATGGAGAAGGGCTTCACAGCAACAGGAGAGCTCTGAGGGCCATGGGGGTAGCCGAGCTAAGCCAACACGCCTGTAAAAGGAAAGTGGGAACCTGGAATGCTGCAACCTTTTTACCACGGAAGAGCTGGAGAACACCAAGGAAAGCTGTTGAGTGCCGAGAAGGGAAACTGGGCTCCAGAAATGTTATCAAGGGCAGATAAAAGCAAGCAAAGTGAATCAAGGGGAATTTGAGACCCGATGTCTTTGAAATAATAACTTAGTGAATGTGGGAAATATACAAAGTGAACGCAAGGCAAAGTCAAGTTTGCATGTGTGTAAAGTAAATTACATGAAAAAAGCCCTGGTAGGAGAGCATACCAGGCAAAGACAAGTTTGCAAGTGTGTAAAGAAGCCACATGAGAAAGTCCTTGCAAAGCAGTACACCAGGCAAAGCCAAGTACAAGTTGTTTTGCTGACCAGATACTACCCCCCAGGAACACCTATACCCTTAGGAGTTTCTAAGAGACCTGGGGAAGGGAGACAGCTACCCAGGAGTGAACTGCAATGTCAAGAGGAGGGAGTTATTCTCTTGGGCTAAAGATAACTTTGGTTGTGTCATTGACAAATTGTGTTGGTGAAGAAAACACCTGGGGAGGGGAGCCATCCCCTGAAACTGTGAACTTTTGTGTTGAAGGTACATTTTTAATTTCATCTTGAATATTTGTGCACTTTCAAGCCCAAAGACATTATCCTTATCACATTAGAGTTACTTGTAGGGTGTGAGGGCTAGGAAAGGATTTCGGACACAGGGCATTTTGCTTTGGACATCTTGACACAGGAAAGCCCCTTAGTTTTTGGTTGAGGTAGGGAAATACCTCTTAGGGGTAGGGACAGCTAGGCATTTACAAACCCCTTTTTATTTTGAATGACAGTTTATGGTCCAAACTATGAGCTCTCTGTGTCCTTGTCTCATTCCTGGCTCCTTACACTACCCAGTTTGTGCTTCATTGCATTTATAGTATGTCCAGTTGCACATCATGACCTTATTCCAGCAGAGTTTTCAGTTTCCAGTTTCCATTATCCACAGTTACCACATTGTGGGCTGATTCAATTCGGCACTGTTAGCACTGAAAGGTTAGAATCCATTATGCGTAGTTATCTCAGCAGGCCAAATTCCATTGTGCTCATGTGCCAAAACAAGGTATGATTCGATTATGCACGTTTAGCACAGGAGGAACAACCAGTTGATAGATCATTATCTGAGGTGTTTTTTACTTTATGCTCAGTTAGCAGAGAATAGTTAGATCCAATTATGCTCACTTAGCACAGCAAGCTGGTATTGTATTATGCTTGCCCATCACAGCATACCTGGATGCAATTGTTCTCGATGAGTAGAGTAAGGTGATTTCTACAGTACGGTGATTTCTATAACTCTCAGTTTGCACAGCAAGGCTATTTTATATGAGGAACATCAAGCAAAGGAAGAACAATATCCACTATGCCACTGTAAAACAGAAAGACCTACTACCATAGCTGCCAAATTCCACAATTGCCAGGTAGCAATGCAAATGTTTCCGTTATGCCCTGTTAGTAAAGAATGGCCAGAGTCTACTATGGTCAAAAAACCAAAAGGACCACATGTTTTAAGCTCACTCAGCATAGCCTGGTTTGGTTCCAATGTGTTTTGATACTAGTATACATAGTTACCACACCAGGATCAGATTTAATTAGGCCCGAATATCACAGAACCCCCTGCTTTCGGGTTTTCCTGTTAGAACATAATTGTCAGATGCCCTTTGAACCAGCTTTTATTACTGTGAACAATGGTTTTTTATCAGGTTTCTAAAATGCATGTTTGAATGAGCTCAGAGATTGGCTGGTCCTGGTCCTTCTGAGCAGAGGGGTGTGGTTCAATAATTTCAAAAACAAGTTCAGAGAACTTCATTGCTAGAAGACATGTATGTATACACAACAGAAACAGAAAGATGTCATCACTTTTCACAAGAGAGGCCTTTAAGACCATGGGACTCATTACGACCCTGGAGGTAACCATGCTCCTTTTTGTGGCATGACTACCCCCATTCCGGGTCCGGGTTCCCTGAATGGGGAAACTTCAGATCATTCCGACCTTGGAGGGCCCGGTATTTCCCCATTCAAGGAACCCGGACCCGGTACATCCCCATTCCCATTTCAGTGCCCATAGGGCGCAATGGGAATGGGGATGATGTTAACAACGGGCCTGTTAATGATGGGCCCGTTGTTAGCATCCTGGTCTGCTCGTGGAACCCGCTACGGACGCCTGGTTTTACCAGGCATCCTTAGCGGGTCCCGCAAGGGGACCTTGTAATGGGGCGACAGAGGGATAATGGAGCCGGTATCTCTACCGGCCCCGTTATCCCTCTAATGCATACCTCATAATGAGGCCCTGTGTCTTTTAAATATGTCCTGCTTGATACACACAATATACACTACATCACCGGGACACATTTTGAGTTGGGCAGTTCTTGCAGCTATGGTCAATTTTTAGTAATGGGTCTAGCCTGCCCTTTCTAAGCAGGGGAGGGAGAATTCCACAACAATCATCAAAGAGGTAAAGTCATAAATGGTGTTATCCCTGAGGTAACATACAGGCCCAGCTTCTCAATGATTTACATGAGAGCGAATCAGGAGATTCCGTGAGGACCTCTGATTTGTTCGTGATTCAAAAAAGCCTAAAAGTGGAGAAACAAAAGTTTTTGTATTAAAACTGAACGTTTAATAAAACATTTTTAAAAAAGCCTAAAGGTAAAGCCAATCTGGAAATGTCTGGAGCGTAGCTAAGATGCACTCAAGCACATCTCTGCGAACCATATTGCCACATGAGCAGCTCAATTATGTTCCAGGCAGCCCCATACCCATATAAATCTGTAAGCATATCACAGCTCAAGGAATACTTAATGAAGCAGTTGTACTTGTAAACAAACGGTTGTATTTGTTGCAGGACCTGAAGGAATCAATAACAATGTGTTTTGTCAACACATGCATCAAGATATTGCATTAAAGAATTGTATATGCACTTATTAAATTTCGTCTATGTGGGTAAATCACACTGCCAGTCGCTCCTCTGTAATCAATAAAGGGAGCATGGTGTGATACACCTCTGAAGATGTCAACAAATAAAATGGTATGTCTGTACAAGCCTCCCCCTTTTTAGTAAACAATAAACCAGAGAGTGGCCAGAAACTGTATTGGTACCAAGCTCATTAGCTGGCATCCTCCTCAAGTTATACAGTTGCAAATCTGATGTAAATGACGTCTGTGTGAATGCACCACAAGAGAAACCCTTGACTGAGACAGGCCAGGCATCAGAACTCTGTATGCATCATCAGGGGTTTTGCTCTAGGAGAACTGTGCATGAACTGATGATTCCTGCCTACAGGAGAACAGTAGTATCACATGGGTCATTGGCAGCTCTCGAAATGAATCAAGGGAAATATTGAAGAAAACATTGGGGCCGTTATGATGTGTTAGTCGTGGATTTTCCAGACAATAACATTTTTGTTAATAGTTAAGTGCCCTTGCCTTTGAATGCATAGACAGCAGAGGAGGTTTCTCAAAATGTTCAGGATTACTTCTTGTCAGCTGAAGGTAGAAATCAGTAAACCTTGGACACACCCTGGGACATGTATTTTTCTCTTTTTTTCTCTTTTATTGAGTGTGACCATCACAGAGTGCATGTGGGTGTTTGTTCACCAAGATTATCCTACAAAACAGGCATATACATAACATGTCCAGTAAGGCCCTGCCGAACCTTTCAACTTGCACCTTCCCATGAGTATGATAGATAGAGGGAAGAACATGTTTTCTTTACTCCAAATGAGATTCTTCATTTAATGAACAATCTGAGATGCGAATCCTAGCCTATGATCTGCATGCAGGCCTATTCGTCAGCCATAGTGGACAAGTAACGTTTCACACAGTATTTAGGCCATTGTGGGAGCTTTCTGAAATGTTGCTGGCTATACCAGGAGAAATTAACAGTTTACATCACACTATTCTGTATCACTTTAGTGTCAATTTCTACAGCAAGTATATAATACAAACTAAACCCATGGACCCCACACTTTGCATGTGTTGAAGATAGGATGCAGGTCAAGTGAGTGTCTAACATGTGATGAACTAAATACATGATCTGCAATACTGATCCATAACTGCAGCAAGCTGAAGCCACTAGAAAGGAGGTGCACATGAGCTCACTGGTGCCTTATGTGACCCAGTGTCCATGCTTCCCAAGCAGGGAATTTAACACTACTAAGAAGTACCTATGAGGCAGGAACAGATAGGGAATTGAAGTGGTTTTGGAACCGACGCTCCTTATACAAAATTCTGCCTTTTGCCACAGGTATTTTCCATTCCTTTGTTGGAATTTGGGATTCTGTGTCATTCTTGATTTTTCCAAGTGATCCACTGTTTTCTTCTGTTGACTGAATGAAAAAGGAAAGTGGTGCTTTAAGTTGAGCAGTTCTGAAGTTTCTTCAATTTAGCTGGGGAAACTCGGTTGGCTTCACACAGGATTATTCCCAGGCGATTGGAGAAAAACAAGGCCTGCTTTTTATTTTTTTGTTTTTATTGTGATTTAGTTTTAAGACAAACAAAACTTTTATCACTTTTCAATGTGCCTGGATATCAATTGTCCATACTCATTTCGAACCCAAACAATCATAAAACAATGATGAACTCATCAAGTTTCCTTCTCCTTCATGTCTGAAGCTACTTCTGCTTTTTTTGCCGCTTATGCTTATTATATCTTGTTTTAGGTGTTGCTTGTTCCTTAATTTGTTTTTATTGAAGTGAGTGCTTTTTTCTTTAGAAGATTGTCCAAGAAATTGATTCCAGCACAGGTGAAAAGCTCATTCCATCCTCCTATGAAGTATTCCCACCATTCATCCAGAGATTTTGTTTGGAATGGTGCCATGTAGCTGTCAAGACATTTCTGTCTCTCTGCGCTCAGTGTATTACATTTAAGTAACAGATGTTTTCTTGATTCTGCATTATTCAAGTTATTGCGGAATCTACATGAACCTTCATTTATTCCATGTTTGCCCATTTTCTGTTTAAATTCATTTGTTGGATAAACTCCAAGTCTGATTTGCATCAACCTCTCAAGAAGATGTTTTGACGGGAATCTTCTATCATATTGCGGAACAGTTGGGGTCATTCCGAGGTTGGAGGTAAGTAACTGTCCTTTCCGGCATGGAGTAAATACCGTGTCCGTGTAGGTCAGAGGCCGCAAATAGAGGACTATTACGACCTTGTGGGCACGAGCTTTGCGCCATGCTGGTAACAACATTACCGGCATGCCACAAAGGTCCTCAAAATTTAGTGCCATCAAGCAAAGCGCAGATTCCACTACTGGCATGAATCAAGACGGCATTAGCGGTGATAGCGGTCGCCGTAAATAAGTGGAACCGGAAGTAGCGTCATCACACAGGAATGGGAAAGAGCACGTGGCCTTCTTTAAAAACACAATCCATTGCCAACCTCAGCAGCCAGGACCAGAGTCTCATGTGTTGTCTGTGATGTGTTGTCTTCTGTAGGAATTGCTGACTGGGAGCGTTGGCAGTAGGCTCTGCAATGTTAGGCATTCAGTGCTGATTTTTACCATGGGGACATGCTGCATTCCTGTGGTTGTGGTGGCCCTGTGACAGACAGTGGATTCCCTTTGTGGTTTGGTTCAATGCACTCCCATGCATGCTTGTCCTGTGTGGTGATTTGCTGGAGACAGCAACATAGTGCATATTCACTGCATGTAGCTGGATGGTGTTACGGAAGGTGAGGTCCGCTGATCAGTGGTGCACGTTTTGTGGGATTTGGGGGGTTTTACTGTTTGGCATGTTGTGATAGGTGTCAACCTTTCTTCTGTCCTATGGGATCTGGATGTCATGTCCTGTTTGGGGTGCTTTGGGGCACAGTGTTTAGTGACACCATGGTGGTGTTTGCATCTCTCCCCCCAAATCAGTGCCATATGCCTGTCATGCAACTTACTAAGCAGCCTGGCATGTAGTCCAGCATGTCGCTCCATGTAGCGGTGTAGTGTGGAGTTTCCCAGGACCATAGAGTCATGAGTTGATCCGGGATATTGGGCACAACAATGTGTTATGATCTTGCTGGCGTTGCATACCACCTGCACATTGATGGAGTGGTATTGCTTCCAGTTGCGGTACACCACCTCCATGGCATGCAGGACCACCAACTCCATGTGGGTGCAGTCGAGGGCACCTATACAATTTGGCATGCCTGCCAGTGCATGGAAGCCAACTTTGGCATCAAGAATCTTCTGGGGAGTCCGTGGTAGGGATATGTAGTCCCTTGTGTGCTTGAGGAGGGCATCCAGCACTCGGTTCAGAATGCGAGAAAATAAGGGTTGTGATATGCCATACATGTGCCCCACTGTGTGCTGGTAGGTGCCTGTGGCAAGGAAGTGGAGCACCGACACTACCTTCAGTAGAGGGGGGATGGCGGTGCGTATTTCAATGAGGCTGACAATGTCATTGTGTATAAATTTCACAATGGTGGTGATGGTGTCCCGGTCCAGTCGGTAAAGAGTGCGGATATGCACAGGGGTTAGGTTGAAAGAACTGGCTCTGATGTGAGGGATTGGGGGCTGCCTGCGTGGTACCGCTGGCTGCACTGGTGGGGCATGCTGGGCCTGTCTCACCCTCCTTCTCCTCCTGTGTCTCCTCTGTGGTGCCTGCTGTTGCTGTAGTTGTTGTTGCTGGTGTTGCAATGCAAGCTTGTCCTCCAGCTCCAGTATTGCTACTACTATTGGAATCATCTTGGTGTGGGAAGGGGTGTGGTGTGTAGGTGTGCTCCTTTTGTACTGGCACAGACTCCATTGCCTCCACCTGTGCTGATTGTGTGCATCTGTGGCAGTTGGGAACACTGCACATTGCATTTTACGGTTGATTCGAGATGCCGGTATTACCGACATGCAGGTATCCCCTATTAGCGCCTTCATGATGCCGCTATTTGCTTGTCCGCTTGACTTGTGATCTCCTCCCATTAGCGGCATGCCGTTATTGCCAGTATGATGGCCCGCATGCCTGCGCCCATGCCGCTATTTGAGGCACCGTAATTAACAGTGCTGCTAATAGCGGGGTCTCGGGTCAGAAGAGCCCGGAGCGGTTAGCGATGCCGGTACCGGCATTGTTTTTCCCTTACCTCCAGACTCGGAATGACCCCCAGTGTCTCTTTTTCTGTGTTTGTTGGCCGCAGGATTTTGTAACTTGTAGGAGAGTTGTGCTTCTCTTGAGAGAATCCAGTTGTGTCTTTCAGTTTTTCCTTCACTCGATTTGGATTCTCTATTAGTTCTTTCAGCGTAGAATCTAGAGTGTAAAGTTGTTTGCTCCATTCCAGTTTCCACGAATTAAGCAAAGTGGCACTCTTTCCTATCGCGGGAGTTTCCAGTGAGATCTTTCTTACCAGGGCTAACGATTTCCATTTTAAAGTGGAGTATAATGACTGAAGTCCTAGCTATGCTCTAATTGCAATTATTGGGGTAAATCTGGGCACCTTTAATATTGGCTTCCAAAATTGTGCTCAAGTTTTCCACAAAAGGTTCAATCCTGCCGCTCCACTGTATGTTAGAATGGGAATCATTTTGGATGTAGAACGAGTGGACAGGTGTTAAGTAAAATTTACCAAATCTTCCATTCAAGATTGTTCCTTGGGAGCGCAGCGTTCTTATTTTCGAGAGGAGGTTGTCTTCCCACTCTTTCTCAGCAATTGATTAATTTACTCTCACTCCCAAGTATCAAATCTCATTTACTTTTTCCAGAGAATCCTCCCCAATTTTCCAGGTAAATCTCCTTGCACTGGATTTCCTTGTTTCACCTATTGTTAAGATTTTTGATTTACCGATGTTAAGTTGTTAAGTATCATATACGTCTGTAATTTGGTTAGTAGCCATTGGAAACCGATTTAAGTTCGATCTAACAGAACAATGTCATCTGTGTAATAGATCATAAAAATCTCCTGGTTATTGATTTTTGGGTGGGGAAAGCATCTAATGTACCTCAAGGCCTCTGGGAGGTCGGCAATATAGAGTTTAGAGAGTATTGCCACAAGTGGACACCCTTGTTTCACAAATTTGTTGATAGATAGGTCTGCAGATAGGCTGCCCTTGTTATTAATCCTTATTCGTGTTGATGTCTTTTGATGGAGTGCTTTTATGGGCTGCAGTATGTCTTCCGGGCAGTTCCATTTTTTCGATTTTTTTCTGAAGTGTATGCCGATTTACTCCATAAAAGGCTTGCTTTAAGTCAATAAAGGCTAGATGTAATTTCTCCATTGCCTTGATGGCAGTAAGTTTTAGAATAGACAAAATGAATAAGTTTAGGTCCGTGCCAGTAGCTTTGGTGAAACCTGCCTGGCGTGGACCTATGATCTTGTTGCTGTCTACCCAATCTGATAGTCTTTTTTGTAGGTCTACTGCGAATAACTTTCCTATTGTATCAAGCAAGGATATTGGCCGATAATTGCTAGGATTATCTTTACCAATACGCATCTTTGAGACAAGTGACTCTTGCCTCCTGATGTCATACCCAGGATGTCTTTTTCCACAGCACATGAAGAGAGGAGATAAAAGCCCACCTAAAGGTAAGAATCCTTCCTCAAACCAACTTGTGCTCTCTGACTGTCCTAACTCCACCCCTTTCCAAGCCTGCAGCATCAAAAGCACTCTGGCGTGCAGCCCTCTAGTGTAAGACAAGCCTTTGATTATGGAATTGATTCTTTAAAGTCAGGCTCGCACGGCCTCTCCAGCTGGGATTTCCCAGGCATGAGAAGAGAAGAGTTACTGTAGCGCCATTAGTGGGCTGCCGCACGAAACACCCTGCCTCGCAGGGTTCCACTAGAGAATCCCAAACACAGTGTCCTGGGCGCTTGGAATTGAAGGAGGGAACCAGAGCTGGCAGGGCCTGCTCTCCATAACTATTAGACTTATTGCAAACATGTGACTCACCTCCTTATATGTGTCCCTCTTCAATCTGTATACTACAGATTGGCGACGAGTGTCATGGAGCTGACACAACTGCGAAGAGCCCTGTGGTTTTTCATCAGCAGCTGCTCCAACCTGGATGTCGGGACATGCTTGATAAATACACTAATTTCATGTTAGCTAAATACTGCTGGTGACTTACTAGGACATTGATTTGGGGGATATTTGGTGGAGAGAGGACATTTGTTTCAAGCGCCGAGCGCATCAAGCTCGTTTCACAACGCATTGAAGGAAAGGCCGTTGGAACATCCATATGTTGTCACTGCTCGGACATCCATTGTGATCCTCCTTATCCAACACCACTGATATCATTTTCTGTCCTGGGTCATCTGCTGCCATCTTCCTCATCCCAGTTTATCCCAGTTTAGATGGAAAGAAAGATAACATATAATTATAAACCTACATACCAATATACAATAGTGTCCCATCACCACCATTTTTCCACCCTGGAAAAATTGGATTAAGTAATTTGAGCATTATGCCTGTGTAGTGTGTAGCACCAATTACAGCGTTGATAGAAGGACGTTGCTACTGCTGCACTGTTTGGGATCAGCAGGGCAGGAAAAATGACAAGACCTAACAGATCTTCCAGCAGAGGAATTCACTGACCTTAATGAGTATGAAAAATGATCAAAAAATAGCCAAGAAAGAAAAGATGCACGATATTAGAACGTTACATGTTTGGCAAACATACGCACATACGTGGAATAATATATTACAGCACTGAGGAAACTTGTCAGAACCTGCAAATTCAATCAGCAACTGGATGAGAGGCTTAGGGACCAATTTATGTTGGAATGACGTAGTGGTAAAGTTAGAGAAAAACTGTGGGTGGAGAATGTTCCCCCTCTAGACACCGTTCTGCAGATTGACAAAGAGGTAGAGCACATGGAGAAGTGTGTCAAAGTACTGGAAAACAGATTGAAGGAATCAACAATAAATACTGAGGCACCACAACAAACAGTGACTGTGGCTATTCCCGCTGATACCATTGCATTTGTGAACAGCAGCAATCACCAGGAGAGGAAAAGATTTTCTGCTGATAAAGGTTCCAGGGGAGGAAGGATTTCTGATCACTCAAGAGCATATGCGATATGAGGGATGAACTGGGTCTCTAAAATGGGATGCTGTTTACGGGTAACAAAATCATTCCCCCTGAGAGTGTCAGGAATCGTCTGATAGAACTTGGACATGAAGGACATCAAGGCATTGTTAGGACCAAACGAAGGATAAGGAATGACTATTGGTGGCTGACATGTGAAATTCAGATATAGAGGGTCGTCAGAGACTGTATCCTTTGTCATAAGGGTGATAAGGCATCTGTGGGTATGAAGTTTCTGATGGCTGTGACTGACATCCCACTGCAGCTGTGGGAGAAGATTGGAATGGATATGATTGGCCCTATTGGGTGTGATGGGGTTCAATCGTTCTGTTGGTGCTGTTAGATCTTCTCACTAGGTGGGTGAATGTACTTATAAAAACTAGAGTGACCGCTAGGAGGGCAATTGATTTCCTGGCGGAATTGTGCAGTAGAGGAGGTTACCGCAGGGGTCATCGCCACTGATAATGGTAGTCAATTCAGGTCAAAGGAGTTGGGGGATTTCTGCTGCACGCACACCATCACGTACAAGACCAGCACAGTTTAATACCCACAGTGTAATGGGATGGTGAAGTGCTTTAACAGAGTGTTGAAGAAGACAATAAGGTGGGAGTGGGCACATGGGCATGATTGAAAGACAGATGGGAAGGAATCTGTGATAGTTCACAGGTTCACTCCCCATGGCACTATTGTGTTGTCGCTCATTGAGCTCAGCAGAGGGAGGGAGGCAGACACAAAACTGCTTCCCCTGTCGAGGAGTCAGCCAGTTTTGGTGGAGGGAAAGTTGGAGAGTCTGAGAGTGAATATTATGAAGTGTCAGTTGAGAAACAAGGGAATGTATGACCGGAGTCGTCTCAAACAAAGAGAGCTTCCAAATGTGGGGGATATGGTTAGGAACAAGCTTCCCCTGGCCCTTTGAGATGCAGCATGCAAGTAGTCAGGCCTATCTGGGTGAAGGATGTTATCAAGTTTGCTGTGAGGACTGAGGATAAAAGGGTACCGAACTTGGAGTGAGTGATGTTTGTGGGGGGTGCACTGCGTCTGATTTGCACTATTGGAGTCAGTGATTTTTCCTTGCCGATCACAATAGATGGCGAACACACTCAGATCGAGAAGTGGGAGGGGATGCCGCAGACCGGTATATCTCGTAGACTATGTACAGTGATGTTCCAGATTCCTCGAAGCACCCTTTGTGACTTTGTGAAGAGAAGGGGATGTGCAGAGTCGGCTTCCTGCACCAGTGAAGGAGAGAGCCAGAGCTGGGAGGGCTCTTTCTCCATTACACGACCACATTAGTGGCTGTGTAGTTATGGTTAAGTTGCTGTTTCCATAGGAAGAGCACTTTTTGAGTGGCTTATAACTCCGCTGCACCTGGATGAATCCTCACCAAACTTTGCAAAAAAAGTATATGGCCCACTCTGAAATTTTACACAAAGTTTGGCTAGGTTTGGTCAAGGGGGGGAAAGGTTATACGGGGGGTCCCAAAACATCTTTTTTTCCCATAGACTGAATGGGGAAAAACGTTGCGCACGGCTACAGGTCAAACCGCTGGATGGATTTTCACCAAATTTGTGGCAGGTGCAGGGGCCTGGTCTAGAATGCGTGCTTTTGTAAATTTGGTGACCTTCTGTACAGTACTTTTCATTAAAATGACCAAAAAGTAGGCACCCAACAACAAAGTTATAACCTCTTCATGATGTATTTTCTATGGCCACCTTGTACGCACAGAAAATGAGGGGTGTCATAAGGGTAACATTTCAGTCCGTGCAGTGCACAGGGAACTTGTAACAGTTGTAAGGACAAATTGACAACATGCCATAATTGCATTACTTTTTCCTACGGGTATTGTATTCATTAGTACGCCGCCATGGGTGTGACATGCTACGGTGGTTGTGGCCAGAGCCTAGAGTGTTGGATGCATGGCCGAAGGCCGAAGGCCAAAGTCCTTACTTCCAAGACTGTAGGCCCTGGCCATAACCACCGCAGCATGTCACACCCCTGGATACACCCTTAGTAATGCGTATCGATTGCCTGGTTGTGGGGAGTGTGTGCAGTCTTCGGTGCATGGTCGAAGGCCATGCCCCCAAAAGCACATTTGTACGTAGTATAGTTATATGCCCCAATGGATGTCATATGGTGTGGTAGCAGTGGGCAGGATGTAGTGTATTTGAACAAAACAATAAGCACTGCAGTTGTAAGCAACTATGGATTGTATATACTGTATACCCATACATTGATAAATATGTGGCCTCACATTCACGTCTGTAGCCTGTGGCTACAAACTACTGCAGCATAGCACAGCTATAGGTACACTTGTACTATGCAACATCATTAAGATGGTTGTGGGAGTTTGTATGTAGTGAAATTACAAGGCAGAATGGTTCCGATATGCTGTGGTGTTTCTGCCCAGGACCCACAGTCTAGCCTGCATGCCCAAAGGCCATGCACCCAAGACTTAAGTCATAAGCAGTGGGGTTATAAGTGAATATGGGTGTGGTGTAATGCGGTAGTTGTGTGCACGTCTTAGTTCACAGGTTCACTCCCCACGGCACTATTGTGTTGTCGCTCATTGCGCTCAGCAGAGGGAGGGAGGCAGACACAAAACTGCTTCCCCTGTCGAGGGGTCAGCCAGTTTTGGTGGAGGGAAAGTTGGAGAGTCTGAGAGTGAATATTATGAAGTGTCAGTTGAGAAACAAGGGAATGTTGACCGGAGTGGTCTCAAACCAAGAGAGCTTCCAAATGTGGGGGATATGGTTAGGAACAAGCTTCCCCTGGCCCTTTGAGATGGAGCATGCAAGTAGTCAGGCCTTTCTGAGTGAAGGATGTTATCAAGTTTGCTGTGAGGACTGAGGATAAAAGGGTACCGAACTTGGAGTGAGTGATGTTTGTGGGGGGTGCACTGCATCTGATTTGCACTATTGGAGTCAGTGATTTTTCCTTGCCGATCACAATAGATGGCGAACACACTCAGATCGAGAAGTGAGAGGGGATGCTGCAGACCGGTATATCTCGTAGACTTTGTACAGTGATGTTCCAGATTCCTCGAAGCACCCTTTGTGACTTTGTGAAGAGAAGGGGATGTGGAGAGTCGGCTTCCTGCACCAGTGAAGGAGAGAGCCAGAGCTGGCAGGGCTCTTTCTCCATTACACAGCCACATTAGTGGTTAAGTTGCTGTTTCCATAGGAAGAGCACTTTTTGAGTGGCTTATAACTCCGCTGCACCTGGATGAATCCTCACCAAACTTTGCAAAAAAAAGTATATGGCCCACTCTGAATTTTTTCACAAAGTTTGGTGAGGTTTGGCCAAGGAGGGGAAATGTTATACGGGGGGTCCCAAAACATATTTTTTTCCCATAGACTTAATGGGAAAAAACTTTACGCACGGCTACAGGTCAAACCGCTGGACGATTGCCTGGTTGTGGGGAGTGTGTGCAGTCTTGGGTGCATGGTCGAAGGCCATGCCCCCAAAAGCACATTTGTACGTAGTGTAGTTATATGCCCCAATGGATGTCATATGGTGTGGTAGTAGTGGGCAGGTTGTAGAGTATTTGAACAAAACAATAAGCACTGCAGTTGTAAGCAACTATGGATTTTATATACCATATATCCATACATTGATAATATGTGGCCTCACATTCACGTGTGTAGCCTGTGGCTACAAACTACTGCAGCATAGCACAGCTATAGGTACACTTGTACTATGCAACATCATTAAGATGGTTGTGGGAGTTTGTATGTAGTGAAATTACAAGGCAGAATGGTTCCGATATGCTGTGGTGTTTCTGCCCAGGACCCACAGTCTAGCCTGCATGCCCAAAGGCCATGCACCCAAGACTTAAGTCATAAGCAGTGGGGTTATAAGTGAATATGGGTGTGGTGTAATGCGGTAGTTGTGTGCACGTCTTAGCGTCTTGGCTGCATGGCTGCAGACGATGGTCCCAAATGTTAACTTATAAGTAGTTAATTTACAAGGACCATGGTTTTGATATGCAGCGATGGTTGTGGGTAGGAACTATCCTGTTTGTACCTTGGTCATAAGGCGTAGGTGGTAGGGTACACAACCAAGATGCAAGTTCCAGCCTACAGCCACTGCAGCATATTAGTACCATAGATTAGACGTGTAGGTTCACATGTGTACAAAATGACTGCCAAAATACTTACTCCTTACTTTGTTAAGAATCCATATATGTGTTAAATGACTTTAGTACTTGGTGGAAGTATCCTTTTTTCATTTCTGTGATAAAAGGAAAAAGTATGTTAGTCTTTGCATTTTATGAAAACTTACTACATTGCATAATAGAAAGTTTACCTTTTTTTAACCCTCATATTTAGTTTACAAACCAGTGTACTGTGCATTCTGCTCAGTTTCTGTGCCTGCTTTTCTAATCCTTAGGTCTGGGGAAAAAAATCCATGTCGGATTAAAAAAAACCTCCATTTGCTATGATATTAACTACTTCCTTGTTTCCTTTGAGTGTTTCCTTCATCTTTCTGAATAATGTTATGTTTGTTGCCTTGCTGGTGATTTGTAACAACAGTTAGATACCTGTGCATTTGTTCTTACAGTTCTGTGATATTCATTTATTTGTGTCGTTGTCAATTCCTCTTGGCCAGTTAGATACCTGTTGGCGTATTCTAACTGTTTGTAGTCTTTTCCATAATTTTTTAGTAGTTTTGAAGTACACATTATTTATTAAATTTTGGCTTTAAGAAGATTAAATACGCATTTGTAAGATTGGCTGGCAATCTCTGCTTTAGAGTAATGGTGCTATCATTACATTCGAACCATCCACATTTCTTTTTAATGTATGCAGTGTAGTGACCTGCATTGGTTGTAGCTCCTGCATGGTAGATTATACCTACTGTTGTAAAGGTTTTCTTTCCAATTGACACTTGACCATGTGTGAATCCAGTCAGTTTGCAGTTGTTTTTGGTACCATCTGCATTATAACGTAGACGCTTAAGTATTTTGTAGGCACTATGCGATTGTATCAGTAAGGTGGAGCGATTGTCTGAATTGCAAATGGTACATAATCTGCCATGGTTTGTATTCTGTACAAGTTGCTGAAATGAAATGGATTCATAATTAGGTATGGAAACATACACAAAGCGCTCATTTGGGATTTGTTCCCATATCACATTGTTACAGAGAGTCCATGTATGTTTCCACATGTACGATATGTACGATATCTGGAAGATTTCATTTACAGGAATGCTTTTGTTTTCCATTACTAGTAGTAAGTACATTAGAAATTCTAGTGAGTTCATAGTGAATCTCAACATTCCAAAACAGTAGTCCAATTCTTGACTTATTCCATGAACACTGTATGTGTTGTCAGGATTGTTTGTTCCATTTCTATGAAGCACTAACATTTGCAAAGACAATTGGTCTGTACTGTGTAAGTAAATATTGTTAACAAGTGGTGGCAATGAAATAGAATATTCATTGCTACATTTGCATAGCAACTTACCCCAGTTTCATTTGCAAATTTGAATGGACCAGCTATTTCTGTATCTGAGTGCATTTTTCGGAGTTTATGTTCCTTCTGTGAAGACATACCTGGTTTACATTCCCTAATAGGTTCTTCTTTGTGTGTGGTAATTGATGAAGCTTTAGCTTCTTTTGTTTTCTTTGAGGTATTTGCTGTTGGATTCTGTTGCATTTCTGTTTGGTTTAGTTTTCTTTTACCATGCTTCACTTTACCTGGAACAGGATATTGTTTCAGATGGGGGGTGTACAATGACCGCAGTCTATTGTACTCTAGAATGCAAGGAATATCAGCTTTGACTTTACTTGCATCAAAGTTCATTAGCAATAGACCGTCAAGTGTACGTAAGCGTGATAATGCTACGTAGCTCTTGCCTTCTTTAAAGACTGTGTTTCCAATATCTATCAATGCTTTGTCTAGGGTAAGACCTTAGGATTTATGAATGGTAACTGCATATGCAAGAGTTAGAGAAAATTGCACTCTACGTACATACATGTCTTTGAAGAGAAGGAATCGAGCAATTGAGTGTCCTCTCTTTTTCACTTCTGAAAGTTTATCAAAGCTAATATTGTCAAACTGAACGTTGCTGTCTCGTGCGTATTATTGAAAGCCAACAACTGTACCCAGTGCTCTATTAACTAGTCCTTGCTCGACATCAAGGTTGCATTTAAGCATTACTCTACAATTTAAGGATAATTTTAATATTTTGTCCAACCCAGCTGTGTTGGAGATTGAATTTTCAAAACTAGTTAGTCTTGTTGTGGCTTGCTCACACATGGGTACTGTCATACCATGTAAGTCTAATTTGTCTGTGGCGCTAATTGCAATTATTGGTTGCATTTCTTTATTTAACATTGTTTCATTAAATTTGAAACAGCTTGCAAGAGTTGGCATTAAGGCCATACAATTCACATTTTTGTGCGCAATTTGTTCTATAACATCAGTTGCGCATGCATTATCGCCATAAAGTTCATGAATGTGCCGGTTTTTCAATACTGCTTGTACTTCTTGCGATAGTACACCAACTCTAATACTTTTTAAAATTTTGACATAAGTGAGATCTGAAGATTGCTGCATGTTCTCTGTTAATTCTCTGTATTGGAAATGTTGCCAAAAGTTGACATTTCCTATGCTGCCAACAGTTTTACGGCAGTGTTTGTGGCCTAAGGTTTTAAAAATAGGTTCACCTTTCACTGCTGTCAATTGTAGAAGATCTCCGAAAACGATAATGTGTTTCCCTGCAAAGAGTTCTTCGTTGTTACTTTTAAGTACTTCTTGCAATCTGAGGTGAATCAAAGCCAACATTAGGTTGGAGACCATGCTCACTTCATCTATTAGTATCATTTTCATTTGTTTTAATACTCTGCGTACTACCATTGCAGCTTCTGCACAAAGTTTGTAATAGTCTAATTTATTTTGATGCTCTACTAGACGCAGTAGTAATCGGTGTAAAGTGACACCCCCTATGTTGTAGGCAGCTAAACCTATGGGAGCCGTTACAACAGCTGACAGTTTGTTCTTTGTCAATTGTTGAAGGAACTTTCTGATGATTTTGATTAAGAATATTTTTCCTGATCCAGCTACACCACTCACGTACAGCAGTATAGGTTTGTAATTTTGGCAGGTACATTCTTTATTTTTGTGTTGAACACCATGTACAATTTCTTTTGTTACATCTTCAAAAATGGTGTGCTGATCTTTGTTAAGTTTTGCTTGTTGTACAGTTAAGTCTTCTGTATCTTCTTGATATTGATACATGGTGTTTTCTACTTCTGCCATAGCTACTTCTCCCTCATTTGCTATTAGTGGTTGTCCTAGTGGTTCTTGACTTCCTGTTTTAGACCACTGTCGGAAGAGTCCTTATCTAGTTGGGCCTGAAGTTCCTCTTCCTGTTGCTGCTCATTGTGTAACATTGTTTTGTACTGCGTAAAGTTTACATCGGTGATAGCACTTTCATTTGCATTAAACGCATCTTCATAGCAGTCATAGTTATCTAGTATGTCTTCCAATTTTTCTACATGGTTTAAAAAGATATAACAGAGACATGTAATATAGTTCTTTCTGTTGAGGAGTTTTTAATGATAATTTTACATGATTAATTAAGCTTAATTTGGTAAATTTCACTAAGCTCCCTTCACAATCGGTCACGCTATGGGCCTCATTACACGTTGTGCGGTAAAAATCTCAAATTACCGGCATGGCGCTCTTAACGTGTCCACCCTCGCAAGAGGGCGCTAATAGCGTACCATTACGAGTACGCGGACACGAGCATAGCGCCATGCCGGTAATGACCCTACCGCCATGCCGCTAAAGACCCCAAAAAGTCACTTACCGCCCTCGATGAAAATGCAGATAGCACCTCCGCCCTCACGCTGCATGCAAATAGCGGTCACCGTTAAATTGCGGAACCGGAAATAGCGTCATCGCACAGGAACAGGAAAGAGCACGGTGGCCATCTTTAAAAACACAATCCATTGCCATCCACTGCCTCCTGGACCTGTTTTGAGTAGGTTGCTGTTGCAAAACATCCGGGACACCTTCAACATGCCCAAGGCATTTAAAAAAAGCACTAACAGGCAGCGCAAAGAAAAATTCACCTCGGAGGAGTTGAACATGTTGACCGAGACCCTGGCTGACAATGCTGAGGTTGTCTTTGCCAACGACATGCGGCGGCCGACACTACTGAAAAAAAAGGCCATCTGGGAAGAAGTTGCGGTTAAAGTCAGTGCAGTGGGCACCAGCACCCGCACGGTGCGTGAGTGCAGGAAAAGGTGGGACGACCTCAGACTGCGGGTGAGGGGCATCCTTTCTGGAAACCACCGAATAGCCACTGCAGGTGGAGCCGGTTCACCCATCAGACTAAAGGAGTGGGAGGAGACCTGTGCAAACCTAATCGCAGTGGAATCCATTGAGGGAGTAGGCACTATGGAGCTAGGCGTGGGAACCACTTCGGATGGAGGTGAGTGTACACATGACAGGATGCTATGTGAATGTACTGTTCCGCCCAAATGTGAGCCCAGAATCCTCTCATGAATGGACACACATCCACACATGCATCCATCCCTACCCATGGCAGTGTCAGACCCAAACACACACACATGCACACATCACCATAGACAAGTGCCAAACACAACAATGCATGGATGAGGCACTGAACTGACACATCACCTGCATCCACAACTATTAAGTCCCAATGGCCACAACTGCATTATTGATATATCCTGCATGAAGTACATAGAAACGTAACCAATGCCATCCCCCTTCTTGTCCCTGACAGGCTCACATACAGATGGTAAGGATGCCGCAAATGCATTCCAGGCAACGCCTACAAGTAAGAGACCAAGGGCACAGGACTCTGAGGACACCCCCACGACATCTAGGGGCAAGGGGGGAAGGTGCCACATGATGAGTGTGAAGCTTCGGAGGAGTGCCACTGCCAGGATTGAAGTAGCCACACCACCAACTAGAGCCCCACCACCGCAGGTGAACCCACAACCACCAAATACCAGCCACCGAGGGCCCACCATCAGCTGCCACTGCCCCCCTATCTGACCTTGAGGACACAACAGTTGGCACAATGCAGATGTACACCCCAAACCCCCCTACAATCCCTGAGCCAGCACCATTCCAGACACCTGGGTCTGATGTCACTGGTGAGGACAACATTACAGCCATAAAGTCCCCCATGGTGGTTTCACCTGCTGTCATGGATGCATCTGAGGGCACAGCAGCCACTACACCATCACCCAGCACTGCCTTGAGCTGGCCACCATGTTGAGGAGTCTGCCCATCTCAGGGAGGATATTGTGGAGACGGCAAGGCACTCCAGTGAGAGGATGGAGGCCTGTACTGACAGGCTTTGTGAGGAGATAGCTAGGCTAAGGGAGGTCCTCACTCGAATAGCTGACACAACGGACCACCACTTCACACCACCAGGACAGTCTGCCACGTTGTCATCCGCCGGTTCAATGCAGACAAGCCCCCTCCGCCGCTCAACACGCACCACCAGGCGCATGTCTGCCCATCCTCCAAAGGCTGCTGCAGATAATGGCCAATAGGGGGTTTATGGCGATTCTTATGCGTGCATGGGCCAACGCAAACATGGCAGACACATGAGGAACTGTTGTGGGGCTGGGTGGAAGGGTGTTATGGGTCTGTTGGGGGGGTGGAAGGGTGTTATGGGTCTGTTGTGGGGGGTGGAAGGGTGTTATGGGTCTGTTGTGGGGGGGTGGAAGGGTGTTATGGGTCTGTTGTGGGGGGTGGGTGGAAGGGTGTTATGGGTCTGTTGTGGGGGTTGGGTGGAAGGGTGTTATGGGTCTGTTGTGGGGGGTGGGTGGAAGGGTGGTGGGATGTTTGGGGACATGCACTTTTTCATCTTTCCGTTACTTAATACACTGGTGTCTGATCAAAACACAGGCTTGGACATCTTCATTGTGTATGGGTAATTTATTGGCGAGAGGGTCCATTGCGTGCTTCTAAACATACACCAGTGCATTACTACACATATCCATGTGACAGTACCAAAACATGTTCCTCAGAATATTTGGTTGATCAGATGCTGTCTCACAGCACGTCCCTCCTGCCCATCCCTTCTTGCAAGACCTGCATCCCCTTCACCTCCGTCCTCATCACCATCATCATCCTCATTAGGTGCTTCTATTTCAACGTCAGGGGGCAGTGGCACATTCCATCTGATACACATATTGTGAAGCATGACACATGCCATGGTGATCTTGGCCACCTTCTCATGGCCATACAGGAGAGCGCCACCAGACCTGCTAATGCACCTAAACCGTGACTTCAAAAGCCAAAAGTCTGCTCGATCACGATGCGGGTACGGGTATGTGCTTGATTGTATTCCTCTTCGTGCCTGTTCTGTGGGTTCCGTACAGGTGTGAGGAGCCAGCTCTTCAGGGGATAGCCTGCATCACCTGTATGGGGGAACGAATGGGGTCCTGTTACTGTTTACCTCAAGAGCGGCCTGTTCATATCACACAAATTGACATTGCATTGTGATTCAAGTACACAGTCAACAGCATACATGCAGATGGTCTGTGTGACAGCAATGTGCAAGTGTGAGCTCGACCCTGCAAGTAGACATGCCCCATTGATGCCTTCAACAGTAATTGACATGTCCTGGGTGAGGCGAGGTCGTAGGTGTCCCTGGGCCCAGACAGATTTGGTTCCTCACTGCTGTTGTACTGTCATTCCAACATAGATGTTGCCATGCAGTGGGGCATCACTTCAGTGGTGGTAAAGGTGTGTGGTGAAATGCTATGTCTATGGCTAGGGCTGATCCCTTTGCATGCATCATAGGGCACATTGCATTATAGATGTTGTGCTGGACTGATTCCGGATGACTATCCTGATGGCACGTATGAAATCTGTGTATTTTGTGGCGTGGAATGTTGTGCAATGTGTATGTGGATGGGTGTTTGATGTTACTATACCTGAAATGTCATCTGTGTTGTGTGGCTCATACTTGCATGTCAGTTCAACTCAAGTACGTTGCGGCCTTCCCAGATGGACATTGGCATACATCTGTATGTGCATTTTGCAGACAGACAACAAGCTACACCCAGTTGGAGCATGTCTCTCCCCCCATCACACCCAGTTGGAGCATGTCTCCCCCACTCACACCCAGTTGGAGCATGTCTCTCCCCCATCACACCCAGCTGGAGCATGTCTCTTCCCCATCACACCCAGTTGGAGCATGTATCTCTCCCCCCCAAACACACTGCCATGTGCTTGCCCTGCTACTCACCAAGTAGCCACAAACGTTGTGCGGTTTGTCGCTCCATGTAGCGTGGGATAGTTGAGTTCCGCAGGACCATGGAATCATGGGTTGATCCGGGAAATTGGGCACAGCAATGTGTGATTATCTTGTTGGCATCACATACCATTTGGACATTGATGGAGTGGAATTGCTTCCTGTTTCGGTAGACCACTTCATTGCGATGTGGGACCACCAATTCCACATGTGTACAGTCGATGGCCCCAATGCAATCTGGGATGCCTGCCAGTGAATAGAAGCCAACTTTGGTGTTTGCAATCTCCTGGGCAGTCCGTGGCATGTATATGTGTTCAGGTGCATGCTTCAGGAGGGCATCGAGTACCTGATTCAGCGTGCGTGAAAATACTGGTTGGGAGATGCCATGCATCTGGCCCACAGTATGCTGGTAGGTGCCTGTGGCCAGGAAGTGGAGCACAGTCACCACCTTGAGTAGAGGGGGGATGGCAGTTCTGATGTCTATGAGGCTCACAATATAGTCGTGTATCATGTCCACGATGCTGGTGATGGTATCCCGGTCCAGACGGTACAGGGTGTGTATCTGCTCAGGGGTTAGGTTAAATGGACTGGCTCTGATCCTGGGGATTGGTGGGTGCCTCTGTGGTATGATTAGGTGCTGTGGTGGTGCTTGCTGTGCCTGTCTTGCCCTCCTCCTCCTCCATCTGCGTCTCCTTTGGGCTGCCTGTTGTTGTTGCAGCTGCGCTGCAATCATGTCCTCAAGCCCATGTAATGCTGCTAGTATTGGAACCATCTTGGTGTGGAAAGGGGTGTGTGAAGGGTTGTGGTGTCCTCCTTTTGAGCTGCCACTGTCTCCATTGCCTCCACCTGTGCTGATTGTGTCCACCTGTGGCAGGTGGGAACACTGCTCAGTTCTCTCAACGTGTGGTTCACGATGCCGGTATTTGCACCATGGCGGTAAGGGGTTTTGGGGGTTTTACCATGCCGCTATTGGCATGTCCACTTGCCTTGTGATGCTGTGCTAATAGTGGCATAGCGTAATTTACGGGATGGTGGGTCGCGCGCACGCGGCCTGCCCGCTATTAGTGGCACCGTACTTAGCGGTGCCGCTAATAGCAGTGAGCCGGGTCGTAATTCGCATGGGGATTTAACGTTGCCTGTATTCCATTACCAGTAACGTTAAATCCCTACCGCCTACCATGTAATGAGGCCCTATATCTACCTTTGCTTTCATCGGGTTTTATATTATTTTTGTATGCAAAGTTTTGAGCTATGTGTTATAGGCACATGCTTTCCAAAGTGCTACTCCTGTTCGGATAGTATGTGTCCAGTAAATTGTTTTTTAGAATGTCTTGGCTGTTGGGATCATTTCTGGCAATTGTTTCTATGTCCTCATATGATTTCAGAACTCTTTTTCTAGATTTAGCAGGACCAAGACGTAGTCATACTATGTTGTCTGATTTTCCATACAAAGCAGTACCGGTTAAACTATCTGCTGCTTCATAGGCACCACATTCTCTATGAGAGAGCATTTTTATGGCTGTACAATTTCTGTGATAGTGTTTTGTCTGATGCCAGGTCATCCCAGAGGTCTTGAAGCTCTGTTTTTTCTGCTTTTGTTAAGTAGGCTGTAACATATCGTGCAACAACAGTAGAATTGTCTGCAATGTACTGCACATCTATGTTTGCATTCCATAAGAGGGCAATGATTGCATTGTAATCATTGATATATTTTGATTTGTAAGAGGATTCAATTCAACACTACAGCTAAGTCAATGCCTAGTCTGGGATACTGAATGGAAACCCTTATTGATATATCTTTATGTCCAGTTCATGCGTTCTGGATGACCACCCCTATATAACACCCCTCCCTTGGAATCCCCCTGACCCCACTGAGCCAAGAAGTAGTTCTGTTTTGCAAGTTAAAAGGTTTATTTGATAATTTAAACAATATATATATATATATATCACACTTTATAATAAATTAATAATTGGATATCACACTTAATCTGATCAGTAATCAATAATGGATAGTCTGGCACTAGCACACTTGTGAATAGGAACGGAAGAATAAGGTGGTAGAGAATACTTTATATAAGTTCAGATGGATGTAATGTTGAATGAAAAATGCAATACAGAAAATACTCAATATGATTTCAACAAAACAATGTAATCACTTTTCTCTGGCAATCCCCTCCCCCCCTTTATGCAATGCAAGGAAATGGAAGGAAAGCACACAGTTCTCAGAAATGCAATCAAATGTAATTCAGTTCACCCCAGCAAGCTTAGAGTACAGATCGGAGTTTTAAACACAGGCCCAAAATGCTTTTACATGTGCTGGCAATGAAGTGAAAAATATGCTAAAATGCTTTTATATGTGCTGGCAATGAAGTGAAAAATATGCTAAAAATGGTTTTAATTCCCTTTAGGAGGTTCAGGGTGAGTGAAATATACTTGGGATGAGTTCAGGCTCACTTTAGCAAGGATCTAGGAGTAATTGGCAGGTTAAACAAATTTTTTCTTTAACGGAAGGCAAGCAGCAGCAGATTTTTACACGTGGAGAAACTTGCAAATCGCGGCAAAATGTCAAATCGCGGCCGATTTTTCCGAGTGCACCGGGCGCGATTACAGAGGAACTATAAGGACTAGCAATATCGTTTTGGGGTCCTAGGACAGCCTAGGATCTCAGCTTCCAGATGAAAGTTACTGCAAGTCTCTAGGACAAACGGTCGCGGAGATATGAGCGATTAAATAAAGGTCGTTTTTCAGATTTGAAATTTTAAAGTTCAAAAAGACAAGTGACAGCTAGCAACTAGAAAATGACAGGTGACAGTTAGGAGGCAGTTCTACTTAGATTAAAATAGCTTGAATTATATTATTTTAACTAAGAGATTGGTTCTGCACAGTCTGCTAGGTACTCACACTATATTCTTGAATTAAATGGGCCTCGCCACGGATCTGGTCAGGTTTTAGACTGGACTCTGGTCTGGTCTCTGCACTTCACAGTGATCTGGGTCAGCTCTCTCTCTCTCTGGATTCTGGAGATTGATGGATTTGAAGTCTGGATCTTTCTGCACAGCTTTCTCTAGAGATTGATGGAGGTAAAGTATGGATTTTCCCGGCAGAGCGTCCCGCAGCAAATGGATTTGAAGGTCCCTATCTGTCCTGACTGTCTGCTTTTATGTGTTTTGAAAATGGGTGTGTGTGCAGCATCACTAGAGCCTACCCCTCTACACTTGCCATTGGCCCAATTCTCCCCTCTCCCATGATTGGGGAAGGAACTGTGAGTCAGAGTGATGCTGTAGGTTTTATGGGTCAGAGGATCCTCCCCTGTCAAATTGCACACAATCTATATTTGATAAAAAAAAACATATTTGCACAGGTACACATTCGTTTAAAATTACACGCACCCATCACATATCACAGGAGGTATACCCTGTCCAAATCTGCTCTTCCTGAGAGCTTGCATTCAGAAATGGCAATATTTTGCACTTTTTAACTGGTTTGCAATACCGGACATTACCCCAAATTTACACACATGTGCGCAAGGAGTATGGACATTAATTGATGAAGTGTCAGATTTTTAACATGCATACATTTTGAGTAATATCCTCTTTTCCGCTAAAACCCCCCTGAACATACCACCGGGTCCTAACACGTCTTAAAATGTGGGCAGAAATATCACAAGAATTATGGTATCATTTAAATAATTTTCACAAGTCCGCTCTATGAGTTATTCATCTTTTTCTAAAACTATATTCTGGCTGGCAGGGGTGTGTCTTTTCAGGTCACATGGTACAGAAACAAGTCTTTCCAGTTTCTGCCAAGCTCAGAGACCCTGCCCCTCCCAGCTTCTGCCAAGAGGAAGCTGTTTTACGACATCTGCAATAAACCATCTGCCTGGGTGAAGGGGGTTGCATTGTTCAGAGCTCCTGTATTCTGTGGGGGCTCCCCTTAATTCAATTATCAGAGAGATGGCATATCCTTAGTGTGGCCAGCAGGAAACAGCCAGGCCTGGGAAGTTACTGGTGAATCAAGTTTCACTCCTGATGGGGGTAGTTGCCAGGCAAAATTGGAATCTCTTTAAGCCAGTTTTTAGCCACATGTCATTTCTGTTCCCCAGTTTTCTGCATTCAAATAACTAACAATTTTTTACATATGCAGCTAGAATGCTGATTCTAAATTTAAAACTATGACATTTAAACAATTGCAGCCTATGTGACACTCAAAAGTAGGTCACTCATTTCTTTTAAACATTTAGATTTTTAGTGTCTTTCAGTCCAAATTTACTTAAACTGCTGAAATCCACAGCTCAGCCAGTCTTGTGATGAACATTGTTTTAGGCTCAGCCTCTTTCCAGATTTTGTATGCCCACAAGACTTTATTCTGCCAGATGTCCGCTGGTGTTCAGTGAGATTTTTGGATGTGTTGCATATAGGCATTTTGAGCTGGCATTCAGAGAAACAAAAGGTGATTTTAAAGTGCGGTTTTTCCTTTGGCACACATTTCACTCATGGCACCCCGGCCCATCCTGCTCACACTGGTGGGTGGCAAGTTAGGCAACCATTTTAGTGTGCACAACTGCGCAGTTTTCATAGATTCTGGCGCACATGTGGGCTTTTTCCGCCATCTTGGATTTCCTAAGCCCACAGCACCAAATGTTGTAGCCTAATAGTCCAAACGTGAGTCAGAACACCCAACAAATCCCCCCACGTGACTGCCCTTTGAATTTGAGTCGATGGGGAGTCGGGTGCACAAGGGTTTTGACCCACGCACTGGTCTCTCCGCATAATCTTCTTCCAATTCTGCAAATGGCACAGTTCAGCATCTTTTCCTCCATCCGGTCAGATCGATCGGTTCTCCTCGCCGGTCCTGATGGGAATATTGGGCGGTCCCCTGGGCCCCCTTGCGTCATCCTCCCAGTCTCCGGATCATCCTCCTTGGCCGGTCTCCAGATTTTCTTTCTCCTAGGACGACAAAGGAAGAGCGGCAATACCTACTCATAGACGTCTTTCCACCACTGTTGAGATAGTGGGGCAGCATATGCATTTCATCATAACGAAACATTACATTCTTATTTTGAAAAAAAAAACAGTATAACTAAGAGACAGTTTCATGCAAATCACAATATTTTAGAGACTAGATGTGGTATGTTTTATGGTTGGAACTGAATTAGTCTGAGACAGTACCCGCTAGGATTCCAGAGGATTCCTCCAGTTGTTGCAGAGTGTGCCTGGGATGGCAACATTTCAACTGGTTTATGTGGACCCACTTGTCTTCCCCCGCTGCCAAAGGACCTTTGGGGATGTGGATTTTGTAGGCCACAGGGGAGATTTTGTCTATAATCTCAAAGGGTCCCTTCCATGTAGGCAAAAATTTTCGCTGTTTGGCCTGGTTCCTTTGGAAATTGTATAGATAGACCCGGTCCCCCACCTGATATTCCTTCCTGGAAGTTTTCAGGTCATAGTGGGTCTTCATGCTATCAGCTGATCTTTCTAGATTCCGCTGAGCATAAGCAAAAGCATGTTGAAGGTGTTTCCTTAAATTCTCCACATACTCGTGAGTTGTGGAGGCATTTATTAGTGTCTGCTCTTGGGTCCTGTAGAGCAAATGCTGAGGAAGCACCATCTTGCGTCCAGTCATCAACTCGAATGGTGACATTTTGGTTGCAGATGAAGGGGTAGATCTGATGGCCATTAGGACCAGAGGTAATCGGATATCCCAACTTGGCCCAGAATCTGCCACAAACTTCTTTAATATGCTCACAATGGTTCGGTTATATCTCTCAACTGCCCCAGAAGAAGCTGGCCGGTAAGCAATATGCAACTTCCTTTTGACCCCCAGTATCTCCCACATCTTTGTCATTACTTCACTGGTGAAGTGGCTACCCATGTCTGACTCAATCCTTTGAGGTAGACCAAAACGGGAAAAGATGTGGTTAATCATCAGGGCAGCTGCAGTTTCTGCCTTGCAATTTGGGGCTGGGAGACATTCCACCCACTTGGTAAACAAGCATGTCACAGTCAACATGTACTTATTCCCCCTAGCAGAGCGAATCACGGGGCCTACAAAGTCGATTTGTAAATCTGACCATGGCAGTGTCATCCCCCTCTTTTGGAGAGGCGCACGGTGTGTGAGGGATGTCGGCTGAAATTGTGCACACACAAGACAACCCTTCAAGTATTGGTCGAGGTCCTGCCCCATGTGTGGCCAGTATGCAACCTCTCTTAAGATTTCCAATGTTGTGTGAAACCCCCTATGACCGGCGGTGGCCGCATCATGGGCGTGACTTAACATCAGGCTTCGGAATGAGGTAGGAACCACCCACTGATCGTGGCCAGCTTTGGATTTCCTTACCAGCAACCCGTCTTGGATTCGGAACATTTTTGGACATTTCATCAACACTCTTAGGTCCTCTTTCCCAATATAATCGGTATCCGTCAGGGGAAAGTTCTCAGGGTCCTCAAGGTGTTGGTAAAACTTACCAATAATTGGATCCCCTTTCTGAGCTGTAATTAAATCAGCATCAGGGGTCTCCTTACTCCATTGTGCAATTGAAAGATCATTGCGAGCATTTGTCTGGGACCTAGTGATAGCAGTGACCTGGATTTCCCCCAACAGGGACTCAATCTCAATTAGATCCCCTTGGATGGCCCCGGTTTTGGCCAGCTGATCAGCTAAGTCATTTCCAGTTTTGTCTGGTCCCTCTACTTTGGAATGACCCTTGATCTTTTTCCAATGGATGGTCATCTCATTCGAGGTGACCAGATCATCAATGTTTTGGATCAACTTCCCATGTTTCAAGGGTTTGTTGTTAGCACATAACATGCCTCTGGTTTTCCAATTAACCAGGTGCTCCACGAACCCGTTCCGTACATAATCCGAATCTGTGATTATGACCAGTTCGTGGAGTTGATGCTGGACAGCAGTGAGGATGGCCTGATGCACAGCCATCAATTCTGCCACCTGTCTACTTCGGGGTCCAATTTTGTATCCAGCGGAGGGTTCTGGGGACTCATTCACCCATGCATTCCCTACGCCAGCCACCAGTTCTTTCTCCCCGTCGTTTTCAACATGGTAAGAGCATCCATCCACATATACAGTGGGCATTCCCTCACACTTGTCTTCTTCAAAGACTTTGTGTGGGGAATTAAGGTATGCCTCCGTGTTGTCCTTCATTTTTAGACTTTCGTCCTCGAGACAGTTTTCTCTGGCACAATCATGCAAGTCAGCCAGACCTTGCGCGAGGGGACTCTTCTTGTTTTGGCCATATCTGACCTCCACAGGAAAGCCTTGCATTGACAGAATCCAGGAAGTAATTCGGGAATTACTCACATTTCCGGCCCGGATTCTGTCACTTTGGAGATATTGCATAGGCTGGTGTGGAGTCTCCACTATGATGTGTTCCCCCTGGATAAACGGGCGGTAATTCTTCAATGCCCACACCGTTGCCAGGAGTGCCTTCTCACAATCGTTGAATTTTTCCTCCACAGAGGATAAAGTTTTGCTCGCATAGGAGATTACTTTATTGACCTTGTCATGCTTTTGGTATAATACTGCCGTCAAGCACGTATTAGAGAACCCGTCTCCAGGAAGAACTCCTTGTTTCTGACAGGGTAAGCTAGGCAGGGCGCTTGTGAGAGGCTTCTTTTGAGTTGTCTTACTGCCTCGGCTTGTTCTGGACCCCATTCCCACTTGACCCCCCCCTTCAGGAGATGAATCAGGGGTCTGGTGATCTCTGCGTAGCCCTCAATGAACTTTCTGCTGTAATTAGTCAGTCCAAGGAGGCTCCTTAGTTCCCGCAGAGTTGTGGGGTCTTTCAGTTTCTGAAGTGCTTCCACTTTCTTTTCCTGGGGACAGAGACCCTGAGGAGTAATCTCATGCCCCAAGAAATTAACACGGGTTCTACACCACTGTGCTTTCTGAAAGGAAAGTTTTGCTCCGTCGGCCCTCAACTGGGTCAGAACATAACGGATCTCCGCTATGTGTTCCTCCACAGATGAACTTTTGATGAGGACATCATCTACATAAGCCAGGTTACCCCTCGCACCCAGGTCGAGCATGGCCTTATGTAGGAAAATGTTGAACTCATTTCCGGAGTTGAGGTATCCGAAGGGAGTCCGGGTCCATGTATACTGCTGGCCCCCAAAGGTAAAAGCCAGCTTGTATTGGTCCTCCCTACTGACAGGCACGGTCCAGTATCCATTGGTCAGGTCTATTGCAGTGAATACCTGTGACCCCTGGATCTGGGCCAGCCCTTGGCCAATGTAGGGCAGAGGCCATCGGGAAGTATGGACCCGTTTGTTGAGCTCCCTAAGGTCAGCGCAGAGTCTCCAATGGCCGTTTGGCTTCAATATTCCCAGCACCGGATTATTGAAGGTGCTGTGGACTGGACGGATTATTCCCCGGGACTCAAGGTTCTTAATTATTTCAGTAAGGGACTCCATGGATGCGAGAGGCAAACGATATTGCTTCACAAACACTGGAGTCATGCCAGGGTCCGTGGGGATTGTTGTTGTGTGGATGTCGGTGCGGCCACAGTCATATGAGTCTACCGCAAAGAGATCTTGGAAATCCAAGAAAACTTGTTTCAACTTTTGCTTTTGTTCCAGAGTCATACAGGCATCAGCTAGGTTGACTCTCTCTTCCACCATCTGCCTGAAGCCTGGAAAGACTTCTGGTTTGGCTATCTCTGCGGCCTCCTCCAGCTGGGTGGAGAAGTCCCTGGTCAGACTGCTGATTTGGACCGGAGGCTTCAGGTGGGAAAGGCAGCCCTCATGGACCTGGAAAATCACCTCATCCCTCCTGAAGTCACAAGTCACATCTTCCTTACCATAAGGGCAGGAAGTGTACACCAGGAAGTTCCCCCCATGCCGGGTAAAGATCCTGTCTGGTGTTGCGTTGTCATCACTGTCACTGTCAAAACAGTCCTTGGGGATTGGTCCTAACAGTTCATTACCTAAATCTATGGAAAAATGTCGGTCATCAACCGCCATTCCAATAATGGTGCCTGCGGCTAGAGTAATACTCTTTAAGTCGCTGTTATCCACCTCTATTAGAATGGTGTCATGTTCTATGTTGACTAATGGAGTTGGGTTTACCCCTAACCCTTGCAGTTGGAGAGAAGCATTTAGATGTATGTAAGTATCAGGGTTTTTCAAATGTTGTCCTCTTTTAGCTTTCACTTCCAGGGAGAATTGTCGGGTCCTTTCTGGGATGGTGACTTCCTCTTTGATCTGAATTTCAACTGCATAAGGTAGCAATTGAGCTGACCTAAATGCTTTTTCTGGATCATCAAAGCCCATGGGATTATCCGCTAATCGGGACCAAGCTTTGAAGTTTATTAGGTCCAAACTAATGGCAAAGCGATTGAGAATGTCACTGCCTAAGTAAAAGGCGGCGGGGACGTCTCGCACGACCCAACAATTATGGACTATGCTCTTGTTGCCAATGGAGATTTTGAGCATACACCTGCTTGGCAGGAGATGTTTGGAATTAGGTGCTTCCAGGTCCATTTCCGATTTGTCTATCAGTTTGAAGGTGGAAATGGCTGGATCTTTTGGGAGTTGGCGAAACATGGCTTCGCTGATTAAGCTCTTACCATTGTTCACGCACACTCGAGCGAGAACAGAGTCCTTCCCATCATTTAACTGAACAGGGATGAACAACTGCTCTCCAATTTGCTGAATCTCAGCCAGGCTCTGAGCTGATTTCACATCTTTCTGGACTATAGGAGTGGGAGTTTCTGATTGTGGATTAGTAAAGAATTTCAGGGTGTTTCCTTCCAGTGTGGAATACCACCTTAGACTGGAAGGAAGGTTGATTTTCAGAAATAGAGAGGACCCTCCATCACCAGTCTGAGGTCCTACTGCTATTACTGTCGCGCCAGGAATTTGGCTATTCTGGAAGTGAAATTCTACTTGGTCAGATTTTTGTTCAACCATGTGGCAGGTGCCGTTTAAACTAACATGGTTGACACTCTGTTTTAATTTTATTGGTCGGTTAGTCTGGGTCCAGAGGACCTTGTTTACGCAATCTATTAGGGGTGACAACCTTCTCAGGAGGTCATTCCCTAGTAAACAAGGGGTGCCCTCTGGAGTCACAACTATGACCGGGTGTTTCAACTTGTGTCGCCCAATTTTAATGTCCAAGTCTGCCGTCCCCTCGACGGGAATTTCCTTCCCGTCAAAGTTCTGCAGTTGTCCAGGAAGAGAGGTGAGAGAAATTTGGTAATTCTCTCCCCTTCCTGCATTCAGTTCGTCGAAGGCCCTTCTGGACAGAAGGGTAGCTTGAGATCCAGTGTCCACCAGTGCCAAAATTGTACCCTGCCCCTGTACTTGTACCGGGGCATAATATCTTCCCTCCTTCTCCTCAAGGGGGCACAGATAATGTACATTTTTGGAAAACTGGTGGGCTAACTTTCTGGTTTTGGACATCGCTAGCGAAGAGTTTTGGGCAGAATTCTGTGGAGAGCCTTGGGAATCTGAAAGAAAAAGTTGGCAACTGGAGATCAGAGCCATTGTGGGTTCCCCTGGCTCCGGTTCCGGGCCGCCCCCCCCCTTTTGGAGGCAGTCATCAGGATGGGTTTGAACCAGGGGATTTTCTTGCGGTTGGTTCTGGGATGAGATGGTGGGCGGCGGTAGCTCAGTCTCCACATCTCCCCAGTCTGGATTTGCATCCCTAGGGACCCATTTTTCTTTGGGAGGAGTTCCCCCCTCTCTGAAGGAGAAGATCCTTTTCCCACGATCCTCTGAGGATCCCTCTCCCTCAAATTGGAAGATCTGTACCTCCTCCTCAAACTGAGTCTGTTTGGGTCTTTTGTTTCTCCTACCCCCCCTCTGCTCCTTAGGAGGCAGACTTTCAGGGGCAAGAGATTTTGTTTCCGGTTCCTGGGTTTCCAGGGGCTGTTTACAAGTGAGGAAGGAAGCTTCCTCCAAGGCTTTACACCCCCCTTCCCCTTGTGCCTCCTCCCTGGGAACCGGTGAGTTATCGGGGTGCTGCCCCCGTCATTGTTCTGGAGTACCAGGTCCAGGGTTGGGTGCGTTCTGCGCCGGCATGCCGATCTGAGGGTTCTGCTGAGCCCTCAGTATGTGACCCCGATCCCGCGCCATGTTTTGAACCTGGCGCTCTAACTGGGAAACCCGCTGATACGGGGCCCTGTTTTCTCCCCTGGGCTGATCCCGGGAAGGGTAGCTATCCCTTCTTTGGTAGTACCCCTGGTTGGGAAGATTTGGATACCCCTCCACCCTTGGCCTCCCCTCTCCCGGATTAGGTTGTCTGGGCTCAGGGAATTGGGGAAAGAAGGATGGATGATTTTGGGGTTGGAAATTGGGTGGATACCTGGGGAAAAAGTTCTGCCCAGGATTTGGAGAACTTCTGCCCTCCTGTGGGAAGTTGGGAGGGAAGTTCTCTGGGTTAGGTGCTTGGCTGGATCCCCCCCCTTGGGCTGGAGGAGTCCACACATAACCCAGGATGGGTCTGTTTCCCTTGTAACGGGGGCTTACATAATCAGGAGAGCGAGGGACCCCATTTGTGGGGCTGCCTCCCTGGCTCCCTGTCTGTGACTGGCCCGAGGACCTTCTGGGCCTAGCATTATTAGGTGCAGGTAGGTTTTTAGGCCCCCCCATCTCCAACTCTAAAACGGGGGTGACCTTTACCTCTGCCACCTTGGCAGCAGCAGGGGTGTTGTTGGCTTTGGGGTTTTTGGGCGCATTATTTTTATTTTCTATTGGCTTCTGCACCTCATAGATCCGGGTCGCCTGTTCAATGACCCATTCTAAAGATCTTTTCTCGTGAAAATCCCTCACGAGCTGGGTCATTATGTATTTGGGCAAGGCATGGAAAAACGTATTAATAAATTCTCTGCTATCCGTGCGCACCCTTCTTGTGGTCTGTGCAAAAGCAGGCTTTAACTCCTGCACAAATTCTTGTGGGGCCTGATCCTCCCCACATTGTAAATTGTAGGCTGCCTTGCGAGCCTCTTGGGGATTTCTGTGAATAGAAAAATGTTTTAATATGGCCGCCCTATAGGTGGACCACCTGGAATGATTTTGGTCCTCCAGCCCTGCAAAGAAACTGGAGTACTCTGGGGAGAATGTCCACTTTACATATTGGATACAGCTTTGGCTGTCCTTCAAATGAAAAGCCTCCATCATTTGCTCATAGAGCTCCAAGTGTTCCCAAACAGAGTACTTGGCGTTCTTGTGATAAGGCGTGATGACACTCCTTATTGCCTTTATTTGCTTCAATGGGTCCTTAAGCAAGGCCCTTTTTGCCTTATTGGCCTTTTTGGTTCGGGTAACCCTGGTCCATTCATCTTCTGACTCAGAGGCACTGCTCCCAGAGGTTCCCGTCTGTTCTTCCAGGTTTTCCCGGATTCTGCGAGCCTGGGAATGGCTGGCAGAATGTGGGGACCTGGTCTCCTGTGTCCTGTACCGCTCAGAGGAGTCTTCAGATCCCTCCTTGCTGCCAGGATTTGATGGGTACCCCCCCACTGACCTAACTGGGCAGAGGTTTTCAGGATGCCCTTAATGGGCCTACTCACCTGGGGTTCCCCATCAAATTGCACTGTGCTTGGGTGCCCATACCCGGATGCCCGCCCATCCATCCTGGCCTATGAGCCCCATGCTTCTGGCTGGATAGTAATCTGCCATCCCTGTGGCCCTGTGCTCATGTGCGCCAGGGGACATGGGGGTGGCAGAGTCTAGGGACTGAGAGAAATAAAGGCCTCTGGTACTAGGGCTCCTGGGGTTATGCTCAGGAGTTTCTCTTTCCCAGCGAACCTCATCTCTATCCGCCCCTGCTCCCTGTTGCAATGCAAGAGCCTGCGCCTTCAGTTCCTCAGTTAAGGCCTTACTAGACTCTATCAGTCTCTCCTGCATCGCTACCTGTTTTTGGAGTCTATCATTGTGCTGGCAGAGAGCCTCATTCTCTCTCTGCGTTTCCTGATTGGTCCTGGAGCACTGGGCCAGTCTTTGCTGCAGGAGGGTTACCTCCTGAGCTGTGTCCCTATTGGCCTGCTCCTGTCTTGCCAGAGCCTCCTCCACCCTCCTGGTGTGCTCTAGCAAGTCCTGGTGTTCTTTTTGGAGGTCACCCAGTCCCTGGTGGGCCAGGTGATTTTCTTCTGTTTTTCTTTTTAAATGGCAGACTTCCTGGCCTAAGGCGTCTCTTTCCTGGCTGAGAGCCTGCATTTGTGCCGCCAGGTCGTCCCTCTGCCTTTGAAAGGCACCAGCTTTCTGGCGTTCTTCATCAAACTCTGCCTGGGTATCCAGGTCTTTCAAAATCAGCTTGTTGCTCTCTGCCTTCACTCTATCTAGATGACTTTGCAGGGTGGCTACCTGCTCCGTGCATGCCCTGTTAAAGTCTAATTGTTGCTCCAGCTTTTTCTGGCTCTGCAGCAGGGAGTCCAAACCTTCTTGGTACTCCTTCTGCAAGGCCAGAAATCTGGTATCCTGGTCAGCCTTTTCCTGTTGCAGGATGTCCATATCCCTCTTTATTTTAATGATGTGCTGTCTACTCTCATTTTCTGACTCCTGGCTCCCCTGCAGCCTCTGCTCAGAAGAGACCAGGTCAGATCGGACCTTCTCTAACGCCATCTGTCGCTTATTCGCCAGATCTTGGCTTTCAGTACATTTATCCTGCATGCCTCCCATATATAGGTACAGGTATGCGGCTATCCTAACCATCTTGTCTTGTTCATCCTTAGCTTTAGGAGCCATGTATAGTTCACTCAGGGCCACATGTAGGGGACCCTGATCTCCCCATATATCTGACCCTGTTTCAGTGACCTGTTGCGTGATGGCCTGCAACCAGACCATGCGGTCCTGGTGAGTCCACTCACCTCTCACAAATAACTTATGTAAGAAGTGCTCTCTGGCTATTTTCATGTCTAGTAAGGTCGTCATTCTAGAGATTGGTCTCTGTCCTGACTTACAGAAATTAGTATTTTATTTTTGCAAAACAGACCTTTTTCTTAGAGCGTTCCTTTGAGGAGTGCTTTACAGCGTAACACAGCGTGGTGATCCGACCGGATATGTGTATCTGGTCAGCTGGCACGCTGTATTAATCTGCACAAGTGATAGATCTAATCCAAACGTCCGGCACGAGCTCCCAATTTGTAAGAGGATTCAATTCAACACTACAGCTAAGTCAATGCCTAGTCTGGGATACTGAATGGAAACCCTTATTGATATATCTTTATGTCCAGTTCATGTGTTCTGGATGACTACCCCTATATAACACCCCTCCCTTGGAATCCCCCTGACCCCACTGAGCCAAGAAGTAGTTCTGTTTTGCAAGTTAAAAGGTTTATTTGATAATTTAAACAATATATATATATATATCACACTTTATAATAAATTAATAATTGGATATCACACTTAATCTGATCAGTAATCAATAATGGATAGTGTGGCACTAGCACACTTGTGAATAGGAACGGAAGAATAAGGTGGTAGAGAATACTTTATATAAGTTCAGATGGATGTAATGTTGAATGAAAAATGCAATACAGAAAATACTCAATATGATTTCAACAAAACAATGTAATCACTTTTCTCTGGCAATCCCCTCCCCCCCTTTATGCAATGCAAGGAAATGGAAGGAAAGCACACAGTTCTCAGAAATGCAATCAAATGTAATTCAGTTCACCCCAGCAAGCTTAGAGTACAGATCGGAGTTTTAAACACAGGCCCAAAATGCTTTTACATGTGCTGGCAATGAAGTGAAAAATATGCTAAAATGCTTTTATATGTGCTGGCAATGAAGTGAAAAATATGCTAAAAATGGTTTTAATTCCCGTTAGGAGGTTCAGGGTGAGTGAAATATACTTGGGATGAGCAGCAGCAGATTTTTACACGTGGAGAAACTTGCAAATCGCGGCAAAATGTCAAATCGCGGCAGATTTTTCCGAGTGCGCCGGGCGCGATTACAGAAAAACTATAAGGACTAGCAATATCGTTTTGGGGTCATAGGACAGCCTAGGATCTCAGCTTCCAGATGAAAGTTACTGCAAGTCTCTAGGACAAACGGTCACGGAGATATGAGCGATTAAATAAAGGTCGTTTTTCAGATCTGAAATTTTAAAGTTCAAAAAGACAAGTGACAGCTAGCAACTAGAAAATGACAGGTGACAGTTAGGAGGCAGTTCTACTTAGATTAAAATAGCTTGAATTATATTATTTTAACTAAGAGATTGGTTCTGCACAGTCTGCTAGGTACTCACACTATATTCTTGAATTAAATGGGCCTCGCCACGGATCTGGTCAGGTTTTAGACTGGACTCTGGTCTGGTCTCTGCACTTCACAGTGATCTGGGTCAGCTCTCTCTCTCTCTGGATTCTGGAGATTGATGGATTTGAAGTCTGGATCTTTCTGCACAGCTTTCTCTAGAGATTGATGGAGGTAAAGTATGGATTTTCCCGGCAGAGCGTCCCGCAGCAAATGGATTTGAAGGTCCCTATCTGTCCTGACTGTCTGCTTTTATGTGTTTTGAAAATGGGTGTGTGTGCAGCATCACTAGACCCTACCCCTCTACACTTGCCATTGGCCCAATTCTCCCCTCTCCCATGATTGGGGAAGGAACTGTGAGTCAGAGTGATGCTGTAGGTTTTATGGGTCAGAGGATCCTCCCCTGTCAAATTGCACACAATCTATATTTGATAAAAAAAAACATATTTGCACAGGTACACATTCGTTTAAAATTACACGCACCCATCACATATCACAGGAGGTATACCCTGTCCAAATCTGCTCTTCCTGAGAGCTTGCATTCAGAAATGGCAATATTTTGCACTTTTTAACTGGTTTGCAATACCGGACATTACCCCAAATTTACACACATGTGCGCAAGGAGTATGGACATTAATTGATGAAGTGTCAGATTTTTAACATGCATACATTTTGAGTAATATCCTCTTTTCCGCTAAAACCCCCCTGAACATACCACCGGGTCCTAACACGTCTTAAAATGTGGGCAGAAAAATCACAAGAATTATGGTATCATTTAAATAATTTTCACAAGTCCGCTCTATGAGTTATTCATCTTTTTCTAAAACCATATTCTGGCTGGCAGGGGTGTGTCTTTTCAGGTCACATGGTACAGAAACAAGTCTTTCCAGTTTCTGCCAAGCTCAGAGACCCTGCCCCTCCCAGCTTCTGCCAAGAGGAAGCTGTTTTACGACATCTGCAATAAACCATCTGCCTGGGTGAAGGGGGTTGCATTGTTCAGAGCTCCTGTATTCTGTGGGGGCTCCCCTTAATTCAATTATCAGAGAGATGGCATATCCTTAGTGTGGCCAGCAGGAAACAGCCAGGCCTGGGAAGTTACTGGTGAATCAAGTTTCACTCCTGATGGGGGTAGTTGCCAGGCAAAATTGGAATCTCTTTAAGCCAGTTTTTAGCCACATGTCATTTCTGTTCCCCAGTTTTCTGCATTCAAATAACTAACAATTTTTTACATATGCAGCTAGAATGCTGATTCTAAGTTTAAAACTATGACATTTAAACAATTGCAGCCTATGTGACACTCAAAAGTTGGTCACTCATTTCTTTTAAACATTTAGATTTTTAGTGTCTTTCAGTCCAAATTTACTTGAACTGCTGAAATCCACAGCTCAGCCAGTCTTGTGATGAACATTGTTTTAGGCTCAGCCTCTTTCCAGATTTTTTATGCCCACAAGACTTTATTCTGCCAGATGTCCGCTGGTGTTCAGTGAGATTTTTGGATGTGTTGCAAATAGGCATTTTGAGCTGGCATTCAGAGAAACAAAAGGTGATTTTAAAGTGCGGTTTTTCCTTTGGCACACATTTCACTCATGGCACCCCGGCCCATCCTGCTCACACTGGTGGGTGGCAAGTTAGGCAACCATTTTAGTGTGCACAACTGCGCGGTTTTCATAGATTCTGGCGCACATGTGGGCTTTTTCGGCCATCTTGGATTTCCTAAGCCCACAGCACCAAATGTTGTAGCCTAATAGTCCACACGTGGATCAGAACACCCAACAAATCCCCCCACGTGACTGCCCTTTGAATTTGAGTCGATGGGGAGTCGGGTGCACAAGGGTTTTGACCCACGCACTGGTCTCTCCGCATAATCTTCTTCCAATTCTGCAAATGGCACAGTTCAGCATCTTTTCCTCCATCCGGTCGGATCGATCGGTTCTCCTCGCCGGTCCTGATGGGAATATTGGGCGGTCCCCTGGGCCCCCTTGCGTCATCCTCCCAGTCTCCGGATCATCCTCCTTGGCCGGTCTCCAGATTTTCTTTCTCCTAGGACGACAAAGGAAGAGCGGCAATACCTACTCATAGACGTCTTTCCACCACTGTTGAGATAGTGGGGCAGCATATGCATTTCATCATAACGAAACATTACATTCTTATTTTGAAAAAAAAACAGTATAACTAAGAGACAGTTTCATGCAAATCACAATATTTTAGAGACTAGATGTGGTATGTTTTATGGTTGGAACTGAATTAGTCTGAGACAGTACCCGCTAGGATTCCAGAGGATTCCTCCAGTTGTTGCAGAGTGTGCCTGGGATGGCAACATTTCAACTGGTTTATGTGGACCCACTTGTCTTCCCCCGCTGCCAAAGGACCTTTGGGGATGTGGATTTTGTAGGCCACAGGGGAGATTTTGTCTATAATCTCAAAGGGTCCCTTCCATGTAGGCAAAAATTTTCGCTGTTTGGCCTGGTTCCTTTGGAAATTGTATAGATAGACCCGGTCCCCCACCTGATATTCCTTCCTGGAAGTTTTCAGGTCATAGTGGGTCTTCATGCTATCAGCTGATCTTTCTAGATTCCGCTGAGCATAAGAAAAAGCATGTTGAAGGTGTTTCCTTAAATTCTCCACATACTCGTGAGTTGTGGAGGCATTTATTAGTGTCTGCTCTTGGGTCCTGTAGAGCAAATGCTGAGGAAGCACCATCTTGCGTCCAGTCATCAACTCGAATGGTGACATTTTGGTTGCAGATGAAGGGGTAGATCTGATGGCCATTAGGACCAGAGGTAATCGGATATCCCAACTTGGCCCAGAATCTGCCACAAACTTCTTTAATATGCTCACAATGGTTCGGTTATATCTCTCAACTGCCCCAGAAGAAGCTGGCCGGTAAGCAATATGCAACTTCCTTTTGACCCCCAGTATCTCCCACATCTTTGTCATTACTTCACTGGTGAAGTGGCTACCCATGTCTGACTCAATCCTTTGAGGTAGACCAAAACGGGAAAAGATGTGGTTAATCATCAGGGCAGCTGCAGTTTCTGCCTTGCAATTTGGGGCTGGGAGACATTCCACCCACTTGGTAAACAAGCATGTCACAGTCAACATGTACTTATTCCCCCTAGCAGAGCGAATCACGGGGCCTACAAAGTCGATTTGTAAATCTGACCATGGCAGTGTCATCCCCCTCTTTTGGAGAGGCGCACGGTGTGTGAGGGATGTCGGCTGAAATTGTGCACACACAAGACAACCCTTCAAGTATTGGTCGAGGTCCTGCCCCATGTGTGGCCAGTATGCAACCTCTCTTAAGATTTCCAATGTTGTGTGAAACCCCCTATGACCGGCGGTGGCCGCATCATGGGCGTGACTTAACATCAGGCTTCGGAATGAGGTAGGAACCACCCACTGATCGTGGCCAGCTTTGGATTTCCTTACCAGCAACCCGTCTTGGATTCGGAACATTTTTGGACATTTCATCAACACTCTTAGGTCCTCTTTCCCAATATAATCGGTATCCGTCAGGGGAAAGTTCTCAGGGTCCTCAAGGTGTTGGTAAAACTTACCAATAATTGGATCCCCTTTCTGAGCTGTAATTAAATCAGCATCAGGGGTCTCCTTACTCCATTGTGCAATTGAAAGATCATTGCGAGCATTTGTCTGGGACCTAGTGATAGCAGTGACCTGGATTTCCCCCAACAGGGACTCAATCTCAATTAGATCCCCTTGGATGGCCCCGGTTTTGGCCAGCTGATCAGCTAAGTCATTTCCAGTTTTGTCTGGTCCCTCTACTTTGGAATGACCCTTGATCTTTTTCCAATGGATGGTCATCTCATTCGAGGTGACCAGATCATCAATGTTTTGGATCAACTTCCCATGTTTCAAGGGTTTGTTGTTAGCACATAACATGCCTCTGGTTTTCCAATTAACCAGGTGCTCCACGAACCCGTTCCGTACATAATCCGAATCTGTGATTATGACCAGTTCGTGGAGTTGATGCTGGACAGCAGTGAGGATGGCCTGATGCACAGCCATCAATTCTGCCACCTGTCAACTTCGGGGTCCAATTTTGTATCCAGCGGAGGGTTCTGGGGACTCATTCACCCATGCATTCCCTACGCCAGCCACCAGTTCTTTCTCCCCGTCGTTTTCAACATGGTAAGAGCATCCATCCACATATACAGTGGGCATTCCCTCACACTTGTCTTCTTCAAAGACTTTGTGTGGGGAATTAAGGTATGCCTCCGTGTTGTCCTTCATTTTTAGACTTTCGTCCTCGAGACAGTTTTCTCTGGCACAATCATGCAAGTCAGCCAGACCTTGCGCGAGGGGACTCTTCTTGTTTTGGCCATATCTGACCTCCACAGGAAAGCCTTGCATTGACAGAATCCAGGAAGTAATTCGGGAATTACTCACATTTCCGGCCCGGATTCTGTCACTTTGGAGATATTGCATAGGCTGGTGTGGAGTCTCCACTATGATGTGTTCCCCCTGGATAAACGGGCGGTAATTCTTCAATGCCCACACCGTTGCCAGGAGTGCCTTCTCACAATCGTTGAATTTTTCCTCCACAGAGGATAAAGTTTTGCTCGCATAGGAGATTACTTTATTGACCTTGTCATGCTTTTGGTATAATACTGCCGTCAAGCACGTATTAGAGAACCCGTCTCCAGGAAGAACTCCTTGTTTCTGACAGGGTAAGCTAGGCAGGGCGCTTGTGAGAGGCTTCTTTTGAGTTGTCTTACTGCCTCGGCTTGTTCTGGACCCCATTCCCACTTGACCCCCCCCTTCAGGAGATGAATCAGGGGTCTGGTGATCTCTGCGTAGCCCTCAATGAACTTTCTGCTGTAATTAGTCAGTCCAAGGAAGCTCCTTAGTTCCCGCAGAGTTGTGGGGTCTTTCAGTTTCTGAAGTGCTTCCACTTTCTTTTCCTGGGGACAGAGACCCTGAGGAGTAATCTCATGCCCCAAGAAATTAACACAGGTTCTACACCACTGTGCTTTCCGAAAGGAAAGTTTTGCTCCGTCGGCCCTCAACTGGGTCAGAACATAACGGATCTCCGCTATGTGTTCCTCCACAGATGAACTTTTGATGAGGACATCATCTACATAACCCAGGTTACCCCTCGCACCCAGGTCGGGCATGGCCTTATGTAGGAAAATGTTGAACTCATTTCCGGAGTTGAGGTATCCGAAGGGAGTCCGGGTCCATGTATACTGCTGGTCCCCAAAGGTAAAAGCCAGCTTGTATTGGTCCTCCCTACTGACAGGCACAGTCCAGTATCCATTGGTCAGGTCTATTGCAGTGAATACCTGTGACCCCTGGATCTGGGCCAGCCCTTGGCCAATGTAGGGCAGAGGCCATCGGGAAGTATGGACCCGTTTGTTGAGCTCCCTAAGGTCAGCGCAGAGTCTCCAATGGCCGTTTGGCTTCAATATTCCCAGCACCGGATTATTGAAGGTGCTGTGGACTGGACGGATTATTCCCCGGGACTCAAGGTTCTTAATTATTTCAGTAAGGGACTCCATGGATGCGAGAGGCAAACGATATTGCTTCACAAACACTGGAGTCATGCCAGGGTCCGTGGGGATTGTTGTTGTGTGGATGTCGGTGCGGCCACAGTCATATGAGTCTACCGCAAAGAGATCTTGGAAATCCAAGAAAACTTGTTTCAACTTTTGCTTTTGTTCCAGAGTCATACAGGCATCAGCTAGGTTGACTCTCTCTTCCACCATCTGCCTGAAGCCTGGAAAGACTTCTGGTTTGGCTATCTCTGCGGCCTCCTCCAGCTGGGTGGAGAAGTCCCTGGTCAGACTGCTGATTTGGACCGGAGGCTTCAGGTGGGAAAGGCAGCCCTCATGGACCTGGAAAATCACCTCATCCCTCCTGAAGTCACAAGTCACATCTTCCTTACCATAAGGGCAGGAAGTGTACACCAGGAAGTTCCCCCCATGCCGGGTAAAGATCCTGTCTGGTGTTGCGTTGTCATCACTGTCACTGTCAAAACAGTCCTTGGGGATTGGTCCTAACAGTTCATTACCTAAATCTATGGAAAAATGTCGGTCATCAACCGCCATTCCAATAATGGTGCCTGCGGCTAGAGTAATACTCTTTAAGTCGCTGTTATCCACCTCTATTAGAATGGTGTCATGTTCTATGTTGACTAATGGAGTTGGGTTTACCCCTAACCCTTGCAGTTGGAGAGAAGCATTTAGATGTATGTAAGTATCAGGGTTTTTCAAATGTTGTCCTCTTTTAGCTTTCACTTCCAGGGAGAATTGTCGGGTCCTTTCTGGGATGGTGACTTCCTCTTTGATCTGAATTTCAACTGCATAAGGTAGCAATTGAGCTGACCTAAATGCTTTTTCTGGATCATCAAAGCCCATGGGATTATCCGCTAATCGGGACCAAGCTTTGAAGTTTATTAGGTCCAAACTAATGGCAAAGCGATTGAGAATGTCACTGCCTAAGTAAAAGGCGGCAGGGACGTCTCGCACGACCCAACAATTATGGACTATGCTCTTGTTGCCAATGGAGATTTTGAGCATACACCTGCTTGGCAGGAGATGTTTGGAATTAGGTGCTTCCAGGTCCATTTCCCATTTGTCTATCAGTTTGAAGGTGGAAATGGCTGGATCTTTTGGGAGTTGGCGAAACATGGCTTCGCTGATGAAGCTCTTACCATTGTTCACGCACACTCGAGCGAGAACAGAGTCCTTCCCATCATTTAACTGAACAGGGATGAACAACTGCTCTCCAATTTGCTGAATATCAGCCAGGCTCTGAGCTGATTTCACATCTTTCTGGACTATAGGAGTGGGAGTTTCTGATTGTGGATTAGTAAAGAATTTCAGGGTGTTTCCTTCCAGTGTGGAATACCACCTTAGACTGGAAGGAAGGTTGATTTTCAGAAATAGAGAGGACCCTCCATCACCAGTCTGTTGTCCTACTGCTATTACTGTCGCGCCAGGAATTTGGCTATTCTGGAAGTGAAATTCTACTTGGTCAGATTTTTGTTCAACCATGTGGCAGGTGCCGTTTAAACTAACATGGTTGACACTCTGTTTTAATTTTATTGGTCGGTTAGTCTGGGTCCAGAGGACCTTGTTTACGCAATCTATTAGGGGTGACAACCTTCTCAGGAGGTCATTCCCTAGTAAACAAGGGGTGCCCTCTGGAGTCACAACTATGACCGGGTGTTTCAACTTGTGTCGCCCAATTTTAATGTCCAAGTCTGCCGTCCCCTCGACGGGAATTTCCTTCCCGTCAAAGTTCTGCAGTTGTCCAGGAAGAGAGGTGAGAGAAATTTGGTAATTCTCTCCCCTTCCTGCATTCAGTTCGTCGAAGGCCCGTCTGGACAGAAGGGTAGCTTGAGATCCAGTGTCCACCAGTGCCAAAATTGTACCCTGCCCCTGTACTTGTACCGGGGCATAATATCTTCCCTCCTTCTCCTCAAGGGGGCACAGATAATGCACATTTTTGGACAACTGGTGGGCTAACTTTCTGGTTTTGGACATCGCTAGCGAAGAGATTTGGGCAGAATTCTGTGGAGAGCCTTGGGAATCTGAAAGAAAAAGTTGGCAACTGGAGATCAGAGCCATTGTGGGTTCCCCTGGCTCCGGTTCCGGGCCGCCCCCCCCCTTTTGGAGGCAGTCATCAGGATGGGTTTGAACCAGGGGATTTTCTTGCGGTTGGTTCTGGGATGAGATGGTGGGCGGCGCTCAGTCTCCACATCTCCCCAGTCTGGATTTGCATCCCTAGGGACCCATTTTTCTTTGGGAGGAGTTCCCCCCTCTCTGAAGGAGAAGATCCTTTTCCCAGGATCCTCTGAGGATCCCTCTCCCTCAAATTGGAAGATCTGTACCTCCTCCTCAAACTGAGTCTGTTTGGGTCTTTTGTTTCTCCTACCCCCCCTCTGCTCCTTAGGAGGCAGACTTTCAGGGGCAAGAGATTTTGTTTCCGGTTCCTGGGTTTCCAGGGGCTGTTTACAAGTGAGGAAGGAAGCTTCCTCCAAGGCTTTACACCCCCCTTCCCCTTGTGCCTCCTCCCTGGGAACCGGTGAGTTATCGGGGTGCTGCCCCCGTCATTGTTCTGGAGCACCAGGTCCAGGGTTGGGTGCGTTCTGCGCCGGCATGCCGATCTGAGGGTTCTGCTGAGCCCTCAGTATGTGACCCCGATCCCGCGCCATGTTTTGAACCTGGCGCTCTAACTGGGAAACCCGCTCAGGCTGATACGGGGCCCTGTTTTCTCCCCTGGGCTGATCCCGGGAAAGGTAGCTATCCCTTCTTTGGTAGTACCCCTGGTTGGGAAGAGTTGGATACCCCTCCACCCTTGGCCTCCCCTCTCCCGGATTAGGTTGTCTGGGCTCAGGGAATTGGGGAAAGAAGGATGGATGATTTTGGGGTTGGAAATTGGGTGGATACCTCGGGAAAAAGTTCTGCTCAGGATTTGGAGAATTTCTGCCCTCCTGTGGGAAGTTGGGAGGGAAGTTCCCTGGGTTAGGTGCTTGGCTGGATCCCCCCCCTTGGGCTGGAGGAGTCCACACATAACCCAGGATGGGTCTGTTTCCCTTGTAACGGGGGCTTACATAATCAGGAGAGCGAGGGACCCCATTTGTGGGGCTGCCTCCCTGGCTCCCTGTCTGTGACTGGCCCGAGGACCTTCTGGGCCTAGCATTATTAGGTGCAGGTAGGTTTTTAGGCCCCCCCATCTCCAACTCTAAAACGGGGGTGACCTTTACCTCTGCCACCTTGGCAGCAGCAGGGGTGTTGTTGGCTTTGGGGTTTTTGGGCGCATTATTTTTATTTTCTATTGGCTTCTGCACCTCATAGATCCGGGTCGCCTGTTCAATGACCCATTCTAAAGATCTTTTCTCATGAAAATCCCTCACGAGCTGGGTCATTATGTATTTGGGCAAGGCATGGAAAAACGTATTAATAAATTCTCTGCTATCCGTGCGCACCCTTCTTGTGGTCTGTGCAAAAGCACGCTTTAACTCCTGCACAAATTCTTGTGGGGCCTGATCCTCCCCACATTGTAAATTGTAGGCTGCCTTGCGAGCCTCTTGGGGATTTCTGTGAACAGAAAAATGTTTTAATATGGCCGCCCTATAGGTGGACTACCTGGAATGATTTTGGTCCTCCAGCCCTGCAAAGAAACTGGAGTACTCTGGGGAGAATGTCCACTTTACATATTGGATACAGCTTTGGCTGTCCTTCAAATGAAAAGTCTCCATCATTTGCTCATAGAGCTCCAAGTGTTCCCAAACAGAGTACTTGGCGTTCTTGTGATAAGGCATGATGACACTCCTTATTGCCTTTATTTGCTTCAATGGGTCCTTAAGCAAGGCCCTTTTTGCCTTATTGGCCTTTTTGGTTCGGGTAACCCTGGTCCATTCATCTTCTGACTCAGAGGCACTGCTCCCAGAGGTTCCCGTCTGTTCTTCCAGGTTTTCCCGGATTCTGCGAGCCTGGGAATGGCTGGCAGAATGTGGGGACCTGGTCTCCTGTGTCCTGTACCGCTCAGAGGAGTCTTCAGATCCCTCCTTGCTGCCAGGATTTGATGGGGACCCCCCACTGACCTAACTGGGCAGAGGTTTTCAGGATGCCCTTAATTGGCCTACTCACGTGGGGTTCCCCATCAAATTGCACTGTGCTTGGGTGCCCATACCCGGATGCCCGCCCATCCATTCCTGGGAGGTACTGGCCTATGAGCCCCATGCTTCTGGCTGGATAGTAATCTGCCATCCCTGTGGCCCTGTGCTCATGTGCGCCAGGGGACATGGGGGTGGCAGAGTCTAGGGACTGAGAGAAATAAAGGCCTCTGGTACTAGGGCTCCTGGGGTTATGCTCAGGAGTTTCTCTTTCCCAGCGAACCTCATCTCTATCCGCCCCTGCTCCCTGTTGCAATGCAAGAGCCTGCGCCTTCAGTTCCTCAGTTAAGGCCTTACTAGACTCTATCAGTCTCTCCTGCATCGCTACCTGTTGTTGGAGTCTATCATTGTGCTGGCAGAGAGCCTCATTCTCTCTCTGCGTTTCCTGATTGGTCCTGGAGCACTGGGCCAGTCTTTGCTGCAGGAGGGTTACCTCCTGAGCTGTGTCCCTATTGGCCTGCTCCTGTCTTGCCAGAGCCTCCTCCACCCTCCTGGTGTGCTCTAGCAAGTCCTGGTGTTCTTTTTGGAGGTCACCCAGTCCCTGGTGGGCCAGGTGATTTTCTTCTGTTTTTCTTTTTAAATGGCAGACTTCCTGGCCTAAGGCGTCTCTTTCCTGGCTAAGAGCCTGCATTTGTGCCGCCAGGTCGTCCCTCTGCCTTTGAAAGGCACCAGCTTTCTGGCGTTCTTCATCAAACTCTGCCTGGGTATCCAGGTCTTTCAAAATCAGCTTGTTGCTCTCTGCCTTCACTCTATCTAGATGACTTTGCAGGGTGGCTACCTGCTCCGTGCATGCCCTGTTAAAGTCTAATTGTTGCTCCAGCTTTTTCTGGCTCTGCAGCAGGGAGTCCAAACCTTCTTGGTACTCCTTCTGCAAGGCCAGAAATCTGGTATCCTGGTCAGCCTTTTCCTGTTGCAGGATGTCCATATCCCTCTTTATTTTAATGATGTGCTGTCTACTCTCATTTTCTGACTCCTGGCTCCCCTGCAGCCTCTGCTCAGAAGAGACCAGGTCAGATCGGACCTTCTCTAACGCCATCTGTCGCTTATTCGCCAGATCTTGGCTTTCAGTACATTTATCCTGCATGCCTCCCATATATAGGTACAGGTATGCAGCTATCCTAACCATCTTGTCTTGTTCATCCTTAGCTTTAGGAGCCATGTATAGTTCACTCAGGGCCACATGTAGGGGACCCTGATCTCCCCATATATCTGACCCTGTTTCAGTGACCTGTTGCGTGATGGCCTGCAACCAGACCATGCGGTCCTGGTGAGTCCACTCACCTCTCACAAATAACTTATGTAAGAAGTGCTCTCTGGCTATTTTCATGTCTACTAAGGTCGTCATTCTAGAGATTGGTCTCTGTCCTGACTTACAGAAATTAGTATTTTATTTTTGCAAAACAGACCTTTTTCTTAGAGTGTTCCTTTGAGGAGTGCTTTACAGCGTAACACAGCGTGGTGATCCGACCGGATATGTGTATCTGGTCAGCTGGCACGCTGTATTAATCTGCACAAGTGATAGATCTAATCCAAACGTCCGGCACGAGCTCCCAATTTGTAAGAGGATTCAATTCAACACTACAGCTAAGTCAATGCCTAGTCTGGGATACTGAATGGAAACCCTTATTGATATATCTTTATGTCCAGTTCATGCGTTCTGGATGACTACCCCTATATAACACCCCTCCCTTGGAATCCCCCTGACCCCACTGAGCCAAGAAGTAGTTCTGTTTTGCAAGTTAAAAGGTTTATTTGATAATTTAAACAATATATATATATATATCACACTTTATAATAAATTAATAATTGGATATCACACTTAATCTGATCAGTAATCAATAATGGATAGTCTGGCACTAGCACACTTGTGAATAGGAACGGAAGAATAAGGTGGTAGAGAATACTTTATATAAGTTCAGATGGATGTAATGTTGAATGAAAAATGCAATACAGAAAATACTCAATATGATTTCAACAAAACAATGTAATCACTTTTCTCTGGCAATCCCCTCCCCCCCTTTATGCAATGCAAGGAAATGGAAGGAAAGCACACAGTTCTCAGAAATGCAATCAAATGTAATTCAGTTCACCCCAGCAAGCTTAGAGTACAGATCGGAGTTTTAAACACAGGCCCAAAATGCTTTTACATGTGCTGGCAATGAAGTGAAAAATATGCTAAAATGCTTTTATATGTGCTGGCAATGAAGTGAAAAATATGCTAAAAATGGTTTTAATTCCCGTTAGGAGGTTCAGGGTGAGTGAAATATACTTGGGATGAGCAGCAGCAGATTTTTACACGTGGAGAAACTTGCAAATCGCGACAAAATGTCAAATCGCGACAGATTTTTCAGAGTGCGCCGGGCGCGATTACAGAAAAACTATAAGGACTAGCAATATCGTTTTGGGGTCATAGGACAGCCTAGGATCTCAGCTTCCAGATGAAAGTTACTGCAAGTCTCTAGGACAAACGGTCACGGAGATATGAGCGATTAAATAAAGGTCGTTTTTCAGATCTGAAATTTTAAAGTTCAAAAAGACAAGTGACAGCTAGCAACTAGAAAATGACAGGTGACAGTTAGGAGGCAGTTCTACTTAGATTAAAATAGCTTGAATTATATTATTTTAACTAAGAGATTGGTTCTGCACAGTCTGCTAGGTACTCACACTATATTCTTGAATTAAATGGGCCTCGCCACGGATCTGGTCAGGTTTTAGACTGGACTCTGGTCTGGTCTCTGCACTTCACAGTGATCTGGGTCAGCTCTCTCTCTCTGGATTCTGGAGATTGATGGATTTGAAGTCTGGATCTTTCTGCACAGCTTTCTCTAGAGATTGATGGAGGTAAAGTATGGATTTTCCCGGCAGAGCGTCCCGCAGCAAATGGATTTGAAGGTCCCTATCTGTCCTGACTGTCTGCTTTTATGTGTTTTGAAAATGGGTGTGTGTGCAGCATCACTAGACCCTACCCCTCTACACTTGCCATTGGCCCAATTCTCCCCTCTCCCATGATTGGGGAAGGAACTGTGAGTCAGAGTGATGCTGTAGGTTTTATGGGTCAGAGGATCCTCCCCTGTCAAATTGCACACAATCTATATTTGATAAAAAAAAACATATTTGCACAGGTACACATTCGTTTAAAATTACACGCACCCATCACATATCACAGGAGGTATACCCTGTCCAAATCTGCTCTTCCTGAGAGCTTGCATTCAGAAATGGCAATATTTTGCACTTTTTAACTGGTTTGCAATACCGGACATTACCCCAAATTTACACACATGTGCGCAAGGAGTATGGACATTAATTGATGAAGTGTCAGATTTTTAACATGCATACATTTTGAGTAATATCCTCTTTTCCGCTAAAACCCCCCTGAACATACCACCGGGTCCTAACACGTCTTAAAATGTGGGCAGAAAAATCACAAGAATTATGGTATCATTTAAATAATTTTCACAAGTCCGCTCTATGAGTTATTCATCTTTTTCTAAAACCATATTCTGGCTGGCAGGGGTGTGTCTTTTCAGGTCACATGGTACAGAAACCAGTCTTTCCAGTTTCTGCCAAGCTCAGAGACCCTGCCCCTCCCAGCTTCTGCCAAGAAGAAGCTGTTTTACGACATCTGCAATAAACCATCTGCCTGGGTGAAGGGGGTTGCATTGTTCAGAGCTCCTGTATTCTGTGGGGGCTCCCCTTAATTCAATTATCAGAGAGATGGCATATCCTTAGTGTGGCCAGCAGGAAACAGCCAGGCCTGGGAAGTTACTTGTGAATCAAGTTTCACTCCTGATGGGGGTAGTTGCCAGGCAAAATTGGAATCTCTTTAAGCCAGTTTTTAGCCACATGTCATTTCTGTTCCCCAGTTTTCTGCATTCAAATAACTAACAATGTTTTACATATGCAGCTAGAATGCTGATTCTAAGTTTAAAACTATGACATTTAAACAATTGCAGCCTATGTGACACTCAAAAGTAGGTCACTCATTTCTTTTAAACATTTAGATTTTTAGTGTCTTTCAGTCCAAATTTACTTAAACTGCTGAAATCCACAGCTCAGCCAGTCTTGTGATGAACATTGTTTTAGGCTCAGCCTCTTTCCAGATTTTGTATGCCCACAAGACTTTATTCTGCCAGATGTCCGCTGGTGTTCAGTGAGATTTTTGGATGTGTTGCAAATAGGCATTTTGAGCTGGCATTCAGCGAAACAAAAGGTGATTTTAAAGTGCGGTTTTTCCTTTGGCACACATTTCACTCATGGCACCCCGGCCCATCCTGCTCACACTGGTGGGTGGCAAGTTAGGCAACCATTTTAGTGTGCATAACTGCGCGGTTTTCATAGATTCTGGCGCACATGTGGGCTTTTTCGGCCATCTTGGATTTCCTAAGCCCACAGTACCAAATGTTGTAGCCTAATAGTCCAAACGTGGGTCAGAACACCCAACAGATTCTTCTGTTCTTTTTATGTAATACGTGTTCTTAGGTGATTTACCTTTAACACTATGTCGAACTGAAGACATGAAGTTGTTTACTTCACCTGTTTCTGTAACGTGTCTAGGGAAACCAAAGCGGCATTTGGTGTAGTATTTACCTTTGTTTTTGTATTTGCGGTGACAATATTTGCCACATTGTGTCTTTGAAATTGTAAAATCTGCCCATGCAGCTCACTATGTGTCTGTTGTGAAGGGATTTCACAAGTGACATATTTTTGGATAAACTGCAAAACAGTGCTATCACTGTTGTGACCAAATTTAGGTGCACCTTTGATCCATAACAGCATTTGAATATGTGATGCTCCTCTCGCTTGATATTCTTTTCTCCAAAAGAAGTGTTGCACTTCTCCAAGTGGAGGAACAGTTTTATTGCAAATAAAGTGTAGCATGGCAATGAAACGATGATGGAAATATATTGTCACATTAACTGGATCTAGAGAGCAAAATTCTCCAGGTGTTAATATATCTATGTTGCTTTTGTTGCTGTTTGCTATGCGTAGGAACTCATGTAAATATTCCCATGCATATTCTGCACAATTTAGTGTAACAAACCAAGTCGGTGGTCCAAGGTTTCTGATCATACAACGTGCCGTCAGAACCAGTATTCCTTTGTACCACACATGTTTGCAAACACATTTATTGTACTTGATTGTAAAACCTCATCTTTTTCCTGTACTTTTTGTATTAACTGCGTAGCTGACATATTTTGAAAGTGGGTTCCAGATTTCAAAATGTGTGCAACTCTGTAACATAGTGTTGCTAATTACTGTCATAGAGTAGGTGGAATATGTATTCCACAGTTTGTCTAAATCTGGGATCTTGTGAATACATTCGTAATGAGTGGTATTCTGATGTTCCAATCTGAGTGGGTCTATCATCGTATCTTCCACCTTTGCCAGTATGAAATAGCAGTGGAAAAGCACGTGCTTCTATTTTTTTTCCATATACTCATTGGTGAACCTTTGGTTTGCCGCTTTTGGTATGTTTCTAGTGCATCATCCATGCTTTCATTGGAATGCAATGGATGAATGTTGTACTAGTCCAAAGAAGTGGATACTGTAGCAGGATCCAGAAGTTCAAATTGTCCAGTTTCTGATGGCTCTTGAATTATTTCCATTGTTTCCCTTAAGATTTCTTCAATATTTATTTCCTTGTAGTACTCGTTATTGTCTTTTAGATATTTGAATGCTTGTCTAACTTTATGTAAATCCACCAGTTGTTGCCAAATTCATTTGTCTTTTGTTGGTACACCATTTACCAAGACTATCAACGAATGCTCTATTGAACGTTGCACTCCTAGAGTGTGTACATTTTCAGTTAGATCTAATGGCAAATAAACTACTTTGCCAAAAATGCCTTTCACAAATTCAGAGGGAGGTAATTCTGCTGTTTTTGGATGAAGGCGTATAATTGCTTGAAATAGGTGAACTGTTTGAATTATGATGCTCTCATACAAATTGTGTTGTTGCAGGATTTTTGGTAGTGGGAACAATTCCAAATTATTGGTATTAGCACGTGAAGGAGTGTGGTTGTTGTCTAATTTTGTAGTACAGTAACTGCAACATATTAGGCATTCAGTTAGTTCATATTTGTTTTCTGCTAAAAGGTAGAGAGCTAATTCAAACCATTTGGAATCTTCATTGTCTTCTCTTTTGTATGCTATCTCCAAATTCTTTGTGTTCCTTTTGTAAAACGTTCTGCGGCAACACACACACACATGGTTTGGTACTTCAGCTGATGCCCTTTTAAATTTTAGTATTTCTTTTCTGTATGTATGTAATAGAAGGTTGCTATGTGCAGATTTGTTGCTACTATGCTGTAAAACTATTGCATTTTGTAAGTTGCTTTCACTTACAAAATACTTTCTCTGAATACGGCCAATTTCTTCTTGTAAGTATTTAGGTGTACCATGCAGAAGAGTGTTATTTACGTTGCCTAATTCTGAAGCTGGACTTTTTGCATAGTATATTTTATACACTAGATTTCTAACATTTAAATGATGTACTGATATCCTTTTGATATCACGGAAGGTGCTTTTGCAAATAGGCCCAGAAATGCAGGCTAATGAATTTCCTTGTATTCCTGTGTATTTGCGCACTGGCCAAATATCCATATTTTGCAGCACTTTCATTTTACTGTTGTCTTTCCCTTTTACATACAGTTTGAGGAACCGACGTAAGTATTTGAAAGCTTTTTTTGGAATGGCACACATTGATGTGCATGGCCATTTGTATACTGGACGGTGTGGTTCGAGATGCAATTCTGAGTTTTCAGGGGATACTTTTGTAAGCAGTGTTTTGTGTTCCATGATGGTACTATTGATTTTCTCATACCCTTGTCCACTGCTATGGATGGCAATTGTGTTTGTTTGATTTTGTTTGTATGCTTCCTCATTAAAATATGGTTCTGTGGTTGTCGTGTGACTCCATTCACCTCCACAAACATTTAAGAAATTATTTTTGTTCACATTCCGTTTATTGCTGAGTTTCTTTTGTAGTTTGGTAGTTAGTTTTGTTAGTGCTTTTATCCTACTTAACACTAATATAAACAACTTCCTTTTGAGAAGGATTGCACTGTCCACGAGAGCTTGTACAATGTACTTTCTACGGTAGGTTTTAAGGGGTGAGGATGATTTCGGTCCTCTTCCTAGTAGATTCTGAAGCACTCTGTGACGAAACATTTTTGCTAAAATGCTTTTTTTACTATGGGTTCTTGTTACTATATCAGGATTATTAGGAGCATTGTTAGCTGTACTGGTAGCCGATTTTTTGCCATGCTTTTTGTGTTTTGTGACACATTTTGATGGAGGAGGTAAAGTTTTGGTAGTTGAAGCTTCCTTTGTTTTGCTAAACGACTGCATTAGCTGGTTTGTTCTAATGTTCTCTACAAGCTCTACTACAGATGGATGCTTACATTGAACACTTTTATTTTTATTTGCTCTAGTTCTGCATTCCTTTCTACGAAGTTGCTTTTTGGTAGGCATTCTTTGGTGTCTGTTGAAAAAAAGAAGGCATGCTTTGGTCTGTTGTTCAATGTATGTGTGCTGTGTGTATGCATGAATGAGTTTCATGGGGAAGCTCTTTGTCATGGTGTGTGAATGTGCATTGGCCTCTTACAATGATTTGCGAAGGCCATTTTACTGTTTGTATACTATTACAATGTGCTTCAGATGAGAGTACAAAGTGGCCTAGTGGTGACGAGAAGCATTATTAGTAAACAAAATGCCATAAACTTGAAACAGCAACTTCTTTTCTAGAACTAACATTCTAATGATTCTGTATGTTATTTGAGTTCCAAACACACAGGGATTTGTGAACCATTCTGCCTGTTATTCTCTGTTTAATAAATGGGGATTTGTAGGTAGAATGGTTCAGAAATCAATGTTTGCTTTGGTGTACAAATTAAATAAATAACCCACGCAGCCTTTTTGAGGAATAGTTACAATATAAAGTTAGTACCGTGGTTACTTTTTTTGCGAAATGACCAGGTTTCTTCGGATATGTCATTTGCAGTGTAGATGCTGTTCATTCTCAGGAGAGTAGTCTTCACTGCGATTTAAAAAAAATCCCATTCATTACTTTGTGTGTTTACAGCAGTGATGATACTGCACACATTAATTGTGCATCTTTCGTCAGAGCATTCTCCTTTCATATTTCAACCCAGTGCACGTGTGCACTTCACTCTGTGCAGCTTTTGTATGTTACTTGCAATATGTTACTTGCAAGTCCTTCTGAATTGAGAACAATTTTAAGGTTATGGTAATGCCTTGTTTTTTAAAAGGTATGCTATCTATGGGAGAGAGGTTTGTATGCGATAGGGCATAATTGTAGATGTGAAAAATGTTTCTACTTCCAAATTATAAGCATGATGCCGACACATCGGAAGACCCTCAGAGGGCGATGTCACCACAGCAATCGGGAACGCTTATTTTTCTCATACCATCACATTACAAGTACCATTACTGTAGGCCGTACGCAGTACACAACTCCGACATTTTCTAATGCAAAATCCAGTTTCGCCCTAAATAGGCATGCTTGTAACGTATGCATAGGTTATGCGGAAGACAGTAAGAAGTTGTGTGGTTTGTCAATGATAAATCGGACATCTTGCACTTAAAAGGGGGAGCGTTGGTATGTATTGCGTATGCAGATTTAGCGGCATTAATTTATTTAAATTACATCATAAGGGTTGCACATGTTCTCTGATTAAAATATGCGTACCTGTACTCTATACTCGTGCATGTGGGCATGCATGGAGCTGCACGTAGAAATCCGCAGCACTTGTACAGTAGTTTGTGAAGTAGGTTCTTTGCAATGATATGCGACTTCCAGTCAGATTCATCGACAGTACATTTGAAGTGCGCAATGTTGATGACGGAGTTAGATTTAGCGATGTTGAATGTGATTGGTGGATGGTTGTGTGACTGCTTAGTTGTGTCCAATGAGGGACTCGATTTGCTACCGATGTGGAAAGGGTAGAAGGATTGGGTAAGAGCTACGTGCCGCACGTAGGCAACGCTTGTCCGCGGGTAGAGCGTGTCACATACAGGTTTCTACCGCAAATCCTGCATCGAAAGGGGACTGTGAGCATCAGCCAATCAGATGTTCACATTACTCTTTTGTGTCGAAAGACGGTGCATATACTGAACATGGCAGAGGTGGAGAGGGTCAGGGTTTTGGTGCTTGGAGACATTTTTGTACATGGCTTACAACACTATGCCGAGAGTAGGTATGTGGCACACCATTTTGATTTGAGAGTAGTGGAGCTGGTGTGGAGCGCTGACACTGATGCCAATGCTGCACCAATTCTGCAAGTTTGCAGAGACATGCGTACGATGACCACTCCTCGTGTGCTCATTTTGGACCACGGTGCTTGCCATTTGTGCTACGTGAATTCACATACTTTGTTGGTAGATTTGGGACAGTTGGTTGTAGCACTCATGAACATCTTCCCAACAACAAAAGTAATTTTTTCTGGTTTATTCCCTAGAGTAAAATGGGACAACAATTCTGTTTTCTGTCCAGATCAAAGTATTGGGAGGTGTATCATCAATCGCGGCATACATGCTTTCATGTTACAAGCTGGTATATTTTTCTGCAACCACGATAACATTGTTCCAAGTAATGCAGATTATTTTGAGTTAGATGGTTTTGCGCTATCTTCTTTGGGAAATGCAATGTTCTTTTGGAATGTAAGGCTTGCTTTAGAGAAGGTTCTGTAATGGCTGTCGGAGTACAGTAAGCACAAAAAATAAAAAAAAATAAACAAAATAACAGATGTCTGTAAGGCATCCATGCAAATGAGAATGAGCGGAGCTAGGGATTGGTAAATAAAGTTCAGTAGGTGTGTTCTGAATGACGAGATTCAGTAAGACCGTCTTCTCCCTGACAGGAGACCACACAGCCATGGCTCCGCGTACTCGAAAACAGATTATCTGGATTTTGGGAGACTCATGGATACATTGGTTGAAGGTGCATGCAGAAAGCTGCCGTCTATCTGCAGATTTTGGATTTCCTCATGTGGAAGTGCACTGGCATGGCGTGCGTGGAATGAGGTGGCTGGACTTGGTACCTCTATGTGTTACTTTACTGACAGAGCGTCCTCCAGATATACTTATCATTCATTGCGGAGGTTTAGGCCATGTCTCTGGAATTTCTTTGCAATTTGCAATGAAGGAAGGACTTGTGAAGGTCATGGACATGTTTCCAAATTGTCAAATACTTTTTTCCCGTATTGCACAAAGACAAATATGGCTGCGTTCTTCTGCATTTGGTCCACAAATGGAGGAAGCGAGACACAATGTGAATAAGGCTGTTTGTGCCTTTCTAAGAGATGTTGGCATGTCCTCATTCCACAATGAAAACGTTTTGTTTTGCAGCTCTTTCATTTTCCGCAGAGATGGAGTCCATCTCACATATACTGGCAATCAGATTTTTCTTTGCAATGTACAAAATGCATTGCAACCTCTTTTGCATTCACAATAACCTATGTGACAATCCGTTTTCTCCAATCCACAGTTTTTGACCGACACAACACACCACCGAAAGGCTCTTTCCAGAGCCACCACTTGCTCCCAGCGTCCGCTTCATTGGGTTTTCTCCACTTTCACCCTCCTTTTTTGTGTGTCCTATGACTGTCCGCGAACCTTTTCACGAATGCGCGGAGACCTACATCGGTCACTTGATAGTTCTATTGTTAACCTGAGAAAGGCGGCTCTGAAAAGAGACATTTTTTTTATTTTTGTTGTTTTCCACTTTCCTGCTTTTGGCCACACGACACCCTAGGAGAGGAGGACAAAGGAGGGTAAGGAAGGGACACCAACCACAGGGATAAGAAATTGCAAGTGCACAGAGAAAGATATAGGGTGAGCTTCACTTAGGTAAGGAGCAGATCTTCTGGTGCTCCGTGACCGTAGCCTCAAAAGCACTCTGAAAACTCTTCCCCCTTGCAGAGTACTGCATCACAATACATACACACTATTGTCACCTTTGAAAGGTAAGGGTCAACCGCATTGCGAATGGCTTGTGAGGCAGCTAGAAGGAGCTGCTCCCCCACAGGAGTGTCTCTTGTGGTGAGAGGATCGGACACTAAGAATGCTGTGGAGGAACTCAATCAACTATGCTCTTCACATGTCACCACCTTGCGAATGTCCGCACTGTGGAACGAAGTGAGGTGTCTCTTCATGGTTGTCTTACCAAAGCTGTACGCACCAGGTCTCCCGCGACTCAGCACCACCTGGCACTGGTTACAGCTCACCAGGTTTGCACATGTTTTTGGTATGTTCCCATAAACGGAAAACAACTGCCACACCCACGACTCCCGGCGAGTGCTTGTAGTGCGGAGTTCCTCCACCTCATTCTCTTCAACCTCTTCTTCCTCGATCTCTAAATCCTCACCCGTATATCTCTCAGCAGGCCCTTGGGGAAGTGGTGGTGGTGGCGGGTTTGGGGGTGGTGCAGAGGCTAATGAAGCAACAGCAGCCATGGATGCCATACCGATTACTTTCCTTTTGGTCACTACAGCAGTAAAGGCAGTACGCTTCAATCTGCTATAGCTAGAAGGACAATAAAGATGTGCTCGGGGGTGTGGCCACTTATGGGGGTGGAGGGGTGCGCCTCGTGACCTTCTTCATCATTGAAAAGCTTTCAGAAATTTTACACAACATGTCCACAGCTAAGCTATTGTCTCAGATATGTGAAATGATATTTTTAGACTGTACAATAATTTACCTTGTGTGCATAAGTTCCTTTTGTACTGTTGCGGAAGCACACAAACTGTGCAAATTAGTCCTCATGCTCAGCGTGGTTGCGGTCACATGATGACGACCTGAACACATCCACACCAGAAATGGGTATCCGCTGGACAGCAAATGCAGACTAACAAACTTGCGCATGCGCGCAAGTGTCCTAAGGACAGTGTTTGGGTTCTCAAACTAATTCAAAGTGCGACACAAGTGAGACGGACAGTTAAGGTCAGGCGCGATGTTCGGTGTAATTATGGTTGCACTGCGCATGTGCGTACATGATATGTTCACTGTACGGACAGGTCCATTGTCCTTAGGACACCGTCATTTTGTTTGAATACAAACTTGCCGGCCACCGCGCCTGTCCTACGGACGCCACCATCTTGCCTGCAGAGCATACGGGCAGGTATACTGTCGTTAACACACTCCCATTTTGCTAATTCGCTTCCATCCTGGACACCTGGTGTGTTCTACGAACATGTTTTATCTCGTTTGTCAGTGGTACAGCGAGGTATAACGTCCTTAGGACGCCACTTTGTGTTAATGTACGAACAACTTGCACAGATCGTGCCGTCAAACATCAACTCCATCGCACTTGACATTAGTAAGGGTAGGTGTACTGCCTTCACAACATCCACATTCCATTATTTACGGATAGGTCGAACAGGTGCGCTGTTCGCAAACATTTTAAGTCTTTTTAAAAAAAAATGTATTCCTCACCCTCTTTAACTACAACTACTATACAAAAACATTCCACACACACACACACCTTTCATTCCAAAGAAATACCGGGGGGAGCAGATACTGACACAAATATAGGGGAATTAGGATTCAACACGGGCTGGTTATGAGGGGGAGATTTGTGAGGGGAAGAAGGGATGGGTGTTTCGTCGAAACGTCTATTTTCTTCTTGAAGGTTTGGGGATGGTTCATTTGGGAATGGAGAAGAGCGGCAGGTACAGGTGGGACAGTGGTGACGTACTTTCCCTCTCACACAGCCCTCCACAAACTCCCTTAAACTTTTAGAATTCTCATTCAACGTGTCAATTTTCCGCTCAATCCTTTTCATCCTGTCTTCTTTGGTCTCGTTTGTTGGCCTTTCTTCTTTTCTTTCCTGGTCTGTAAAAAATAAATATATATCTATTAAATACCCATAAAATACTGGCCATTACTTTGCATACGCAGAGTGCTGTGTACCATTGCTATCGCTCCCGTCTGACATTTCCCCATGTGGAAAGTACTGTTCCAAACACTCCAAAGTACTCGACATTTCTGTGTCACAACAACAGAAAGGCATTATTATTTCTGCACCACATTCCAAAAATAATACACACACATACAAAAAAATGACCTTCACTAACTATTTTGATGTTACTTCCCTTCGTCCTACTGCGTCCGTCCACTGTCGGTCCAGGCTGCAGAGTTTCTGTGAATTAATTACGATAGAGGCATCCTTTTTTTTTAATAGTACCATCCATTTCATTCTTCATGGCTATTAAATGCATCTTTTTCATTTCACACGTTCAGGTTTCCTTATTTATTTTCTTATACTTATAATGTTATCCAGTCCTTTTTCTAAGTTCACCATTTTTTGTGTATGAAAATAGTACATTTTCAGATACTCCCTGCCTGTTTGGGTACTGTTGACCTCGTCCGCCCCTGTCCGCAAACAGGCGCTCAGTATATCCCTTTCTAATATCAATAGGGAGGGGGTTCTGTATGTTCTATAATACATTTACATCAAGTACGTGTATTATACTACATTTCTCCCAAAATCACACAGTATATATTCAGCATACCAACTTCATTATCACAATCTTACCATTAGGTTCCCCTTCCAAAAACCTGTAAAATTCACTACAAAAAAAACTTTGTTACACATAGGTGGTGTGAGTTATGGTTGCTTAGCTTACCATAATTAGGGAATGAGCAGAGTTTTTTGGTTTCACTGTGATGTGTAACATCCCTGTAACAACGTTTTTTTACTGAATGTATATATATACTTTGATGTGACTTAGACATTTGCACGGAGGAGAGTCCTTCTTACATTATGTGCCATCACTGGTGTCCTAATGCAATTCTGTGCTAAACCTTGACTGTCATGAATGGGACAGGCCTGCACAGTATATTAGAACTAGCACCTCAACTCCCATGACCTCCATATCCAACTTCAACTTGAAATTACACCTGATGCAACCTCAGGATGGCACAGGAACGCTTGAACCCACAGAACAGAACTTCTACAGTGGCAGCTAAGTCAGAGACTGGGAGATTTCTTAGGAAAAATTGGTTCCGGAGTCTAAAGATATCACTTCAGACACTATCACTGGAGTAGTTTAAGAATCCCAATTGTGAAGGACGTGGCACCTGCAGACCATTCTATTGCAATAGATCCTTGCAGTATGCCATTGCCAATTATTTCAATGTTAATGTGTTCAGCAGCTGTTCAAAGAATCAGCTACTGTGCAGCCCTATATCCATGTGGCCACTCTGGTGACCCTTAGCACAAAGTGGTTGGAGCCAGCAAAGGCAAGCACCTATCAGTTTGGTGCTTCCTACATTTCACTATACCCTGAGTTGTACATACAACGTACCTCCCTGAAACAAGGTATGAAGTACATCAAATATAGCTGTGAGGGCATCTCTTTACTAGAAGTGTTAAGGCTGTATTCATGTCCACACTGTACCCCTTCTGAGAGATTGGCTTTAATTGCTCTATATTACTACCCACACAGGGGTGGCATTGAGAGCCATGAGAAGCCTAGGTTACCTTTGTTCTGCCCCTCTCAGAAGCCTAGTGGGACCCTACGCCTAGGTTGTGGGAAAAACCCCTGATAAACTGGTCGAATTATTTCAGAATTATTTCCGTCCCCTCCAATCACAGGATGTGCCGTGTGACAATACATCTTCTTTCTATCTAGATACAGGCCGTATTGTTTCAGGGCGGGGGGATATGTCATAGCGAGTACAGTGCCCCACAATACATCTCACATTGCAAATCCAGCAGCCACCCTTTGTCTCCATGCACAGATGTGCGCGCTTTTTACTCAATTCCTTTTACATCAAGTGAGATTTGAAGGATTGAAGGATACTTCTTTTCCTAGCACTTTGTGAAGTTTAAGACAGTGAAAATCAGACTGCGTTGAAGGAACCATTTGAAGTCAAGTTTGGTAAACTACAGCATCGCCAGCGGCAGGTGCTCCATTCTCTGGTACCGCACTGCCACCAACCGTCCTGAGGCTTTCAATTAATGCAACTGCAACTCAAGGAGAGGCCGTGTCGGCCATATTAATGCACCTGACAGACACATATAACTGCATTAGCAGCTCGGATTCCTGGACGAGCTGGAAGGTTCCCCCAATCCTTACGCCACCCATCCACCTTGGACACCTTGGATTTGGATGGCTGGGCTGCAGACCATGATCACTCCTGGCTTTCGAGGAAGAGCTGGAACTTTGCGCCGACTTTAATTTACTACATTGCCTGGTGACAGAAGCAATGTCAGGGACCTTGCTTCCCGAGCGATGGATTGCCACTTTCCTATCTGACTCGGCTGAGGAGTGAATAGCCTTTGTAGAGAGTCTCACATTTCATTAAAAATCTTATGGCATCCGCAGTGCAATCCAATATGAAATGATGTTTTATTTTTCCTGCATACCCCACAATGCCCTTCAGTACATGGAATTCTAAAGTAAGCGAATGCTTACATATATAAGAAAGCACAATCCGGTCGCTATTTAAATGGCTATTCCCAAATAATAACGCTGTGCATTTTAAAGTATAGAATGCAGATAGTATGAAGCACTCTTAAGTGCCCTACAATGTTATTATTATAGGTCCATTCCTCACTTATTTATTCTATTAATATTTATTTATGCATTTATTTATTATGTATATTTGAATACAGGGGCAGAACAATGATCTTTTGATCACAAATGAAAGCAGATCAGATATCAGATCAGACAGGAAGCATTGAGCTTCCTACAACAGGGTGAGTACTAGTGACATTCTGACCACGTTGTGGAGGGCAGTAAATGGAACAGTCACTAGGGTACAATACATGAGTGGACATCCATAGATTAAGGACAATCAACAATAGACATTAATTTCAGTGCAGGCAAGCAGTACGACCAGCTGTGCTCGGGATGTGACCATGATGGTGGAAGTGCTAGAGTGGAGAAAGTGAGGGACAGAGGCAGATCAGTGGGAGGGACTCAGTTGACACATCATTGCCAGTTTCCATCGTGCTGAGCTTGCAAATTACTGGAGGTTGCTAAGTTTCAGCATCATAGTTTTTCCCATTATGCCCTATAACTTAAAGTAGCATTGCATGGGGAGATTCTAGCGTGCCCACTTACCAAAATATGTCTAGAATTCATGCTACTGTGATGAATCTGATGATGTCATCCATTCTTTCCCAGGGGTGCCTCTCCTCGTGTAACCAGTATACGATAGCAAGTACCTGATCCTGATCCTGGGGCCGGCTATGTGAGGGAGGATCACATGGGGGAGGTGGCCCTCATAGGAGGAAGTTGACATCATCGGACGAGATAAGGTATCCCCTTTTCTTTTATAAGGATGTTCCCTCCATTCCTTATGCCTTAATGCCTTACTGTGGTGAACCCTTTCTACAGCCCACAGGACTTACTAATGGCATGTGTTCAAAACGCCAGGAATAAGCTACCAAGAATTGCCTATCAATCGCATGTGCATAGAAGTACTGGGATAAGGAGACTGAACAGAATATTGGAGATCACTCTTCAAACCTTCAAACCTCCCCCGAATCTACTAATGACATTTGTCAATACTCCATGAGTAAGCTACGAAGAACTGCCTATCAATCCCATATGCATAGAAATACTGGGACTAGGAGAATGAACAGAGTAAGGAAGATCAGTCAGTCCGAGAAGCACATAACGCGCGCTAGTGTTTGCAAACTGGTGATCGGTGACCGGACATTTAAAAATGCCAACCAGCATGGACAGCAGAGCGGCTGCCTGGGAAAGCTTTGTCCTCTCATGTGGACCGAGGGACAACCGAGCCACAAAGCAGACGATGGAGCCACCTCGCTCAGGGGGTCAGTGAAGGAAGGAAGTCAGCAAATGCGGGTTTGCAGTGTGAAAGCCACGACAGGATGAAGAGGGAAGTCTCCCTGACAGTCGTGGGAGCCAAACAGCAGTATTGAAGCTGCCCAAACACTGAGTAGGGATTCACAGCAACAGGAGAGCTCTGAGGGCGATGGGGGCAGCTGAGCTAAGCCAACAAACCTGTAAAAGGAAAGTGGGACTCTGGAACGCTGCAACCTGTTTACCATGGAAGATCTGGAGAACACCAAGGAAAACCAGGCTCCCGAAATGTTATCAAGGACAGATAAAAGCAAGCAAAGTGAATGAAGGGGAATTTGAGACCCGATGTCTTTGAAATAATAACAAAGTGAATGTGGGAAATATACACAGTGAATGCATGGCAAAGTCAAGTTTGCAAGTGTGTAAAGAAGCCACATGACAAAGTGCTGGCAAAGCAGTACACCAGGCAAAGACAGGTACAAGTTGTTGTGTTGACCAGAGACCACCCACCATGAACACTTATACTCTTAGGAGTTTGTAAGTGTTTTAAAGAGACCTGGGGAAGGGGGACAGCTCCCCAGGAGTGAACTGCAATGTTAAGAGGAGGGAGTTATTCTCTTGGGCTAGAAATAACTTTGGTTGTGTCATTGACACATTGGGCCTCATTACACGGAACGTGGTAAAATACTGCCCTTACCAGCATGGCGCTATTAACGTGTCCGCCTTGGCAAGAGGCCGCTAATTGCGTGCCATTACGAGTACGCGGACACGAGCACAGCGCCATGCCGGTAATGACCCTACCGCCATGCCGCTAAAGACCCCAAAAAGACCCTTAGTGGTACCGACGAAAGCTCTGGTAGCACTAACGACCTCCAGCAACACGCAAATAGCGGTCACAGCTATTAGCAGTGACCGCTATTTGCGGTCACCATAAAATTGCAGAACCGGAAATAGCGTCATCACACAGGAACGGGAAAGAGCACGGCGGCCATCTTTAAAAACACAATCCATTGCCATCCTCTACCCCCAGGACCTGTTTCCAGACCAGTGAGATACCAAAGCATCAAGGATCCCCTCACAATGCCCAAGGCAATCAAGAAAGGCACAGATCGCCAGCGCAAGGAGAAATTCACAAATGAGGAGCTGATCATGCTGATGAAGACCCTTGCTGCAAACGCGGATGTTGTCTTCGCGACTGACATGTGGCGTGAGACCCTGATTAAAAAAAGGCCATCTGGGTAGAGGTGGCCCAGAAAGTCAGTGCGGTGGGCACCACCACCCGCACCGTTAAAGACTGCAGGAAGCGGTGGGACGATCTCTGCCTCCGGGTCCGCAGAATACTGTCTGCAAATTGTAAACTGGCCATGGCCACAGGAGGTGGCACTGATTCTCCCATCAAACTCAGGGAGTGGGAGGAGACCTGCGCCAGCACGATTGGCGTAGAATCCATAGAGGGAGTTGGGGACATGGAGACAACATCAGATGGAGGTGAGTGTACACATGAAACAATGCACTGTGAAAGGTGAGGCACCCCCCAAATGGGAGCCCAGAATCACCTCATGGATGCGGCCACAAACATACATGCACACAACCCTGCCCATGTGAGTGTCACACCCCAACACAGACACATGCACACATCACCACAGACATGTGCCACACAGACCCATGCATGGATGACCCACCCAACAGCCCCATGACCTGAATGCCCACTAATGAAGTCCCAATGCACAGAACAGCGTGATGAACAAAATCTGCATGAAGCACGTTGAACCATCACCAATGCCATCCCCCTCTTTGTCCCCCACAGGCTCACAGACCGACAGCGATGAGCAGGACACTGCGACACAGGCTCCCCCTGCCAAAAAACAATCCAGGGCACAGGAGACAGGCAACACCGCCACCACATCAAGGGGCACAGGGAGGAGCGAGCACCTGCAGAGGGGCAAACACAGCAAGAGAGCCACTTCACCAAGACCTGAAGCTACGGCTGCAACAATTGTTGCACCCACTGCTGTGATCCCCCCAAAACAGGAAACACCCACGGAGGGCCCACTCTCTGCTGCCACCAGTTCGACTGGTGAGGCAGCAGCCACTGTGCTGCTGTCTGACGTGGAGGAAACCAGTGACTTGCCCATGCAAATAGACCCCCAGCCCCCCAGGATCCAGAGAAGCAAGCCCACGGCCAACACCACGATCCAGTAGCCATAGCCAGTCTGGTGACGAGACCATGGCAGGGTGCTGGAGCCCACAGGTGCCCTCACCTGATGGACGAGACATAGCCACCCCATGAGCTGGACACAGTGGCCATGACCTGGCCACCATCAGGCAGCGCCAGGAAGATATTACAGCGCTGTTTGGCCAGCATGTAGATGAGGCAGCCCATCTGAGGGAGGAGTTCAGGGAGAATGCTAGGCAGTCGAGGGAGGGCATGGAAGCCTGCACCAACAGGCTCTATGAGGAGATGGCACAACTGAGGCAGGTCCTCACCCGCATAGCGGACGCAATGGACCGACAGTACCCACCACCACCACAGGAACAAACGGGCACCTCCTCCTCTGCAAGTTCAAGGCAGAGAAACCCCTGCCGCCGCTCCTTGCGCACCATGAGGCGCACAACCTCCCAACCTCCTAATGGTGGTGGTGGGCATGGGAAGTAGGGCCAGCAAGATCTAGCTGGCACATGTGCAGCAGGACACCAACGTTGTGCAAGCCACACATGGGTGTGTTGTGGGGGGAGGGGGGAAGGGTGTTTTGGGAGTGTTGTGCGGGGAGGGGGGAAAGGGTGTTTTGGAAGTTTTGTGGGGCGAGGGGGGAAAGGGTGGTTGCATATTCGGGGCCATGCACTTTTTCTTCTCAAAATATGTTTAATACACTGGTGACAAGTTAAAACACAGGCTTGAACTTCATCATTGTGTATGTGAACTTTATTGGGGGACAGGGCCCATTGTGCGCTTCACCACAAACACCAATGCACTAATACCCACATCCATCCACCAGAGTTGAACCATGTGATTCAGAATATTTTGTTGATCAGATGCTGACGCACATCGCGTCCCTCCTGGGCATCGCCTCTTGCATGACCTGCAGCCCTGTCCCCCCCCTCCTCATCCCCATCATCATCCTCATCAGGTGGTTGCATTTCGACTTCAGGGGCAGTGGCACATTCCGTCTGATACACATATTGTGCAGCATGACACATGCCATGGTGATCTTGGCCACCTTCTCATGGCCGTACAGGAGAGCCCCACCCGACCTGCTTAGGCACCAGAACCGTGTCTTCAAAAGGCCAAAAGTCTGCTCAATCACGACACGGGTATGGGTTTGTGCATGATTGTATTCCTCTTCGTGCCTGTTCTGTGGGTTCCGTACAGGGGTAAGGAGCCACCTCTTCAGGGGATAGCCAGAATCACCTGCATGGGTGGAACAATGGGGACTTGTTACTGTTCACCTGAAGTGCAACCTGTACATCTCACACTAATCAAGTTTGCATTGTGATTGGCATCCACGAATCCCAGCATGCATTGAGACGATCTGTGTTACTGCAATGTGAGAAGGTGAGCTTGTCCCTGCAAGTGGACATGCACCATGCATGCCTCTGGCAGTAATTGCCATGTCCTGGGTGTGGACAGGTCTTAGGTGTTCCTGGGCCCAGGCACATTTGGTACCACACTGCTAGTGTACTGCCATTCTGAAATCAATGTCACCATGCTGTGAAGCGTCACTTCAGTAGTGGTGTGGGGTGTGGTTCAGTACAATGGCTAGAGGTGATCCCTTCGCATGCACTCAAGGGCGCATAGCTGTAGTGATGTTGTGCAGCGCACATTTTCTATTCGCATATTGGTGCCATGTGGCTGATTTGTGTCATATGGGGTGTGGTATGATGTACAATGTGCATGTGGATGGATGTGTCATGGTTGGCATCTTGGATTGTTTTCAATATTGTGCTGCTTCAAATTGCATTTTGTTTTGTTTCCGGTCAATTGTGGCCTGCCTTGGTGGACATTGGCCTACATCCGTATGTCCATTTATTCTACAGATGACAGTCCACACCCAGTTGGAGTATGCATCTCTTCCCCCCTTCCAATCACATCCAGTTGGAGTATGCACCCCCCCCAATCACACCAAGTTGGAGTATGCATCTCTTCCCCCGCCAATCACACCCAGTTGGAGTATGCATCTCTTTCCCCCACAATCACACCCAGTTGGAGTATGCATCTCTCCCACCCCATCACACCCGTTGGGGTATGCATCTCTTCCCCCCCCAATCACACCCAGTTGGAGTATTCATCTCTCCCCCCCAATCACAACCCACATCACAATGTCATGTGCTTGCCCTGCTACTCACCAAGTAGCCACAAACGTTGTCCGGCTTGTCGCTCCAAGTAGCGTGGTATCGTTGAGTTCCGCAGGACCATTGAATCATGGGTTGATCCGGGAAATCGGGCACAACAATGTGTGATTATCTTGTTTGAGTCACATACCATTTGGACATTGATGGAGTGGAATTGCTTTCTGTTTCGGTAGACTGCTTCATTGTAACGTGGGACCACCAATTCCACATGGGTGCAGTCGATGGCCCCGATGCAACTTGGGATGCCTGCCAGTGAATAGAAGCCAACTTTGGTGTGGGAGATCTCCTGGGCAGTCCGTGGCAGGGATATGTGTTCACTTGTGTGCTTGAGGAGGGCATCGAGCAGCTGAGTCAGCGTGCGTGAGAATACTGGTTGCGAGATGCCATGCTTCTGCCCTACTGTATGCTGCTAGGTGCCTGTGGCCAGGAAGTGGAGCACAGTTACCACCTTCAGTAGAGGGGGGATGGCAGTTCGGATGTCTATGAGGCTCACAATGTCGTCATGTATCATGTCCACGATGCTGGTGATGGTATCCCGGTCCAGACAGTACAGGGTGTGTATCTGCTCTGGGGTTAGGTTGAATGGACTGGCTCGGATCCTGGGGATTGCTGGCTGCCTCTGTGGTATTACTAGGTGCACTGGTGGGGCTTGCTGCGCCTGTCTCGCCCTCCTCCTCCTCCTCCTGCATCTCCTCTGTGCTGCCTGTTGTTGTTGGTGCTGCAATGCAACCATGTCCTCCAGCCCATGTAATGCTGCTAGTATTGGAACCATCTTGGTGTGGGAAGGGGTGTGGTGTGTTCCTTTTGTGCTGCCACAGTCTCCATTGCCTCCACCTGTTCTAATTGTGTCCCCCTGTGGCAGGTGGGAACACTGCTCATTTCTCTTAGCGGGTGGTCCGCGATGGCGGTATTTACGCCATGCCGGTATGGGCTTTTTGGGGCTGTTCCATGCCGCTATTAGCATGTCCCCATTGCTTGTGATGGTGTGCTAATAGCAGCATGCCGCTATTAGCGGGATGAGGGGTCGTGCACCCGCGGACTAGCTGCTATTAGTGGCACCGTTGTTAGCGGTGCCGCTAATTGCGCTTGGCCGGGTCGTAATTGGCAAGGGTTTTAACTATACCGGTATTCCCTTACCGGTATCGTTATTCCCTTACCGCAATCCGTGTAATGAGGCCCATTGTGTTGGTGAAGAAAACACGAAGAAAACACCTGGGGAGGGGAGCCATCCCCTGAAACTGGGAACTTTTGTGTCGAAGGTACATTTTTCATTTCATCTTGAACATTTGTGAACTTTCAAGCCCAAAGACATTATCCTTATCACATTAAAGTTACTTGTAGAGTTTGAGGGCTAGGATAGGATTTCAGACACAGGTCATTTTGCTTTGAACATCTTGACAAAGGAAAGCCCCTTCGTTTTTGGTTGAGGTAGGGACAGCTAGGCATTTCCAACCCCCTTTTTTTTTAGTACCAGTTTATGGCCAAAACTATGAGCTCTCTTGTCCGTGTCTCATTCCTGCCTCCTCACACTACCCAGTTCACACTTCATTGCCATTTTATAGTATGTCCAGCTTGTACATCATGACCTTATTCCAGCAGATTTTGCTAGCACTTTTCAGTTTCCAGTTTCCATTATCCCCAGTTACCACATTGTGGGCTAATTCAATTCTCTACTGTAAGCACTGAAAGGTCAATATCTATTATGCTTAGTTATCTCAGCAGGCCAAATTCCATTGTGCCCATGTGCCAAAACAAGGTATGAGTCGATTATGCACACTTAGCACTGGAGGAACAACCAGTTAATAGATCATTATCTAAGGCTTGTTTACTTTATGGTCAGTTAGCAGAGAATAGTTAGATTCAAATATGTTCACTTAGCACAGCCAACTGATTTTTTATTATGCTTGCCCACCATATCATGATTGGATGCAATTGTTCTCAATGAGCAGAGTATGGTGATTTATATAATGCTCAGTTTGTACAGCAAGGCTATTTCATATGAGGAACATCAAGCAAAGCAAGAACAATATCCACTATGCCATTGTAAAACAGAAAGACCTACTACCATAGCTGCCAAATTCCACAATTGCCAGGTAGCAATGCAAATGTTTCCGTCATGCCCAGTTAGTGAAGAATGGCCAAAATCTACTATGACCAAAAGCCAAAAGGACCACATGTTTTAAGCTCACTCAGCATAGCCTGGTTTGGTTCCAATGTGTCACATACGCATATCACGTTTTGATACTATTATGCCTAGTTACCACACCAGGACCAGATTTAATTAGGCCCAAATTTCACAGAACCCCCTTTTGGGTTTTCCTGTTAGAACATAATTGCCAGATGCCCTGTGATCCAGCTTTTATTACTGTGAAAAATGGGTAGTTATCATGTTTCTAAAATGCATGTTTGAATGAGCTCGGAGATTGGCTGGTCGTGGTCCTTTTGAGGAGAGGGGTGTGGTTCAATCATTTCAAAAACAAGTTCAGAGAACTTCATTGCTAGAAGCCATTTATAGCTACACAACAGAAACAGAAAAATGTCACCACTTTTCCCAAGAAAGGCCTTTAAGACTGCTTCTTTTAAATATGTCCTGCTTGATACACACAATATACACTACAAATTGTGAGTGGGGCAGTTCTTGCAGCTATGCTCAATTTTTAGTAATGGGTCTAGCCTGCCCTATCTAAGCAGGGGAGGGAGAATTCCATAACAATCATCAAAGAGGTAAAGTCATACATGGTGTTTACCCTGATGCCTCCTTCCGAGGTAACATACAGGCCCAGTTTCTCAATGATTAACACAAGAGCGAATCAGGAGATTCCCTGAGGACCTCTGATTTGCTCCTGATTCAAGAAGCCTAAAAGTAAAGCCAATCTGGAGATATCTGGAGCGTAGATACGATGCACTCAAGCACATCTTTGCGAATCATATTTCGTCATGAGCAGCTCAATTATCTTCCAGGCAGCCCCATACCCATATGCATCCGATAAACAAATCTCTGCTCAAGGAATACTTAATGAAGTAGTTGTACTTGTAAACAAAAGGTTGTATTTGATGCAGGACCTGAAGGAATCAATAACAATGTGTTTTGTCAACACATGCATCAAGATATTGCATTAAAGAATTGTATATGCACTTCTTAAATTTAATCTATGTGGGTAAATCACACTGCCTGTCGCTTCTCTGTAATCAGTAAAGGGAGCATGGCCTGATACACCTCTGAAGCTGTCAACAAATAAAATGGTAGGCCTTTACAAGCCTCCCCCTTTTTAGTAAAGAATAAACCAGGGAGCCACAGTATGCCAAAAACTGTTCTGGTACAAAGCTCGTTTTATCTGTAATCCTACTCAAGGTATACAGTTGCAAACCTGATCTAAATGTGTTTATGCCCAACAAAACCAATCCTTGACTGTGACAGGCCAGACCAAGCATCAGAACTCTGTATGCATCATCATCGTGGGTTTTGCTCTTGGAGAACGGTGCGTGAACTGATGATTCCTGCCTACAGGAGAACAGCATTATCACATGGGTCATTGGCAGCTCTCTTAATGAATCAAGGGAAAGATATAAGAAAACATTGGGGTCGTTATGATGTGTTAGTGGTGGATATTTCCAGCCTATACCGTTTTTGTTAATAGTTAAGTTCCAGTACCTTTGATTGCATAGACAGCAGAGGAGGTTTCTCAAAATATTCGGTATTACTTCTTGTCAGCTGAAGATAGAAATCAGTAAACCTTGGACACACCCTGGAACATGTATTTCTCTATTTTTCTCTTTTATTGAGTGTGACAATCACAGAGTGCATGTGGGTGTTTGTTCACCAAGATTATCCTACAAAACAGGCAGTATACATAACATGTCCGTTACGGCCCGGCCAAACCTTTCAACTTGCACCTTCCCATGAGGATGATAGATAGAGGGAAGAACATGTTTTCTTTACTCCAACATAGATTCTTCTTTTAATGAACATTCTGAGATGCAAAGTCTGGCCTCTGACCTGAATGCAGGCCTATTGGTCAGCCATAGTGGACAAGTAACGTTTCACACAGTAGTTAGGCCATTGTGGTAGCTTTCTGAAATGTTGCTGTCTATACCAGGGGAAAGGAGCTGTTTACATCAGACTATTCTGTATCACTTTAGTGCCAATTTCTACAGCGAGTATATTAATACAAACTAAATCCATGGACCCCACACTTCTCATGTGTTGAAGACAGGATGCAGGTCAAGTGAGTGTCGTACATGTGATGCACTACATACATGATCTGCAGTACTGATCCATAACTGCAGCAAGGTGAAGCCACTAGAAATGAGGTGCACATGAGCTCACTGGTGACTTCTGTGTGCCAGTGTCCATGTCACTTAGGCAGGGCATTTAACACTACTGCAAAGTACTTATGAGGCAGGAACAGATAGGGAATTGAAGTGGTTTTGGAACTGACACTCCTTATATAAGATTCTGACTTTAACCACTGGTATTTTCTGTTCCTTGGTTGGAAATTGGGATTCTGTTGATCCACTGTTTTCTTCTGTTGACTGAATGAAAAAGGAAAGTGGTGCTTTAAGTTGAGCAGTTCCGAAGTGGCTTCAATTTAACTGGGGCAACTCTGTTGGCTACACTCAAGATTAGCTCCAGGGGATTGGAGAAAAACAAGCCTGCTCTACCAATACCCATCTTTGAGACAACGGTCCCTTGTCTCCTGCTGTCATACCCAGGGTGTCTTTTCCACAGCACATGGAGAGAGGAGATACAAGCTCACATAAAGATAAGATGGAGAAATCCTTCCTCAAACCCACTTGTGCAAAGAGCCTTGTGGTTTTTCATCGGCAGCTGCTCTGACCTGGATATCGGGACATGCTTCCTAAATACACTCATTTCATGTTATCTAAATACTGCTGGTGGCTTACTAGGACATTTCTTTGGGGGATGTTTGGTGGAGAGAAGACATGTGTTTGAAGCACAGAGTGCATCAAGCTCTTTTGACACCGCATTGAAGGAAAGGATGTAGGAGCGTCCCCATGTTGTCACTGCATGAACATCCATTGTGATCCTCCTCGTCCCAATACCACAGATATCATTTTCAGTCATGGGTCATCTGCTGCTCTATTCTTCATCCTAGTTTGGATGGAAAGAAAGCTAATATATAAATATGAACCTACAAGGGTAATACCAATATACCAAAGTGTCCCACCACCACCATTTCTCCACCCTGGAAAGTTGGATTAAGTAATTCGAACATTATGCCAGTGTAGTGTGTGGCAGGTTCTTCCAGCTGAGGAATGAACTGACCTTAATGAGTATGAGAAATCCATCAAGTGCCAAATATACCCTGATGCCTAGGAAGATGCAGGACCTGAATACTTGAATTAAATCCATATATATCCCAAAGCTTATGGTGAAGCGGCAATAGGTCTTCTAGAACGGTTCCATGTGACAATGTGCTTCAAAGGATGAGACCTACTGAAAAGGTGTACCTGTCAAAGAAAGGAGCCACTCCTTTACTAAGTTGGTTGCACCAAAAGAAACTGCAAGTGAAACTTTACCCTAATGCAGAAGATGCTGTATTAGTACCCGGCGAGGGCGTAATCAGAATGAGAGAACCATTCTGATTGGCCCTCGCCGAGGCATTACCCGGTCGGTGAGGAGGCTCGAAGCAGGGCCATACACGCTCCGAGGCTCCACGGCTGAAAAACTGCCTTTGGTCCCCGCCGGGGGCTCGGGTCCTTTTTTTTTCTTTTTTTTTTCTTCTCCCTCCTCCCTACCCCACTTACCTTTAGCCTGCTTTGTCACTGGTGAGGGATGAAGGCAGCCTCCAGCTGGGGCCCCAAGTACGTTTTTTCTTTTCTTCCCCCTCTCTCCCTTCCGTCTTTCCAACCCCACTTAACTTTTTTTTTTCGGGAGCGGACGCGCTGGGAACAGTTCTCTTCCCAGCGCGTCTGCTCCCGATGGCCGCCATGGAAAGGGAAAACAGACTCTGTTTTCCCTTTCCCGGCAGCCATTTTCTTGATCATTTTTCACTGCAGCTTTTCGAGACAAAAAAAATGCTTTTAGTGCCCCGGTCACGCAGATCTTATAACTATGGGCCTATAACAGAAGCCTATAACTATGGACCCCGGGGCATTACCTGAGTCAGTAATGCCCCCGCCGCTCGGGGCATATTGCTTAATTATTGGTAGAGGGATCATGTAACTGTAAGACTGATGCAGAACATATTTTGGAATAGAGTTGGATGTTTACAGGGATTTGTCAATCAAATAAGGCTTAAGGACAACTGCGAGCCAGTTGTGCCAAAAATGTGAAACATACCTCTATAAATGAGGGATGAAGTGAAAGGGGAATTGCAGGAGCGGATGGGACAGGATATCACAGAGAGCATTGATGCATTTGAGTGGGTATCCCTTTTAGTAGTTAAAATAAAGAGGTCTGGCAAAATAAGAATTTGTGTGGACAGGAGAGAAGTAAATAAATGCACTGTCTCTGAGAGACACCCATCATTAATAAAATGATCTCGACAATGGGCCTGGCAACGTTTTTCGCCATGTTGGATCTCACCTCTGCCTACCATCAGGTGAAGTTGCATGAAAGTTCAAGACATTTGATGGCCTTTATAACCCCAGAGGGTCTGTTTCAGTATAAACACATAACTTTTGGCCTCATTTCAACAGCCTGCATCTTCTAAAAGATGATCTACCAGATCTTTGATGGGGATGCAAGAGTACTATTCTTTCAGGACGATATCTTAGTCTATGCTGACAGCCTGATTGAACACGAGAGGCTAAAAGGTGTATTTCAGAAACAACATCATGCAGGAATGACTTTAAGAAGGGAGAAAGTGCAACATTGAGTATCTCGGACATGTTAACTCATGAGAGGGAATTTGCCTGAAGAAGAATTTGGTAGATGCAATTGATGGAATGCCTGCCCCGACTAATCGAGAACAAATTCAGAAATGTATAGGAATAGCTAAGAGGGAGAAACACACACGTGCTAGATGGATCGAGCCCTAGGAAGTTTTTCTTGATTAGAACATTATGAACTCTTAATGGCACAGTTGGATTTTGCCGGATCTCCACTACAGATTGTCTTATTTCGCAATCGTTTCAGGGGCATACATGCACATATATGAATCTTCATTCTTTTGGAGCTTACAGTCCGTTTGACTTTTTCGAGGCGAACATACTCAACCAACCTTAATAATATAATTGGGCACTGTACAATGGACGACTGCCTTGAAAACGACGTATGTCGAAACACGTGTCGGCTTACATCCTGTGGAATAAAGACATCAATGATACCATTAATATCACTTGTATTGTAATATTCAAGGATTCCAAAACCTTACCTTGAATCATCTAGAACTGTCATACCTCAATCACAATAGTTTAACCTGTAGGTGCTGATGGGTGCACCCACGACGTGACTTTGGCAACGCAGATTGGCCCACACAAAAAGAAAAAGAGAGTGGACATAGCGCACATCCCATGGACCTTAACCCATACTTAATCTTGAATGTTTTCAAGCATGCTGGGAGGACTGAGGTTAACAGGGTATGAAACTTGGAGAGAGTGATGGTTGTGAGGAGAGGACACCTCGATGCGGCGGGGAGTGCACTGCGTCTGGTTTGCACCGTTGGAGTCAGTGATTTTTCCTTGCCAATCACAACTGATGGAGAGTCGCTCAGCTCCAGAAGTTGGAGGAGATGTTGCAGACTGGTATATCTCATAGACTATGTACAGTGATGTTCCAGATCCCTTGAAGCGCCCTTTGTGACTTTGTGAAGAGAAGGAGATGTGTAGTGCCAGCTTCCCGCACCAGTGGGCTGCCGCCCAAGAAACCCTGCCGCGGAGGGTTCCACTTGAGAATCCCAGTACGGAGTTCGGAGGGTTGAAGTTATATAGAGCCAGAGCTGGCAGGGCTCTTTCTCCATTACTATTATACTTACTTCAAATAAACACGTAACTTACATCTTTACGTGTGTCCCTCCTCAATCTGTACACTACAGTTGCCCTTACTCTCAAAGTGTCAACAGCGTCATTCATCCTGCTGTTTGTCTCTTTCCCTGAAATGTTGACAGGCAGGTGCCTCAAATCCACATAACCTTTCAAAGAAAGTCTGAGCTCATAGTGTTAACATTTGTATGCTGCAAATCAGGTGTAGCTTTAATAATTATGTTAGCTATCAGCCACCATACTTAAACTTAGGTATGATTATTTTTCCAGATTATCATTTATTTATTTATTATTTTTATTTATTTATTTAATTTGATAATCACCCAGACCCCTAGGTATCACGCCGAGGTTACAGACATCTTGTGCATTAATTAAACAATGTTACACTTGTGCAAATAAAACATACGGCCAACATGGCTCTTGGTTTAGTTACAATTAGTTACTTGTTATTGGCAGGCCCTGTATACTTCAAAGGAATGAGAGTGGACCTGTGTGGGCAGGATGCAGGTGAGAGGTCTTGGCCCCTCAGTATTGATTAAATAACCAGGTTTTGAGGGCTTTTTTAAAACTTGCCATTGTTGCCTCATTTTTAATTCTGAGGGGTAGGGAGTTCCATAGGGTGGGAGCGAGGACTCTGAAGCTGTTCCCTCCTGCTTTGGTGCTTTTATGCCACAGAATTTCTAGTAATGCCTTGTTGTTTGATCTCAGTACTCTGTTGGCTGTCTTTTTCTTAATGGCCATTTTGAGGTAACTGGGTGCTTTATTGGTGAGGAATTTGTGTACAACACATAGAGTTTTGAAAATGATTCTGGCTTTGACAGGTAGCCAATGGTTTTCTCTCCTAATGTTAGAGATGTGCTCTGATTTCTTGATACCTAACGCTGCTCTTAATGCTTTATTCTGCAGCAGTTGCATTTTGCTTGTGTTGGCATTGGAAGTTCCGAGTAGAAGCACATTGCAGTAATCAAGCTTAGTTAATATCAAAACTCTAGCTAGGGTTATGCAATTGGTAGGAGTCAGGAGTTGGCGGCTGAGGGCAATGAGTTTGGCTGTGTATGCTGTGGAGGAGAAGTGGGCTGAGATGTGCTTGCTCATAGTGAGGTTAGCATCTAGATAGACACCGAGGGTTTTAACATGCTTAAGTACTGGTATCCGGGTGCCGTCGATATTGATGTCAGTGTAGTCTGTATAAAGAGAACTTAATCTAGCTTGGGATCCTACGATGAGGATCTCTGTCTTCTCATCATTGAGACAGAGACTATTTAGTGCCTTCCAGTTTTGTATGATGGCGTAGATTTGGTTAATAGTTTGGGTGTCTTGGGTATAATCCCCTGAGATGGGAATAAGGATCTGGATGTCATCTGCAAAATTAGTGTAGATGACACCCATATCGTCAAGTGCTGAGAATAGGAGTTTGGTGTAAGCATTGTAGAGGGTCGGGGAGAGGCAAGAACCCTGGGGCACTCCGATAGGGACAGTTATGGGGTCTGCCGCCTCTGTGCCAATGGCGACTCTGGATGTACGTTCAGAAAGGAACGATTTGACCCAGAGGGTGGCGTTGTTGGAGAAGCTAAAGTCTTTAGCTAATGTTTCACAAAGTTTATCATGACCTACTAGGTCGAATGCTGCTGACAAATCCAGTAGCAACAATATAGCCATTATTCCTGTGTCTCTGATGGTGTCTATTTGGATTTTTAGGTCGGTGAGAGCAGTTTCAGTACTGTGGTTAGGTCTAAAGCCGGAATTGTCTGTCTTCTAGGAGTTTGTTCTGTTCGAGGCGGGTTTGTATTTGAGTATATGCTATTTTGTCTATGATTTTGAGAAGGAATGGGACTGTGGTTATGGGCCTATAATTCGTTGGAATAAGAGGGTCCAGTATTGTTTTTTTTAGTAAGGGTGTGACCCAGGCTTCTTTGATGCTGGCTGGGACCATATTCGTATTGTAGGATTCATTAACGAAATTGGTAATGATGGGGGTGAGGGTAGGGGCACATAGTTTTACTAGATGTGCCGGGAAGTTGTTCCCTTTGCAACTGGACGCTTTCAGGTTCATGCCACCAGGTTGTATTTTATCAGAATTATCATGGGTTTGGAACAGATGTGTAGATTTAATTGAAGCCTTCGCTCTGCAGTGACTTTGATGTGACTTACACCTTTGCACTGAGGAGAGTCCTTCTTACATAATGTGCCATCATTGGAGTCCTAATGCAATTCTTTGCCAAACCATGACTGCCATGAATGGGGCAGGCCTGCACCGTATATCAAAACCAGCAACTCATCTCCTGTGACCTCCATATTCTACCTCAACTTGAAATTCCACCTGATGCAACCTCAGGATGACACAGGAACGCTTGAACCCACAGAACAGAACTTCTACAGTGCCTGATGTAATGACAGCTCCGTTCACCAGCTAGGCCAAAGACTGGGAGATTTCTTAGGAAAAATTAATTCTGGAGTCTAAAGATATCACTTCAGACACTATCACTGGAGTAGTTTAAGAATCCCAAGTGTGAGGGATGTGGCACCTGCAGACCATTCTATTGCTATAGATCCTTGCAGCATGCCTTTCCAGTTATTTCAATGATAATAGGTTCAGCAGCAGGACAATCTGCAGTTCAAAGAAAGAATCAGCTTCTGTACAGCCCTATAACCACGTGGCCACTCAGATTACTCTAACCGCACAGGCTAGGAGCCAGCAAAGGCATGCGCCCATCATTTTGGTGCTCCTACATTTCACTATACCCTGAGGTGTACGTACAACGTACCTACCTGAAACATGGTATAACTTATATCAAATATAGCTGTGAGGGCATCTCTTTACTAGAGGTGTTAACATGTTATGCTGTATTCGTGTCCAGACTGTTCCCCTTCTGAGAGATTGGCTTTAATTGCTCTATTATTGCTACCCACACAGGGGAGCCAAGGGGAGCCATGAGAAGCCTAGGTAACCTGTGTTCTGCCCTTCTCAGTAGCCTAGTGGGACCCTACGCCTGGGTTGTGGGGAAAAAAAGCCTGATAAACTGGTAGAATTATTTCAGAATTATTTCAGTCCCCTCCAATCACAGTATGTGCTGTGTGATGATACATCTTCTTTCTATCTAGATACAGGCCATATTTTTTCAGGGTGGGGGGATATGTCATAGAGAGCACAGTGCGCCACAATTCATCTCACATTGTAAATCCAGCACCCACCCTTTGTCTCCATGCACAGCTCTGCACGCCTTTTACTTTAATCCTTTTACATGTGAGATTTGAAGGATACTCCTTTTCCTGGCACTTCATGAAGTTTAAGCCAGATTGTATTGAAGGAACCATTTGGAGTCAAGTTTGGTAAACAACAGCATCACCAGCAGCAGGTGCTCCATTCTCTGGTACCGCACTGCCACCAACATTCCTGTGGCTTTCAATTAATGCAACTGCAACTCAAGTAGACGCTGAGTGGCGGTGAGTGGCAGTCTTGCAGCAGCCAGTGTTTTTTCCAGCTCTATTCTCAAGAGGTGTGTTTCCCGCTACACCTTTCCCTACAAAACCTCATTGACACCGCGGAGCGGACGCGGAGTGGCGGTGAGTGGCAGTCTTGCAGCAGCCAGTGTTTTTTCCAGCTCTATTCTCAAGAGGTGTGTTTCCCGCTACACCTTTCCCTACAAAACCTCATTGACACCGCGGAGCGGACGCGGAGTGGCGGTGAGTGGCAGTCTTGCAGCAGCCAGTGTTTTTTCCAGCTCTATTCTCAAGAGGTGTGTTTCCCGCTACACCTTTCCCTACAAAACCTCATTGACACCGCGGAGCGGACGCGGAGTGGCGGTGAGTGGCAGTCTTGCAGCAGCCAGTGTTTTTTCCAGCTCTATTCTCAAGAGGTGTGTTTCCCGCTACACCTTTCCCTACAAAACCTCATTGACACCGCGGAGCGGACGCGGAGTGGCGGTGAGTGGCAGTCTTGCAGCAGCCAGTGTTTTTTCCAGCTCTATTCTCAAGAGGTGTGTTTCCCGCTACACCTTTCCCTACAAAACCTCATTGACACCGCAGAGCGGACGCGGAGTGGCGGTGAGTGGCAGTCTTGCAGTCATGCCAGGCAAGACGGGCCTGGCTGCCTCATCACCTTCAAAACCACAATGGTTGGACCCAGAAGACTTTTCAGGCCGCCTTCTAAGAAGTAAAATCAAGTCGCTAACCAAAAACACAACTACATCACCCACACAACATCAACTTCAAACTAGTCCCCCTTTGACTGCAATGGAAACAACAGAAGACCGTGACATTCTCACGAGTCCAAGCTTTAATACTAAAACAAAAATGGGAAATAGAATCTGTGTTGCCAACGTTCAATTTCCCCACCATAAAACCATTGAGAAAGGCTCTGCTATCTGTAGCAGCAAACATTTACCATCCTGCAGTGAAGCTGCCTTACCAGAGGAGGAGCTTGTAGTCCGGGGAGTAGACGCCGCGGGTTCCCCCCAGACCGCTGTGTCGAAGCCGGCCGCTGACAACCCGCGGCCCGGGCCGGCACTCTCGGGGGTTTTGCTTGGCCCCGAGAGAGAGTCGGCGCCGCCCGCGTCGGCGCCCTCATCGATCGTTGCCTCGTCGAGGACTCGGGGGCCCCCCGGAGGGGGGACCGCCTTGAGCCCGGAGTCGGAGCCCCCGAGGGCGCCGATAAGGCCGAGTGCTCCGATCGTCCCCGCCGCTGCAGCCGCGGCTCCGCGGCCCCTCGAAGGGGGGGCGGCGTTGAGCGGGCAGGCAGCGCGGGTCTCGACGGCGATCGAGGTTTGCACGGCGGGGTTGGGGGGGGACCCCAATGAAGGTGCCTGGCACGCCAACCAGTCGGGAGAAGGAGAGACACAGCCAGTTGGAGCCTCTGAGATCCGCCGCCCATCGGCAATAGGGCAGGAGTGCCCGAGTGGCTTGAGAGTCAAGCACGGCTCATCAATCTTGGTGAAGGAAAGAGAAATGGACGTAGCGTCATCTATAGCTGGTTTTACGGTATCAGCAATGATACATAGGGAAACCCATATCAACTTACCAGCAAATATACCAAATCCAGAAAACAACGCGACGGCTTCAACAAGCTCATTTGTATCCCAAGAAACAAAGTCACCGTCGCAGGAGTCTAATATCATAACAAAAAAAAAGAGATCACGACCTAGAGATGTCTCTACCAAGAAAAATTCAACCCTAGAATTGTCAAATAACCTAGCGGAACCCACAAGATTGGTTAAACCGCTACCTAAACAAACTCATCCTACTAAAGCTCTTCGTGCCGGCTCCAAAACAATAAGAAAGGGCAGTAAAAAACCACAACGCCCTTTTAAGTTACTATCAGACTTTTTCAATAGACACTCTAAAGCCATTCAAGAAAAATGTAAAGAGCTGACCGACGCAGAAATCCTTGAGGCAGCTGATGTAATAACACCACCTAGTAAGCATCGTAGATTGTTACAAGCAAAACGAAGATCCCCTATCCCCCAAACAAATGATGACGCCTGGCCAGCTCCGGATATTGATCCAACAAAATGGCACTTCTCAGGCCAAGTGTCCTCAAAAATACCACAAATTATCCAGGAAGAGTTGGGGACTTCGCAGGTTCGAAACTTGGCACAACTATCTACAACTAATCTAACACCAGTCCCAGAAAGCATTACTTCTGCGAAAACCTTCACCAGTGATCAAGAAGTGCAGAGTCGCACCCAGACTTTCACGCGAGAGCAAGTCGAAGGAGAGAGCTCTGTTCCTCTCCTAACCACCTCGGCACCACCAAAGCAAACTGGTTCCATGATAATAAACCCTACTCAATTTCTGATACAAGACCAACAAACGACCAATGACACATCACATCAACCAAACGACAGCACCGAGCACAAAGATCAGGTTCTGTCGACCTCACCTCAACAACTAAGCGAGCCCTCAAGATTAATCCCACAAACCCAAGACAAAGATGGTGGAAGTCAGTATTCTGTCAAATCTAAAAACAAGTTACAGTTTGAGAAAACTTTAGATTCTTTCTACTCAAACCTAGACAATTATAGTAACCAAAGAAGACATTCCTATGACTTCCCCCCTAGAAGATCATCAAACATCATTGCACCCCCCATACGACCATCAACTCCTGGGATAATTAAATCAGCTGCTCATCGTGACACCAATGCAACTGACCCACATCCAAAAAAGCTTGACACTTGTACTTTAATGTCAGCACTATCGATAGCCCTCAACCCTTTCATTAAACTATACGAAACAATAGCGGACTCGTTGAAAGACCACACAGCGATTCAAACTTCAATGCTGAACAAAATAACTTTTTTAGAGGGTTATGTCATGGCACAAGAATCAAAGATTTCTGCATCTACGATCAAACTGAACCAAGATCAGATTACTGACCCACCTCAAAAATTGGCTCCAACTACGTGCTATACCTCCCAGGTCATCTCACAAACAAACTCAGAAAATACCCAAATTTCTTCATTCATCGATCTAACTGTCCCACCCACTTTCCTGACAGAAAAAACCAAGTTGACAAAAAGGGTGGAAAAAACAAATTCTCACCAACAAGGATCAACACCAATAACACCCTTAACTCAACAAGTGAATTCAACAAGCTCAAAAGCAATAGATGCTCAAAGAGACCTCTTTACTCCATCAAAAATAAAGGATAAACCAAAGAAAACTGAGGTGGTGAGCAGAGTTGAAAAAGAAATACAAAATGTATCTCCTAGAGGAATAGAAGCATTTCTAAATGACGAAGAAATGATGAACATCTCTCAACATATCAGTGACCAATCAACCACTTCGAACCGAAACTCGGAAGAAATTTTCGATCCATCTACAATCCCTACACTCCAGGTAGGAAATTCCAACAAAGAAACAAAGACTAGAGAATCTCCATTTCTAACTCTAGAGGAACGAAGAACGCGACTGGCCACGACCAACCACAAATTTAAAGATCCTGCACTTGAAAAGTCCTTGATAGCCCTTAAAACGAACGATCCAAAACAAGAAATTGAAAGACGGGAAAAAACTTTTTCGAGTAAACAGCCGGCAAGACGATCCCATAGATCGCATAACAATTCCCAACGTTCGTGGCCAAAAGCACAACCAAAGAAACTTTCAACAAGAGCCCCCAGCAAGGAAGCCCAACGACCAATTTACAAATCAAAAATCACAAAACACCACACAAAACCTCTAATACGATGGATATTGAAACTAGAACAGATCCCGGGAAATCATGATGAGGTAACTTTAAATAGAAGATCGGTAATGGATCTATTCAGCTACATTCCGAAACTACGAGTAGTGAAGTCTGATGATCTCCAAATCGTTGACCCGAGCCACCAAGGATCCAGGGCAATTTCACACTTATACATAGCGTCATACGCAACAAAAAATGCCCTGGAATCTGCCCTTGAGGAACTTTTAATAATGGGCTACGACCTCACCGAATCTTCAAGAGAAATTAAAACTTGCAACTACCAAGTTAATAAAGATTACTTGGCATCTACAAAAGTAACAGAATACTTCCAGTCTTCACGTCAAAAACACCACCAATCATCAAAAAAAACGACCAACGGCCCAACCTTGGATCAAAATCCTAAACAGTCTGAAATCACCAATAAACCAAAATCTAAGGAGCCATCTAAAGACCCGGAAAACCTAAACCCAGAGCATAGAGAGCGGGCTGGTAGACTGACGTTCCCAAAAGAAGGTCAAAAACTCCAAAGGACAGTTCAGAACGAACCCCACCCAGTGACAACAAATCCATCTTCAAACCCATCTCTACTTTCTCTTTGGTCATGGTTACCAAAGGCTCTAAAGTTAAACAAACAAAAGTAGCCATTCGAGAACACGATCAACAACAACACAACAGACCGCCTAAACGCAAACGTTCAAAACCAAATAAAACTGTGCTCGTGGAACACCAGAGGTTTCCTTCATTTAACATCAGGATCTTCAAACCTAATAAACTATGATATTGTCTGCTTACAAGAGACATGGCTTATACACTCTCCAGTACTTGATGGCTATGAAACCCACACAGTGTTAGCTAAGAAAGGCTCTTTAGGCCGCCCAACGGCTGGTCTCCTGATAGCAATCCGTAGCGGACGAGGTCTCGTAAATTCGCAAAAGCTAAAAGAAAACCACTTCATGCTGATGGTAAAGCTAAATTGGATTACCAAAAAAAGAGAATCGTCTAAAACCTTGCTAAAGACACTTATAATTGTGACCATCTACTGGAACCCAGCCACTATTGAAAGTTCAAGATTCATCAACACAATAGAACAAGAACTGGACTGGGTGCAAGTTACACATAAGCCTGACCACGTAATTTTATGTGGTGACCTCAACATAAACAGTCAACCCTTGGTAAACTCAAAGGGATATAGATCGAAAAAATCAGCAGCAGACCAGAGGCCGACAAAATGGCAAAACTTAATGAAGTCTAGATCTTTTGACAACTTAGATCTAACATTTCCCGACTCTAATAGACTTCCAACTTGGGAAAGAGCAAACTCAACCTCCACAATTGACTATATCTTTGTATCTCGTTCTCTATTACCTCACATCATCTCCTTTAAAGTGATTAAAACAAAGGAAAGTGACCATAACCTATTAGAAACAATTTGGTCTACCTCCTCTCCGATTAACCACACCATGACTTCAGATATTGAACTCTCCACGCAAGGAACAAGACTCAGATTAACGGAAAAAGCAATAACTACTATTACAGCGCAATACAAAGACCACAGTAATCAACTCCCTAGGACAGACGTGGACTACCTACCCCTACTGACCATCTTTAAAGCTCCTCAAAAAAAAAAGAAGATTCCACCACCAGACCGAAAACATACCTATGACACATTAGTCACGGAAAAAAAAAGAGAACTGAGGAGAATAAAAAGACAAGCAAAAGGGTTGGAGCCCTCATCTGCACTTGAGACCATTAAAGTGGCCGTTAAAGACTACAAATCATGGTTAAAATGCTACCGCCATAAGTTGTACCAACAAGACGCGGAAAATATTCTCATGGCCATCACCAGAAACAACGCCAGAGACTTTTGGACCTTACTTCATTCAACTGCACCAGGAGATCGACCATGTCAAATAAATGGAATAGGTCAACTGACCTGGGAACACCACTTCCAAACCCTTTTTAAGAGTCCAACTATCAAAACCCCTTTGATGGAACCAAACGAAACCCCCTGGATCAGTGTGGACAACATTGAGGATATCATTGCCTTAATTAAAAAGTTAAAACCATCACGTGCGCCTGGACCGGATGGCATCACGAACCTCGATTTGAAATCTCATCCAGAGACTTGGGCTCCTCTTTTGAGCCAAATATTTAAACGCTGCACAGCCACAAAATCAATTCCATCTTCATGGACTTGTGCAAACGTCGTCCCTATCTACAAAAAAGGGGATAGATTAGACCCAGCGAATTATCGCCCTATCGCCCTCCTTGACCCAATAGGCAAAATGTTTGGGTCCTTGCTGCTAAACCATTTCATTACTTGGGCCAAAGATTCCCCGTGCCACGACAAGCTTCAAACTGGCTTTAAAAAGAACCTGGGGACTAATGCCAACATTTTGATATTGAGTGCCCTCAAAAGCAAAATCTTGGAGGGTCGCCCACGTCTATATATCATCTTTGTCGATCTCACACAAGCTTTTGACAAAGTCGATCGAGAAAGACTGTGGAGAAAGCTTACCCTATGGAGATGTCCATTAGACGTACTCAACCCAATTAAAGCCCTCTACTCAAATACTACCATGAGGGTCCGTCTGAACAAGCAAGGCACTCTAACACAAGCAATAACAACTAACAGAGGCGTCAAACAGGGATGTCCACTAGCACCGGCTCTGTTTTTGTCCTATTTAGGCGACTTCCAGGAAACGGAAACAAAGATTAGAGTTTTCCCACCTAAACTCGGAGGAGAACAAATTAGTCGCCTACTCTACGCCGACGATCTGATTTTGCTGGATAATACCCCCATTGGCCTTCAACGTCAATTAACAAATCTTCAACTCTACATGACGTCAAACAATTTGGAAATAAATGAATCCAAAACAAAAATGATGACAATAGAGAAATTCTCTAAAAAGAAATCAGCACCGAATTCGAAACTTGGCACTACTACCATTGAAAAAGTCACAAATTTTAAATATTTGGGAGTCACCCTAGATAGCTCATACAAAGAAAAAGCTATGCAAGAGTCCCTACGCGCCAAAACTACCAAGCTAGCCACACAAGGAAAGGCGATTGACATCAAATATGGTAGATTCTCAATTAGACCTGTAAGAGATTTCTACAAAATGAAAGTTATCCCATCCTTGACTTATGGCGCCGAAGCAATGCCGAACCTTCCTCACGACTTATGGCCAAAACTAGAAGCAAACTTCTGGCGCCCAATCTTGGGCCTGCCGAAAACAACTCCGATTCCAGTAATTAGACGAGAACTAACTCTCTCCTCGCTAAAATCAATTGTGGATTGCAATAGCGTCATGCTTTATCGGAAATGTAGACAGAAAGAAACGCCTTACGCATACCAACTGATAAGTGAAGAAATCCGACTGGGTACTTGTCATATGCTCACTCGATGGGAAACTAAAGTCTTGAACATCTTAGACTCAGTTGCCTGTAACACAGAAGATCTCATCGCTAATCCCGTTCGAGTTGTCAAGAAAATCAAAGAACTCGACTGGATCAACACCAACGACTCTGCCTCAAAATACAAACTTGCCAGTCACCTTCCTCCCTTCTCTAAGAAACTTGACTCTATCCAACCTTTTCTGAAATTATTTCCAAATAGAGCGGCCCGAAATTATTTTTTAAAAATAAGATTGAACCTTTTAGAAACCAACGAAATACTGGCGATTAGACAACAATCCTTATCCAGCTTCTGCCGTCTCTGCAAGTCCACTACGGACAAGGAAACCATACGCCACCTCCTCCTGAACTGTCCGGCGACGATAGAAATTCGTGACAGATACCTGACAGACATTTTTACAAACTTTACTCTTCAAAAGGAAGAAACGTGTTGGAACAAACTGTTGGACGGAGACAAACAGGCATGGCAGTTGGCAACTATAAACATCATGAAACACATCCTTAATGTGCTTCTTCCAACACAGACTGAATGAAAAAAAAAAAAGTTCCACCGTTTCTTCCGTTTCTCTCGAACAAATCCTTTCCTCTCAACTGTTTTTTTTTCTCTTTTTTGGAAACTTTGTTAAAAAATCTAGAAAGATTATATACAAATAAAAAAAAAAAAAAAAAAAAAAAGTAGACGCTGCGTCGGCCATATTAATGCACTTGACAGACACATATAACTGCATTAGCAGCTCGGATTCCTGGACGAGCTGGAAGGTTCCCCCAATCCTTGCGCCACCCATCCACCTTGAACACCTTGGATTTGGATGGCTGGGCTGCAGACCACGATCACTCCTCCGGCTTTCGAGGAAGAGCCGGAACTTCGCGCCGACTTTAATTTACTACATTGCCTGGTGACAGAAGCAATGTCAGAGGCCTTGTTACCCGGGCGATGGATTGCCAATTTCCTATCTGACTCGGCTGAGGAGTGAATAGCCTTTGTATAGAGCCTCCCATTTCATTAAAAATCTTATGGCCGCATCCGCAGTGCAATCCAATTTTACATGATGATTTATTTTTCCTGCATACCCCACAATGCCCTTCAGTACATGGGATTCTAAAGTAAGCAAATGCTTTCATATGTAAGAAGGCACAATGCTACCTTCTGTAGCTATTTAAATGGCTACTCACAAATAATGAAGATGTGCATTTTAATTTATAGAATGCAGATAGACTGAAGCACTCTTAAGTGCCCTATAATGTTGCTGTTTATAGGTCCATTCCTCACTTATTTATTCTATTCATATGTATTTATTTATTTATTTATTTATTTATGTATATTTGTATACAGGGAACAACAATGATCTTTTGATCACAAACGAAAGCAGATCAGATATGAGATTTGACGGGAAGCATTGAGCTTCCTACAAGGGGGTGAGTACTAGTGACATTCTGACCACGTTGTGGAGGGCAGTAAATGGAACAGTCACCAGGGTACAATACATGAGTGGACATCCATAGATTAAGGACAATCAACAATAGACATTCATTTCAGTGCAGGCAAGCGGTACGGCCAGCTGTGCTCGGGATGTGACCATGATGGGGGAAGTGATAGAATCTAGAAAGTGAGGGACAGAGGCAGGTTAGTGGGAGGGAAGCATATTAGATTGAAGGCAGATGAGAGGAAGGCTAAAATGGTAACTCGGAAGGGAGGACGTAGACTTTTAGTTTGATTATGAACAAATCGGTCTGGACGTTTCTCGGATCACTCACACTGTCCTCTAGGCTTGTTTTCTATCTGCATATAAAGCAATTCCCAATGAATTAATGCTAGGTTTCTCTTAATGCTGATTTCTACTGCTGTATACACTGGCCACCTTAACCTTTCAACTAGTAGTTTTCACTTACTCTTTACTGTTTGTTGCACTATATTATTAAGAAACATCACGAAAAGCAGACTCCAAACTGATAGAATGTGGCTTTTTTGGAGAATCAATGCTTTTCGCCAAAAGTAAAGTATACATGGAAAATGTTCAGCATGTCTGTAAACATTCTTTGTAATTGTATGTTGATGTGTGGAATGGGCCTCATTACGAATGTGGCGGTAAGGCAACAATGGTGCCGGTAGTGCTACCGGTGCCGTTGTTACCATATCGCCACATTACGAGTTTTGTGCGCGGGTGACGCTCTGCACGCCTGGTCAGACCAGGTAATGGCCCACTTATGAAGGGCACGGCTACCGCCAAACTCGTAATGAGGCCCAATGTGTTTGTGTGTGTGGGTTGTCTGTGTGGTTGGTGTGTGCATGTGCGCCTCATGTGTGCATGGTGTGTGTCTGTGTAGGAGGGATGCATGCGTGTGCAGCAGTGGAGGAGGAGCAAATTTACAGTGGAAAGACATAGGGCCTCATTACGAGTTCGCTGGTCTATAATCTGTTGATTACGTGACGACAGTGACACCGTTTCCACGGCCTCAAGCTTACGGAATCAACAGCCGATTGCGGCTTGTCGGTCGCACGCACCAGAACAATGCGGAAACGGTGTCACCGCTGGCATGGAAACACCCACAGACACGGACATATCACCAAAAATAGCAGTGGAATTTCCGCGACCGCCACCGCTGACACAGACACGGAATTACCCGAAGTGGAAACACCATGGTCGCGAAAACCAGAAAGAGAGAGGCAGCTATTACTTAAACCACAATCCACTGCCATCCTCACAGACCACAGGCCACATCACCTCCTACAGTTCGAAGAACCAACCACCACAATGGCATCCCGTATCCCTGCTACAAGACAGCGCAAGCAGAGGTTCAGTGAGGCGGAGCTCACAGTGCTTGTGGAGCACATTGTAGGGAGTGCAGACATGCTTTTCAGCGCAGACCAGCGGTGCAGCACCCAGCAATGCCATAAGGAGGTCTGGGCAGAAGCTGCATGCAGATGCACAGCCGTTGGGGTGACCATAAGCACCGTAAAGGACTGCCACAAAAGGTGGGATGACCTACGGCTGCAAGTGCGGAATCTCATTGCTGCACACCGCCAGCACAGCACTGGCACCGGTGGAGGCCCAGCATCACCATTAAAACTCCAGTCGTGGGAGGAGCGGTGCAGCAGGATCCTGCACCTCAAGGAATACATGGCGTCAGCGAGGCAGAGGTTGGAGTATGCCCACCTGCTGATGCTGGTAAGTGCACATAGTACGAAGCTATGGCTGTGAACCCCTCCCCTAGCCAGGGCAGGAGTGACCCAATGCATCTACAAATGATCTCCCATCCCCAGCCAGGGCAGGAGTGACCCAATGCATCTACCAATGGCCCAGACGACAAGCAACACCAACTCAAGACATTCCCCCTGGACATGCACACAGTACGTGACTGAGTACAGGCTGAGGCACACAAACCTGAGTGCCTCACCTGTCAAATGTGTGTACATGCAAGTGGGCAGAGACCGTTAAGTGTGATGCATGTGATGGACCCATCAAATTCCACCACACAACTAGCAGCATGCCCTCTATTGCTGCACAGGCACGTCAAGTGACAGCAACACGGGACAACAGGCAACGCCACGTCCACCCGCACATGAACGACGCAGACATCCTGCCCGGGATGCCGACGACACCAACTCCGGGACACAGGCACCTGCACCAGCAACATCTGGCATGGTTGCCCCAACCCACGTGGCCAACCCCGTACAGCCAGCTGCTACACAAGTAGCACCAATCACCACCGTGGCCACCGAAACCATCAAGCAGGAGGATGCTGCATCCTGTGGCAACAGTGCCCCAGTCGTGCAGTCTGAAGATGCAGGACAGGAGGAGGTGGATGACATGGGTGACCTCTCATCCCTCCACAACTGCAGTTTAGCCCCCAGACCTACACAGTCCCATGAGGTCACCAACACCCTCAATGACTGAGTTAAGTGCACGCATGAAGTGCATGGAGGAACAGCAGGCAAGCCTTCCACAGCTGGCGGAAAGCCAGTTGGAGGAGGCTAGGCTGCAGTGGGAGGAGGCGATGCAGCACTGGGTGGAGGCAAGGCTGCAACGCGAAAACACTGCCACGTGCAGTGGGTGGAGGCAAGGCTGCAACGCAAAAACACTGCCACGTCAGTACGTCACCTGTCCAGGGCCATCGGCCATTTTGCCACATGACCTTGTCACGCCATGTCAGGGAGGGCAATAGCATAATGTCCTCCATTGCTGAGTTCATGTTGGTGGCCCAGCAAGCGTATTTTGGCCGTGTACCACCTGTCACGCCACCAGTGCCGTCCACCAGCACCACCGCCTCAAGCTCCGTCACAGGTAGCCCACAGGGGTGCTGTAGTCAGCTGGCTGGCCCCTCTGGCAAGGACGCTACTGCACATAAGCGCGGACAGAAATAGTGCCCAGTATAAATGACTGTCCACAGAACATTTTGGGATCATTGGGTGTATGGGGGTGGGTACGTTTGGGAGGTGGGGGAGGTCCATTATGGGGGTAGTGTGTTGGGGCCTGGTTGGGGGTGGGTACGTTTGGAAGGTGGGGGAGGTCCATTATGGGGGTAGAGTGTTGGGACTTGGTTGGGGGTGGGTATGTTTGGGAGGTGGGTGGGCACGGGTGTGCAGCTTTCCTGTCAATACCACCTGCTTTCCTGCTTTGTTAACATTAAATCCCTGTTGAAATTGAAGTGAGGAGTGGACATCCGTTATTTGATCTACAATTACTCCATTTGTTGTCGTAGCTACATTAAATTCATGCAGTGCTGTTAATGTAGAGTCTCTCAAAAGAAACTGCGAATGCATGCATCCAGTGCATGTTGTCCATCTTGTGCACCCATGCCAGCGAGTGTAGCCATCCAACCCCATCCCCATCGTCATCTTCATCATCCACTTCATCATCATCCTCTGTGTCTGGGGGCAGAGGGATGTTCCTGCGCATGCACAGATTGTGCATAATGGCACACACAACCACTATTTTACCCGTCTTCAGTGGCTTTTACAGCAATGATCCTCCAGATCTGCTCAAGCAGCGGAACCTGGCCTTCAGTAAACCAAATGTCCTCTCGAGCTTTGGCACGTGTGCAAACGTGTGCCCTGTTGTAGGCCTCCTCATGCCTGTTCCTTGGCCTCCGTATGGGCGTCATCAGCCATGTCATGAATGCATATCCTGCATCACCTACATGAAATGGGAAGGAAGGGGACATGTAATTGTTTGTGGCATCCATGTGTGGATAAGATGCAGTTCATTTATGTACCATTAGTGAATCATTCATATGGGGCATTGCGCTGATCTGACTTGTGGGTGAATCCAATTCCTGGGTCATTGTTTTCCATATTGGCGCTTTGACAGTGGTTAACAACTCGCTGTGCATTAGATGATGGCCTTATGCTCATTTGTGGTAGGTATGTATGGCATTGTGCAGTGATGTATACACGCAGAGCAGTCTGTCAATGGTCACTTTGTTAACGTGGATCGATGCATAATGTCAGATATGCACTCATCATGTGCATTGTGGGGGCACAGGTGCATTGGATGGGTGGGGGGACTCACTCCATAATTTTGTGTTTGCTTGTGGTGCTGCGACATGTCTTGGTTGTGCATCTCCTTTGGCAGGGTTTGTACAGGCATACTGTGTATTGTATTGTGAAGCGTTACAATGTGTGGGGTGTGGTGACTGTCCTTTGTATAGGTCAGGGGGTCATGCATTGGCAGTTGTAGCAACCCAGACACACAGGTCATTGCCCTGACCACTCCCCCCCTTTCACAGGGGGTCATGCATTGGCTGTTGTACTCACCCAATAGCCATGTGCTCTGCCCAGCATAGCGTTCCATGTACCGTGGCAATGTGGAATTCCGCAGGACCATTGAGTCATGTGTCGACCCCGGGAAACGTGCACAGTAATGGGTTATCACTTGTCTAGCGTCACATACCATCTGTACATTTAGTGAGTGGTATTGTTTCCTATTGCGGTACACCACTTTCATTGCACGTGGTACTGTCAGCTCTATGTGGGTGCAATCTAATTCACTAATGCAATTTGGCATGCCAGCAATGGCATGGAAGGCCATCTTGGTGGCAAAAAGCTTGGCAGGGGTATGGGGGAGGGCAATGTGTTCTGACGCATGGTGCAGCAGGGCATCCATTACCTGGTTGAGTATCCTTGGAAAACAGGGTTGTGACAGTCCGTGCAGCTCACCAACAGTCTGCTGATATGCTCCAATTCCTAGGAAATGCAGCACCGAGACCACCTTCAGCAGGGGCGGGATTGCCGTCTGAATAGCAATGTGGCTTCTGATGTCCTCAATCACGGTGACGATGGACATGATTGTTGGACGGTCAAGCGGTATAATGTGTGGATCTGCCCTGGGTTCAGGTTCCAGAATGAGGCCCTGATGCGGGTTATTTCAGGCTGCCTGCACATTTGGGTTTGGTATGGGTGCCCGGTTTGCTATCTGTTGCCTGCGCTGCCTCCCCCTCTGCCTCCTCCTCCTCTGCTGCATTATTGCTACTATATATGCTGCTGCCTGTAGGTTCAATAGCCCCAGGCTCAAAGCTGCTACACCGCTGCCTGCATGGTTGTGTCTGGAGTTGGCCTGGATGTGGGTGTGGCCCTTTTGTAGGCTCCCAGTGGCCTGATGGGTGCAACTGGGCTCATTTTGTGCATCTCTGGCCTGATTCAACTCATCTGCGACTGTTTAGTGCCATCTCCGCAGTGGCGGCGGTACCGCCACGGTGTTCACGGTGATTCCGCTATTTTGGTGGCGGTGTTTCCGTGTTCCTTGCTACTCGTAATGCACACAGTGTTTCGTGTTGTCATTAACGAGGGGTGTGGATACGCTGTGTCCGCCAACGCATTTTCCGGATGCATTGTCTATGCGGGAGTGGATTCGAGTGATGGTGTTACCGGGATCGCAGGTCAGAATGAGCCGGTCCGGTAAACGTTGCCGGTACGGTTTTACCGGCAATGTTAAATCCGGACCGGCAGATTTGTAATGAGGCCCATAGACTGTGATACTGTTATTGGAATGAAAAAATGTTGTATTCAAGGATCATGACGTCACTGCACTTGGCTCGAGCAGTAGCGTGATGGGCACATGCGTTGGTGGAGGCGCAATCTGTTCAAATTTCACATGTGTGTATGTTATTCATCACAACGATCAGACTGCTGCAGTTCTTTTGTACTTTTATGAGGGCTTGGATGTTGATACTTTTAAGGATGTATATTTTCATCATGAATTACATTTATTTTTTGTATTCGTTTTTTTATAGAGTGCTGCACCTTCCATACGGGATACTTGAGATTGTCGAGATAGAAAAAGGGAAACGAGATTGGGGAGGATTTGGTGTGAATAACTCAGTTTACAGCCTATGCGTACAGAGTTTAAATGAACACATTAAAGAATGTAAACATTCTGTGCATGGTAGCAGATTATGGAAGTTGCTTGAAACAGCACATGTATCTTCATTGGAACTATGGGCCTCATTACGAGTTCGGCGGTATGCCGCCGAAATCGCGTCCGGGTCCGGGTCCTCGGAATGAGGACGTACTGGGCCATTCTGAGGTCAGAAGGCCCGGTAATTCCTCACTCCGAGGACCCGGACACGGTCCTTCCCCATTCCCATTTCAGCCCCCATAGGGCTGAATGGGAATGGGAGAGGGAGCAAACAATGGGCCAATACGAGATGGCCCGTTGTTTGCTCCCTCTTCCCCTCGCGGGACCCGCTCTGCACGTCTGGTGAGACCAGATGTGCAGAGCGGGTCCCGCCAGGGGAACTCAGAATCGGGCGGTACGGGGTTAACGGCACCGGCACCTTTACCGGTGCCGTTAACCCTGTACCGCCCGACTTGTAATGAGGTCTATGTGTATAAGGGTTGAACAGAAGAAGCATTACTTGATGCCCGGGAATGCCTGTCTGAAAAGTAGAGGTTTAGTTCTTTCTTGAATTTCAGGGTGTCGACTTGTCGCCTTAGATCTGCCTTTGGGCTAGTTCATTGACCGAGATGACCTGCGTCACCGTTTAAAGGTTTAAAGGTACCCTGGAAGGAGTTTGTTGATGGTTCTGGTGAATCAGTCTAACACATATTTGAGAAGGTCTCCCAAGCTGCTCTTTTTGAGTTGACACAGGAAATTAAATTGCATGTTGAGTTGAATGGGCAGTCAGTTAGAGTTTTAAGTGCACCACAGTAGGCCTCTTTACATAGAAAGTGATTATAAGATCCTCCCACTCCCATGCTTCTTGAATGGCCAGCCAGAAGTTAAGAGAGTGGAAATGGAGTAATCAGGTGAATAGTAATTTATTTATTTGATTTATTTATTGGAAATTGTATGACGCCTATACACAAGTGTTTCTAGGTGCCCCAAGACAATGGGGGGCGGGTGGGGGGAGGCAGATGAGAAAAAACAATAACAGTAAAAACGGTCCTACTATGCCATGTGGCATTTGGATCGTGCAAGTGCAGTGTCAATAAGTGCAGGGGGGAGGGAGCAGCTCAGGGCTGAGATGAGGGGGAAGGAGGGAGGAAGAAGTGCAAGAAGGATGTGGCCCTAAGGGCTGGCCAAGTGCAGAGGGGAGCACAATGACCATTAACATTAAGGATCTCAGGGGGCAGGTGTGTCCCATTGTTTCCTGATGTAGCACATTGACTACTTGTATACTACCTGCTCATTCCCACTGAACGAACCCTCACACTAATGACTTCATCAGTCAGCGATCGAAGTGAGTGGGAGCGGTTGGGAGCGGTGCTCCTCTACTTTTTATAATTAAGTTTTACTGTTCCTATACTTTTATTTTTTTAACGGTTCCATTGTGGTTTCGTTTTAAAATAAAAGTGTAGGAAGAAGTTGAAACTTGCACTTCCAGTGCACTACACTGAACGTTCCCCTAAACAGCAGGTGCATATGTTTAGGGGTCTTTATTGTGTGGGGGAAGGGGCGTTGTGATGGGGTTTGTGGTGAGTGGGTGCAGGCTAACAGGGAACATAGTTCCACTACTTCTTTTCATTCACTTCGGCCACTTCTATGAATACTATGCCCATCTATTACTTTGCAATTGAGTACTATTACCATATTTTGAAAGCACACCAGTAACCTACTATCTCCATGTTCTATTACCTAAGTTTGGAGACATTTACTGCAACATTTAGTAAATGTATGCTTACAGTAATGTTACTTTTGATTGTCATGGCTGTTTCATAGAACTCTAGAGTGTCACTGAAATATTTCTTGACCACTTACTTGCCTGGGCTGTATGTCCATACATGGCAGTGAAGCGGTAACACAAAGCTGCAATTAGACACTTAAACATTGCCAACAGATTCGAGTAGAACACAATTTACTTCAAGTATTAATGATCCTGGTAAATGAACATAATATTAACTCATAGTATATTTTTCAGTTCATCACTTCTTATAAAATAGATCCCCGGAAAAGAAGTAACTGCCACACCAGCCTTCAGGTAATCATCAGGTTTGTTGTAAATGTGTTTTGGACAACAACAACAAAAACATTTTCAGTAGCAATGTGTTGATCATACACTGGATGGTTATCTGGATACTGTGTGTTGTTGTTACTTCATTTTCTGGGATACAATGGTGTCCAGTCTGAACAAGGCTTCTCCGCCATACCTGTTCCCTGCCCTCAGTGCTTGACCCCCCCCCCCAAGGCTTATTTTATTAATCTGGACGGTGCAGCTCTTTCCATCTTCGGTGCTCATTGATTATTAGCATGTGATGGAAGCTGACAGTATGAGGGTAGATTTGCACAACTCCTATTCTGTGACTTTAACAATATGCGTTGCTCAAACAGAATTTAAGAAATAGGACATATTAATTAACTGTGAACAACAAAGGATGAACAGGGATGACTGGTGAACCGTACCTGTCATCAAAATTAGGCATCTCAAGCGCGAGATGGGTATTAGGTGGCACTGTAGGCATAGGCTGTAAGCCAAATATATTGTCCTGGGAAGTGAATATAAACAGACAGATTGGATATGAGGAAGGGCACACAGCCTGTCGGAGTTACTTGGCTATTTACCCACCCATTGAATGACCATGCTATTCCATTTAGAGATTCCCACCCACTGCCCACACTCTCCATACAAACCTTCCCCTCCTCCCACAGAATCTCTTTGAGCTTGTTCTGTGCTTTCCGAGGAACCTTCCAAAAGGTAATAAGTCAACTGCAGCTATAAATCAGCTCCTTGTGTAATGCAATTGTCTTGACCAAGTGTGTCTTCAGTGTGTGTGTCCTTTCACCTGAGACTCGCAGTGTTGGCTATCGCATAGGCATTAGATATACACATTCCAGGCACTGACCTAATATTCCCAGGTACTATGATACAACGATTTTCCCGCAGATAACATCTCATGCCCAGGTAATAACATTATGACAGTGTCTGGCTGGAAAATGCTGATACCATGCCTATAAAAAAGTCAACACTGTTGATTTTGCCAATACTTGCATTATTGATGTAGCAACTTGCATTTGCCCACTCTTATGCCTGCCTCTTCTCATTGAATTACCACATACACAGATGCATTTGTGTATCATTCCAAGATTGAATATTTGCAAATAGAATTCTCATTTATGCTATTTGAAATCATCTCATGTTCCTTGGCTCTCTACATTTTTGGGACTACATGTTAGCGTATGTTTCAACACAGAAGTACATTTTCACCACATCTTCTGGAAGCAAGGTCTTTGCAGTAACACCTTTTTTATGTTCTTCTCAAGCCATCTCCTAATATGAGTTTGTATCATTAATTAGTGCTGTAGGCAGGAATTGACTCCTGGTCAGTGGAAGACCAGGAGTATAATTCTATCAGTACGCCATCAATTCCTATAAACGTAAGGGAGGAGGGCACTGACCTGTCCTATTTTTCTAGATGTTTATTGTTCTGATGAAATCCATGATACAGATCCAGCCAGGCCACTCTGTCTAGAGAGGTACTGAATCCCACTTTTTCGGCTGTCAAGAATATGTAAATACCGTAAGATCAGGGTCATATCAGACCCCTTTACACACGCTACTCAATATTAGTAATTAGACACACTGACCTAGAAAAACGAGCCAGTGTTGTCATGAGTTCACGTCCCCATCGGGTTTATCAACTTTAGTGACAGCAGGCTGTATGGTCTCAGTGTCGTTCCTAGCCCATTTGTTAAGAGCGAACTGTAGGTGGAACAGAAAAAAACATAATCAAAACTCAGGTCAATTCCATTAACTGGTGCTTAAATTCATATCCTTTTGGGGCTCTGTCTCTACTTTTGTATAGCGTGCACCTGCTGTTACATTCTTACCTTACGAGCGCTTGTCTGCTATCCCAGACATTCACAGCAGGCAGCATCAGTGTTGCCACATCACGCATGATCAGTCTGTTATCTATTTAGACAAAATCGACCAAGCTCATCACGTGATTATGCTGTCTGACATGGACTTCCGTTACGTATTGTCCCATATGGACGCTCAGGCGAATCAGGCAAACCTGGCTCTGCTAAAGATTGGAGCATACTAATGGTGCTTGGTTTCCTACCAGTGCTGTAGCAATTCTGTTCATTTACTATGCACAAAATACGTAGTGAATACATCCACCTATATGCCTGTTGAAAACATGCTTGCAGTAAAACCATTCAGCACAAAGATCTTCAATGTATTACACTCACATAATAAATTGAGCCTATATCCACAATATGCCCACTTGTGTTTCAAAACCATTAATGGCGTTGTACTGACCGGGCATATATACATACAGAAGCACCATATCACCTGTTAATAAATAACGGCAAACCTAGTTCACTCGTGGAATACCTTACTTAACAGTGGTGCTGCTTGGCAGTAAGTGGCCACTTATTTGATCAAGTTCTTCAACCTTATTGGTGTATGAAAATCCCTCAATGGTACTCCTCCTTTGACTGGGTGTCCACTATTTGGTCATATTCTCATCAGTTTCAACTTAGCCTGGTCCTTTAAGGTTTCAACTCTGACACTGCTGTTAATGAAATATTTATTAAAATAGAAACTTCAAAGATTACCAGCTGTTACTTTCACATTATGTAACATAGCCAACATCTGCCATGCTTTGGATTCATTTAGACCATCTTGATGTGTGTGCAGATGGAAAATCCAGTTCTGTTCTCTCTTTAGTAGCAGAACCTGCATGTCACCCCCTCTCCATGGACAGATAACTTTCTCAATAATCGTCCATTGTATTTCTGTGGGAGCATGTCTGTGTTGTTGAAAGTGTGCCACCATAGGTGCACTCTCTCTTTTCTGTCTGATACAGAACATATGTTCTTCTATCCGTTTATTTATTGGTCTACTTGTCATCCCGATATATATCTCAATTTGCACGGGCAACTGATTAGGTAGGCTATATTGAAGGTATTGCAATTGGTGAACTGATTCTGTCTCCATGGTGTATGGAGACCAAGGTCCAGTTCCTTAGTGCGTCTTGTCAGTGTACATACATTGCACTGATGGCACGGGGAATGTCCTGATGGAACATCTGTACCCCACAGGTGACCCTGCCATGCAGCCACATCAGGGGTTTGATAAGATTGTAACATTGTGTCCCATAGATTTTTTCTTTTTTTCATTGCAAATCTTGCTGTAGGCAAGACAGGGGTCCCAATGTTCAATATAGTCCATAACTTGAGGATCTCTTTTTTGATCCTTTGAGTATTATCTGAATAGCTGAACACTGCTGTGACTACTTTCTCCCCTTCAGGTTTTATGTTTTGTTGCAACGTTATATTTGGAAGAATATTTCAGGCTCTATTTATAGCTTGTTTCATCATCTTTTTAGGATATCCCTTCTTTTTAAGTCGGTCACTAAGGACAGCTGCTTGTGTGTCATACTCATTCAGTGTACAGCAATTCCTCCTGTATCACAGACATTTCCCAAAAGGTAAATTGTCCCTCAGCCTCTTTGAATGGAAGCTCAAATAATTCAATAAGGAGTTCCGATCTGTGGGTTTTCGGAAAATTGTTGTCATGAGAGTTCCATTATTAGCTTGAATTTCTATGTCTAGGACAAGTATGACCACCTTGCTGAGGGTGTAAGTAAATTTTAGATATCTACTTATGGAGTTTAGCCATTCCATAAAGTTGAAGAACACATTTTCTTCTCCTGTAAATACAAGTGGTACATCATCAATGTTTCACGTGTATACAGTGACTTGCTTTTTATATGGGTTGTCATCACTGTAGATGTGCTTATTTTCAAAGTCTGCACATACAGATTGGCCAATATGGGTGCAAAAGTCTCACCCGTGCAGTCCCTGAACATAGTTGGAAAAAGTTGTCTTTGTACATAAAGACGTTTTTGGTGAGGGCTATTTCTGCTAATTGTAGAACAAAGAATCTCGGAATAGCCAGAGGTGGAGTTAGTTCTTGGAGTACTTGATCAATTATTAGTAAAGTCTCCATCTATGGGATATTTGTATATCGTGATTCGATATCGAGGGTCACCAGAAACTGAGTTTCTGGGTTGAACTGAAGTCCTTTTATGATATTAAGTATACCTGTGGTGTCATTTAGGTACAAGCACATTTTCGGTATTTCAGGTTTAAGAAAGTAATCCAAAAATTGTGATAGTGGCAGTAGGATTGAATTTATGCCCGCAACTATTGGTCGATCGGGGGGGGGAGTGGAGAGGTACCTTTGTGCACTTTTATATATAAAAAGCCAGGATTTTAGGATGTTTTGGATATAAGAATGCTGCCTCTTTAGGGCAATATGCCCTTCGCCTAGGGCTTCCGCCACTATGCATGTAATGAGTGTTCTGAGAGTGCTTGCCGGGTCCCCCGGTAGAGACGGGTAATTGTCCCTATTATTCAGTGAGCTAGTGACCATGGTGTTGTAGTCAACAGTGTTCATTACTATGATCGCTCTGCCTTTATCAGCCTGTTTAATGATAATACCTTTGTTGTTACTAATGCTCTTTAATGCGTCTGGCTCCTTATTAGAGATGTTTTGAAAAGTGTGTTTAGGTTCTTTTTCAATTTCTTCCAGCTTTTTTATTATCGCCTTTTTGAAGGTGATGGATTCTCCAGAGATTATGGAGGGATAAATGGTTGATCGTCGGTGTAGACCTATCGTTTCTTGTAATCTGTCATCCTCGCATGTGTTGGTTTTTTTCTCCAAATAATTGTTTGAGTCATATTTTGCGCATCAGACTGGCTAGTTAGATCTTGATTTCTAATGGATCATATTGTGCAGATGGAACAAAACTTAAGCCTTTTTGTAAAACTGACAGCTCAGCGGCCGTGAGTGAATATGTGGATAAGTTCATCACTAGTAATTTGATTGTTGGAAGAGGCCTCCCCTCTGCTCCTGGTTATTCTCTGGGAGTGCTGATCTTGCCATCCTCCTCGTCCTTTCCCTTTGCCTTGTGGGTATAAAAAAAGGTTTCCTTCCTTGATCTTGTCCTCTTGAATTGGATCTGTCTTGGAATTGGACACGCTTTTCTCTGGACTGATCTCTATTGTGTACCTGGTTCTGATTGTTCACTCTTGAAATACTGGGTCTGGCATCATCATCATTGCTCCCACTTGAGAAGCTCCATGCTGCTGGTCTATTCCTCTTCATGTTCTTCCTCGGGAGAAGCCACCTTTGTGGTTGGTTGGTTCCAGTGTTGTTAGACACATCATCATAGTGGCTGTATAGGATGTATGGGTAGGTCTACTCATGTGTGTAAGCCAAAATGTCTTTTGTAATTTTAGAATCTTTTTATTTAAATTGGACTCTTTGAAATCTTTGATCATAATATCTAGATCTTCTAGTTTTTTCTTAAAGGTTTCGCGAATCGATTTAGCTTTCAATTGGTCCCATTTCTGTTCTATTTCTGTCATGAGTTTCATGGACACAGTTTTCGCTGTGTTAATTATGAGGATTAGCCAGTCTTGCGTACATTTATTTGCAATAAAGCACCAATCTTTTCGGAAATGGAGCTGGTCCAAAAAAATATGGGGTTCAATTTGAATGATCAGCCCATCAGGTGCTGTTGTGCCCGTAGGTATTTTAGTCCTTCTATTTCATTCCAGTCGTCGCCACCTACTGCTGCTATGGTCACAGGAACTACTCCAATCAGAGAAGGGGCCGCCAAAATAGTTTCTTCTAATTCCTCAGCAAAAGCTAGGTAGTTTGACTCTGACATTGTTTTTACATTATGTTGAGTCATTATAGAGGAATTGGTTAGTCGTCTGTTGTCTAAAACAAGTGTGCTCGGGCATTGCCTAAAGAGTGTAAGAGGATTCAATTCAACACTACAGCTAAGTCAATGCCTAGTCTGGGATACTGAATGGAAACCCTTATTGATATATCTTTATGTCCAGTTCATGCGTTCTGGATGACTACCCCTATATAACACCCCTCTCTTGGAATCCTCCTGACCCCACTGAGCCAAGAAGTAGTTCTGTTTTGCAAGTTAAAAGGTTTATTTGATAATTTAAACAATATATATATATATATATATCTCACTTATAATAAGTTAATAATTGAATAGCACACTGAATCTGAGCAGTAATCAATAATGGATAGTCTGGCACTAGCACACTTGAGAATAGGAACAGAAGAATAAGGTGGTAGAGAATGCTTTATATAAGTTCAGATGGATGTAATGTTGAATGAAAATGCAATACAGAAAATACTCAATAGGATTTCAACAAAACAATGTAATCACTTTTCTCTGGCAATCCCCTCCCCCTTTATGCAATGCAAGGAAATGGAAGGAAAGCACACAGTTCTCAGAAATGCAATCAAATGTAATTCAGTTCACCCCAGCAAGCTTAGACTACAGAAGTTGGAAACATAGGCCCGAAATGCTTTTATACGTGCTGGCAATGAAGTGAAAAATATACTAAAATGCTTTTAATTCCCTCTAGGAGGTTCAGGGTGAGTGGTATCTAGTTAATATTAGTCCAGGCTCACTCTAGCAATGATTCAGGAATGATTGGCAGGTTAAACAAATTTTTTCTTTAACGGAAGGCAAGCAGCAGCAGATTTTTACACGTGGAGAAACTTGCAAATCGCGGCAAAATGTCAAATCGCGGCAGATTTTTCCAAGTGCGCCGGGCGCGATTGCAGAGGAACTACAAGGACTATCAATATCGTTTTGGGGTCCTAGGACAGCCTAGGATCTCAGCTTCCAGATGAAAGTTACTGCAAGTCTCTAGGACAAACGGTCACGGAGATATGAGCGATTAAATAAAGGTCGTTTTTCAGATTTGAAATTTTAAAGTTCAAAAAGACAAGTGCAGCTTGCAACTAGAAAATGACAGGTGACAGCTTTGCCAATGACAGGTGACAGTTAGGAGGCAGTTCTACTTAGATTAAATAGATTGAATTATATTATTTTAACTAAGAGATTGGTTCTGCACAGTTTGCTAGGTACTCACACTATATTCTTGAATTAAATGGGCCTCGCCACGGATCTGGTCAGGTTTTCTTCACTCGCCCCGGACGGTCTCTACGCACAGCGTCTGGGTCAGCTCTACACTGCTGGTCTGGTCTGGGTCTCTGGTTCTGCTAACAGTGATCTGGGTCAGCTCTGCTCTCTCTCTGGTTCTGGAAATTTGATAGATTTGAAGTCTCTATGTCTGCTCTCTGAAGGTTGAGGGAGGTAAAGTATGGATTTTCCCGGCAGAGCTTCCAGCTGCAAATGGATTTGAAGGTCCCTATCTGTCCTGACTGTCTGCTTTTATGTGTTTTTAAAATGGGTGTGTGTGCAGCATCACTAGACCCTACCCCTATCCACTTGCCATTGGCCACTTCATCTGCTTCCACTTGATTGGGGGAATGAAATGAAGTGTCATCATGATGAGGTCTGTTTATGGTACAGAGAACCCACCCCTGTCAACTTACACACAATCTATATTTTGATCCAAAAGGCATATTTGCACAGGTACACATTTGTTTAAAATTACATGCACCCTTCACATATCACAGGAGGTATCCCCTGTTCAGACTCTGCTCTTCCTGGGGGCTTAGATTCAGAAATGGCACATATTTCACTTTTTAACTGATTTTGCAACGTCGGACATTAACCCAAATTTACACATGTGTGCGCAAGGAGTATGGACATTAGTTGATGAAGTGTCAGATTTTTCACATGCACACATTTTGAGTAATATCCTCTTTTCCGCTAAAACCCCCCTGAACATACCACCGGGTCCTAACACGTCTTAAAATGTGGGCAGAAAAATCACAAGAATTATGGTGTCATTTAAATAATTTTCACAAGTCCGTACTATGAGTTATTCATCTTTTTAGAGTTATGTTCTGGCCCCAAAGGGGTGTGGTTTCCCCCCAGCACAAGGCTGAATTTCTGGTTTTTCCAGTTCTGCCAAGCCAGCTTGCTCTCACAGGCAGTGCTCCTCCCCTGTCCTTCCAGGAGGAAGCTCCATTTACGACTCCCGCCAATAAAACATTTGCCTGAGTCAGGACAGGGCTTTGTTCAGAGCTCCTGTATTCTGTGGGGGCTCCCCTTAATTCAATTATCAGAGAGATGGTAGATCCTTAGTGTGGCCAGCAAAAGGCAGATAGGCCTGGGAACACAGCTGTGACTCAAGTTTCACTCCTGATGGGGGTAGTTGCCAGGCAGAATTCAGTTCCTTAAGCCAGGTTTCAGATAAAATGTCACTTTGTGTTACCCAGTTTAAGTCAAGACAATGTTTACATATGCAGCTAGAATGCTGATTCTAGGTTTAAAACTATGACATTTAAACAATTGCAACCTATGTGACACTCAAAAGTAGGTCACTCATTTCTTTTAAACATTTAGATTTTTAGTGTCTTTCAGTCCAAATTTACTTAAACTGCTGAAATCCACAGCTCAGCCAGTCTTGTTATAAACCTTCAAGTCACTTCAGAATATAACTTTACATTGTATCCACCTCTCAGTAAGTCTTTCTTTGGCTTGCTTTGGGTTCATTTATTCAGTTTTCTACAAAATCTGGTGGTTTTAAAACGCCGGCTTTTTGATAGTGGTGAGTACTGGTACTGCACCCCTTTTTGGGATTCAAGAAAATGAATTCCCAACAGTTATGGGTTTGCTTTTGGCAATCAGCATTGCCATTCCCAATGGTTTCAGACTACTGTGTGGGTAGTCCAATGGTGGTTTTAAGCAGTGTCCTTCTGTGCCCATAACATCGGCAAAAATGAGTGGCAGCCTATTCTTCATGCATTTCCCTGTGCATTTTCTGGGAAGCTCTGGCCATCATGATGTTTTCCATGTCAGTACTGCACAGTTTTGAGGTAGGGCTTGGATGCGTGGATAAAAACATCCCACAAGCCCCCCTCTTGCGATGGCCATTCTGTTTCACTGATGGGACTCGCAAGACCTGGGATGTTTCCTCATCTTCTTCCAATAGATGGCACAGTCCAGCATCTTTTCCTCCATCCGGTATTGATCGATCGGTTCTCCTCGCCGGTCCTGATGGGAATATTGGGCGGTACACGGGGCCCCTTGCGTCTCTGCTCCCGGTCTCCGGATCGTCCTCCTTGGCCCGTCTCCAGCTTTTCTTTCTCCTAGGACGACAAAGGGAGAGCGGCAATACCTATTCATAGACGTTTTTCCACCACTGTTGAGATAGTGGGGCAGCATGTGCATTTCATCATAACGAAACATTACATTCTTATTTTGAAAAAAAAACAGTATAACTAAGAGACAGTTTCATGCAAATCACAATATTTTAGAGACTAGATGTGGTATGTTTTATGGTTGGAACTGAATTAGTCTGAGACAGTACCCGCTAGGATTCCAGAGGATTCCTCCAGTTGTTGCAGAGTGTGCCTGGGATGGCAACATTTCAACTGGTTTATGTGGACCCACTTGTCTTCCCCCGCTGCCAAAGGACCTTTGGGGATGTGGATTTTGTAGGCCACAGGGGAGATCTTGTCGATGATCTCAAAGGGTCCCTTCCATGTAGGCAAAAATTTTCGCTGTTTTGCCTGGTTTCTTTGGAAGTTGTATAGATAGACCCGGTCCCCCACCTGATATTCCTTCCTGGAAGTCTTCAGGTCATAGTGGGTCTTCATGCTATCAGCCGATCTTTCTAGATTCCGCTGAGCGTAAGCAAAAGCATGTTGGAGGTGTTTCCTTAAATTCTCCACATACTCATGAGTAGTGGAGGCATTTATCAGTGTCTGCTCTTGGGCCCTATAGAGCAAATGCTGCGGAAGCACCATCTTGCGCCCAGTCATCAACTCAAATGGTGACATTTTGGTTGCAGATGAAGGGGTAGATCTGATGGCCATTAGGACCAGAGGTAATCGGATATCCCAACTTGGCCCAGAATCTGCCACAAACCTCTTTAATATGCTCACAATGGTACGGTTATATCTGTCTACTACACCAGAAGAACCTGGCCGGTAAGCAATGTGTAGCTTTCTCTTGACCCCCAGTATCTCCCACATCTTTGTCATTACTTCACTGGTGAAGTGGCTACCTCTGTCTGACTCAATCCTTTGAGGTAGACCAAAACGGGAAAAGATGTGGTTAATCATCAGGGCAGCTGCGGTTTCTGCCTTGCAATTTGGGGCTGGGAGACATTCCACCCACTTGGTGAACAAGCATGTGACGGTCAACATGTACTTATTCCCCCTCGCGGAGCGAATCACGGGGCCTACAAAGTCGATTTGTAAATCTGACCATGGCAGTGTCATCCCCCTCTTTTGGAGAGGCGCACGGTGCGTGAGGGATGATGGCTGAAATTGTGCACACACAAGACACCCCTTCAAGTATTGGTCGAGGTCCTGCCCCATGTGTGGCCAGTATGCAACCTCTCTTAAGATTTCCAATGTTGTGTGAAACCCCCTATGACCGGCAGTAGCCGCATCATGGGCGTGACTTAACATCAGGCTTCGGAATGAGGTAGGAACCACCCACTGGTCATGGCCAGCTTTGGATTTCCTTACCAACAAACCGTCTTGGATCCGGAACATTTTTGGACATTTCATCAACACTCTTAGGTCCTCTTTCCCAATGTAATCGGTATCCGTCAGGGGAAAGTTCTCAGGGTCCTCAAGGTGTTGGTAAAATTTACCAATTATTGGATCCCCCTTCTGAGCGGTAATCAAATCAGCATCAGGGGTCTCCTTACTCCATTGTGCAATTGAAAGGTCGTTGTGAGCATTTGTCTGGGACCTAGTGATAGCAGTGACCTGGATTTCCCCCAACAGGGACTCTATTTCGATTAGATCCCCTTGGATGGCCCCGGTTTTGGCCAGCTGATCAGCTAAGTCGTTTCCAGTTTTGTCTGGTCCCTCTACTTTGGAATGACCCTTGATCTTCTTCCAATAGATGGTCATCTCATTCGAGGTGACCAGATCATCAATGTTTTGGATCAACTTCCCATGTTTCAAGGGTTTGTTGTTAGCACATAACATGCCTCTGGTTTTCCAATTAACCAGGTGCTCCACGAACCCGTTCCGTACATAATCCGAATCTGTGATTATGACCAGTTTGTGGAGTTGATGCTGGACAGCAGTGAGGATGGCCTGATGCACAGCCATCAATTCTGCCACCTGACTACTTCGGGGACCAATTTTGTATCCAGCGGAGGGTTCTGGGGATTCATTCACCCATGCATTCCCTACGCCGGCCACCAGTTCTTTCTCCCCGTTGTTGTCAACATGGTAAGAGCATCCATCCACATAGACAGTGGGCATTCCCTCACACTTGTCCTCTTCAAAGACTTTGTGTGGGGAATTAAGGTATGCCTCCGTGTTGTCCTTGATTTTTAGACTTTCGTCCTCGAGACAGTTTTCTCTGGCACAATCATGCAAGTCAGCCAGACCTTGCGCGAGGGGACTCTTCTTGTTTTGGCCATATCTGACCTCCACAGGAAAGCCTTGCATTGACAGAATCCAGGAAGTAATTCGGGAATTACTCACATTTCCGGCCCGGATTCTGTCACTTTGGAGATATTGCAGAGGCTGGTGTGGAGTCTCCACTATGATGTGTTCCCCCTGGATAAACGGGCGGTAATTCTTCAATGCCCAGACCGTTGCCAGGAGTGCCTTCTCACAATCGTTGAATTTTTCCTCCACAGAGGATAAAGTTTTGCTCGCATAGGAGATTACTTTATTGACCTTGTCATGCTTTTGGTATAATACCGCCGTCAAGCACGTATTAGAGAACCCCGTCTCGAGGAAGAACTCCTTGTTTCTGACAGGGTAAGCTAGGCAAGGCGCTTGTGAGAGGCTTCTTTTGAGTTGTCTTACTGCCTCGGATTGTTCTGGACCCCATTCCCACTTGACCCCCCCCCCTTCAGGAGATGAATCAGGGGTCTGGTGATCTCTGCGTAGCCCTCAATGAACTTTCTGCTGTAATTAGTCAGTCCAAGGAGGCTCCTTAGTTCCCGCAGAGTTGTGGGGTCTTTCAGTTTCTGAAGTGCTTCCACTTTCTTTTCCTGGGGACAGAGACCCTGAGGAGTAATCTCATGCCCCAAGAAATTAACACGGGTTCTACACCACTGTGCTTTCTGAAAGGAAAGTTTTGCTCCGGTGGCCCTCAACTGGGTCAGAACATAACGGATCTCCGCTATGTGTTCCTCCACAGATGAACTTTTGATGAGGACATCATCTACATAAGCCAGGTTACCCCTCGCACCCAGGTCAGGCATGGCCTTATGTAGGAAAATGTTGAACTCATTACCGGAGTTAAGGTATCCGAAGGGAGTCCGGGTCCATGTGTACTGCTGGCCCCCAAAGGTAAAAGCCAGTTTGTATTGGTCCTCCCTGCTGACAGGCACGGTCCAGTATCCATTGGTCAGGTCTATTGCAGTGAATACCTGTGACCCCTGGATCTGGGCCAGCCCTTGGTCAATGTAGGGAAGAGGCCATCGGGAAGTATGGACCCGTTTGTTGAGCTCCCTGAGGTCGGCGCAGAGTCTCCACTGGCCGTTTGGCTTCAATATTCCCAGCACCGGATTATTGAAGGTGCTGTGGACTGGACGGATTATTCCCCTGGACTCAAGGTTCTTAATTATTTCAGTAAGGGACTCCATTCATGCGAGAGGCAAGAGATATTGCTTCACAAACACAGGAGTCATGCCAGGGTCCGTGGGGATTGTTGTTGTGTGGATGTCAGTGCACCCACAGTCATACGAGTCTATCGCAAAGAGATCTTGGAAATCCAAGAAAACTTGTTTCAACTTTTGCTTTTGTTCCAGAGTCACACAGGCATCAGCTAGGTGGACTCTCTCTTCGACCATCTACCTGAAGCCTGGAAAGACTTCTGGTTTGGCTATCTCCGCGGCCTCCTCCAGCTGGGTGGAGAAGTCCCTGGTCAGAGTGCTGATTTGGACCGGAGGCTTCAGGTGGGAAAGGCAGCCCTCATGGACCTGGAAAATCACCTCATCCCTCCTGAAGTCACAAGTCACGTCTTCCTTACCATAAGGGCAAGAAGTGTACACCAGGAAGTTCCCCCCATGCCGGGTAAAAATCCTGTCTGGTGTTGTATTGTCATCACTGTCACTGTCAAAGCAGTCCTTGGGGATTGGCCCTAACAGTTCATTACCTAAATCTATGGAAAAATGTCGGTCATCAACCGCCATTCCAATAATGGTGCCTGCGGCTAGAGTAATACTCTTTAAGTTGCTGTTATCCACCTCTATTGGAATGGTGTCATGTTCTATGTTGACTAATGGAGTTGGGTTTACCCCCAACCCTTGCTGTTGGAGAGAAGCGTTTAGCTGTATGTAAGCATCAGGGTTTTTCAAATGTTGTCCTCTTTTAGCTTTCACTTCCAGGGAGAATTGTCGGGTCCTTTCTGGGATGGTGACTTCCTCTTTGATCTGAATTTCAACTGCATAAGGTAGCAATTGAGCTGACCTAAATGCTTTTTCTGGATACTTAAAGCCCATGGGATTATCCGCTAATCGGGACCAAGCTTTGAAGTTTATTAGGTCCAAACTAATGGCAAAGCGATTGAGAATGTCACTGCCTAAGTAAAAGGCGGCAGGGACGTCTCGCACGACCCAACAATTGTGGACTATGCTCTTGTTGCCAATGGAGATTTTGAGCATACACCTGCTTGGCAGGAGATGTTTGGAATTAGGTGCTTCCAGGTCCATTTCCCATTTGTCTATCAGTTTGAATGTGGGAATGGCTGGATCTTTTGGGAGTTGGCGGAACATGGCTTCGCTGATGAAGCTCTTACCGTTGTTCACACACACTCGAGCGAGAACAGAGTCCTTCCCATCATTTAATTGGACAGGGATGAACAACTGCTCTCCAATTTGCTGAATATCAGCCAGGCTCTGAGCTGATTTCACATCTTTCTGGACTATAGGAGTGGGAGTTTCTGATTGTGGATTAGTATAGAATCTCAGAGTGTTTCCTTCCAGCGTGGAGTACCACTTTAGACTGGAAGGAAGGTTGATTTTCAGAACTAGAGAGGACCCTCCATCACCAGTCTGTTGTCCTACTGCTATTACTGTCACGTCTGGAATTTGGCTATTCTGGAAGTGAAATTCTACTTGGTCAGATTTTTGTTCAACCATGTGGCAGGTGCCGTTTAAACTAACATGGTTGACACTCTGTTTTAATTTTATGGGTCGGCTAGTCTGGGTCCAGAGGACCTTGTTTACGCAATCTATTAAGGGTGACAACCTCCTCAGGAGGTCATTCCCCAGTAAACAAGGGGTGCCCTCTGGAGTCACTACTATGACCGGGTGTTTCACCTTGTGTCGCCCGATCTTAATGTCCAAGTCTGCAGTCCCCTCAACGGGAATTTCCTTCCCGTCAAAGTTCTGGAGTTGTCCAGGAAGAGAGGTGAGAGGAATTTGGTAATTCTCTCCCCTTCCTGCATTCAGTTCATCAAAGGCCCTTCTGGACAGAAGGGTAGCTTGAGATCCAGTGTCCACTAGTGCCAAAATTGTCCCCTGCCCCTGTACTTGTACCGGGGCATAGTATCTTCCCTCCATCTCCTCAAGGGGGCACAGATAATGCACATTTTTAGACAACTGGTGGGCTAACTTTCTGGTTTTGGACATCGCTAGCGAAGAGATTTGGGCAGAATTCTGTGGAGAGCCTTGGGAATCTGAAAGAAAAAGTTGGCAACTGGAGATCAGAGCCATTGTGGGTTCCCCTGGCTCCGGTTCCGGGCCGCCCCCCCCCTTTTTGGAGGCAGTCACCAGGATGGGTTTGAACCAGGGGATTTTCTTGCTGTTGGTTCTGGGATGAGATGGTGGGCGGCGGTAGCTCAGTCTCCACATCTCCCCAGTCTGGATTTGCATCCCTAGGGACCCATTTTTCTTTGGGAGGAGTTCCCCCCTCTCTGAAGGAGAAGATCCTTTTCCCAGGATCCTCTGAGGATCCCTCTCCCTCAAATTGGAAGATCTGTACCTCCTCCTCAAACTGAGTCTGTTTGGGTCTTTTATTTCTCCTACCCCCCCTCTGCTCCTTAGGAGGCAGACTTTCAGGGGCAAGAGATTTTGTTTCCGGTTCCTGGGTTTCCAGGGGCTGTTTACAAGTGAGGAAGGAAGCTTCCTCTAAGGCTTTACACCCCCCTTCCCTTTGTGCCTCCTCCCTGGGAACCGGTGAGTTATCGGGGTGCTGCCCCCGTCATTGTTCTGGGGCACCAGGTCCAGAGTTGGGTGCGTTCTGCGCCGGCATGCCGATCTGAGGGTTCTGCTGCGCCCTCAGTATGTGACCCAGATCCCGCGCCATGTTTTGAACCTGGCGCTCTAACTGGGAAACCCGCTCAGGCTGATACGGGGCCCTGTTTTCTCCCCTGGGCTGATCCCGGGAAGGGTAGCTATCCCTTCTTTGGTAGTACCCCTGGTTGGGAAGATTTGGATACCCCTCCACCCTTGGCCTCCCCTCTCCCGGATTAGGTTGTCTGGGCTCAGGGAATTGGGGAAAGAAGGGTGGAGGATTTTGGGGCTGAAAGTCGGGTGGATATCTGGGGAAAAAGTTCTGCCCAGGGTTTGGTAAATTTCTGCCCTCCTGTGGGAAGTTTGGAGGGAAGTTCCCTGGGTTCGGTGCTCGGTTGGATCCCCCCCTTGGGCTGGGGGAGTCCACACATAACCCAGGATTGGTCTGTTTCCCTTGTAACGGGGGCTTACATAATCAGGAGAGCGAGGGACCCCATTTGTGGGGCTGCCTCCCTGGCTCCCTGTCTGTGCCTGGCCCGAGGACCTTCTGGGCCTAGCATTATTAGGTGAAGGTAGGTTTTTAGGCCCCCCTATCTCCAACTCCAAAACGGGGGCAACCTTTACCTCTGCCACCTTGGCAGCAGCAGGGGTGCTGTTGGTTTTGGGATTTTTCTGGGTATTGCTTTTATTTCCTATGGGCTTCTGCACCTCATAGATCCGGGTAGCCTGATCAATGACCCAGTCTAAAGATCTTTTCTCGTGAAAATCCCTCACGAGCTGGGTCATTATGTATTTGGGCAAGGCATGGAAAAACGTATTAACAAATTCTCTGCTGGTGGTCTGCGCAAAGGCACGCTTTAACTCCTGCACAAATTCTTGTGGGGCCTGATCCTCCCCACATTGTAAATTGTAGGCTTCCTTGCGAGCCTCTTGGGGATTTCTGTGAACAGAAAAATGTTTTAATATGGCCGCCCTATAGGCGGACCACCTGGAATGATTTTGGTCCTCCAGCCCTGCAAAGAAACTGGAGTACTCCGGGGAGAAGGTCCACTTTACATATTGAATACAGCTTTGGCTGTCTTTCAAATGGAAAGTCTCCATCATTTGCTCAAACAACTCTAAGTGCTCCCAAACAGAGTACTTGGCGTTCCTATGATAAGGCGTGATGACACTCCTTATTGCCTTAATCTGTTTCAATGGGTCCTTAATCAAGGCCCTTTTTGCCTTATTGGCCTTTTTGGTTCGGGTAACCCTTGTCCATTCATCTTCTGACTCAGAGGCACTGCTCCCAGAGGTTCCCGTCTGTTCTTCCAGTTTTTCCCGGATTCTGCGAGCCTGGGAATGGCTGGCAGAATGTGGGGACCTGGTCTCCTGTGTCCTGTACCGCTCAGAGGAGTCTTCAGATCCCTCCTTGCTGCCAGGATTTGATGGGTACCCCCCCCACTGACCTAACTGGGCAGAGGTTTTCAGGATGCCCTTAATGGGCCTACTCTCCTGGGGTTCCCCATCAAATTGCACTGTGCTTGGGTGCCCATACCCGGATGCCCGCCCCTCCATTCCTGGGTGGTACTGGCCTATGAGCCCCATGCTTCTGGCTGGATAGTGATCTGCCATCCCTGTGGCCCTGTGCTCATGTGCGCCAGGGGACATGGAGGTGGCAGAGTCCAGGGACTGAGAGAAATAAAGGCCTCTGGTACTAGGGCTCCTGGGGTTATGCTCAGGAGTTTCTCTTTCCCAGCGAACCTCATCTCTATCCGCCCCTGCTCCCTGTTGCAATGCAAGAGCCTGCGCCTTCAGTTCCTCAATTAAGGCCTTACTAGACTCTATCAGTCTCTCCTGCATCGCTACCTGTTGTTGGAGCCTATCATTGTGCTGGCAGAGAGCCTCATTCTCTCTCTGTGTTTCCTGATTGGTCCTGGAGCACTGGGCCAGTCTTTGCTGCAGGAGGGTTACCTCCTGAGCTGTGTCCCTATTGGCCTGCTCCTGTCTTGCCAGAGCCTCCTCCACCCTCCTGGTGTGCTCTAGCAAGTCCTGGTGTTCTTTTTGGAGGTCACCCAGTCCCTGGTGGGCCAGGTGATTTTCTTCTGTTTTTCTTTTTAAATGGCAGACTTCCTGGCCTAAGGCGTCCCTTTCCTGACTAAGAGCCTGCATCTGTGCCGCCAGGTCGTCCCTCTGCCTTTGAAAGGCACCAGCTTTCTGGCGTTCTTCATCAAACTCTGCCTGGGTATCCAGGTCTTTCAAAATCAGCTTGTTGCTCTCTGCCTTCACTCTATCTAGATGACTTTGCAGGGTGGCTACCTGCTCCGTGCATGCCCTGTTAAAGTCTAATTGTTGCTCCAGCTTTTTCTGGCTCTGCAGTAGGGAGTCCAAACCTTCTTGGTACTCCTTCTGCAAGGCCAGAAATCTGGTATCCTGGTCAGCCTTTTCCTGTTGCAGGATGTCCATATCCCTCTTTATTTTAATGATGTGCTGTCTACTCTCATTTTCTGACTCCTGGCTCCCCTGCAGCCTCTGCTCAGAAGAGACCAGGTCAGATTGGACCTTCTCTAACGCCATCTGTCGCTTATTCGCCAGATCTTGGCTTTCAGTACATTTATCCTGCATGTCTCCCATATATAGGTACAGGTATGCGGCTATCCTAACCATCTTGTCTTGTTCATCCTTAGCTTTAGGAGCCATGTATAGTTCACTCAGGGCCACATGTAGGGGACCCTGATCTCCCCATATATCTGACCCTGTTTCAGTGACCTGTTGCGTGATGGCCTGCAACCAGACCATGCGGTCCTGGTGAGTCCACTCAACTCTCACAAATAACTTATGTAAGAAGTGCTCTCTGGCTATTTTCATGTCTACTAAGGTCGTCATTCTGGAATTTGAGTTCCTTCCTGACTTACAGAAGTTTGTATTTTATTTTTGCAAAACAGACCTTTTTCTTAGAGCGTTCCTTCGAGGAGTGCTTTACAGCGTAACACAGCGTGTGCTCCGAACGGATATGTGTATCTGGTCAGCTGGCACGCTGTATTAATCTGCACAAGTTATAGATCTAATCCAAACGTCCCGGACGAGCCCCCAATTTGTAAGAGGATTCAATTCAACACTACAGCTAAGTCAATGCCTAGTCTGGGATACTGAATGGAAACCCTTATTGATATATCTTTATGTCCAGTTCATGCGTTCTGGATGACTACCCCTATATAACACCCCTCTCTTGGAATCCTCCTGACCCCACTGAGCCAAGAAGTAGTTCTGTTTTGCAAGTTAAAAGGTTTATTTGATAATTTAAACAATATATATATATATATATCACACTTATAATAAGTTAATAATTGAATAGCACACTGAATCTGAGCAGTAATCAATAATGGATAGTCTGGCACTAGCACACTTGAGAATAGGAACAGAGAATAAGGTGGTAGAGAATGCTTTATATAAGTTCAGATGGATGTAATGTTGAATGAAAATGCAATACAGAAAATACTCAATAGGATTTCAACAAAACAATGTAATCACTTTTCTCTGGCAATCCCCTCCCCCTTTATGCAATGCAAGGAAATGGAAGGAAAGCACACAGTTTTCAGAAATGCAATCAAATGTAATTCAGTTCACCTCAGCAAGCTTAGACTACAGAAGTTGTAAACATAGGCCCGAAATGCTTTTATACGTGCTGGCAATGAAGTGAAAAATATACTAAAATGCTTTTAATTCCCTCTAGGAGGTTCAGGGTGAGTGGTATCTAGTTAATATTAGTCCAGGCTCACCCTAGCAATGATTCAGGAATGATTGGCAGGTTAAACACATTTTTTCTTTAACGGAAGGCAAGCAGCAGCAGATTTTTACACGTGGAGAAACTTGCAAATCGCGGCAAAATGTCAAATCGCGGCAGATTTTTCCAAGTGCGCCGGGTGCGATTACAGAGGAACTACAAGGACTATCAATATCGTTTTGGGGTCCTAGTACAGCCTAGGATCTCAGCTTCCAGATGAAAGTTACTGCAAGTCTCTAGGACAAACGGTCACGGAGATATGAGCGATTAAATAAAGGTCGTTTTTCAGATTTGAAATTTTAAAGTTCAAAAAGACAAGTGCAGCTTGCAACTAGAAAATGACAGGTGACAGCTTTGCCAATGACAGGTGACAGTTAGGAGGCAGTTCTACTTAGATTAAATAGATTGAATTATATTATTTTAACTAAGAGATTGGTTCTGCACAGTTTGCTAGGTACTCACACTATATTCTTGAATTAAATGGGCCTCGCCACGGATCTGGTCAGGTTTTCTTCACTCGCCCCGGACGGTCTCTGCGCACAGCGTCTGGGTCAGCTCTACTCTGCTGGTCTGGTCTGGGTCTCTGGTTCTGCTAACAGTGATCTGGGTCAGCTCTGCTCTCTCTCTGGTTCTGGAAATTTGATAGATTTGAAGTCTCTATGTCTGCTCTCTGAAGGTTGAGGGAGGTAAAGTATGGATTTTCCCGGCAGAGCTTCCAGCTGCAAATGGATTTGAAGGACCCTATCTGTCCTGACTGTCTGCTTTTATGTGTTTTTAAAATGGGTGTGTGTGCAGCATCACTAGACCCTACCCCTCTCCACTTGCCATTGGCCACTTCATCCGCTTCCACTTGATTGGGGGAATGAAATGAAGTGTCATCATGATGAGGTCTGTTTATGGTACAGAGAACCCACCCCTGTCAACTTACACACAATCTATATTTTGATCCAAAAGGCATATTTGCACAGGTACACATTTGTTTAAAATGACATGCACCCTTCACATATCACAGGAGGTATCCCCTGTTCAAACTCTGCTCTTCCTGGGGGCTTGCATTCAGAAATGGCACATATTTCACTTTTTAACTGATTTTGCAATGTCGGACATTAACCCAAATTTACACACGTGTGCGCAAGGAGTATGGACATTAGTTGATGAAGTGTCAGATTTTTCACATGCACACATTTTGAGTAATATCCTCTTTTCCGCTAAAACCCCCCTGAACATACCACCGGGTCCTAACACGTCTTAAAATGTGGGCAGAAAAATCACAAGAATTATGGTGTCATTTAAATAATTTTCACAAGTCCGTACTATGAGTTATTCATCTTTTTAGAGTTATGTTCTGGCCCCAAAGGGGTGTGGTTTCCCCCCAGCACAAGGTTGAATTTCTGGTTTTTCCAGTTCTGCCAAGCCAGCTTGCTCTCACAGGCAGTGCTCCTCCCCTGTCCTTCCAGGAGGAAGCTCCATTTACGACTCCCGCCAATAAAACATTTGCCTTAGTCAGGACAGGGCTTTGTTCAGAGCTCCTGTATTCTGTGGGGGCTTCCCTTAATTCAATTATCAGAGAGATGGCATATCCTTAGTGTGGCCAGCAAAAGGCAGATAGGCCTGGGAACACAGCTGTGACTCAAGTTTCACTCCTGATGGGGGTAGTTGCCAGGCAGAATTCAGTTCCTTAAGCCAGGTTTCAGATAAAATGTCACTTTTTGTTACCCAGTTTAAGTCAAGACAATGTTTACATATGCAGCTAGAATGCTGATTCTAGGTTTACAACTATGACATTTAAACAATTGCAACCTATGTGACACTCAAAAGTAGGTCACTCATTTCTTTTAAACATTTAGATTTTTAGTGTCTTTCAGTCCAAATTTACTTAAACTGCTGAAATCCACAGCTCAGCCAGTCTTGTTATAAACCTTCAAGTCACTTCAGAATATAACTTTACATTGTATCCACCTCTCTCTTGGCTTGCTTTGGGTTCATTTATTCAGTTTTCTACAAAATCTGGTGGTTTTAAAACGCCGGCTTTTTGATAGTGGTGAGTACTGGTACTGCACCCCTTTTTGGGATTTAAGAAAATGAATTCCCAACAGTTATGGGTTTGCTTTTGCTTTTGGCAATCAGCATTGCCATTCCCAATGGTTTCAGACTACTGTGTGGGTAGTCCAATGGTGGTTTTAGGCAGTGTCCTTCTGTGCCCATAACATCGGCAAAAATGAGTGGCAGCCTATTCTTCATACATTTCCCTGTGCATTTTCTGGGAAGCTCTGGCCATCATGATGTTTTCCATGTCAATACTGCACAGTTTTGAGGTAGGGCTTGGATGCGTGGATAAAAACATCCCACAAGAGTCAACTCTCTGGGGTGACCATACATCATATGGCAAACCCACGGCTGTCACCGTCAGAAGGACAGAAGTCACAAAGGGGTGCCTAACAACCATGTATACAGGGTTGATCCAAACTAACAGTTTGTTCACACAAAAAAGGACCAACACTCCCAAGCTACTTGCAACATCTTTCACAGTAGTCAAAATGTGGAGCAAGAGGTACCCTTATGTCTGAGCTGCACAAAAGGGAGACACAAGGATAACGTGAAGGTCTATCTAAAGCTGCCTGTTCCCCGCTAATACTAGTCGTCGCTGGTGCACCGTTTATCTAACAGCAAACAGGAGAAGAAAGGAAAAACCATCTGTTTGTTCTACAACTCTTCAACTCTACAATTGTCCTGAGGGACCATGCACTCCATTTTGCCTATGAATGGATCCTCACTGTCGGATTTGATGGTTCCCGATTGGTCATAACTTTTTCTCAGTTTCAGTTGGTAGATCTTTGCTTGTATCTGAGTATGGGCCTACCAAGTATAAGCATGTTAAATCAAGTGCCACGTCCTATAGCTAGGTGTTGAACCTCTGTGGTTGAACCTCTGTGGCATAAATGTGTTATTGACATTGCATACATGGTCAAATATTTGATGGCCTCTGAGATCTATGGCCACAGTGACCATGAATAGGTAAGAGCCATGTGTACATGGGTTTTGTATTCTAGGATGCAGGGCTACCCAAGAGGAAGACTCTGAAGTTTGAATGGTATGACCACCACTGATGATGAGGCTGAACATGCTTTGAATTATTGTAACCCTTTGTAGCATGAGATCCACACCCATGGCAGCTGAAAATATAAATGAAAACTCAAACTAAATGATGGAAGCTGTTTCCAAGTATCTTGAACTACCAAACCGTTTCAGTAATTTATTATAAGTTTGAGAAGGTTGTGTTCTGCACAAGAGTGCAGACTTCCAACTCCTCCAAGGCCCCAAACTTTGCGCCACTGCCTTCTGGGGATGTGGGTTCATAGTTTCTATTCTTCCACACCGTCCCGTACTTTTGTAGTTCTAGCACTCCTGCACCAGAAGTAGATAAAAGCTACTACTGGTACAAGTCGGTCTGCTGTTGCTAGAAATAGAAAATATTGTTTTCTATTGCTAGCATGAGCAGGCCACAGCTAGAATTATGTATTTGTCATTCTCTTTCTATTATGAATAGGCCACCCATGCTAAAAATACAAACACATTATTTAAGTAAAAGTAGGGTGACCAGTATTTTCCTAAATGGGATGTAAGTGTGATCCTGGGGTTATGGAAATTACCACATGGTGGTGTTCTTGTGTTGGAATAATTGATGGAATCAGGTGGGTTTGGGACACATCTTTCAGCCCCCAATTGTTTGTAGGTCACTTACATTTGACAGAGCGTGGTCCACACATGTTCATTGCTAACGTTAATGCTTTTATGTAAGGCCTACACTTCACCCAATTCCCCATTATATTGTAATTGTAATTGGTTTTTTATAGTGTGCTTAATACCCAGTGGTTTCTAAGCGTGGACCCGGGGATTGACCCTGTGTTGCTCCGCGTCATGTTGCTTCCAAGATGAGGCATTGCCCCAAGCTATCCTCCCGGTTAATACTGGAGGGTCTGCTATATTTATTTGTAGGATGAATCTGGATGAGTCCTTGGATGTGTCGCTTGATGCTCATCCCAAGGATGGACATGCACACACTCTAATGGAATGAGAAAGCCTGTAAGACCTTCCAGAAGGAACATTTCTGTCAAATGACTGGGGCAATAATGATATGATATGATAGGTTATTTATAACATGCTTAATACCCAGAGGTTTCTAAGCGCGGACCCGGGGATCGAACCTGTGTTTCTCCGTGTCATCTTGCTTCCAAGGCAAGCACATTGCCCCTGAGCTATCCTCCTGAGACTTTCTTCTACCAGAGCAAGACTAAAAAGAGTGCTCAGTGCCCTTGACATGACAAAATGTTTTACAAGTCTAGCCTCATCACCATTTCTCTACTCTGTACCATAGAAATGATTTTCTTCCCTGTTTTCTGCAGACACCCGATGATCAGGAGAGATCACTGAAGCCGAGAAGTACCACCATCTGAACAGAGCCTGAGACCTACAGAATCCTAAGACTGACTACAACCCATCGCAACAAATCCAAAGTTAATGAACTCTGAGAAGTGCGCTTCCAACGTGATGTGCCATCACTGGATTCCTAATGCATCTTTCTACCACCAAAATCATGGCTTCCTGCACAGGTCAGCATCATATTCTTGCACCAGCACTACCACTCCAATTACTCCCTCCAGTCCTTCTTCAGCTTAAAGTTGCTCCTGCTACTGCCCCAGGAAGACATTGGAACTCTGGGACTCACAGATCAGGTTCTCTGCAGTCCCTGATTGCTTGACATTTTTGTTTGTGAAACAGCTGTAGATCACAGACAATATGATTATTTAACCAAACTTGTCCCTGAAGGCTAAGGATATCACTTCAGGCATCTGATAGTCACTGGGGAACCAGAAGGGACCAGACCATACCATAGCTAGAAAACCCAACGGTGTACTTGGACTATTGCTTCAACGATGAAGAATCCAACAACAGGAGCATCTCTAGTGCAATCAATCAGCTGGCACACCGCCCTATAACATGTTAATCAACCAGATGACCCTAAGCCCAGAGGCTAGGTGCCATCAAAGGCTTTCACCTATGATCTCAGTACTCTCTACCTTTTACTTTACCCTGAGCTGCACAGAAAAATATACCTACCTTTAACAAGGTACAAAATATATCAAATATACCTCTCTGGGTGTTCAACATTGCTTTACTCAAAGTGTTAACATTCTATCCTGTACTTTTGTCCATCTGTCTCCCTTTCTGAGAGCCTGATCTATTACTGCTACTACAGGTGATCTGTGGGGAGCATAGGGAATTCCTGTTTTGCCTCTATCAGAACACTACTTGGAAACCACCTGTGTTCTGGAAAAACTCCTGCTATCTTGGTCGGATTACTTCAGCCACTTCCAAACATAGAATTTGTTGTGTCAAAACAATACATGTTATTTTTCCATAAGCATTCAGGTATTTTTGTTTCATGGTGGATGGATTTGAATTAAAGAGTTTGTTTAAAGACACTTACCAGGAAGAACACTCTCCCACTTGCAGCCTCGGTGAAGAGGCCAGCAAGATGCTGTCTGGTGGACTCCCTGCCTCACCTGCTGCCCAGTCCTGTAGTGGCTCCTGACCACACTCCCTTCCATCATGTTATGTTTTGTTATCTTGAATTTGTATAGCACCTCCTGCTATATGTTATGGCATCGAAGCGCTTTACCTGTCAAAAGGCAATGGAGGAGTATGATAGAACATGCAGTAGTGGTAGGGAGGAGCAAAGATGGATAGACAGTTGGGATTAGTCAGAGGATACATATGATGCTCAGGAAGGTATGAGAAGAAAAGGTGGAGAAGCTATGTTAAAAATTGGACCACATTCATCGTGGGACTCAACTGTATTCTATGGGGCATAGCTGGAGAAAGGTGGTTGTATGGAATTTACTCACCCCATGGTGAGCCTGGGAATATTGAAGTCATGCCCAAGAAGACACACATTGCAACGCCCTTCTCCTTGCTTCCTTCAGCGCCTAAAAACATTTGACAGGGGTTGAATGTCAGAAATCCGAATTTGATAAGTTTGCAAAGCTCCCATTTCTGCATTTGAAGTCTACTGCTGCTCTCGGGGTTGACTTATGGAGATCACTTCATATGATGGATCATGTGATTGATTAAGGAATTACCAGGAAGAAGACTTTGCCACTTTCAGCCTCGACAAAGCGATCAGCAAGACACCTTCTGGTGGATTCCCTGCCCGCCCTGCTACCCTGTCATCCAGCAGCTCAGCTACATCACAGAACAAACCACACTATTAAATAGCACACCAAAGGGTGTCCTCTCCCGGGCTCCTTTAAAGGGTGGACTCCAAAGGATAACACAACTCCTGTTTGCAACTGTTCACAACAAGTCACAAGGCCTCATTATGACCCTGGCAGTAGCCGTGCCAGTAAAATCGGCACGGCTGCCGCCGGAGTCGTTTTTATCTGGCACCTGGCCATGGGGAATTACTGGGGCATTACAGCCCCGGCGGTCCTGGTAATTCCCCATTGCTAGGCGCCAGAAAATATTACTCCCCATTCCATTCGAGTCCCATTGGACTCAGTGGGAATGGGGAGGACGGTTGCATCGGCACCATTCATGATGGTGCCCATGCTACCGTTAAGGTCTACGAGCGGGTGCCGTTCCGCCTGCCAGGTCAGACTGAGCAGAACTCGGAGTATGCCGGTCCGGTAACAACGATGCCAGACCGGCATACTCATAATGAGGCCCACAGAGTATGCCGAGATCCCAGGACTATGGAATTTTCCATCTTGCAATCTCTGGCTTTTTTTCTATGAACTCTCTGGGGATCTTATTCTATTGCTCGCTTTGTAAACAAGATCTGAGCCGTGTCAATCAAGACCATAACTACAAATCACCCTTGTAGTTTACACTCTGCTTAGTCTTTTCTCACCCTCTTTACTTATTGCACTTACCTAGCTTTAGCTATTTCTGTGATAACTGGCTCAATAGTACGTTTCACTTCCCACCCTCCGTGCATCCTCACACATGCATGCTATACTGCTAACCTTCTCTGTCTACTTGTGTCTCCATATTCTTCTCAATCTCTTTCTGTTACTCTTTGGAATGCAGGCTCATTGTGCATCAAACACAATTTACTCTAGATGTTTTCTTATGACTTAATCTCCAGCGACTCTGTATAAAAGAAACCTGGATTTCCCACCCCTATTACTGCTGCCACTCCTGCAGCTCTTTCTTCCTTCAAGTTTCTCCAACTCCTCCCGTTCCACAAGTAGAGGTGTTGGTATTGGAATTCTCTGTCATTCCCACCAGATACCTCCCGCCCTTCTTTTTCTTCCTCTGAGTATCATTTTGCTTCCTTTGCCAAACCGTGCCTGCAGAGGTTTCGCTAGGGTGGCCTGGGAGGGCTATAGCCCTGGGTCTTTTGGTTCTATCCCTGGATAGAAGCTCACAGGATACAACCAAAAGGCTAGGTAGCCCTGAGTCCCGATAGTCCCAACATTAGCGTAGCCCCAGATCTTTTCCAGACCTAGCAATACCCCTGCCTACCTGTCTCTTTTTTAGTATTTATAGACAACCTGGGCGGCTTCCCGCCTTCTGTGAGGCCTTAGATACTTTATTTTCTATTTCCCTTCCAAATGACATCCCCTTTTTTCACTTGGAGATTTTAACCTACATCTTCATTTTACAAATAGTTTGTCACAGTATCTAGCTCTAGTTGACTCGTTTCATATTTCTCAAGCTCGCACATTCATCAGGCACCTCTCCAGATCTTCTACTTCTGTTGTTTAATCCCACCCCCCATATCTCTCCCACTTGTATCTGGCCTACTACTACTTTTTTATGCAGTGATATTCGAATTTTTGACACTTCTAATTATATCACTTCACTTTATTCATCTCTCCCATTTTTTTTCGTCATTTAATATAAATAATTTTAATGATGCTACTTCTGAATTTACCACTGTAATTTGTACTACTTTGGATTATCTTTATCCACCTAAGCCATCTCCCTTCTCATAAGTTTAGCACTTTTCACTGCTCTCTGATGAGCAAAGTGCACATTGAAAAAATCTCAACTTCAATAGATACTAATAGTCTTACTTCAATTTTTGATGACACCCTTTTTCTAGCTAAAAATCACAATTTAATTATTATTATTATTATTATTATTATTATTATTATTATTATTATTATTATTATTTCTATTATTATTATTAATTCCAATTGAAGCCATTAGATGTGAACTGGGTACGGTCTTCCTTTCTACACCGCAATATGTTAAATTATATAACAAGATAATGAGATTTGAAGGAAAGGATTGTATTTGTTTACTTATAGCTAAGACTGCTAGATCTGATTATATTAACCATTATTTTAACATGTTGAGAGTATATGTGAATTCTTGTCTTCTTGATATCAATTTGAACAATACTGAATTTGATAGTGAGGATCCCTGTTTTAATCCCCTACTGAGAAAGCAGGCATTAGAATGGGATATGATAAAATCCTTGGAGCATCTTAATACCAAAAAGAGATATGCTTATTATATTTTGCAAGGTTTTAAAAATGGTAAACCGAGTGCTTATTTATTGAAATATGGTAAACACAATTTTCAAAGATTTATGATGTTCTTACACTTTAACATACACCCTGAAAAGAATATACAGACGGTTGAAACTTAGTTCCCTATGAGCCGGTTTTGTGGAAGTAAGTGAAAACAGCGAGACATTTACTCATGGGGTGTTTAAAGTTAAGTTGTTTTTTAATTTAAGGGGTTATACAGAATTAGTGATGGCTATGACCTCGATAACCTCAGATCAATTTTGGGCTGCAATTTATGCTGCAGCATCTCAGGTATATTTTGGGGATGCTATTTATGTATGGAATCATTTCTTTTATGTCATATTGCTCGATGAAGACTGTCCATGTTATTCTAAATGAAGAAGAGTATTTAGTAAAATGAATGTATATGTTTTTATTTTCTTCATAATTAATTGTTAATTGTGAATTGTGTTACTAAAATGTGTGTATAAGGTTTTAATTAACCAATGTGCATTATAAAATAAATAAATAAATATTAGTATAATTATTGTAATTATTATTGTTATTATTATTATGACACAAATCCCTCACCTCAACTTCTTTTCTAACTTCTCAATCAGTTGCTACACCCATCTCCTCCAGATGCTTCTGTTTCATCTCTGCTGGTGGCTTCAGGTTTTGTGCCATATTTTGTTTCTAAAATTGACACACTACGGCACAGCCTTTTCATCACCTGTGTCCTCTACTTCCGTCAATTCAAATTTGGTGTGCTTCCTGCCAAATCTTTATACTCTTTTTTATCAGGTTTCAGACATTGACATGAGGCTCTCCCTGATTCATGCTCTTCCTACCACTGCCTTGTTGGACCCTCTCCCATTTGTAATTATTTCAAGAGTATATCCTCTGATGATTCCATACTTCACTATTCTTTGCAATCGTTCCTTATTTTGTGGCATCTTTCCATCAGTGTATAAACATGCCACCATCATCCCATTTTGAATAAACCATTGCTAAATTTGCTAAATCCTTTTTTTTTCCGTTAAGGTTCATCTTCTCTCCCTTCAACCCGTCTTTTCTAAAATGTTTGATGTTAGGCTTGTGTGTGGGTCTTCTTTATTTTATAGAACACTGTAAATCCAGGATGTGGGTAAAAGACGCCCAAGCAGCAGCAGTCTCCTTTGCACTCTTACCCTAACTGCTCTGGAATCTGCTTTCCGAATGTCATAACACCAGACACCATGAAAGACAGAATGCTAATTCCAGGTTCTAACCTGGAACTTGGAATGTACACATTAAACCTTTATACATATAACACACCTCCCTCCCTTAGATATTTACATCAGCTGATTAGGTTAGTTCTTTGCCACTCTACCCTTGTTACACACTCTCCCATGCTCAGTAATCACCACACAATCCTGGTTTCTTGATGTGCACCAGCTTTACCTGATGAAAGTTCCCCTCTATCATCTTCTTTAGATCATCATACCTTGCCTTCATCCTCTCACCTGTTTCAAATCTTGTTCATCCCACTGGAAAAAACCCTCTCGACTCATCCATGGAGGACAGACAGCCATGTGTGGCCTCCTTCTCATCAACACCCCAAACGGTACTAAACACATAGTGACATGTGGTGACAACCTATAGTTACATACTTTTTGCCTAACTGCATCCTCCCAACTCTTTCCTGTACTCTGAGACATTCTCACTGCCTGCATTAGGGTGCTTTTGAACCTTTTGACTGCCCCATTAGATTCATAATTATACAACAATGTTTTATGGGGAACGACACCTATGCCATCTAAAAACTCCTACACAATCTTTGATGTTAACTGGACATTATCGCCAGTAAGTGGCATCCTGGGAAATCGTTCCCTTGTCAAGAAATTCCACCCCAGTCTTTGAATCTGCCTCCTGTGCTAATTTCACCTGCACCCATTTTGAGTACAGGTCCATCAAAACTAAGACATACTTCATACTTCATCCTTCCTCTGTCTCCGTCTAGGCACACAAATACATCCGAAGTCACACATTCCTGCAGCATATTGGGCAATTCCATTGGCCGAAGTGGTTGTGTGCAATTCCTAAGCATTTTGTCCACTTCCCTACACTGTTCACACCCCTTCACCAATCATTTCCCAGCAATAATCGTTCCTAATCCTCACTTTTGTCTTGGTCATGCCCAAATGACATTCATGAGCAACATCCAATATCCTCCTGCACACCTTGAGGTAACCAACCTGCCAGCCTTGCACTCGAAATCCTCTTCCAAACGTAATCCCTACCTGACCATGTGAAATTGACGCATCAATTGACTCACCATTTCCAATACTTTCCTAAGCTCATCATCCCCCTGCAGGGCCGCCACCCACTCTCCCTCACCTACTGTGCCACCACAAACCAAGTACACCTGACCTCTTCCTATTCCTCCAATTCATCCTCCTCCATTATTCTCCTAGTAGCTCTACAAAAGTAATCGGCCAACACTTTTTCCTTACCTTGTACATGATCAGCCATTAGGTTATGTCCCTGCAGAGCAGTGACCCATCGTACAATTCTATGAGATATCCCTCCAATCCTTTACTTTTGGATCACCCACTAATCACTTGTTATCAGTTAAAATCCAAGATGTACTACAACACAGAAATGCTTTAAAAATGTTCACGGCCCATACCATACTGAATGCTTTTATCTCAATGACCAAATATCATACCCTTGACGCAAATCCTGTTGCTTTTGCGTCACTACGTCACCTAATACAGTCCTGTTTCCTTCCGGCATTACCCAGTGTGTGTAAAAACTTGCCAAAGCAGGAGTGGCAAGAATCACACGCTTGATGTCTCTGAACTCATTCTTGCACTCTTTAGACCATCTAACTTCAACTCACATCTTGCAAAATTCTCTTATCTACCTGAGGCTGCCTGAAAAATGCTTTGTGAAATTGGCACCGAATTCTACCAAGCCTAAGAACAACATCAATTCCTGTCTTGATTTCACGCTCTCCAGGCCCTTCATAGCCATAACCAATTCTTTCTTTGGCCTAACACTTCAGCGCTCAAGTTGTGTCCTAGATAGCCAGTTGACACAACTCTGATCCTACACTTCTGCAACCTGAAACCAGATTCTGAAATGATTTTCAACACCAACTCATGCGCTGCCCATCCATTCCCGTGACCATTATAGTGTAATTGAAGCCCACCACTCCTTTAATTCCTTTTAATATCTCATGCATTACCCATTGAAAAAAAGTTGCAGGAGACAACGACCTAAATGGCATCCACTTAGATCTAAATGGCCCCTCATGGGTGATACATTTGTTATATTCTCTTCACTTGGAGGAATGCTGAAGCCAGATTAAGTGTACTAAATGCATTCACCCCAGCCATCAAACTCACCAACTCGCCAATATTTGGCAGGGGAACTTATCCACCACTACAGATTCATTGAGCCCTCTGAGATCAAGACATAATTTGACTTCTCGATCTTCGATCTTCACCACTACTATGGGAGATATCCATTCAGAAGTCTTCATCGTCTACCGCCTTGATCACCCCATGTTGTTGAAGTTTCCAAAGATCCAATGAGGCCCCTATTGTGACACTTCTCACCCTAGCCACCATTGGCTTTGCTCCTATCAATCTAATATTCTGATGAAATCCCTAAAACAACTAGCTCCTTCCTGAACACTCTCTCATATCACTCCTCTGTCCTATGAAACTGCCTGCTGTGGACTACCGGTGATGAGGCCAGGTACACTGGATTCTAGGATTATGCCAAAGTCACTCTGCTCATGCCAGCCCAACAAACTTTTACCCTTTCCAGACACATATACATCAGCCACAGTTTAACTTGGAAAACAATGTTTAGGTCAATGTGAGCCCCACAGTAAGCAATGGCCATGGCCTTGGGATTCTTCAGTGTATTTCTACGTAGCTGAAAAGAGTTCTCCAACCTCTCTGGTCCAATATAGTATAATCCAACCTAGTGCCTACTAGCATTGGCACTCTCACTACATTCTGGGTGAGATTCCCACCTGACACACCCCATCCACTTCCTAACCAGCATTGATTTCATCTATTACAGGATCTTTCCCACTATTTATCTCATTCACCCTGACCCGTGTGAGAAATGTTTGCAGCATCTTGCAAAGACTCCCCTCTTGCCACACTTTCAACAGTCTGCTTGGAGCCCTGGGCATCTCCCCGAGCTTCCGAAGTGGAACGTTTCCCTCACCTAAAACACCTTTTGATCCCATTTCCCTATTCTATCAATGAGTTGTCCTTCTCTGCATTTGCCCCTCCACCTCCTTTCTGGCCTCTCCTTGCTCCTAGAGAAACATTAACTCCCTTCCTGTCCTTCAGACTCTTGACTGTGACACACTCCTTCACACTCAATTTGAGCTCCTTCTTCTATAGCACCCTGACACATTTTATCATTTGTTCCATTCGCTTGGCCAAGTCATTTATCTCCTCTCTAATTGTGTGCTACCAGACCTTGAGCATAAATTGACCCCTCACTCGCTCGTCGTGAATTTGACCAAAGTAACACCTTTTGACCAACTCCTGCAGACCTATCCTTTGCAGTATCACACTTATTTTCTTTTCAAAATGAAAATCCATCTTCCTGAGGATTACCTTGTATGTGTTCAGAACCTCCCCTCCTCCTGATTTCTTTCCTCCACGGCCTAATGTCCCCATTGTTTTGGGTAAACTCTTTAAAATCCTGCTCCCCTCAATTCCATAGCAATGCACATGGAGGCCTCTCCTACTCTCAATACTGTAGGAGGGTCCTTTAATGGCTAACATTTGAAGGGGGAGGGAGCCCATGTTACTGTCTCCCTCAGTAGATATCACAAATATAACAAATCATCTAATTTGGCTTGTCCTGGAGTATACTTACATTTGACTCCATTCAGTCCCCCTTCACATCCTATTATTCCCTAGGCTTGTTGCACGTCATCAGCCTGACAGCTCAGGCAGGTTAATATGTGGTTGGTGTGGCTGACAGCTGACAAGACAGCTGAAAGTTTGAGCACCCCGCCTGAGGACTGGTCTCGCCCTCACCTGCGACTCCTGCATATGGCAGAGCAGTCGGCTGGGCAGCGTCACTGTAGAGTAGCTCCCACCAGTAGCTCCAGCTCATGTGCAGCAGCTGGCTGGGCAGTTGCCACCAGATACCAGGCTTCCTACCTTCTGCACCGTGATAAGCCCCAGTGTCAGAGCCGGGTGTGATCTGCCTCTTTTGTGCACAACAGGGCGAAGCCAGCCGCTTAGCTCCCCGCGGCACACCAATGTCTTCCTTCACATGGCCAGGGCGTGGGGCCAATGATGCAGTGGATGCTTTCCCATATTCTTTCGCCCACTGTATGACCTACTGGATGAGCTGTGCCTCTGTTTTATCAACTATGTGGACAATACCCATCTCGTCGTGGAACTGAGAGGGGACTATGATAAAGATTCTAGGGAGGTTTAATTTATCTATGAATCAGTCAAGGTTTGGATGATGGTTAATGGACTAAGTATTCATGGATCCAAGACCGGTTTTCTTATATTTGTGTCTTAATAATCACAAGCAAAATTGAATACACGGTAAGTAGGCTTACACATTGAGCAGCAATTGATTCACACTGCTGCTGAAGTTAAAATACTTCATATAATTCTTGAACCTTTTGTGAGATCGGAAGCCCATACCAGCAGTGTTGTGAGCAAGGCACAATATTACCTGAGACTGCTCTGTCTAGTTAAACCTTTCCTTTCCCAGGCTGACTGCACCACTCTGACTAGAGCAATACTAATGCCGAGATTGGATTACTGTAATGCCCTTTGGAGTGGAGCTAATAAAGGGTGTATCCATAGGATGCAGGTGCTGCAGAATGATGCAGCCCGAATTGTGAAGGGTACTCCGAGAGGCAACCCGATTTCAGAGCATAGAAAGGATCTCCATTGGCTGGCCATTGAAGAGAGTATTTGTTTTAAAATAAACACGATCACTCATAAATGCTTGTATGGTTCAGCCTTTTGTACCTCTGGGACGGTCTTCAACTGCAGCTATCTTGCAGGGTCACTAGGCCTAGTGACTCCATGCTTCTTCGATGTCCATGAATCAAATGTGTTAGGGGTCGCAGTCAATCTTTCCTGGTACAGGCAGCCTCGGCATGGAATGAACTACCCACAGATCTGTGGCTGGTTAGAGACCTGTACTCTTTCTAGAAATGTCTGAAGACGGTTTTGTTCAACTGTTATGACTACTGCTGGTTTGCTTCCTTTTCAGTCTTTCTGCGCCCTGATGCCTGTGGGCTCCAGCGCATTATAAGAAAATAAATAAGTCCAAGATATGTTTAAAGGACCCCAGATCAGCAGCAGTTCCCTTCACACTCTTCCCCTAACTTCTCTGAAATCTCCTCTCCTAATTCATATCATAACACCACCCACCATGGAAGTTCTGCAGAGAAGTTTCTCACTTGGAACCTAAAGTGTGTACACTGAAACCTTTTCATTCAGCCAAAATGGTGCTCTGTCATGTCACTAACTCTTTACTTTGAGCTTGGCTTGTCATTATACACTTGCATCTGTGCTTTTACTATTAGACCTTTCCACTGTGTTTGATAATGGTTCACTCTATTCTCCTGTCTACTGTTTCTACTCTAGGATGCTCAGGGATCATTCTCAAATTGCTTTCCTCTTATCTTTCAGGTGGAACCCACTCAATCTCTTGGGCAGAGTAAACCTCTGCTGCCCTACATCTGTGCTACAGTGTTCCCCAAGACTCTGGTTCAGGGTCATTACTTTTCTTTCTTTATAGCTCACCACTTTTAAATATGATCTCCTCTTTTCATTTATCATGCGCTTTTATTCAGAGAACAGAGATTTTCTTTTCTCTATTTATTGGATTCTCTTTATTCTACTCTCTCTCTTTTTGTCTTTCAACTCTCCAGACTCAGCTGCATTCTCACGCACTCCACCTTAATCCCTCGAAAGCTAATGATCTGCATTGTCCTGCCTCACATTCCAGATCTGTACCGCGTCCATTTCGAAGTTCTTCCATCCTCCACACATGCCTTTTCCAAAATCAGAGTGTAATCTTGGGGCCATCATTGCCCCATCTTTTTTTATTTGCCATTACATATATCACACATGGCTAGATCAGCTTATTGTTTTCTAAACCATATTTCCAAAATCTGTTCATTATTGACATTCTTGCTACCAAATCCTAATTACACCCCTAGTTTTTTCTCATCTAGGCTACTGTTTATCACTTCATGTGTTTCTTCTAGTCTATGCTTTAGTACCACTATAATCTATTTGGATTGATTATATCCTCCTTCCATTCTGTTATCCTTCCTGATCTTCCATAACTTCTCCACTTGCCTCTCTTCATTAGCTCACTTTCCATAGTCCTATATTTGTTCACTTCTTCTTTATAATGTATAGATGGTTGCATGGTAAATCACCTCTTTGTCTCTCTTCCCTTATTTCCCTGTATACTCCATGTCGCCCACTTTCGATTCCTCATCCACCCTGGGCCTAATCCTGTTTTTGTCCATTTTCCCTTATTGCATCTAAGCATTGATTGCTTTACCTTTCCACATTCCTGCTGTGTCTTCCATTGAAGTTTCCTGTTCTTTACATAAAGATCACCTTTGTTATTGTTCCTCTTCCTCTCAATAAATGACCTCAATTTACTGCATTTTTATTGCTTGTCATTTATTATTTATGTATTTTTGCATTTGTGTAACACCCAGACCCAAGGGTATCACAGCGTTTGTACAGGTGGATACTGTAGTAAAAATGAGGAACATGAGAGTACATAAGTAAAGAGGTAGTCAAGGTGGACTACAGTGAGGCACAGGAAGAGAGTTCCAAAGGGATGGAACTGTGGTGCTGAAGTTCACCCCCCCCACTCTGGCAAGTTTGAAGCATGGAACAGATAGGGTAAGTTGATTGTAGGAGCAGAAGGTAGGGAGTGAAGTTTTCTTGCGATGCAGTCGCTCAAGTATTTGGGGCGTTGTTGTAGATGCATTGGTGTGCAATAGATAATGTTTTGAAGTCAACCCTACCTTTTATAGGTAGCCAGCGGACTTCCCGGTGGATTGCACATATGTGGTCTGATTTGCGGAGGCCCAATGCTGCACGCATGGCTTTGTTTTGCAGCGGCTGTAGTTTAGCTAGGTTAGCGGCAGATGTACTCTTGAACAGGGCATTGCAGTAGTCAAGTTTGCTCAGAATGGTGGCTCCTGATAGTGTGAGACAGTTCTTAGGACTCAGGCATTGTCTGCTTAGCGGGATATATTTTGCGGTGTGGGCATTTGAGGATGCCAAGGAGTTGACATGCATTGTCATAAAAGGTTCAGCGTCAAGGTATACCCCCAGGGTTTTGGCATATTTGAGGACAGGAATGGCAATGCCATCAATGTTAAAGGAGGAGCAAGAGGGGTCCAGTGATTTGAGGTGGGAGGGGGAACCCACAATGAGAAGCTCTGTCCTCTCATCATTGAGGCATAGGTTGTGGATAGCCATCCAAGATTGAATGGTGCAGAATACATTGTTGATGGAGACAAAGTCACTGGTGTAGTTGCTGGAGAGGGGATGAGGACTTGCATTTGATCTGCGAAATTGGTATAGGTGATGCCTAGGTTGCCAGGAATGTCAAAGAGCTGTTTGGTGTAGGTGTTTTAGAGGGTAGGGGAGAGGCAGGAACCTTGTGGTACACCAAGAGGGATAGGGATTGGGTCGGCTGTGTGGTTGTCAATAAAGACTCTGGAGGTGCTGTTGTTGAGGAAGGATTTGATCCAGCAAACTGCCTCCAGGGAGAAGTGGAAGATCTGGAAGAGCAGGTCATGGTCCACCAGGTTGAACGTGGCAGAGAGGTCAAGAAAGAGAAGAATGGCTAAGTTGCCATAGTTTCTGATACTGTCAAGTTGTATTTTTAGGTAGATGAAGTCTGTTTGCTTACTGTGATTCGTCCAGGAGCCTAATTGTCTGACACCCAGGAGAGCATGCTGTTATAGGAATTGTTATGATTGTAAGTAGGCTATTCGGTCTAGGATTCTGAGCAAGAAGGGTGCTGTGGTGATGGGCCTGTAATTAGTGGGTACTGTTGGGTCCAGAGATGGGTTTTTTAACAAGTGGATGACCCTAGCTTCTTTGATGGTGGTAGGCACATCACATGAGATGAACGATGCATTAACAAATTCAGTAATGATGGGGGTGAGGCTAGGGGCACAAAGCTTGATAATATGAGCGGGGCAGGTATCTCCTTTGCAATTGGATGGTTTGAGGGCAATAACCGTGTTCTCTTGGGAGACGGGGTGAAAGGAAATAAAAGTGGCATATTCCAGTTGGGGGTAGAGGGGATCAGGTGGTTCCATGGGAAGATGGAGCATGGGTTTAGCAGCTAGTAGAGCTTTCTTGGTAGTATTTTTGATGCCGAGAATGTGGATTTTGGTAGTTAGGGCAGTTTGTATGGTTGTGCACCACACTTTGTCAGATGTACCTAGGGAGGTGGGTGCACTAGGGTTTTCTAATTTACACATGACAGCAAAGAGTTCCTTGGAATTGGAGATAGCCAGGGAGATTATGTTATCATAGGAAGCAGCTTTGGGGCTAGGAGAGCAGCCTTGTAAGTCTTGGAAGAGGCTGTGAAGCGGGTGACATTAGAGGGGGTGGGATGTTTCTTAAGCTGGTGCTCAAAAGCTCTTTTTTCTCTGCAGAGTGAGCCGGTGAACCAGATGTTATTGGGTTTGGATGGTTTCAATGTTTCATTCTTGAGAGGCGCATGTTGGTCGAGCATGGCTAGTAGGCTCTCATTATAGTGTTTGGCTAGTGCAGAGGGGCGCCTTGTAAGTGATTTCAACCCGCACTTCACCTAAGCCAACGCCTAGCGTGTAATGCACAACTGAAATCCTCATTTATTTATGTCTAAAAGGTCTTTTATTCTGAACGATGTACCACTCATATCACACCCCTCTCCTGGAAAGCCCCCTGTCACACTGAACCAGGAATCAGGCTGGTTCGCAAAGTTAAAATATTTGTTTATGTAGTTACAAATTAATCACACTATGTTTAATGGATATATAATAATCACCAATGGGGCGATGTAACACTAAGCAATCTCTTTAATGCACTAGGAGCAATAGTGAGAAAAATAATTCAGCACAGAAATAATACTTTTGTGTGTGTGTTCAGAACAGATAGCAGTGTGGTTACTATTTCCCCCTGCACACCCCTCAACCCCACAACAGGCAATGTAAAGATATAAGGGGAGAGAAAGCAGGTATTCAGGAATGGCAGAATTCAAACAAAATATCAATCCCAATCTCCCCCCAGTATCACAAGAGTAAAACAGAATTGATTGGCAAGCTGTCAAAATGTTTTTTAAAGTTATCTTGAGAATGTGATGTGCAAAAACACTAAATATGGTTCAAATTGCTGAAATTGTTTAAATTCTTATGAGAGCTGCTTTGGATAGTTAGAGACAAACACTAGCAATGATTTAATACTAGGAAGCAATGTGAAATCTTAAAGCTGAGGTCGGAAGCAATCAAAAGCTGTTTTACATGTGTCAGAATTTCCCTAAAATGAAATATGAGGCAAACTTTTCAGTGCGCGGTAATCACAGTCACGGGAGAACTATATGGATTTGGATGTGAATTAAAGCTGTGGAGGTTAGCTACAAGCAGAAGTAGAAATCTTGTTTCTAGCATAAAAACTGAAGAAGTTATGGACGTTTTAGTGGAGGTTGATTTTTTTTAAGATAGGCACATGAATGGGAAGCAGGAATGCACTTTAAAATGACAAAAAGGATTTCTTACACTAGAGGATGACTATGAATAAACGAATACCACACAAGAACACAGCCACTTGATCAAGGCTACTGCTTGCAGTGGAGCTCACCTACTTCAGAAGAGAAAGATCAGCACAAAGATAGTTTTAACAAAACAAACACAGGAGGAAAGATAGAAGGGATAGGATAAAGAGTTCAGGCAATTAAAAAAAAAACAAAAACAAAAATAAAAATGCAGGTTCTGAAGACAAAGTAGGATGGATTTCAGATAGGGATTGGACTAAGCCCGATACATAGGCTAGTGACACAGTTCTATTCTATAGCTACTCACTAGATATATTTTGAAACGGAACCGTCAGGATTCTGGTCAGGGATTCTGGTCAGGGATTCTGGTCAGGACAGACAGCTGGGCACACCAGATTGGTCTGGTTCTGTTCACAGCACCGCACAGGACTGGATGGGGTCTCTTGGTTCGGATGATAATTATTTTCAGAAAGCAAGCAGTACAGCACAGCCCGGCTGTCTATTTCCCCTTAGGTTTCTGGGGTTCTGGTTCTGAAATTTTAAGGCCTAGCTGAAAATGGTTCAGCTCTAGAATGGAATGGGCCATTCTGCTTTTCCAAATTTCTGGAGTCTGGAGCAAGTAAGATGGATGGGTCTGCTGCAGGGTGCTCCGCCAGCAATTGGTTAGTGGGTGAATCTGTGTGAGTCTTTCTGAGTGGTGAGGTGTCTCTATTTATGCTTATGATAAAGGGGTGTGTGTGCTGGTTTATCCTAAGCATGCCCCCTTGGACAGGGATTGGTCAGGGTCTCCTCTTTTCCTCAATAGGAGGAGAAAAATAGTATATCTTCTTTATGATGTGGGTTTATGAGGCCTAGAGTCCACCCCTAGCCTCTTGTACACAAAATCTACTTTTGGTACAATGCATATTTCCACATGTGCAACCTCGATAACAATTACATATCCAGATTACATATTTTGTATAGCAGATACTCCTCCAAACCCTGTCTCTGTAAGATCTTGTGTCTGCTTTTTACAGTATTTTGCCCTTTTCATCTGGAACACAATGTTCAATTTCGGAGCAAATTTCTACAAATGTGTGCATTGAACATGGGCATATGTATATGCAGTTTCATGCTTCTATCAAAAATACATTTTGTGTAATATCACATTTTCCGCTCTTTCTTCCTAGAACATGTCACAGAAACCCGGCGCCTTTTAAAATGTGCAGCCAATATTTACATTAACAATGCTGTTATTTTTGTGTTTTTGATAATTTTACAAAGTAAGTTATCAGTCTTTTTAAAATATGTCTTTGGTCCTTGTTAAGCAACAAATGGTTGTTTGTCTCTGCCTCCTTCTATCTCCCTGCAGTTCAGAAGCAGTCTCCTCTCAGTTCCTCCTGGGCCCAGGCCATTTTACAACCCTTCATACTTGGCAGTTCCTGTAGCTGGAGGATGTCCATTGTCTCCTTCCCTCTGCAGACCAAATTCTCCTCCCACCCTATAATCATCACTTAGGTGTGATTTCCTGGTGGAGGGAAGCAGAAGGGAGAGGCCCTGCCTCTGTGGGGGAAGCTATTATACTGGTTTGGTTGCTTTTAGTCAGGCTTAAATGCAAATGTTAATTCTGTTGCATGTTTTCTTTGCTTAAAACAAACTTGTAATTGCAAACAAGCAGCTAGAACACTTATTCCAGATTCTAACCGTGGGATTAAACAGTTACACATAGGTTACTCTCAGTAACATGCCACTTAGTTTTCAAACATTTGATTTCAGCTTGTACAAGTTTACAGTTTATCATGCAGGCTTCTGACAGCTGTCATTCAGGCGGCCAAGGGTACTGTGCCCAGATTTTGACAGATTCCACAGGCAGGCAACTTTTGCTGTGGATGTTTCTTTGACAAATTCAACTTTCCAGGACATTGTAATATCACAATGATTTCTTGAACTAAATGAATTGTAGCACCCAGTGAGAATATTGGATGTTTGAGGGTGTGTTGTACTGGCATTCTGCAGTTTCAGCAACCAAGAAAAAGGATTTAAAAGCAAGATTCTTTCAGCAAAGCACTGCTTTTCCCTCTGTGCTCCATTTTTACTTGTTGGGCAGCCCAGTGACATGTTTCAGGAGTGAGATCTCTGTTCCCCCACTGACAACATGCATGGCAAATCGGGCAGTGTCCTTTTGTGTTGCAAACGTGCGATTTTACAAGGTTTTGGCACGCACAAGGGTTTTGCAGCCATTTTGATATTTCTGGCACCATCAGAACACAGGGATGCCGCATGGCAGAGGAAAAGTGGGTCAAGACATCCCACAACCTGCAGTGAGGGGGACGAACTTCCATGAAGGAGAGTAAGTTGGGTTTGAGGGTTTCATGTGTTAGTATACGTGTGCTTCTAGCTTGGATTTGAGTAGGAGGTAGGCAGGGGTATGCCACATTGTTGCATAGTGCAGGTTAAATTTGATCAAATGATAATCAGGCCAAGGGACAGGGTTGATGAGTGATATTTCAATGGAAGAGTTAGATGTCATTATTCATTCAAGGATACACCCTTAGGAATGGGTGGGGGCAGAGACAAATTGTGAGAAGTTCATGTCATGGAAACCTTGGACAGCGGAAGTCGCTTTATGATCAGAGGGATCATTGAAACCTAGGTTAAAGCCCCCTAGAATTATACATTTGGTAGTTGGCTTAAGGAAGGGTGTAATAAGGAGTGGGATTTTGGTGTCAGGTTGATTGGGAGAGTTGGGTTTGATTCAGGCAATGCAGTGCGCAAATTAGGCTGACTGGGTGGCGTCCGGAGGAGCCCAGCAACAAAATCATCGACAATAGGGCGGTGCATGAAAAGTTGAATCTAGCAGGAGTGGAGAAACAAGTTATGGCAATGTGGCGAAGTGCTACCCAACATGGTGGTAATAATGCTGCAACTCCTCTCTAGATGGTAGAACGAGCAGGGGCCTTACTGTAGCATTGATTGATTGATGTTATTTCACTCCACAAATGACAATAAATACAAATTAATAAAAATACAAACACTCTGTACACCTGCTCATCAATTCCGGTCACAGTGTAAATCCAACAATCATCCTTTGTCTCCATGCACAGCTCTGCACACGTTCTACTCTAATCCTTTTTATATCAAGTAAGATTTGACAGATACTTCTTTTTACTAATACTTCATAAATTTTAAGATACTGAAAGCCAAATTGTGTTGCAAGGACCATTTGATGTCATGCTTGGCAAACAAACTTTGTAACACTGTATCGCCAGTAGCAGGTGGTCCGTTTGCTGGTACCGCACTGCCACCAACCTTCCAATAGCTTTCAATTAATGTGAATGCAACTCAACGAGAGGCCCCGTGGGTCATACTAATTCCTCTGACAGACAAATAGATTGAAGTGCATAAACAGCTCAGATTCCTGGAACCGCGCCAAGCTTTGCAAAATCTCTGCGCCACCCATCCACGTCAAACACCTTGGATATGGATGGCTAGGCTGCAGACCACAATCACTCCTTCGGCTCTCGAGGAACCTCTAAGCAGGAGAGGTGGAACTTCATGCAGAGTTTAATTTATTATATTGCTTGCTGACAGAAGCAATGTCAGGGGCCTTGCTTCCCAGACGATGGATTGCCACTTTCTAATATGATCCGGCTGAGGAGTGTACAGCCTTTTTATAGAGCCTTCCTATTCAGTAAACATCTTCTGGCATCCACAGTGCAACCGATTTTTTTTAATAATTTCTTTCCTGTAAAACCCCCAATGTCATTCTATATATGGGAAAAACAAAGTAAGAAAATGCTTGTATATTTAAAAAAACACAATGCTACCTGCTGTCACCATTTAAATGGCTACTCACAAATAATGCATTTTATTTCATAGACTGCAGAGAGACTGCTGCACCCTTTAAGTGCTGATTGATGTCATTGTCCATGTATACATTCCTCACTCATACTGTCATATAGTCATGCTCATTGTTTGAGCAGGCGAACTTATGTTCAAGGCCTGTAAGGCAAATCCCAATCAAGAAGCTATCTCAGGTTTCTCTTGATGCCAGTGGCTACTCCTCTGTGCACTGGCCACATTTACCTTTGAACAAATAGTTTTCTCTTACTATTTACTGATGTGAATTGTGTTGCACCACATAGTTGTGCAATATCGGTGCATGCAGACTGCAAACAGGAGATATATGTCTTTTTTTGCAGAATCAAAATATTTCACCAAATGAAATATGTACCTGGCAAATTGACAGCGTGTTTGTTAGCATGCTTTCTCATTGTGTGTCAATGTGTGTCACTGTCTGCTTCTGTGTGCGTGTTATGTGTGTTGCTATTTGATGGTTGTGTGCATGTGGTGTGTGTGGGTACATGGTATGTGTGTGCGTGAGTAGTGTCTGTGGAGGATGTTTTTGTGGTGTGTGTGTGTGTGTGTATGTGTGTGTGTGTGTTTGCAGCAGTGCAGGAGAAGGAAATCTACAAAGGAAAGACAGAGGCTGTGATTGGAATGGAAAACTGGAAAGCTGATCATGAAGACATGTTTCATTCAATAATTATGAAGTCACAGCACTTATCAGCTGTGCCAGGGGAGTAAAGTGATGGATTCATCCATTGGTGGTGGCACAGTCCCTACACATTTCACATTTGTATTTTTCATCAACACAATGAACGGGCCGCTGCTGTTCTTTTGGACTTTTATAAAGACCTGGATGTAGATACTTTTAAGGAGGTATATGTTCGTCCTGAATTACATGCATTTATTTTATTGATATTTTATAGATTGCAACTGCATACCGGATACTTCAGAGTGTAGATATAGAAAGAGGAATAGGAGAACTAGTAGGATTTGTCATGAAGAACCCACCCTACAGCCTGTACTTGCAGAACATAAATGAACACATTAAAGAGTTTAAAGGTTCTGTGCATTGCAGCAGATTGTGGAAGTTGGTTGCACAATGTTTTCGAAAACAACACTTATGTCTTAAGTGGGTGCATGTGCATTAGGCATGCACAGAAGACTTATACTTGCTGCCTTGGAATGACTTTCTGAAAAGTAGAGAGTAGTGATTTCCTAAATTCCTGTTGGTCCTCGTGTACACCTACATCTGATTTGAGGGTATTTCATAGGAAGGGTGACTGAGGGTGACCTCAGTCACCCTTCCTTTTCAAAATGTTTGAAGTTAAAAGATTCAATGGAAGAGTTGGTTGATGGTGTGGGACCTCAGGCTAATCTTAGGTGAGTATTTGGTGAATGAGACAAACACATATTTTGTCCTTCAAGCTGCTCTTTTTGGGTTGGCAGAGGACATTAAATTCAATGTTCAGTTGAATGGCCAGCCAGTGTTGAGTTTTAAGTGTCCTTGTATGGTAATGCGTGCATAGGAAATCAATGTAAGTGTCTCCCACTCCCATACTTGTTGAATGACCAGCCAGAAGTTCAGAAAGTGAATAGTAGTTGCCATCAACATTGGAAATGCCAGCCTTTTATCCTATCTGCCCGTTCCCACTGAACGAACCCTCGCACTAATGACTTCATCAGTCTGAGTTTGGTCTAGCTACCCTATTGTATAAATACTATGGGCCTCATTACGAGGCTGGCGCTCCCGTAATGAAGAGTGTCGGTACGGGACCGGCACCCTTCATTACGGGACGCCCTATTACGAGGTTCCCTTGCAGGACCCGGGAAGGACGCTTGTTAAAACCAGGCATCCTTAGCGGGTCCCACAAGGGGACCAGGGAGCTAATAACGGGCCTGTTATTAACAGGCCCGTTATTAGCTCCCTCCCCATTCCCAATGAGCCCTATGGGGGCTCAAATGGGAATGGGGATGGGTTTTTCCAATGAGGACTTACTGGGTCCTCCAAGGTTGGAATGGCCCGGTAAGTCCTCATTGGAGGAACCCGGTACTGGAACCCGGTATGGAGGCAGCCATGCCCTTATTAACTTTGCAATCGACTACTATTGCCATCGCTTGCATATTTTTTTTTAGTTCATACTTTATATCTCTGAAATGTTTCCTAAACACTTGACTGTGCAGGAAGGCCAGGTATAGCAGGGTCGTGGTAAAACAAAGCAGCAGTTAAACAGTTAAACATTCCCAACAGATCTGAGTAGAACACATATCAGTTCAAGTGTTATTGATCCAAGCTAATTTACATATCATCAACTAATATTATACATTTCAGCCTATCAATTATTTTAAAATGGATCCAAAAAAACAATTAGGGGCGCAAGCAGTCTTTCCGTAACAGTCAGGTTTATTGTAAATGTGTTTTGAGCAAAAAAATATTTTTACAAGAAATATGGTTACCATACACTAGATGGTTAGCTGGATGCTGGGTGTGGTTGTTCATTCATTTTCATTTCCAGACTTCTCCCCCTTGCCTGCTCCCTGTCCAGTGCTTGGCTGCCTTCTTTTAAAATGGACGCTGCAGCTCTTTCCCTTCTCCGGTGCTCATTGATTAGCATGTGATGGGCGCTACCACTATAAGGGTAATGTTGCATGCCTCCTATTCTTTAGAATAAGCAGAAATATAAAATAACAATGAACAAATAACAAAAAACAATGACAACAGTGAAACAGTAGCCATCATTGGCTATTAGGTGTCGCTTCCTACAAGCTGAAACCATTATCATTGGAAGTGAAGATTGGGGCCCGATGGGATGTGAGGAGGCACCCACAGTCTGTGGGTGTTGTTGTGCTGTTTACCTATCCATCAAGTCACCATGGCCACGCTACTCACTGTGGCCATTCTCACCCAGTACCTGCCCCACCTCACATAAATCCTACCCCTGAGATCTCTTTGAGCTTGCTCTGTGCTTTCTGAGCAGTCATTCAAAAGGTATTTTCTCAAATAGAGCTATAATCCAGCTCCTTTACAATAAATAATTCTCAACCTAGTTTGCCTTCTGGCATTTAACTTATCACCAACATGTGTGATCTGTCATCTGTTCCTTGCATGAATTCTTTATAAAAACTAGCATTGGCAACGCCAGCAGTTCTGACTCTTGCATAGGTATTAGATGAACATTTTCTAGGCCCTTTCATAATGTGCTGAGGTATTAGGATTACACAATTTGGCAGTTGTTGACATTTTATGGGCCGGTACCTCCATTATGACTGGGCCTCATTACAAGTATGGAGGTAGCCATGCCGCTATTAGCGGCCTGGCTACCCCCATATCGGGTACTGGGTCCGGGTTCCTGGAATGGGGAAATACCAGGCCATTCCGACCTTGGAGGGCCCGGTATTTCCCCATTTCAGGAACCCGGACCTGGTACATCCCCATTCCCATGTGATCCCCCATAGGGCTCAATGGGAATGGGGAGGAAGCTAACAACGGGCCCGTTGTTAGCATCCTGGTCTGCTTGCATTTTACCAGACGTCCTTAGCGGGTCCCGCGAGCAGACCTCGTAATGAGGTGGTAGAGGGTTAGCAGGGCCAGCAGCTCTAGGGCACTATTAACCCTCTACCGCCTCGGTCGTAAGGAGGCCCAGTGCCTGAAAAATGCCAATCCCATTCCTACAAGAAAGTAACAGCTGTTGGCTTTGCCAATGCTTGTTTTAATGATATTGCACATTGGCCTTTATTCTCTCTTCTTTCTGCCCACTTTCACAGACTTAACCCTGGCACTGATGCATTTGTTTAGCAGTCCAAGATTAAATGTCTGTAAATAGCATGTTCAGCTATGACATTTGAGAGCATCTCCAATCGCTTGGCTCTCCAGATGTTTGGAAGTACAATTCCCTTCAGCTCTATCCCGCATAGTCAATATTGAGGAATCCTAGGATTCATTGTTTAAAACATCAGAAAAGGCACAGGTTACATACCCCGTCCTATTGCTAATGCTCATGTTAAAGGCATGGTCTAGTAAAACATTTTATTTAAAAAATAGATAGGCAACATAAAAAAAAATACTAGCATTCTCTTTTTTAAAACTTCCTATGTAAAATTGTGAGCTATTCAAGCTCAAAATTCGCAAAATCAAGCACGTGGGCGCATCCATTTTATGAAATGGAGGCCCTCCTGTGCTGGCTTTTGCTTTTGCGGCACTAATGAAGGAAAAGCCAGCCAGCTGTAGTAAACAAAAGCTACCGCTGTTTGGCTTTCCCTTCATTAGTGCTGTACGCGGAGGACGGGGACCGGAGACCAGAGCAGGAAAGCTGCAGCTGAATCTCGGTAAGTGCTATTTATTTAAAAAAAAAATAAGCACTAGCTGGGGGTTTTTTTCTAGGTTTTCCGGGCTGGAGGAGCCAAGAAAACTTAGAAATAAAACTGCAGCTTTAAAAACGTTGTATTTATGTTTGCGGTCGCTTTTGAAGCGACCGTAAACATAAATACAACGTTATTGTGTTGGAAAACGCTGCGGTTTTTCTTTCCAAGTTTCTCAGGCTCCTCCGGCTCGGAGGAGCCTGAGAAACTCGGAAAGAAAAACCGCAGCGTTTTCCAACACAACCACGTTGTGTTTCTGCCTGAATCTGCTTTCCCATTTGGAGCTCTCGTGCTCCCCACGGGGAGCCCGAGAGCCCCAAATGGGAAAGCAGATTTAGGCAGAAACAACACAGCATTGGGCATTTCCCATTTGGGGCTCTCCGAGAGCTTTCCTGCTCTGGTCTCCGGTCCCCGTCCTCCGCGTACAGCACTAATGAAGGGAAAGCCACCCAGCGGTAGCTTTTGTTTACTACACCTGGCTGGCTTTTCCTTCATTAGTGCCACAAAATGGATGCGCCCATGTGCTTGCTTTTGCGAATTTTGAGCTTGAATAGCTCAAAATTTTACATAGGAAGTTTTAAAAAAGAGAATGCTAGTATTTTTGTTGCCTATCTATTTTTTAAATAATTTTTTTTACTAGACCATGCCTTTAATGTATGCTTGAACACAGCAGTGCTTTTTCTAGAAGTAAGTTCTGTGCATTCATACTCATTTTTACATAGAAGACTATTCTTATGTTCTTCTCAAGCCATCTCCTAATACATGTTTTTCTTATGGCTCATTGTTGTAAGCATCAATTACTACAGTGATGCAACTGCAGCAACATTGGGAGAAATGAGCAAGAAAGAAAGTATGCACTGTCTATGTTTTCAGGTCTTGGCACCCACACACTTTTCAAATTAGCTTTGTTCCCATTGAACATCAAATTAATGCCCTCAGTATTGATGAAACATAGGGCCTCATTACGAGCTTGGAGGCAGCCATGCTCCAAAGGCATGGCTGCCTCCAAACTCGGCTCTGGGTCCGTGGTCCCTGAATGGGGAAATACCGGGCCATTCCGACCTTGGAGGGCCCGGTATTTCCCCATTCAGGGAACACGGACCAGGACCATCCATATTCCCATTTAAGCCCCCATAGGGCTCAATGGGAATGGGGAGCATGCTAACAACGGGCCTGTTAATGACGGGCCCGTTGTTAGCATGCTGGCCCCCTCGCGGGACCCGCAAAGGACGTCTGGTCTGACCAGAGGGGACCTCGTAATGAGGCAGTACGGGGTTAACGGCGCCGGCACCTTTACCGGCGCAGTTAACTCCTTACCTCCTCACTTGTAATGAGGCCCATAGTGTCAATATTGACAGAGACCTAACAGGTGTCTTTTTCCATTTCCTTCAATGTCCTGCCTTTTTGTCCTTCCCTGGTATGAGTGTAAATCAATAGTATCTTCAAGTGAAGTGACCTGAAGTGAAGACAACAAACCTACACTTAGTACTCTGGTCAAAGCAGTCAGTGTTAGTAAGATTGATTTTGCATTGCAGAATAGACATCAGCTGTTGGGGTGTTAGGTGTGATCACATGCCCAGTCATGAGTCTTGTAGAGTTATTGTAGCCTATGATCAAGGGAGGAGTCGTTACAGAGGTATATTGACCCACTCACAACGCTTGACTCTTGGTTTAGCCTTGCCGAGGTCTAGAAGGCTATTAGCACATAGTGGTAATAACTTTATAGGTTTCCTAGTTGTGGTTGTAAAGTAGAATATTTTTGATAAGTGTGTCATTAAAAATTAAGCATTTTAATGGCAAACGTTGTTCAATTGGAACATAAGCATGCTTTAGGTGTCATTTAAAATATCCCCAGTGCGCTCCTATCCACAAACCAACTGAGGCCGATCCTGCTTAGCTTCACATGCGTCAGGCAAAAGATTAGTGGCATTCAGGGTGCTGAGATGACACACTGATTGTATTCAGTTTTAGAGCCTGGATCTGCTCCACCCTGCCGGCCATGAATCTAAGCAGTATCGGCCTTGGTTGGTTTGCGGGTGGGATTGGAGATTTTGACATGCCCTGGCCTTGAGGCTTCTAATGATGTCAGCTTGATGGACAGGTTTTATGATTTACTGCCGCAGGCGCATTTGAATTTAGGATGATGGAACAACGGCTAAGATTAGCACAACATGGTGGTTTCCAATGTGTGAGTTTCGCATGTGTAAATGTGACAAAAGGTAAAATGCATATTATTTTTAGGATCGATTGATATCGGCTCAAAAATACATACGCTATACATTCCTGAGCAAACTTACCCTTTAATAATTGTGTGATCTTTTCAGTCACCATACCACAACTAAGTATGGCTTATTCTTAGAGTTTGCCCTGGCACTGGACCAATTGAGGAACAATTATGATATTTTGAATCTGATGTGCAAGGGTTAAATGCAGCCTTGCTCTGTGGTGTTTTTGGGTCACAACATCTATCAGGAATGTGCTTGTGTCCTTTGAATCTGCCCAGTACACCCAAAGAGCAGGTACTGCAAATGTCAGAAGACTGATGCAGCAGTACACATGTATACCCTATGCTTTTGACATGGAGCTTTATGAAAGAGTGGTCCAATCACAGAATTACTTACATCATTTCATTGTTTAAAAACATGGATTTCACACTTTGCCACAACCACCTCCCCTGGATTGTTCTGCCCTGAATTACAGTAGTGATGGGCAACTCAGTTATCTGAAGTGATTGCCAGATTGATCCACATACTGAGAGTGGTGTTGAAATGTTTAGACCGCTCTTTGGCTGCACCACACACCACAAAAAAGGACAGACCCTGTCAGAAAGAGTCAGAATGGGAGAGGTAAATGGATAGATTCCTTGACACCTCTAAGGGTTAGGCTCACCTTTGTCCTGCCAAAGGACAGGTAAAACCACTTAAACTTTTCTGTGGAATGAGTACATGACCTTAGGCCAGAAGGATTGCAATAATAGGAGTATGAGCATATCTGTAAGGAACACGATAAGGCACACTTTGATCTACTCTGCAACCTGAGGTGACAGAGAAAAGAGAGGCCACCTTGGCGGACAACAAGCTGAGGGGCATTTTGTAGAATGTTTTAATCAGGTGACATCTAATTCAGGGGAACCTTCCACCCCAAACCAGGCGTGCACAATTGTCCTTTATTTAATCAAGTTATTTTTATGAATCTGGGACCCCCAATTGCATAACATTGATTCCTTAGAGCTCCCTCCCCAAGAAACACACAGAGTTGCACAGAAAATCTATTTATTAACAAAATAAAAACAATTTAATCAGTTTAAAGATAAACAAATTGTTTCTTCAGTTTTCAATTCTACACTTATGGAAATAGAGACTTTTGTAACGCCTACATCACCATAGATATCCCTGCATTTAATTCACCTTGAGGACCTACGCACCATGAATTGAATGCAAGAGAGTCCTGGAGGAATCTTTCATTGTGAAATATACCATGCCTGCTATTTCTCTTTTATTCAAAACATCCACCCCTCTTACTCAATAGACATGTCAGAATTTCAACTGCATTTAAACTCAATTGCAACAAACTACTGAATCTTCTAGTATGTAAATGGCTTGTAAAAAAGGAACATGTATGTTCAACATATGTGGAGGCCAGATCCCTTCAGTGCTGTTTCAATTTAATTATCGTGTAACTGCGTATCTTTCTCACTTTCAGTTGAGAAACTTTAAACAACAAGAAAATGGGTAGCAAATAATCACCCTCTCCCTTTTGTCTGGACCAACATAGCTTTAATGACAGTATTCTGCTCAATGGTGTATTGGGGAAGTCACTGTACTTTATTTTTCTAGGTATGTACACCGTGAAATGCCCTCACTATATACATATATCTTCACTATGTGCAGACAATAAGTACTATTTCAATGATATATATACTTCCAGAGGAAAATATCTATAGTCAGTTTCTATACCCCCACCTACTAGTACTTACAATTAACAGAGCCAGGATTTGATATCATCCCCTTTATAGTATTATTCCACTGAGGTTGGTTTCCCATTAAGATCATACTCACATGTGAATTCTTTTTTTTTTTGGATGGATCACAGACAGGTCTGCACCCTCTTAAGGACTGGTGCAATTCTCCCCCTCTTGGGGGAGGTGGCCATTAGCCAGCAAGATGGTATCCACTTTCCTCTACAGCCTGTCTCCTATTTCCTACCCTGAAGAAGGCCTGGTGCTTTAATTCCTGCTAGGGCTCACTTTCAGGGCACTGGTATAATCCGAAATGGGTCCAAAAGGAGAACAATCTATTCCTTCGGCTTCTGGTTATCAATTAGTCTATCTCTCCATTAGTCAGTGAGTGAGCAAGTGAATCTGCCAGTGTCTGTCCCTGAGTGAGTGTGTGTTGAATCTTGAATAGAAAGTAATCCCACCTTTTGGAGGTGTGTATACTTTCCCCAATCTAATTGGTCATGCTATGTGATTGGACAGTGTCCCAAAAGTGACATCACAGTAGAAATAACCCTCCACAGTTATTGGGCATACTAATGAAGGAGGCAGTCTGATAGTAGTAACTTCTGCACCCAAGTCCCCTCCTATTTAATGTTATGTCATGTCAGGGATTTTTTTGCATTAAATATTGCCACATCCTAAATTTGTAATTTTCATACATATGACAACTTTATTAATTTGCTGAAAAGATTCCTCTCTCTGGCACAAATCAATGAATACAATTTTTATCATGATGGGACCAATGGTTAAATACTTATAGATGTTGGCTTATAACTTATTGATTCTTTGTGTACAAATTATTTTTCCATCTCAAAGTGGCAGGCCCATCCCTGCGGATGCCATGACATATGACACACTAGCGTGCACTATTTCTTTACAACAAAAATACTGATTTGCCTAATTTGCATACTGAAAATGACCTCACACAAATGTCTTGCTGAACATTGCAAAAGATTGAATACATTTCTATGAGTTTCCGTTCAAGAATGATGGGCAAAATAGTAAATACTTTCTGTAGAAAAAAAAGCATTTTTCCACTACTAAATATTAAATAGCATCTGCGGTTCGGCCTGTTACCAACAAACCAACAAAGCATTTGGAGTCTTCAGTTGTTTAGGTTTTAGTTCAGGGCTATTCTTTTCGACCCTAAGGCTTGGTGGTAATAAGGTATTTGAATTTTGGTTCTTCAAGGCTTTAGGACTTTTATTGCTGACCCCCCCCACCCTTGGACAGTTCCTGGGTCTATAGATTTTTCAGATTAACCTTCGTTTTTCCAGTTATTTCATTCTGCATGCATCACTTGGTGACTCTGCCAGAACCTCCTGTTCCTTAAAGGTTGCTGCCATGGCTGAAGCAGCCAGCTTCTTGAAAGGGCCCTCCCCCATTGTGATCACTATTGGCTGGGCAAGAGGAGCAGGGATTGGCACAGGGACAGTCTGAGCTACCTGCAGGAGTTGAGGAGCCTCCACCCTCCAGCAGGGATTCTCTGTAGATTTGTGGCACTGTTATTTCCATGTTGTCAGGAATGATGAGCTGTACTTTCAGTAACCTCCCGGTGGTCTATTCATCTGCTGAAAACTCTTGTGACTGTCAGCCATCCTTCACCAATGCAGGCACTGCACAGTTTAATAGCAAGACACATGTCCACCTTGATCGAGTTATGTAAAGGAGTTGCTCCCACCTAGTCATTTACTGCCTTGTCGTACTGTCAGGAAATTGGGAGACCCAGGGACTTAAGCTCTAAGTGGAAGGCTACCTCAGGGGCAATGCTCTGGTCTTGCAAACAAGACTACACTGAGCAGCACAGGTTTGGCACCCAGTCCTGGTGCTGCAGTTAAAGGCTGGAGTCCAATGTAAAGCCAATTTAATTTCTATTTTTTTAATATATTGGTTGGAGTATATACTCACTTTCATCCGTACATCCATAATACACATCCCTCTTCATGTTCAGATGATCTGTATTTCAGATTAAAAGTCCCCTTGGTTTTGGGCTGACACCACATTTCTCACTGCATCTGATTTCACATTTTTGATTTCACATTTTTGTACTATTGGATGATGCACCACAGGCGCCATTTTCATCATCAAACTATGTGCATGTTGTATTCCATTTTTAGTAACGTATCTTACCAAAGGTCTTCCCAAATGACAAAAAGTATGTTTTATTACAATCTAGCAATGGTAACATGGACCCAGCCAAAATGTCTTCAAAGGAAAACTACACACCTCGATAGAATTGGATTTCTACTGCATATCTACCGATCTAAAATGCTACGTAAAAACCATGACTCACATTAAGAAGTTCCACAGTACGTTTTATTAGAGTAATTTCAATTAGTTCAAAACATAATATCATATATATGTATACACAGTCATGCATTCTTAAATAGAACGTATTTGCTTGCTTGAGGTGTGATCAGTCTTTACTCCATCTATAGATATGTTATATGTATGCAAAGTAATAAGTAATTGGTCTTGTATAGTACCCTACTGCTACTATTGGTTGCCTCGCTGCACGTGGTTCTGTAATACAAATGGGATGATTGTTAGTAGGACAGTCAGAGAGACAGATGCAACACTTTAGGTGTTAAAGTATCTTCTTCCTATGTGCCAATCGGCTTTGTATGGGGTTGTCAGACCAACTTTGTATCCCAAGTTTAGTGCTTTGAATATGGTTAGCTGATGTTGTGGGAGAGTGTGTTAGGGCTAAAGAGGAGAGCTTAGTCATGGTTTGTTTATTGTTAATGTGTTAATGCATATGCCTGTGGCGGCTGTCTGTGTGTGTAGTGTAAGGTAGTACGAGAATTTATAGTGGAGATGAAATAGGCATTACGAGGCAAAACAACCTGGAACCCTGCCCTCTTGCATACAAGCCCCATTTCACAAGCTCACGTTGCTACTGCCAACCCCACTGTCTCTCTAAAATTGTAATATTGTATCCCATGTGGAATAAACCAAACTTCTGTGAGTTGGCAGATAGGGGGAAGAGACCATCTGGAAACTCCTTTCAATTACCATAAGCTAAATGCTAAGGGTTATGGGAGTTTTTTGGGGAAATGGAGATTGGATAAATCCAAAGTGTGAGGTGCCAGAATGGTAAATTGTTTCATTCACATGTGTTATGTTTTTCATCAATTATCAAGAAAACGTGAACCTGTAAAATGCAGGAAATTACCTTCTTGCCTGAAATGCAGAAGCAGACAAATTAGACAGATTATTCCAAATACGTCAAATTAATATTGGAACTGCCCAGGTGAAAACACACTCAAAGTCCAAAATCTGGGTTGTGACCAAATTTAAACTCACAGCAAGAAATGCTAAAATGCCCTTGTAAAATAAAACGTTCTACTTTCATCAATGTACTGCATTGTGACAAAATACTGTACAGAACTCTTCAAATAAACAGAAAAATACAGAGCAGCTTTGCACCTAATCAATAACAATATTCCTTCCTACAAATAGTGTGGACTAGAGTGGCAACCGACACCACTTCTTACATTTCCTGAAGCAAATTGTTTTAAAGAGAGCTAAGGGGAGCTTACTGTATTCACCTGTAATTTCATAAACCAAAATGCCATGTAAATGCATATAAAGCATGATATTTTGAAAAGCTTTGCTTTTACTTTGCATTATTTCAGTTAAAACATGTGAGATAATGTTGACTGTGTTGCAGTGACTGACAAACAATCAAAAACAGAATGGGAATAAGATATTGGAACATGTTAGTTTGAAATGAATGCTGATTTCCCTGTACTTAAAGCCAAGTGAGACTAAATAAGAACAAAGAACATGTGTTACCCTTCTATGGGTGCTGGGTTTAGTGTAAAAATAAATGCAGAGAGCACAGCATTTTGAATATAATTGCTAAATAAATGAACCCTTTGTTTTTCACAGTTGTAGTCAAAGACTGGGCCTATCAACTGGTGTGCAACACTTAATAGACTGACAGCGAATTAATTAAAAATAATTCCTATGAAGGCCCAGTCATTTACAACCTTGGTGCTAAGTGCACCAACTTTACCACCATGGTGTAAACTCCGTTTACACCATGGTGGATGGCGGATTTACCGCCCCATTCCAAGGTGAGTGGGGCGGTAAATCCCCATTTCCCATTTTCCCTTCCCCATTCCCATTTTTGCCCCATAGGGCATAATGGGAGTGGGGAAGGCGCTAATTACGCCGCCGTAAATTACGGCGGCGTAATTAGCACCATGGCAGGTTAGCGCCATGGATTTTAACGCCTGCTTAAAGCAGGCGTTAAAATCAGAATCAGGCGTTAAGGGTTAACGGTGGCGTTAACCCTTAACGCCTGAGTTGTAATGAGGCCCATTGTGATGAACGGGAGCTTAGTTGAACCACTTCAATTTCCATAGAGACTGATGCAATATAAAAGAAACAGTACAATGTCAGCAATAACACTTTGTTGAAGTGAGACGTCCCCAAAGTATACACACCCAAAGGAATTGGGGGATTATTTTTGTCCTTTGACAAAAAGTAACAGGGGCTTATACTGAGTTTCCTAGTATACCGCCCGTTTTCTGTCAGGTTACCAAGGAACTACCTTACTGTCTTTGCCACCTGATATTCTGGAATTACTGGGATATTAAGGTTGGCAGTGACACCAGTAAATCCCCATTACCAAGTACCAGTGCCAGTGATTCAGGCATTTATCTGCCGACAGGGGCCCCATATACCTTCTGGTAGATCAGAGCCCCTACCGGCAGGCTTGAGGTTTGCCGGTCCGAAGAGTTGTCAGTATATGTTGTTACCTGCACCTTATTTCGGACCGGCCAACTCGTAATGAGGCTTAGAATCTTGGGTGGATACATACTTTAGATACATCAATGTTCTGTGCTTTGGAAATTGAATGTGCAGCCTCCACAAATTGAAGCTTCTAGGTTTTGGTGAAACCCAGTAGAGCTTATATGTCTCCCACTTATACATGATTGACAGCCAGGGCATTACGTATATGCAAAGGGGGAATTCATGTCAAATGAGTTTCACATCAATGCCGTTGATACCAATACTTGTTTTGATATTGGAGAAATAATGTAAAATGCTTTCAATTGTCATGTGTAAAATAAAATATTATGTGGGAAATGTTTAACACACACTAGCTGATGCTCAGCAATGGAATTATTTAATTTGATTGTGTTGTTTAGAAATTTGATTGTCCTATTAGAATTAGATACAGAAATATAATGAGTTAGTACATTTACGGTATGACAGCAGTCTGTGCTGCATTTTATTGCCATTTGCACAGGCAGGCCAATTCATATGTCGGTAAACCTGCTACCAATGTGGTGCCCAAGCATACAGCTTGGGGACTACCTTTGGTTTTCTTTTACTTAAATAGGTTTGAGGTTTAACTCCTAATGCAGCCTGTTTCTTGTTCCAGAATTTCGGGGTGGGATTGTATATGAGGGGGTGATAAATTAGTAGATGATCCTTAGTGACATCAACAATTTAATTCACAAAAGATCAGACACAATGGGGCAAAAGTAGATGACATCACTGATGTCAACACACATGAGCAATGTGTAACACAAACTGTGCCCAAGAACACAGATGTGCTTGAAGTTGCATTACTGTTGAATTATATATATATATATATATATATATATATATATATATATATATATATATATATATATATATATATATTCACTGACAAAAAACGTTGTTAAAGGGACGTTATGGTTAAGTTGCACTAATAAAAACCCATGCAATTCAATGGACAAACGTTGCTACAGGGACGTTATGGTTACAGGTAAAACCGCATACCCGCAGAAATGCGCCAGTTATGGTAAGCTAAGCAACCATAACTCGCGCCACCACTGTCCGCTGCTAAGACTAACATCCAGGACATCGATAATGACGTCACAAATATCATTGATGGCATCACTGATGACATCACATATCGGGCCCACTTGTTTTTGTTCAGTGAAATAACTAGGCCAGGTGGTTTTGTTCACTGACAGTCACAATACTAAAATTCAAAAGGTGCTGTATATGTACATATTAACCTTGTCATATGTTCTTAAAGTACTTTCCGTAGGGTTTGGTCTTAGCTCACGGTGCACGGACATGGGGCAATACGCAGGCCTCAAAACACAATCCATTTGTATACATGAAGATAAACTTTAATGATATTAACATTTTCTGATGATGCTCTTTCTTGCTTCCTTACTTTAGTTTCCCTGTATGTGCCTCTGATTTGTATGCATTGTGGGTCTTCATATGTATTGTTTGTAGTAGCACAAGTGTGTAGTATGTCTTGAATTGTTAGCTAGGCATTACATGTTTAACATTACACAATCTCCCCTGACATCATGTAACCAACATTATAAACACATCCCCTTGTAGGAACTTTACATCAAAATTAATTTCACATGTGATGTCATAAGTGAGGCCATCAATGACATTTGTGATGTCATCTTTGATGTCCTGGGTGTTAGTCTTAGCAGTGGACAGTGGTGGCGAAAGTTATGGTTGCTTACCTTATTATAACTGGCGAATTTCTGTGTTTTTTTGGTTTTTACCTGTAACCATAACGTCCCTGTAGCAACGTTTGTCCATTGAATTGCATAGGTTTTTACTAGTGCAACTTAACCAAAACGTCCCTTTAACAACGTTTTTTGTCAATGAATGTCATTGGTTTTTAGGAGGATACCCTTAGTTTGTAAAGAAGAACTGTGCAACATAGTGCAACTGCTAGCACCATGTTAATGCGGACAGCAGTCTGGGACTATGCGTCTGTTTGCGGAGATCGTGTGGCAACCTACCTGCTGAGGAAGGCAGGGTCTCTCTTATATAGTGGTACCAATCACCAAACGCAAAGAACATAGACAAACAGCAGCGTGTGCAAGAGTTGCCACGGAAAATAGAGTAGGTTTGAAAATTGTCTACTTATGAAGCAAACAGGACAAAGGCATAGGGAGTGCACCATTATAGAATGCACCAACAACAGAAGTGACGTCTGCATTCAAAAACCTTACCACACTGCTACTGTAAAGGGGAACAAAGAACGAACAGCCAGAGTAATGACTGGAAAGTGCTAAGACCTGAATGTCACTACAATGTAGTAAGAACAGTAAACTTTGTTTATTAATTGCACAGGTTCTGCAGTATGCAATAGTACATAAGCATAACGTGTCTTTTTCTAACGCAGCGTGAAATTCACCCTGTGTCCTGATCTACATCATACTAACTTCGCCTGATCTAAAAATGTTGGGTGCGATGCAGCGCCACAACAAGGCTATGCTTCGATCTGTTGCTAGGCAATGAATTTGAATATCTTCCTGCAACATCCGGGGGCAGGCGGAAGAGCCGGTCACGTCGAAGGCCAGTTAAAGGCCCTGTTTGCCCCAACATTTTGTAGCAGTCCTATCGCAAGGTGGAGAGGGAAGGAGACCCCACCAGCCCCTTGGAGGAGCCACCAGCCACCACAGCCACGTGGAACCGAGAGCGACGCACCGTGCTGCCTGTTGCCTCGTGGTGCCCCCCAGCAGAGGCCCAACACACCATCTGACCATATCAGCGACCATATCTTGGTGAGGCCCCGTGTGTTTAAGAAATCTGTGTTACAGAAGCCCTCTCTGGGCTTACCTGGACACATCTGCCCTTTACCCTTCATGCTGCATGAAATTAGCCCCGTATCCTGATCTGCATCATTCTAACTTCGCCTGATCTAAAAATGTCGGGCGCGATGTGGCGCCACAATGAGCTTACGCTTCGATCTGTTAATAGACATCAAATTTGAATATCTTCCTGCAACATCCGCAGGCAGGCTGAAGAGCCGGCCACGTCGAAGGCCAGTTAAAGGCCCTGTTTGCCCCTGTCCACCTCAGTATGACGAGACTCTTGTTTCCAGTGATAACCAACATCTTCCATATTTATAAGGTACTTTGTTACATCCTGTGGTAGCATCCCAGCTTGTGACTTGAGTACGTCTGCATGTCTGTACTCCCCCTTCATACGAGCCACCCCCACTGGCTTTGACCCTGCTCCATCAGTTCCCAAATTGAAAGTGCATTCACACAAGTTTGCCGCATACTATCTGGCCCTACCAGACCTCATCTAGCCTCTGTCACTGACTTTGCACCGCCCACTATCAACAACTATCATCTAGCGGCTCGGTTTGCCACACAGCCAGCATCTGTCCAACACTTAGTTGTATACTTACTTTAATGTATACCTACATGCATATTTCCTTTGAATGCCACAGCCGCGCATGCTATCATTTGTCTACGGCACTGACTCCGCACTGTGTCTCTGTTATTGATCAGTTCCAAGCGGCACTGTCATCTAAGATGAAATGTATATTCTTGTATGTTGTCCTGCCTCTTACCTATACTCTGTCTTGTCAATATTACCTTTGTTGAGCACACAGACAAGTGCACCATTGACCTTTGAATCATGCCCACTGTTGAAAGGCTTCTTTAGGATGCCCAAATGATATCACCTTGCTGCTACATACTTTAGCAACCTCCCAGGCCCTTAACACAGTACCACTGCCTCTGACTACTCTGTGCCTTTGCATGAATATGTAGCCCTCATTACAAATCCAGCCTTGGTGAGCCTCTTCACTCTGATCTCCTTCACATGCACCACTATCCTCCCACCTTCATCCATACCCTACTGTAACATGCCCAGGAAACACACAACCATGGCCCAGCGCACCAACCCTAATGATCACATTTTACCCACCTATTTTCTCCCACCCCTGAACCTGCCTACACTCATCATCCGTCACATACCACATCACTGTCCAGAACCTACACATTCCCCTCAAAAATGGCTACCAACAATCACCCATTGGTAATTCAGGGCCTGCCATCCGACCTACCTCAACCTAATATGACCTCTAGCCTGCCTGCCACGAACCTCATCACACTGGTGCCAAATTATCCATGCCCTTTAACAAGCTGAAATACCAGACTAGGAAACAGGCTTTCCAAATCTTATAATATACCATCGCCCACCATCAATTCTCCCCAATGTATTCCCAAAACCAAACCAAAAAACCTTTGATGAAGACCCGACTGGCCGCAGCCGCACCCCCACTATTTTTCCACAACAACATCCCGAACACTATCCTAGGAGATATGATTAATGCTAGGTCCCTAGTTGCCCATGCGGTAGACATTGCCGATCTAATTCTAGAAGAGAATCTTGATTTCCTCGCAATAACCAAGACATGGTTACATGCAGCAGCTGGAACATCCCTCCTTCTAGTGACCCCGAACAACAACACAGTCCTCATAGCAGACAGAGACTCAAATAGAGGAGGTGGAGTGGCTTTTATAGCCAAAATCACACTGGGATTTAGAGTTGTCTCTCAAAGCCAAACTAACTCCTGCAAATTAATAACGGTAAAACTTCCACTCACATAATCTAGAACCATAATAATGCATCTAATTTACAGACCTCCTGGACCATTGGGCTCCTTCGAGGATGACATTAATTCACTCCTGACCACCAACACAAAACCCACCTCACAAATCCTATTACTAGGCGACCTGAATCTGGGCTTCAATGACCCGACCGACTCTGATGCCACATCTATTGCCAGCTCTCTAGTAGAGCTTGGCCTCACTCAAAGAGTCCTTCTCCCCACCCAAGACAAAGCACAAATCCTTGACTGGATAGCAGATATGAATTGCTGCACAACCATCGCCTCTATTGAGCCACAACCTTGGACGGACCACTCCCTCCTCTTATTCAACCTCCAAGATCGTATCCCTCCCAACATTGATAACTTCATCGCCCCACCCATGCCTACCAGGAACAAAAAGAATATTACTGCAGATAAACCCCTGCCTCTCCTCCAACCCCTACTTGAGCCCCCCCCCTTCCCTCCACTGACCCATCTGATTTGGTGGACCTCTACAACAAAACTTTGACTATGGCATTAGAAACTATTGACCCGCTAAAAATGCGTAAAAGTAAACCTAAAGCACACCTCAATGCGTGGTTTACCCCAAAAATGAAAGCCCTCAGAAACAAAAAAAGAAAATGCGAAACTTCCTGGAGAAATAACCCCTCTACAGTCAATAAAGATATCATGCTCAAGGAAGAAATTCTGACAGCTAAAAGAGAAACCTATAATAATAGGATTGAAAAGGCCAGCTCGAGTTCCAGAGAACGTTTTACTATCCTAAAATAACTTGAGTTTCCCATTCCCTCATCTGATAACTGCATCAAGGATAAGTCATGGTGCACTAAAATTCATGAAGTCCTAACTAATAAAATTACTCTGCTCCAAAATAAAATAGCAGCAAAAAAACAGAATCTAATACCACAACATACCTCACAGAAACCTGCCACTAGTTTGTCGAAACCACCACAACAATTCCACTTCACCCAAGTCTCCACCCAAGAGGATTTCAATATTACCACCTCACTTAAATGTTAAAATTGCCAAGGCGACCCCTGTCCAGCTTCCATCATCAAAGACACAGCCAAAGAACTGGCTCCCTTCATGTCCACCCCTTCCGCACAGGCACTGTCCCCACGAACCTGAAGAATTCATGGGGACTACCCCTACTAAAAAAAAAACATTGTTGACCCCAGCAACCCCACCATATTCTGCCCTATCACTACAGTACCTTTGCTTCTTAAAATTATTGACAAGGCTGCTTACAACTAAATTCAAACGTACCTCGAAGTCCACAAGTTATTTGGTCTACAACAATCTGGATTCAGGCACCAACATGGGACGGGAACTGCTCTGATCGATCTAAAGACTCAGATTGACGACCTGAAGGACAAAGGTAAATGTGCTCTCCTGCTTCTGTTGGATTTGTCAGCCGCCTTTGATCTGGTTGATTATAATGTGCTTTGTAGACATTTATCTATTGTGGCTAATTTCAAACAGAAGTAAGGATCCAATATTTCCTTAATAATAGATCCGTGAGAGTCTTAACCCATCATTACCTGTGGTGTTCTACAGGCTTCATGTCTATCACACCCCATGTACAACGTGTTTACCAAACCCCTGTTTGACGATCTGGACCAAGAGGGTGTCACCTACACTATGCAGATGACACCCAGACCCTCCTGCCTCGGTCTGGAGATTATGACACTGACCTAGCCCTTGTCAACAAAATCTACCTCATCATTTAGACCTGGATGGCCACTCACGGTTTGTGCCAGAATGATGAGAAGACCGAGTTACTCCTGCTAGCCTTCCCCACCAACATGAAGAAACTGAGCAACCTGTACCCATCTTTCAGCATTGATGGCAATGTTCTAATGGTGACCAATGAAATTAAAACCGTGGGTTTTTACCTAGACTACTCCCTGAGTCTGCGCAAACAGGTTAGTGCAACAGCTTCAACAACCGCATGCACCTGCAACCTCATCCACTCTTGCAAACCCTTTCTATCCCCAGAAAGCTGTATGACCCTAGCGCGCACACTAGCTATATCACACATTGATTAATGCAAAGCCTTGTATTTAGGAGCCAGTAAAGCCATTATCAACAAACTCCAAATCCTGCAGAATAATGCCCTTAGAGCCACCCCAGGTATTTCCAGACAGCAAAATATCTCAACTACTAGACGGTCCAACAACTGGTTCTCCATCCAAGAAAGAATCCATCTCAAAACAGCCTCCCTTACCTATAAATACCTTATAACGCTGCCCCACAATATCTGGCAGAGGAAATTGTCAAAAACAACCCCACCAGACCAACCAGGATGATTATCTCTGGCCACCTAAGGGTGCCGAGATACAAGCCAAAAGAGCAGGGGTAGCAGCTTCCCAGTGATGGCTGCCCAAATATGGAATCCCCCCCCCCTATGCACAGACCAATCCTTCTACAAACTTAGAAAAGACACCAAACTCTGGTTGATATCCAAAGACACACCTGTATAGACCTCTACAGCCATCCTTTGGCCAAGTGTATTAGTATGATTGTACCAAGCCATTTTGTGTATTGCTCCCCTTGTATGATTGTACTGAACCATTTTGCACCTGTATGTATATACCTACCTCTTGTTTGAAGTGTATAGAGCTATGCAGATCTCTTACCTCTTTATGTAAATACTGTATGTATTATCTCTTCTGTAACCATGAAAATGACAATTCTTTTAATGCGCACAGATACCTCAGGGTGGGGTGCACACTATAAATAATAAACAAACAAACAAAGCAGCAATGGCAAGCACCTTAGAGTGGCAGGATGAACATTTCCCTCATGACGCAATGACTTTCTATAGTAACCCCATTGGTACGCACAGTGCTGTGAAACATAAATTATGTAATATGTATTGCTGCATGTACGCCAAAAACATTTTCTTTTCGGAAAGAGACTATATTGGAAAGGAAAGCAAGGCAGTACAAGCGGCAACCTTTCCACAGCACCATACAGGCATAGGAAAGGAAATAAACTCTGTGCATAGGGAAATGGACAGCGTGAAAGTGACAAATCCCCATTTCCCCACAATAAGTATCCACTTCTGCTATGCCTTCCCTTTCCAAATGGGGTGTATGCATGTGAACAAGTAAACAGCAATAATTAGAATGTTGCTGACTGTTTGTGTGCTATTCTTTTTTACCTAAAATGGAGTTCTGACTCAGTGGCACACAGTCCTTGTTGCAATGACCTCAAGTAAGAAAAAGGTAGGTGTCTGAGGACACCACAGCTGTCCGGCCTATCCACAATGACAATGGAGGCATCCGTATACCGCCAGCAGGCTCTGCATGTCTGCATGTTGTCCACCACCTATCAATGTGTGTGGGAGTGGACGTTTGTGCGTAGTGTCAGTACACGCATGTGTATCTGTTCCTCTGTGTCCTGGTAACATCGGCACTGTGCAGTATATGCGAAACAACATTCATTAGGTTGTGGCATCCACCCACGTCCTACAGGTAGCTATACACATACACATCCCACCTGCTGTACCCTATAAATAGCCAGCATCTCCCAAAATGGTCGGCACACGTGTGGTGCACTTTTAGTCAGTAGAGAAGAGGCAACGGTGTAGATAGGACACCCATGCATGTGCGCACAATGCATTCCACCCAAAATGTGTCCAGCGGACAGCCATCCCAAAGGAGAACAGTGGTGACATTACCATGCGATGGCACCCACGCTGTGCGTGGGCCCTTATTTCAGGGACAGGAGCCGGACCCTCGAGCAGCCACAAAGTGCTTGGTGAGCAATGTACGGAGTGTTTTTTCAGAAAGTACACGATTGCACATGTATGTATGTTAAGGAATAATGTAGGCCTGCTTTCCGGGTGAAAATTGTCCAAAGCAACCCTACAAAAGGGCACACCACAGAGGTGCTGTGCAATCTGTTTGCTGCTTTTCAGAACAGAGTAGCAGGCCACATAGGTTTGCCCTGTAAGCAATGGTGCACCAAATCTGCTGTGCTACAGTGCGTCTGCAACTAATAGCAACCATGTCCGTCCGGCTGAGTACGCACAGTGATGGAGAAAATTATGAACGGGCCTTGCTATGACCCACACCCGCAGCTGTGATATTCCCCATTGTCCCGATGTCATGGGTAGCTAGCAGCAAAGGGTAGCATACCACATCTGTTTCCCAAAGGACAGCGAGGGCCGTGTCCCAATGAAGCAGAAACATTCCTTTTTCCCTTTCCAGTTTCTTCTTTGCAGCACACCGTCATTGCGTACTGTTAAAAAGTTCCACACGCTTCCACCAATGACATTGAAGAGCTCTCCATTTAACAGTATCAGTTCTGTACAACATCTTCTGCGTACACACCATGCCCAGAAATGTTGTTGCGCAATCCCTGTGGCTCCACAGTCCCATTTCCATGGCCGCCATCCGGAAAATCCCTGGATGTGGCTTTCATGCTGCGTGCAAGCTGGGGGGAATAATTTGCAACCAGGGTAGGCAGAGATTGTTGTAAGGGGCGGCTCTGAATAGAGCTTTCATTGTTTTTTTAGATGCTTCTACAGAAACACCTTTTTTTACTTTTTATTTGATTTTGTGTTTTTTTGTATGGACAGTGTTACAGTAAACTCTTCATCGCATCTTGCAGAAGGGCAAACAAAACAGCATTACCAATGGGGGACAAAGAAATGCCATTTTCTTAAAAAAGTTCCGCCTTTCCACAACTAATGAGGTCATTGTTGCAGAAGAACATCCCAGCAGCTGACAAAAAAGTATACATGCTACTGTTTTTTTTTATACCACATTTTATTGTTTTTTTAAAAACATTAAACATACAGCCCCACACAGTGGGGTAAACAAAACCTACCATACCCGCACGCCAACGACTCCCCACTGTGGTCCCTTACCAACAAGCTGCAAAACATGCCCCACCATTTGTCCCTTTCGCATTACACCTGCCAGTCCATCTGCAAGTCTCTGGATAGCGTAACGATACAATATTATAACTCACTTTTAGTGCGCCTCTTCCCAAATTTGCCATATCTTTTGTGCTTTTTCTGGACACCCCTTGGCAGTATAGACTCTCTTTTCCATTGCGAAGCATATATCTACGTCTGTGTTCCATTGTTCAAGGCTCGGTGGCCTCTCGAGCCCCAAAGTTGCGCTATGTTCCTTTTAAGTATCTCAGTGGTGGTAGATAAGAGCGCTCTCTCATACCTCGTTAGATCAGTGTCTCCTTCTATCCCCAGCAATAATTGCTTTGGATTTGCAAGTATCTTTTTGCCCATTACCCTTGACAGTTCTTCACAGCACTGTTGCCAGTATTGAATGATGGCACAGTCCCACAGGATATGATAACAAAGTCCTTCCTCCCTCTTACATCGCAAACAGTATGGATTCGTAACCTTTCCCCACTTGAACAGTGCCACCCTCGGGTAATAAATCCTATGTAGTATCTTCAGTTAAATCAATCTAAGCCTGGAGGAGATAGTTGATTCTCTGGGGTACATCAGCGCAGGCACCCATTCCTCTGGGAGTATATTACCCACCTCCCTCTCCCACTTGGCTTTCAGGTTCGACAGCTCTTTCGTAGCAAAGGAGTTAATAGCACTGTACATAGTCGATGTGACCTTCTGTGTAAGCAATTCTGGGAATACATTGCGTTCTAGTGGAGAATAATCAGGTATGTCACTCAATTCAGGGAGATGGGCCTGCAGCACATGTTTGAGCTGGATATACTGGTATTGTTCGCTGGTGGGGGAGTGCAAAGGTGGCAGCTAGATCCGCAAATGCTATTATTACATTTTCTTTCATCACATCGCCAATTTTTGTAATACCTAGTTGGTCCCATGTTTGCCATTTAGGGAGTTTGTTCACCTCCGGGAGATGTCTGTTGTTCCAGATTGGTTGTGCTAGAGTTAGTTTTTTATCCCAACCTAGGTATTTATGTGTATCAGCCCAGACGAGGGTTATATGCGACAACATGGATGGGTCAGCGGGTCGCTCTTTTTCCCGGTTGAGGAGGTTCATGATGGGCCTTTCTTGTGCGTCGGTGTCTAGTATTACATTATGCGGTAGAGTGGTATCCCCATGCAGTTTGTCATTCACTATTGCCATTTGACTGGCCCAGTAATAGGTCTGTAGCCGGGGAACCCAATCCCACCTTCCCATATGGATCTTTGTAGGGTAGTAAGTGCCATTCGTGGGTGCCCCCCTTTCCATAACAACTTCCTAAGTGCTTGATCTATCTTATGGAACTCATTGGGTGCTATTGATAGTGGTGCATTTTGTAGCATTTTGTAGCACGTAGAGGAAATGGGGAGGACCATCATTTTGAAGAGCGCCGCGCGACCCAGCAATGTGAGTGGTAGGGACATCCAGTGGCGAACATCATCCTTGAACCTGGTCGCCACTGGATGTAAGTTTTTCCCCACTAGTCCGTTAGTTTGTGTGTGATTTGTATACCGAGGTATCTGAATTGTATCCGCCAGATAAATGAACAGATCATCCGCGTATAAAGACACTCTGTCTTCCCAGCCGTCCGCCCACCTTAAGCCACTCCATGTCTGCGTGGATCTTAACAGGATTGTTAAGGTTCGATTGCTAACGCAAAAATCAAAGCTGACAGGGGGCAGCCTTGTCGTGTGCCCCTACCTAGCTGGAAGGGTTCGGAAGTATAACCATTCACTCTTGTTACTGCCACTGGAAGGTGGTATAATAGTTTAACCCAACTCATGTAGTAAGGGCCTATGCCCATATGTCGCATAATTTCCAAAATTGCCTCCCAGTGCACAGAGTCGAAAGCCTTCTCGAAATCTATTGACAGGAGGGCTAGGGGGTTTGGTAGCTGAGGTGTTTTTTCTAGTGCTGTGTGTAATCTATATATATTATGCCTGGTGGATCTTTGTGGCATAAAGCCGCATTGGTCCGGGTGCACTAGTGTTTGTATGGCGCGCTGCAGCCGATTGGCCAGTACTTTCGCCAGTATTTTGGCCTTGCAGTTTATAAGAGAGATGGGCCTATAGGAACTGCACTTGTCAGGTGGCTTATCTGCCTGGGGGGAGGCAACCCTGCGAGCGTAAATGTTGAAAGAGGCGCAGCAGTTGTGGAGATATTACGTTTGCGACTATTTTCTTCCATATTTCGACAGGGAAACCGTTCAGGCCTGGGGTCTTCCCTGACTGAAGTTCTGACATTGCACAGGTTACTTCTTCCTGTGATTTCTTGTTCTAGTAGGGCCGCCAGTTGTTCGTCTAGGGTAGGAAGGGTGATTTCTTCTAATATAGAGGTCGGTGGCAGTGCAAGTGGAGCACTGTACAGTTCAGCGTAATATTTAGCAAATCCCTCCGCTATGTCCTGGTCTGTTGCTAGCGTTTCTGGCTCTTCTGTTAGTTTCCTAACTTGAGTGAGGCCTAAGTCCCTGTTCTCCAACCACGTCAGAATTTTCCCCGCCTTGTCCCCAGTTTCATATATTTTCGCTCACATTGCTGCATGCGCTTGTTTTGCATTGTCTAAGGCTGTATGCTGTAGCTGTTTCTGTGCTAACTGCAGTGCACGTTGTGCCTCGGGGAGGTCATGGACCAGGTGAGCAGATTCTGCATTCCGTACCTTGGCTTCAGCTGCACGTATCGCTTCAAGGTGTTTTTTCTTGTGGGCTGCAGTCCAGGCTATGATTTCACCCCTCAATACTGCTTTTAGTGCCTCCCATTGCGTTGTTGGGCTGTCCACAGAGTCAGTATTTATTTCAAAGTATGTTTCAGTAACTTTTTGTATGTGTTCCACCAGTTCGGGAAACCCCAGGTAATAACCATTCAATCTCCAACTCGGCGGGGGGAGTGGTCTGCTGGTCTTAATCGTTAACATGAGTGGGGAAGGATCTGAAATACCTCTGGGGAGTAGTTGTGCGTCACACGCCTCATGAATGTTACACATTGGTAGGAAGAAGTAATCCAACCTGGATAACGAAGCATGTGCACCGGAGTGGTATGAGTATTCTCTTGTATTGGGATGTAGGGATCTCGATGTATCGTGTAACCCCAGTGCATTGGTAAATGTGGCAAGTTTAGTGCATATATCTGGGTTTCTGGATCGTACATGTGTCCTATCCAACTCTGTGTTCATGACTTTGCAAAGTCACCTCCAATCAATGTGAGGCCTTCAGTGTTGTCAACAATTAGGGGTGTCATTTCGTTAGTCAGGGGGGTTAGGAGGTTAGGCGGTGCATGTACAGCGATCATAGAGATGGTGCGCTCCCACAGGGTTCCTATCGTGTGTACATATCTACCTCCCTGGTCCTGGGTGACTGCAGTGGGGCTATAGGGGAGTCTTTTATGTACTAGGATCAATACCCCACGTGATCCCATGGTGAATCCGGCATGAAAGGCTTGTCGGTAGTTTGTGCGACTAAACAGTGTGCATCTTGTGCCGCCAGATGTGTCTCAGTTAAGAAGGCCACATCCGGTGAGTGACGGTTCAGTGCTTGTAGGACTAGGTGTCTTTTAATACTATTTCCGAGCCCGTTAACGTTCCATGTCATCACCCGGATGGCTCTGCTTTTATCCACGTTCGTGTTCTGCGACATGTGACTTGTGCATGTGTGGTGTAAGTATGTTTTATATCTAAGAGTGTTACATGATCCACCAACCCAGATCGGGATTGAGCTGGATCGTGCATCTGTTGGTTCAGTGTCGGGACTCATTTGCTCTTTCGTTCCATGCGGGTCAAACGCGAGGGAGTTATTGGCATGTACTTCTTGAACTTGGTGTTCAACAACTCACACCCTCCCAGCCCCACCCTATACTGAACCCAACCTGAAGCATCTGTCGCCCCATACAACAATCAAACACCCTGTCAAACGGACAGGTAACTCATTAACTAATAACCATTACCCAAGTCTCTGTGCTTCTGCTTCAACCAATCTCCAACTGTCTTACTTTGGTTGTTCCGTTGCCAAACTGACTGTTCGTGGTCACAGTCTAAATTTAAGTTCAAGTTCCTGGGAGGTGGCCTTCGGGCGGCCGCCGTTGCTATGTTGTTTCCGTAATGTTATTTGTGGTTAGGAGTAAGAGAGCATCATCCTGGTTGTTGCTCGGCGGGTTCCACTGCTTGTTCTAGAGCCACTGGTTCCATGTTCACTGGGGGTCTCCCCCGGGGGGCCCAGTCCGGACGAAGCCGGCGTCTATTTTACTGTCTCGTTGGTCGCGCCGACCAGTCTCCCTCAATTTGGGTCCCTGCCCATTTCCAGGCCTCCTGAGGGTCAGTGAAGTGTGTGGATGTACCTTTATGATATATCTTGAGCTAAGCTGGAAATAGCAGTCCGAATTTCACTTTCATGAGAGACAGCTGCCGCTTCAGTGGTTCGAATGATTGTCTTGCGCGTTGCACTTCTTTCGTGTAATCAGGGAAGAAGGCTATCCGAGAGCCATTATAAGTGATCATTCCCTTTGCACGGGCCATCTGGAGCAGCGCATCCCTATCACGTTAGTTAAGGAGCTTAGCAATTACTGTCCTGGGCGGCATTCCTGGGATGGGCTTGCCAGAAGGTATCCTGTGAGCGCGTTCTATTGAGAAAAATTTGGAAAAGGAATGAGGGTCATAGATGTCTGCTAGCCACTGTTCCAAGAACAGTTCCATACACGGTCCCTCCGTTCCTTCTGGAATTCCGAGGATACGCATGTTGTTGCGGCAAGACCTGCCCTCGCCTTCATCCACTCTGGCCTCCAGGGTCTTCAACCGGCGCAGTGTCTGTGACAATTGTTGGTTGATATTGGTAATGTTGTCCTCTGTACCTGAGATGCGTTGTTCCGCTTCCCCCATGCGAGAAGTGAGTTTTTTCAGGTCGTGGCGGAGGAAGGACACATCTGCCGCTATGCTGTCCACTTACATTTCCATGGAGGTGCAGGAACCCGCAATGGCCGCCATTACATCTTTCAGGGAAAGGGTGTCCTCCGCGTCTGGAGAGTTTGCCTGCGGTGCTTGATCCGTCGGTTGAGATGTCGTGGTGAAAGCATATTGGTCCATTCTGCTTTGTACGCTCGATTTCCGCAGTTTGTCTTTCCCCATTCTGTAGTGTGGAAGGTGGCGGTCGTAACTGCCGGGGTAGGAGTTGTGTTTTAGTGCTTTCAGGAGTGTCCCTGCAGGCGCAGGTTCCGGATCTATTGTTGCCTCTCTGCCCAGTCCGTGGAAAGCGATTTCCTCCAGTTCTCCCCGCGGGGTTGGGAGGTGAGGATAGGATCGGTCGTGGGCCGCAAAGCCAGTGCCACTCACGGGGGGAGGATGCTTCACGCCAACTTGAGTCTCTTGCCTTGTCCCCAGAACAAAGTCCTAGCCACACCGCCAATCCAACAGCGAGCCATTACAACAACCGGGGGGGATCTGTCCGCTCCCTCTCGGAACAGCGTTCCTTCCTACCTTCTTTCCGGGAGACACACGCAGCACTGTGCCATCCGCTCTGCGTATCACCCACCACTTCTGCTGCTCCCTGCGTCTCTCCCTCCGTCCTGCACCGCAGCTCCGCACACGTTGCCTGTTGGTGTTGGGCACCCTAACCGGGTGACAGCACAGCCACGTTTCCAGCCCTTTCGTGGACGCCACAGTTCTCTCCCGCGGCTCCACTAAGTCGCGATGGCCATCTTGGTTTCACGCCTTCGCGCCCGATCAGGTTTCGTTATCATCGAATATCTCGGTAAAAGGCTGGCTTTCTGCTATCCAGCTCCATGTGCCTGTGCCGCACCTTATCCTCTTCGCCACAGATGCGTTTGGAGCCAGAATTGATCCATCGAAAAGGATGTTTAAACAGGATTTTGTCAGCGGCTGCTGGAGCTCCACAGACTCACGTCCTGCCCGCTCGCATGCTGGCCACGCCCTCCTATACATGCTACTGTTGATGAGATACGTTCCTGCCTCTGGCTCGGAACAACTTCCAGGAGCAATGTCTCATACTCTTCGTGGTGTTATGGATGAGAAAAGTACCTTGGCAGTGGGAAAACGCCTCTTCACTAGATTTGGCAACCTCCTCAGTCGACGGAACAAGCTTAAACAAGACACGTAACCCATGTGCATGCCGCTGTTGTGGATGCCGATAACATCGGCGCTAACAAAAGTTCCCAGGTCTTTGCAAAGTGCATGCATGTCAGTGAAACTGTGCTCAGAGTCACCGTTCCACAATGTGACCACTCCTTCCAACCCGAAATTGTCATCAAAGTTCCTTTCCAGGGCATACTTGTGCATATCTAGTAGAACGGCATCATGTATAGGCAACACAATGCGTTTCGCCATGTCAGCCAGCCTCACTACACAGAGTGTACTGTACGGCAGTTTAACCGTACTCTTTCTGTGAACCACACCCACAGTACCTGATTGGATAATCCCATAAATCCCATGTCAGCTGGCCAGCAAGGTCAGAAGTGCAGATTGTGGCATGCGCAGTGCCCAAAGTACCGCGAGGGCCACACCCCAATAAAGCAGGAGCAGTCCTTCTACCCTTTCCACTACCTTTTGTCCAGCACAACCGCATTGGGTACGGGTGAATGGGCACACACCATTCCACCAATGCCATCCAAGACGTTACCATCTAACACTGTCAGTTCTGCACAACACTTCATAGGTACCGTAACAAATTCAGTCTGCTAGTGTGCTGTCACTGGACAGCACGTCCAGTAGAAAGTTCAGTAAAGGATTGCAAGATTTCTGCATCCACATTCATCCACTTGCTCATCCACTTGCGCACCCATCACCACAAAATGGAGGTACGGAAACTTTTTCTGCATTATGTGTATGACTGTTTTATAAGTGCCTCTACACACATTATCTGCCACTGAGCTGCCATTACGTTCTTTTTCTAAGCATACTGGTTTTGTTCCCATCCCCTACCATGAACTGGCACTTCACTGATATGTGCTTGCAACGTTCTCATTTACCCATATCATACAGTGTAATATTGAAACAGGAACTCTCTGCTTTTCTTCTGACAAGGCTTCCAAATGTTTTCCCCACTAACCCACCTCCTGCATAAATTCTAAAAAAAAATGCCACCAATAGCAGCATTGAATGAATCATACCAAGCAAAAGCAACTTTCCAAAAGATCACTGTCTGCACAGCAGTACTTCTGTCTAGGGTACACTGTTGCAACAGGCTATTTTTAAATCTGCCCTTTTCTACTCTACGCCCTCTGGAATGCATCCAGAAGAGCAGTGCGCGAATTGGGATGGTATCTCTGCTGCATTGAAATGTTGCCAATAGCTCCCAGTGACTGCGAGGAATAAAGTGAGAAGACTCCACATTATGCAGAAGGCCTTCTGGCCCCTGGGACCTCAATACCTTCAACTGTTACTCCCTACTTATTTGCGTGCACAAGCTCTTCCCTCATCCGCCTCCAGGGTCAGGCGCTTCTGGAAAAAACAGTTGGTGGTAGTTGTGCTTTTTCGCATTGGGCCTCCCTCTGCAACAACCTCCTTGGCTCCCTGTCTCCCTGAAACTTGAGGGGAACCATCCCCGGATCCTGAAGCACCTCAAAGCCTTTCTCTTAGCGTCTGCTGTTTCTGCTTCCCCCCTGGCTCACTGCCTGACGTAAACTGATTCTGCGCTACTTACCTGGCGACTCTGTGAGGTCAGGCCCATGTCACCTCCCCCGGCCAGGCAAACCCCTGCACTGGCTTTCTAGCAAACCCCACACTTGAGGAATGCTTTCTGTAGGCCTAATGGTGCATCCACCAGCTGTTCTGTGCACTTATCCATGCACTTGGCACAATTGGCCCTTATTTTTACTTATTGTCATTTGTTCTTCTTCCCATGTACTGTACCTTCCCCTCCCTCCACCCATGCACTTGGGCGATCTAAGTCACACCTGGTCTAGTAGGGTTGTTGTCTCTGTCTCCCCTCCCTTGCCTCATTGCGCTTTGCTAGACGTGTGTGTATGTGCATTCCGAATGCCATAGCATACAATTGGACATCATTTGATATCATACACACAATGCATGCACAACAGTAGAATGCCTGCCACTTACCATGTACACTGCAAAGTTGTATTGTTTTAATTTTTTTCATTTTTGGTTTCCGCAGTACCCCACTTACTGCACACTTTTCAAAAAATATGGCGCACATGCAGCACAGCTTGCATGTTACTAACTACAAATAAAAATACATACAGTTCAGACGTACACCCAGGATGCATGGCCCTTAACTTGCACACTTCCACCATATCCTTCTGCACATCTTTGTGCAAAGAAACCTTCTGGCACAGTGTTTGCTTACACACCAGACCCACCAACATTCTAGAGCAGTGTCTTTCGCTCCACAATTTCCTTTCCATGGCTGCCATTCAGAAAATGGCTAGACGTGGCACATGGAAGCGTGAAAGTACAGCGTAATCCGCTGAGTTTTCATGCTAGGGAGGAAGGGGGGTGGGATGGGAGTTAGGGGTTAAATGTAAAACAGGGTAGGGGTTTGGGTCTGTAGAACTGTCTTTTCATTTTTTTGTCCTGTTTTTGTTATGTTCGAATGACTTTCTCTTTGCTTCTCCTCCTCACATTTGTACGGACTGAACATAAACGCTTCTCTTACAGTTCTACAGGATTGTGTGCAAAGCTGCGTGCAGAGCGGCAAACAAAACAGAATTTATAATGGAGGTAAAAAAAATGGCATTTCCTTGGAACCACTGCGAATCTTGCCTGTTAATGCTGTCATAGTCGGTGCAGAACATCCCAGCACTGCACATAAAGTCACACATGCTTCTGTTGATGAAACACCTCCCGACCTCTGGCTGTGGCCAAATTACACTGGAATGGTCCCATGCACCTCTTGGTGGTATAGAGGAGAAAATCACCTCGGCAGTGGGAAAAATCTGCATCACTGCTATAATCAACTTCTTGAGGTGCCGGAGAAAATGTGAGCACGACATGTACCCCAAATGTAGTGCTCCATAATGCACAACCACAACATCCACATTGCAGACAGAGGCCACACATGTACAAAGGAGAACCCTGGCACCGAAACCCAAATTATAAACTGTGCCCCAAAAAGCTTTCACCCCTTCCAAGTGAAAGTTAATATCGAAACCTCTTTCCAGATCTTGCACAAAGGTATCCCCCATGATGAGCACTCTGTGTCTGCGCATCTCTGCGCATCTCTGTTAACCTCACTGCAGCAAGGTTTGGTGAAATATATCACCGCACCTTCCAGTGAACCATACCCTCGACAACTGATTGGATAATCCCCACAGTTCCATTTGCAAAGGCACCATGCTCAGAAGGGCAGATTGTAGCATGTGCGCCTTCCCAGCTACAGCGAGGGCCACACCCCAGTAAAGCACAGGCACTCCTTATTCCGTTTCCACTATTGTATATGCAACACTCCCGCATTAGGTAGTATTGAATAGTCACAAATGCATGTAGCATTCACATCCAAAACCTCTGCATCACACACTATCATTTCTACACTGCACTGCAGACATGCCTTTACACAGTCACAATACAGGTCTTGTGTCATGTGAAAGCACCTCCACGTAACAGCTCTCCAAACCAATCGATGCTTTCAGCGTCCACATTCACCCAGAGCGACACCCAGCACAACGAACTGCAGGTATCCATCGTTTTTCTTCCTCCCAGCACTCCACCAACTCCAATGATACAATACCTCAAAGTGCAGTACAGTAGTTAGTAATCTGTGCAATGCACACTACTGAAGCACATACACTAAGCATTTGAACCCTATGCACTGGTACAAACACACTTTCTCACCACAGCACTCAGTGGACACACTGCAGAACTGTTCACTCCATAAGCTCCTGCCATGCACTGGAAAATGTACCATGTGCGAACAATGAGCACACCCATGCTTTCAACAATGCAACTCACAAACGACACACGAAACACAACAATCTGAGGAGTAGTTGCAAGCAACCCGCATAGCTGTTCCTGTAAGACTTCCAGCCATGCATCCAAGGCGCTAGGCCCTCACCACACACAGCAAGCCCTAGTTCACCCCACGTTGTACTCATGTCATGTGTAAAGCATTCCCCATCTGCCATTGCTCCTGCCACATTTCACCCTGGCCACATCTTTGCGTGCATGGCTCCATGACGTTGCTTGGGCTGTGCTGAAAGGTATGTGCGTGGCTCTGTACATTCTCCATATTGCAACTTTCTAATGCTGATGACTTCCTTTCATAGCGCGCAATATGTTCAAACACTTCCTCAAGCAAGGGTCTTGCAAAGACTATCCCATAGCAAACGGACATGCTAACATATGGCTTCCTAATGTACAACACGTGCAATAACCTACACCGTGTGCTTGTCAACGCATAGCACCTCACGTTGGTTGTTCCACCAAGTGTAAAATGCTCTCCGCACCCATTATTCAAAGGTCATCATCCTCAGAGAAATGCAGAGGCAACTCTGCATCGCTGCAGTATTGTGTGCTGGCTGTCGGCAAGAGATAGGCTCTTGGATGCATGGCCAACAGCCTATGGCCATTGACCACGACCCCAATAGTCTAGGCCTTACCCAAACCCAGCACAACATAATTGCCTCATGAAGGTGAACATTTGCCACATACCACAATCCACAAACGTACCATAGGATGAGTGGTGCAAAGGGCAACTCATGCCAAATGCAAACAGCGCCATGTGCCTCCCTAATGTCCAAGGTGGTGGCATAATGTACACCACATGGCACTGGACGCATACCAGGTCACTTGTGGTGTTCTACGATGTCTACCAGGTTCTGCAGCACCATTTTTTAAATGTCCCCACCATCGGAAACATGCATACTTAAAACTGCATGTCTGAGTTATGGTGGCGTGCTATGGTGCAGAGGTAGGCTCTTCGGTGCCTGGCCTACGGGCTACAGCCTTTTGCACCACCCACCAGTGTAGGTCTTGGCCACACCCAGCATAACATAACAGATTCATGAAGGTTAACAAGTGGCCAGGTACATGCAGGTTCAACCCTGGGCATGCCAAGCATCCACTACTTCGCCACTGCACCCACAGGACACACTAGAGGAGTCATCACTCCATCAGGTCCAGCATGTACTACACAGTGTAAGAATTGCAACCAATCCCTACAACCATGAAACCAACATTTTATGCAATGATCACAAAATGCACACTGAAGGCAACAATGTGAAACCTACTTCACCCCAGGGCACATATTTGGTGGTGCAAGGTGGCCAACCATTCATCGAAGGAGCTACAGGCTTAGCACACGCAACACACCATACTGCAGTGTACGTTTCAAGTTTCACATGTTCTTCATTGTACTCCCCTTCTGCCACTGCTCTACCATCACTGACCTCTAGGGCCTCACCACACACTGCACACCCTAATACAACCCATATTTTACTTATGTCATGTGTAATGCACTCCCCATCTGCAATTGCGCTTGCCAACTTTGACCCTGGCCACATCTTTACATGCATGGCTCCATGCCCTTGTGTTGCCTGTGTTGAACGGTACATGAGTGGCTGTGTACATTGTCCATATTGCAACTTTGTAATGCTGATGACTTCCTTTCATGGGGCAATGTGGTCAAATACTTTCTCAAGCAAGGGTCTTATAAGGGTCTAACCATTGCAAACGCTAATGGTGACATATGGCTCCCTATTGTGCAACAGGGGCAATCATGAACACCATATGCTAATGTACGCATGGCAGCTCACTTCTGCTATTCTACCAAGTGTACAATGTCCTCTGCAACCATTTTGTGCTACTCACCAACTTCAAATGCATGCAGAGTGACAACTGCATCGCTGCATTATGTTGTGGGGGCTCTTATGAAGGCCTAGGCTGTTGCTTGAATGGCCTATGGCCTACGGCCTTCGGCCATCCATCCATCAGTCTAGGTCTTGGCCACACTCACCACAACATAACAGAGCCATGCAGGCGACCATGTAGGCATGTGCCAGAACTCACAAAAACAACATACACACCAGCACTTCCACCCCTCCCCCACACCATGAAGCAGAGAGGCAAGGACAAGTGTTCAACTTACCGTTATACAGACACCAAACAACACAATGTTCACAACATTGGGCCTCCTCCCAACACTCTAGTACGTGCATAGAACCAATGGTGCATAGTGCAGTGCAAATTGTACTAATCGGTGCAATGCACACTATGCAAGCACATATAAGAACCAGTTGCACCGTGACCTCTTCCATATGTACACTATTCCGTTACTGCACCCAGTGGACACACTGCACCCCTGGTCACTGCAGCATCTCCACCCATAAACCGACAACTTACGTTGTTGGACCAATCACAACACCCATGCAACCAACATTGTGTGCACTGCTGCCGAACCACACACAAAAAACAACATTGTGGCACCTACTTTCAACCAGTGGACATACCTTTTCAACCAGTGGACATACTTTGCTGTACTAGGGCTGCAGCCATGTATCAATGGGGCTACGGACTTACCTCACACAGCACACCATAGTACACGCTATGTGTAAATCCTCATGTCTCGTCGCCGCTGCAGCTGGCATGCCATAACAAAGGCTACCTGCAATTATCACACAAGATTGTTGCCTGTTGAGGTATCCGCGCATTGGCGGAGCCTGCACAGATAGCGCTGGAGCACCACAGTCTTCTTCAAATGAGATATATCACATGAATCACTTCTCACTCCCACACCCTTTCCATTCCTTCTTCCCACCACCAGATGCCATCCACTATGTTTTTCAGGCCCTTTCACCGCTGCATTGTCCTCCGATACAACATGCCGCCTTCATGGAACACTTTTCACACACATCCCGTCACTGCATGGTTACAAGTAAAACTGAGAAAAACCTCAGAAATTCAGTAGTTATGGTAAGCTAAGCAACCATAACTCTCCCTACCAACGTGCACTGCTAAGACTAAGACCCAGGACATAAAAGATGACATCACAAATGTCATTGATGACATCACTGATGACATTACATATTACATTAATTTTTATGAAAAGTCCCACAGGGGTTGTGTTTATAATGTTGGTAAAAAGATGTCAGGGGTGATCGGGAGACCTATCATGAACTACTTAATCTATTATAGAATGTACTCATCTACGCCTTATATACTACAGGGCCTGTGGACTCCCATAGTAACCCCTCAAAATCTATCAGTAATAACTTTTGATTCGAGTAACAGATTTGACCGAAATTTCGAAAGTGATTAAGGATTTTTTCCCATAGACAAACAAAGTCAGTTTTTGCCAAAAGGCACAGCCCAAACCGCCAGATGGATTTGGACCAGGTCTTAACCAACTTGGGCACCAAGCGTTGACTTGCGATCCATGCATGGTTTGGAGTTATTCCATGCAGTAGTTATTTATTATGCCCCCCTTCTCAAAAATACACAGCTATATTTTGGGGATTTACCCAAAACCAGTTATCTTTTGAAATGAAACAACCGCCAGCTTGTTTTTCTTTTGATGCAAGAGATAACCGTGGGCACTGCTGAGGATAACAGGAAATTAAAAGTAGTTTCAAAGCTATTTGCAGGTTAAAATAATTGTAAATTACTTTAGTCTAGAGGCAGAGAGGTTGCTGGAGAACACCATGTGAAATTTGAGAGTTATAGGAGATCCAGGGACTGAGTTTGCAACACAAAGCTTTCTAGCAGTGGCTATAGCCTCGAATAGCAGACATTTCAAAGGAAACTGAATTACGCCAACAGCGTGTCGTGGGGGGAAAGGGTAGAGGGCATGGGCGGCGAGGAGGCCATATGGAGATTGGGGGGATCTGCCACAGATGAGAGGGGCATTTGGTGAAGACCTGCGGGGGCAGGAAAGCATTTTTTTGGCAGTTTTCCGATATTTGCTGCTATGTTCGAGGCTATGCAGGACTACAGATAGCCGTGGCTAAGAATAGTTCTGTGCCCGTGTCTATAGATTTTGCAGTGTTTGTGTTTAATTTCTTTTTAAAACATATTTTTATAGGTATATTGACATTGGAGTAAAAAATTGCTGGACATGGACAAGGGCCATGGTCAGTTACACAGCAGATATTTGGGAGTCTTATCTAATTTGTCTGTGTTTTTTCAGACTTGCTTACTTTTGAGACTGTGAAGAAAAAAAGAACATTGTTTTAAAAGATCAATAGAAAAAGGAGCCACCCTACTCTAGTTTTAGATGCCCCATCCACTGCATTTTAGCATGTGTATTCTCAGAAATGCTATTATAGCTTGCGTGATTTAATGAATATGCATATATGTATAAAACCTGATGTGAACCTACCCCTTTAACTAACAATTTGTAAATATGTCTATAAAAAAAAGTCAATTAACTCTAGCCGTGTTTGTACTGAAAAAATGTTTTGGGGTACTAATGTATTGCATCTGTGTATTTATATGTGTTAAGTAGTCCGTAAAAAGACTGTTTTGGGAACACTGTGTTTAGTATTTTATCACATTTGGAGTACTGTTTTGATCTTATGAAGGAACACTGCATTTCCTTCATTGGTTAGGTGTACTCCATCATGTCTATAGAAATTGGCCATGTAGAACTGTATGTTGTTTGAAGTCCTTAATTGGTTGTGGTCTCTCATAAATTCTGAAATGACTATATTAACATTTCTCTGTGATTGTTCAATTTTACCATTAACTCTGGTGGTCCATCTCCATCTTTGCCTCAGTCAGATTAGAAAAGATAAAGATGATGTGAGTAAAAAGTTCCATTCGTTTTCCCGTTTCTTCTTGCATCATTAAAGTAAGGGACACAGCCCCCCCTTTAACTAAGAATGTGTAACCGCAGCTATAACAAACGTCAATGAACTCTAGCCGCAGTTATACTAAAACAAAATGTTAGGGGTATTGTTCTATTGTATTTATGTATTTATATGTGTTAAGTAGTCCTTAAAACAACTGTTTTTGGGAATGCTGAGCGTAGTATTTTAGCACATTTGGAGTACTATTTTGATGTTATGAAGGAACTCTGCATGACCTTCTTCGATTAGGTGTACTCCATCATGTCTATAGAAATTGGGTATGTAAAACTTTATGTTGTTGTTTGAAATCCATAATTGATTGTGGTCTCTCATTAATGCCTAAACTACTTTATCATCATCCAGTTTATATATCTCCATGAGCATTCATTTATTGTATTGACACCTTTTAAGTTAAATTGTATCACTAATCTCTTTTGTCATTTACATTCCATACTCAGAAGTTTTTTTTTAAAAAAGAATTTTCATAACTGTGACTATAGCAAAGGTGAGTGATAGGTGTATTGAGGATCACGCCTAGCAATAGCAACGACACGGGTGCTTACCTGACTCTATTTAGCATGCACTTTGTGTTTGGATTGTTACCTGCTGGTAACAGTGGCACTCTGTGCATCCGCGGCTTTATTCTGGCAAATGGCATGTCGTGGGTTTGTGGGAGTGTGGTAGCCGTGGCTACAAGAGATGCTGGCCAGGGATAAAAAGGACTTCAGTGAGTTTGATTGTTTGTGATTGGCTGTTGTTATTTGTGTATCTGTCTGTGATAGGTTGTGGTGAAAATGTGTCATACATTTTAGTATTTTTTTTAGTATATAGTCATTTATTCATTTTTGAAAGTATAAAAGTTTCCATGTTCTGCAATGTTATCCTTTTGAGCCAGAGCTCACAGTGTGCACATGGCAAGAGTGTGTCTGATTTGAAAGTAAGTGTTAACACATATTTGAAGGTTTATTTGCATTTTTCTGTGTGCTATTTATATTAACCACTGCCATTAGATGGTGTTCATTATCATTTTTTTCATCTGCTCTGATGGTATGGCAAATATTTTGTTATGTATTTTTTTACTTTCACTAATATGGAATGACAAGGTTAGATGCGTCAATCAATGGCATTTAGATGCAGACATTTAGGGCCTGATTCATGGAAGTGTTTTATAACGGCGCAATCCCATAAGCAGTGAAAAGACGTTACAAATATTTGAAATTTGTCACTCACAAACTGGTTACTATACCTTCAAAATGTATAAATACTGTTGTATCTTGTGTTACTCTCAATCAAGTGTATCTAAAAACACGTAAACTGCAGTTTTATTAAAAATCTAACTGCAGTACTCAGAACTGTCCTGATATATTTTTGTCAGAAGTCATTCACAGTTACTTGTACACACTTACCAGGGTGTAACCCCCGTAGGTGTGTGTTCACCCTTCGTTAATCAGCCAGGTACCCTATGACCTTGCTCAATTTTGCTCTTTAATACGTGACTACCCACCTGGCTAGAGCAAGGCATCAACCAGGTGCCCATTTTGATAAACATTACTCAGTTATTTTACAGATGTTCTTCAGAAACCTAAGAACAGTTAATTTCAGTTGGATGCTTTTGCTGTACATCATATATAATCATTGTGCATTATATCTAATCATAGGCAGTCAAGCGGCACCCCACTAAGGATAGTGATACATTTTCTAAAATGTTCAATCCTTTGTTTTTTAAGGGCTGGGCAGTATAATAAAACGTGCAGCAATGATTATTTTTCTGTTTGATTCGAGCAAAATCTGCAGTATGGTAACTTTACCTGTGCTCCTTGTTTTATAGATTGGATTTCATTAGTAAGACATTTAATTTAAAGCACATATAATCATTACTTGCCTTCTTTCTGGAAAACATGCCAAATATGATTCTGGTGTCTCCGCTCTTTTGCCATATGACACAATCTTAGAATAATGTTTGATTCTGATTACCCTATCATTGGTCATGACCCAGTCCAATTTACGATTTTTCACTTTTACAGATTGAATATTGTCCCTCAGGGTTGCTGGAGTACTGGCAATTGTTTGCAAAATATTTACTCATTGTAGATAAAAGTCGGGTAGCAAACCCTTAAGGGAGGTACATGCCATTCCTTCTTTTCCCAGTACAGTATACATATTGTGTTCAGAGCTGCAAAAGATTTTACGGCAGAGAGTCAACTTTCTCCTCTCCACCTTACTAACCAAGGACTGCAGCCCCAATTTATACCTAATGGCTGTGAAAGTGACACATCTCGGAAGCTGGAGGAAGACTTTTCTCCACATAATAGCTTCATGAGAATCTAATGTGGCTAGTACCCATTCAGGGAAATGTTCCATTCCATATATCAAATGAGGAATAGCCTTGGCCAAATAAAATCTTATAGCTGGTAAGGCTGAATACCTGCCATATGTTCTGTCCACTTTTAACATTTGACTCCCCAAGGCTGTTGCTTAGGCCCTGAGATAGTTCCTAAAGAAGCCCATATTCGGATACGAAATAATGGGGTAACCCAGGTAAATCATGCTTTGGCCTTGGCCAAATAAAATCTTATAGCTCGTAAGGCTGAATACCTGACATATTTTCTGTCCACTTTTAACATTTGACTCCCCAAGGCTGTTGCTTAGGCCCTGAGATAGTTCCTAAAGAAGCCCTTATTCGGATACGAAATAATGGGGTAGCCAGGGTAAATCATGCTTTCTATAGCTTGGATTTTGACATTGTTAATAAACCATGAGAATTTACATTTCTTACAGGATCTACTTAATTTCAGTATCACAGTATTTGGAGGGTTAATTACAAGGTTGTTTCCTTTCATATAATTGTTAAAACATTTGGTCAACCTTTGTAGTCCCATTGGCGTATCGTCCATTAATATAACATCATCCACGTATGAGGCCCAGGCTATCCTTAGGTTTTCCAATTTTTGAAGGAGCCAAAGTAGAGTTCATTAGTGCCTTATCTACGTCTGAGTCATATAAATTAAATAGAATGGGTGCCAATAGCCAACCTTGTCTCAGTCCATTTAGAGTAGGAATTTGCCGGGACATGGCACCCTCACTATTCAGCCTTACTTGAATAGTTGAATCCTTATGGAGGAAAATCAATATGCTCAACAGCCCATCAGGGATGCCCAAATTCTTTAGTTTTACACATAGGGTCCTACAATCAACTAGGTCAAATGCTCTATATAGGTCCATAGAAGCTATATATATGTTGTTTGAATTCTCTCTCCAAGCCAGTTGATGTAGACTGTTCAGTAACAGTCCTCCTCCATCTGTATACATTTGTTAACAGAATCACAGTTGAAAAATATGTACCACGTTCATTTCATTGCACCATTCCTCCAGATGATCTAAATCTATTGAAGCAAATATTTTCGAATCAGCATCCATCAGTGATATGGGCCGATAATTGGAAGGTGACATTTACTTTACTTTAATATTATGAATTTATATAGCGCGGCCGCCGACTCAGAGGCTTAAGGGCGCTAAAGAAGGACAAACAGGTAACATATATAGATGCATAAAAAAGATGACAGCCACCGGAAGAAATCTGCAGCTGAAGAGTCTCAAGGCAGAAGATCAGTTAGTTAAATAATAAGGTATTGAGTCTTTTCATAAAAATTAAGATTGATGGTTCCTCTCTTAGTATCAATGGAAGGCTATTCAAGGACACCAGAGCTGCTACATAGAATGCTCATTTTTTGACCTGAGTAAGACTGCAACCAGGGATTTTCAATTGTGTAGAGTTATTGGACCTCTGGTTATTGTCCTTCAGATACAATAGCGCTGTGCTTTTCAAGCACATGAACGTGATTAGCATTAGCCAAAAGGATATTACGTCTTTGATAGGGAGCCAACGTAGGCTTCTTCTCACCTTTCGGGTCTCCTTTCTTGTAAATGACAATTACATAAGACTTTTCCAAGTTTTGGGAATTTATTAAGTGTTGACTGTGTCTGTGAACAGCATATGAATAGTACGAGTTGGTGGCTGGGGGGGGTGTCGAAGACCTCAAGGCTACAGGATGGCATAGGAGCCCATCTGGAATTGGGAGAAGAAGAGAAGTGAGAAGGGAAAGGCAGGCACCAAGGGCATACATCGAGGGCCTTGGAGGCTAGCCAGCATTTGCCTGCTGGCTCACCTGATTGGTCTAGAAGAATACTGCAGGGATCAATCCCAGGCGGGCAGGCAAGGGGCAGGTGAAACAGCACTGCTGGAGCAAAGGAATCAGCCATGATGGAAAAGGCCTGCTGTAGTTTGAGGAATATGGGGCTATGTATACGATATGGTCGAACTAACATGTAGAAGCATATAAAAACAATTCCTTATTGCACATGATGTTGATCGCAAAAAAGAGGTTACGCGAGGGCGCACAGGGGATATCGTGACATAGCCCCACAATAGCCCAGAGGGCTTAGCTTACGAGTTGGAGGCTGGGGGGGGGTGTCCAAGGCCTCATGGCCACATGATGGCAGAGGAGCCTATACAGAATCGGGAGAAAAAGATAATTAGGCATTCGATATGCTATTTTCCTGTTCTTCATTGACATCTCGCTGAGTTGGCAGGGCAGGAGCGAGATTTCTCCCGTGCCAAAAATAGTGTTGGAGTTTAGGTAGGATCCATTATTGGCATCCTGGTTAGTGGATTCTTTCGCCCTTAGATTCTTTCCCGTGATTTGGTTCTCTATCTCCTGTGGGATGGGAGCCCATTTCTATCACCGATGTTAACTGCTGCAATGTGTTTGTTCCTTTTTCTAGATTTACCTCAGTTTCCCCCTCTTGACTCAGGAGCTCCGCTTGGAGATCCCATTACACCGTTATTTTATCTCGAGAGGGTGGAAGTGGGAGTGCCTTGCCATGGGCCATGCTGCTCCACCAGTTTGAGAAACCAGTGAATCTGCTACAATCTTTTTCTTTTGCATTTTGCTGTAGAAAGGCAAAATCTAAACCTCTAAATTTTACAAATCCCAAACTAGGAAAAAAAGGAAAAGAAAAAAAAAGTATTAAACACTCCAGCCACTGCTCGCCCCCTCACCTCCCAAAACCTTTGAACAGCCAAACAGCACTCGAGCAGCACTCCCGCTCCTCTTATGCTGCTTCCAGTTTCAGGGGCTGGGCTACTCTTGCAGCAGAATTAAAGGCAGAGATAGAATGTGCATATTGCTTCCTAATGCAAAAAAGAGAGAAAGTCAGGCCATCCAAAAGATGAAGTAGTCCTACGGGTGTTGCTGACAAGTGCCCTGAAGATCTCCTATACCTGTGGGTTTATGAGTGAAAAACGGCGAAAGCGTGCGATAATCCTCCGGCTCCACAACGCCAAATGAAGCCAAACAGCAATTGAGGAGCACTCGCTGGATGCACGCGCGCAGATGTGCATGCCCACTCCTCTTATGCTGTTTTCGGTTTAGGGGGCCAGGCTCCTCTTGCAGCGGAATGAAAGGCAGAGATAGAATGTCCATATTGCTGCTTAATGCAAAAAGAGAGAAAGTCAGGTTATTATAATAAGTTCAAAGATGAAGAAGTCCTATGGTTGTTGCTGACAAGTGCCCCGGAGATCCTCTATACCTGTGGGAGTATGAGTCCAAAATGGCAAAAGCTGTCAAAAATCCCCGTCTCCACGAAGCAAAACGAAGCCAAACAGCACTCGAGGAGAACTTGCTGGCTACACGTGCACAGATGCGCGAGCCTGCTCCTCTTATGCTGAAATAGAATGTTTTTTTCAGGTGCAAATTGCCCCAATAAACACAGGCACACTATGAGCTTCATCAATGCAAATTCTGTCCACAATCTACTCTTTTTATCCATTTTTTCTGTTTTTAATTTAGTAAAATTAGGGGATTCAAAAAATTGCAAGTGAAAAAATATTTGTATATATTTGTAGTGGCAACAATTGCTTTGGTGTTCTAAAGTAGCTCTTCTGTAACCATGTAGGTTGAAATCGCACACCATGATGCAATTATCATATTTAAAACATATAACGTTGCAGTCATGCAGATTGGGTATAGGTAGGACAGGAGGGGTTTCGGTGGAGGTTGCTGGAACAGAGGAAGCAGCCAAAGTGGCAGAGAATGACACAGACATGATTTTCTACAGCAGGTACCTGTGTGCAGGTTATAGGCCATGGGTTTGTACAATTTGATGGAAAATAAGCCTTCCTATAGGGTTTTTCCACATTATTGTAACGGAATCGGATGAGGTGCTTAATCAAATTAGAGATTGCATAAGTTTGGGATGGTTTATTGGAAGCTTAAATCTGTAACAGTTTAAAATAGGAAACACTGTATTTCTTTAATGTTCTTGTCACTCTACTGTTATTTCAAAACACAAATACCAGCAGCTGCCAATGACAGTTATCTGCGCACACTGGTTCTTCAATGGAGTTAAGGCAAATTTTTAGCATATCCATGTACATCTTCATAACTTTCTTTCTTTGTGTTTTCTTGTCGGTGCTGAGCATGTTTCCTGTAAGGTTTGAGCAAGTGATTAGCAAATTCCCCAAGAAATTGAAAATGTCTAATGCAAGCAGTTGTAGAAGGAATGTTATTAGTTTTGAAAACTCCTATTATGTGAAAAAGAAATAGAATGTTTGGTACAAATTTCCCCAATAAATACAGGCACACTATGGGGTCCAGCAATACAATTTCAGTCCACAATTAATATTTGAAATATGGGTTTGTTGTACCTACTCTTTTTATTTGTAAAATAAGTGGATTAAAAAAGCATTCCCAGTGAAAATAAATATATATATATATATATATTACACGGTAGTGGCTATGTAGTTATGGTTAAGTTGCTGTTTCCATAGGAAGAGCACTTTTTGGGTGGTTTATAACTTCGCTCTCCCTGGACGGATCCTCACCAAAGTTCGGTGAGAATTCGTCCAGGGGGGGCAAAGTTATAGGGGGGGTCCCAAAACTTTTTTTTTTCCCATAGACTGAATGGGAAAAAATGTTTGCTTGCGCCTACAGCCCAAACCGCTGGACGGATTTCCACCAAATTTGGACCAGGAGCAGCGGCTTGGTCCCGAAAGCGTGCTTTTGCAAATTTGGTGAAAATCCGTCCAGTAGTTTTTTTTAAAATGACCAAAAAGTAGGTCTGTGTTCGGTTCGCGGACACACTTCCCTGTTCGCTCCGCGGACAGTGTCCTGATTGGCCAATCGTCTTGCGTGAAGTTCGCGGACATGCAACGTGTTCGCTGATTGGACGGCGTGGAGCGTGAAGCGCGTCAGATTTTTCGGTAGTGCCCCCCATCTTGGATTTGCCGACATCCGCGGACAGCGCGGTGAAACTTTGTTCAAAATGTGTATTTAGTAGAGTGTGTTGGTGTGTAGAAGTGTTTGGGGAGGGTGGGAGTGTATGAGATAGGATGAAAGTTGTGTTTTTTATGTGTTAGACGTTCTTTTTGTGTTCGATTTGTTTGCGGACATCACGGGTGTTCTGAAATGTTCTAAATAAACTGACTAGGGGGTGTTCTAAGGACTCAATATGTGTCCGTTTTGTTCGCAAGCAAAGTGAAACTGTTCTAAGAACACTCGTGGTGTCCGGGGAGTGTTCGTAGGGGGTTTCCTGAGGACGCTGTCCGTATTGTTCTCTGTCAAGTTGAATGTGTTCTAAGAACACCCGCGGTGTCCTGAAATGTTCGCAAATAAACAAAATGGGGGTGTTCTGAAGACGTTTTTGAGAACACTCCCGGTGTCCTGAAATGTTCGTAGGGGGTGTCCTGAGGATGCTGTCCGTATTGCTCTCTGTCAAGTTGAATGTGTTCTAAGAACACCCGCGGTGTCCTGAAATGTTCGCAAATAAACAAAATGGGGGAGTTCTGAAGACGCTTCTAAGAACACTTGCGGTGTCCGGGGAGTGTTCGTATGGGGTGTCCTGAGGACGCTGTCCGTATTGTTCTCTGTCAAGTTGAATGTGTCCTAAGAACACTCGCGGTGTCCTGAAATGTTCGCAAATAAACAAGATGGTGGTGTTCTGAAGAAGCTTCTAAGAACACTCCCGGTGTCCTGGAATGTTCGTAGGGGGTGTCCTGAGGACGCTGTCCGTATTGTTCTCTGTCAAGTTGAATGTGTCCTAAGAACACTCGCGGTGTCCTGAAATGTTCGCAAATAAACAAGATGGTGGTGTTCTGAAGACGCTTCTAAGAACACTCGCGGTGTCTGGGGAGAGTTCGTAGGGGGTGTCCTGAGGACGCTTTCCATATTGTTCTCTGTCAAGTTGAATGTGTTCTAAGAACACCCGCGGTGTCCTGAAATGTTCGCAAATAAACAAAATGGGGGTGTTCTGAAGACGTTTTTGAGAACACTCCCGGTGTCCTGAAATGTTCGTAGGGGGTGTCCTGAAAACGGTGTCCGTATTGTTCGCTGGCAAGTTCAAAGTGTTCTAAGAACACTCACATTGTTCGCGGACATTAAAAGTTTCCCATAGATCATAGTTGAAATGTTTGACTCTATGGATGTGATATGCTGCGGTGGTTGTTGCCAGGGAATAGAGTGCACCCAAGACTCTATGCCCTGGCAACAACCACCACAGCATATCACATTCATATTTGCTTCTAACTTTGGGTGAAAAACAAATGTAAAAGGAACAAAGGTATTAGATACTATGGATGTGACATGCTGCTATGGTTGTCCTTATTATTGTATACTTACTGTTTGGTCTAGTAATGGGAGTCCATGTTTTTCTTCTTCATTTCTGTGATAAAAGAAAATAGCATGTTAGTATTAGTATTTTGTAATTACTTATTACAATTTATAAGCAATATACTTTTATTTTTTTTCGACCCCCATATTTAGTAGAGTACAAATCAGAGTACTGTGCAATTTGCTCAGTTTCTGTATTTGTTGTTAAAATCATTGGGTCTGTGGGAGAAAAAAAAATCCATGTTGGATTAAAAAAAAAACCTTTTTCTGTTATGCTACAGTTTGTTTGTTTGTTTTCAGTGTTCACTTGTTGTTTCTGGCTAATGCTTTATGCTTTGCTTTGTAGTATTTTTTTTGGAGCAGTAACAGATTCTTCATTTGTTTTGATATTATAAAATTTTGGAGCAGTTAGATACCAATTGGCGTATTTTAACTGTCTATTTTTTTAATATATTTTAGTGGTTTTGATTTATCTATTTGGATATTGTTAAATTTTGGGACAGTTAGATACCAATTGGCGTATTCTAACTGTGTATTTTGTGGCCTAATTTAGTGGTATTCATTTATCTGATTAGTTGTTGTAGAATCTTTGAGCTGTTAGATAGCTTTTGGAGTATTCTAACAGTTTATATTATTTTAACACAAATTTATGATTTTGGGACAGTTAGATAACAATTGGCATATTCTAACTGTGTGTGTTTTGGTCTAATTTAGTGGTATTCATTTATCTGATTAGTTGTTGTAGAATCTTTGAGCAGTTAGATAGCTTTTGGAGTATTCTAACAGTTTATATTTTTTTAACACAAATTTACTTAAAGGTTTAAATACAGTTTTTTTTTAATCAAATTTTGGTTTTAAGAACATCAAATACGCGTTTGTAAGATTTGCTGGTAATCTCTGCTTTAGAGTAATGGTACTATCATTTCATTCAAACCATCCACATTTCTTTTTTATATATGCCGTGTAGTGCCCTGAATTGGTTGTGGCTCCTGCGTGGTAGATTATACCTATTGTTGTGAAGGTTTTCTTACCAAGTGATATTTGACTATATGTGAATCCAGTCAGCTTGCAGTTGTTTTTGGTACCATCTGCATTGTAACGTAGAAGCATTACTATTACGTATTTACTATGTGTTTGTATTACTAACGTGGAGCGATTATCTGAATTGCAGGTAGAGCATAATCTACCATGGTTTGCGGACTTACCGCCCCATTCCGAGGTCGGCGGGGCGGTAAGTCCCCAATCCCCATTTACCCTTCCCCATTCCCATTTTTGCCCCATAGGGCATAATGGGAGTGGGGAAGGCGTTAATTACGCCACCGTAAATTACGGTGCCGTAATTAAATCCATGGTCCCTTAGCGCCATGGATTTTAACACCTGCTAAAAGCAGGTATTAAAAGCTCCATGGCGCTAAGGGACCTCGTACTCAGGCGGTAAGGGTCGGCGCTGTTTACGCTGCCGTAAACCCCTTACCGCCTGGGTCGTAATGAGGCCCTATATGTGTTGTCAGGATTGTTTTTTGCGTTTCTATGAAGTACTAACATTTGCATACACAATGGGTCTCTAAAGTGTAAGTAAATGTTGTCAACAATTGGTGGTAATTGAAATAGAATATTCATTGCTACATTTGCATAGCAACTTACACCAACTATATTTGAGAATTTAAATGGTCCAGGTAGTTCTGTATCTAACTGCTTTTTTTGGAGTTTGTCTTCCTTCTTTAAAGAAGTACCTGGTTTACTTTCTCTAATTGATTCTTTTTTGTGTGTGGTACTTGATGAAGTATTAGTTTCTTTTACTCTCTTTGGAGGATTTGCAGTGACGTCCTGTTGCATTTCTGTTTGATTTAGTTTTCTTTTACAACGTTTTAGTTTTTGAGGAACAGAATATGTGTTTAGATGGGGAGTGTATAGTGAGCGAAGTCTATTATATTCTAAAATGCAAGGAATATCAGCGTTTACTTTACTTGCATCAAAGTTGATTCGAAATAGACCGTCAAGTGTACATAAGCGTGATAGTGCTACGTAGCTCATGCCTTCTTTAAAGACTATGTTACCAATATCTATCATTGCTTTGTCTAGGGTAAGACCTTGTGATTTATGAATCGTGACTGCGTATGCAAGAGTTAGAGAAAATTGTTCTCTGCGTACATACATATCTTTGAAGAGAAGGAATCCAGCTGTTGAGCGTCCTATCCGTTTTACTTCTGAAAGTTTGTCAAAGAGTATATTGACAAACTGAATTTTGTTGTCACGTGGGTATGTTTGAAAGCCAACAACTGTACCCAGTGCTCTATTAACTAGTCCTTGGTCCACGTCAAGGTTACGTTTAAGCATTACTCTGCAATGTAAGGATAATTTTAACATCTTTTCTAAGCCTGCTGTGTTTGAGATTGATTTTTCTAAATTATTTAGTCTTGTTGTGGCTTGGTCACACATGGGTATTGTCATACCATGTACATCTAGTTTGTCTGTGGCGCTAATTTCCATTATTGGTTGCATTTCTTTACTTAACATTATTTCATTGAATTTGAGACAGCTTGCAAGAGTTGGCATTAAGGCCATACAATTGACATAATTGTTCCATAACATCTGTAGCACATGCATTATCGCCATAAAGTGCATTAATGTGCCGGGTTTTCAATGTTGCTTCTGCTTCTTTAGAAAGTATACCAACTCTCAAACTTTTTAAAATGTTGGCATAAGTTAGATCTGCAGATTGGCGCATGTTTTCTGTTAATTCTCTGTATTGGAAATGTTGCCAAAGGTTGACATTTCCAATGCTGCCAACAGTTTTACGGCAGAGTGTGTGCCCTAATGTTTTAAAAATAGGTTCATCTTTTACTGGTGTTAATTGAAGCAGATCTCCAAAAACAATAATGTGTTTTCCTGCAAAGAGCTCTTCATAGTCTGTTTTGAGTACTTCTTGTAATCTGAGGTGAATCAAAGCTAACATCAGGTTGGAGACCATGCTCACTTCATCTATTAGTAGCATTTTCATTTGTTTCAATACTCTGCGTAATTCCATTGCAGCTTCTGCAGAAAGTTTGTAATAGTCTAATTTGTTCTGGTGTTCTACTGGTAATAGTAGTAATCGGTGTAATGTAACACCACCTATGTTGTAGGCAGCTAAACCTGTGGGGGCAGTGACAACAGCTGACAGTTTGTTGTTTGTCAATTGTTGAAGGAACTTACTAATGATTTTGATTAGGAATGTTTTGGCAGAACCAGCTTCACCACTGACGTACAGTAGTATAGGTTTATAATTATGGCAGGAACATTCTTTATTTTCATGTTTTACACCATGTGCAATTTGTTTTGTTACTTCTTGAAAAATGATACTTTGCTCATTGTTTAGTTTTGATTGTAGTATAGTTAAGTCTTCCTTATCTTCATACTGACACATGGTGTTTTCTACTTCTATCATAGCTAATTCTGCCTCATTTGTTATGAGAGACAAATACTGTCTCCACTGGGAGTGGTTCTCCCAGTGGTTCTTGGCTTCCTGTTACAGAAGGTTGACTACTGTCAGGAGTATCCTTATCTAGTTGGGCTTGGAGTTCTTCTTCATGTTGCTGTTCATTGTGCAACATTGTTTTGCACTGTGTAAAGTTTACATCAGTTATAGTGCTTTCATATGCTTTGAAAGCATCCTCATATGAGTCATAGTTATCTAGTAATTGTTCTTCTTTTCTCCATAGTTTGAAGAGTTGTAGCAGGGACATGTAATATACTTCTTTATCTTGAGGAGTCTTCAATGACAATTTGATATGATTAATTACATTTGGTTTAGTGAGTTTAACTAAGCTGCCTTCACAGTCTGTCACTCTATATTTACCTTTTTTTCATCAGGTTTCATATTATTTTTGTATGTGTAGTTTTGGGCTATTTGGTATAGACACATGTTTTCCAAAGTATTACTTCTGTTTGGGTAGTATGTGTCCAATAAATTGTTTTTTAAAATTTCGTGGCTGTAGGGATCATGTTTGGCTATTGTTTCTATATCTTCATATGATTTTAGAACTCTTTTTCTAGATTTAGCTGGACCAAGACTTAGCCATACTATATTTTCATATTTACCATACAATGAAGTACCAGTTAAACGATCAGCTGCTTCATAAGATCCACATTCTCTATGGGTGAGCATTTTTATGCCCAAGCTGTATAATTTCTGAGATACTTTTTTATCTGATGACAGGTCATTCCAGAGGTCTCGGAGCTCTGTCTTTTCTGCTTTAGTTAAGTATGCTGTGACATATCGTGCAACTGCAGTAGAATTGTCTGCAATGTACTGCACATCTATGTTTGCATTCCATAAGTGGGCAATGATTGCATTATAATCATTGATATATTTTTCTTCTTCTTTTCTTTTTATGTAATATGTATTTTTAGGTGACTTACCTTTAACACTATGTCTAACTGAAGACATGAGGTTGTTTACTTGACCTGTATTTTTAACTGGTCTAGGGAAACCAAATCGGCATTTGGTGTAGTATTTGCTTTTGTTTTTGTATTTGCGACGACATTTGTGTCTTTGAAATTGTAAAATTTGTGCATGAAGATCACTATTTGTGGCTTCTGATGGAATTTCACAAGTGACATATTTTTCAATAAACTGTAAAACAGTGGCATCACTGTCTTGACCAAATTTAGGAGCATATTTAATCCATAAAAGCATGTGGATATGTGGTGCTCCTCTGGCTTGGTATTCTTTTCTCCAAATGAAGTGTTGCACTTCTCCAAGGGAGGAACAGTTTTATTACAAATAAAATGTAGCATAGCAATGAAGCGATGGTGAAAATATCTTGAAACATTAACAGGATCCAAAGAACAAAGTTCTCCAGGTGTTAGAATATCTATGTTTGTTTTGTTTTTATTTGATATGCGTAGGAAATCATGTAAATCTTCTCATGCATATTCTGCACAACTTAATGTAACAAACCAAGTGGGTGGGCCAAGGTTTATGATCATACAACGTACATCTCCATGACGTCGAAACCAGTACTCTTTAGTACCACGCATATTTGCTAATTGATTTGTAATATTTGCTTGTAAAACCTCATCCTTTTGTTGCACTTTCTCTAATAATTGTGTAGCTGTCATATTTTGAAAGTGTGATCCTGATTTTAATATGTGTGCAACTCCGTAACATAAAGTTGCTAGTTCACTTTCAAAGAGTAGGTGGAATATGTATTCCACATTTTGTCTAAATCTGGGATCTTCAGAATACATCCGTAATGAGCGGTATTCTGAAGCTGATATTTGAATAGGTCTATCATCATACCTTCCTCTTTTGCCAGTAGGAAAGAGTAGAGGAAAAGCACCTGCTTCTATAATTTTTTCCCATATACTGATTGGCGATCCTTTTGTTTGACGCATTTGGTAAGTTTCCAGTACATCTTATACGGTGTCATTACAGTGCAAAGGATGAATTGTATAATGGTCTAAAGTATTTGATATTGTAGCAGGATCTAGTAGCTCAAATTGACCAGCTTCTTGTGTTTCTTGAATTATTTCAGTTGTATCTTTCAAGTTTTCTTCAATATTAATTTCTTTGTAATATTCATTATTCTCTTTAAGATATATTGGAAGGCTTGTCTAACTTTATATAAATCTGTCACGATGCCCGCTCCCGGGGAGCCGGCTCAGGCCCTGCGTCCCCGAAAGCGGACATGAAGTCCCCGGGGAAGGTCCCAGCAACCCCTTATAGGGGCCCTTTGGACAGCGTCCTGGCGCTTATGGCGCCAGGCTCATTATGAAAGTGTTTGGGTGCACTTACCTGATGCAGACCATGCTGCAGAACCCCGGCCTCCTTGAGGCCTGAAAGGAACTACTTTACCTGTGGGACTCATTTACCACCCGGGCGTGGTCGGGGAAGGATACATACCTGATTGGAGGACGGACACATTCTGGGAACTTCTTCCAAGGCTATTTAAACCACACCCGATCAGCCACACGTGCTTTGCGTTGTTCTGCATCTAGCAGCTGGACGCTCACCGTGTCTGCTCCTGCATCTTGACTTCTGCCACACCTGCCAGCATCCTGAATCACCTGCAAAGGAAGGGAACAAGAGAACAGAAGAAGGAAAAGGCCTCACCTGCTAAATCTGCATCCCAGAGACATTTCGCCGACAATCCTGAAAAGGAAGACATTTATTTTTAAAAGCACATCGCATCGATCGCTGCAGCGCCGCATTCTACTCACCTTTACAGGGCGCCTCCATGTTCAGCAGCGACCATCTGGATTCGCAGTCGCGCCCCCGCGCCTAGGGAAAAAAGACAAGAACAAAGGTGAGAGAAAGAAGGGAAAAGGGAAGCTAAAACTCCATGTCAAGACTTACCTGTTGGGTCATTCCCTTTTCATTTTGGGTCCGCGCCACATCCAGGCATTTTCGGACCCCGTCCCCTAAGGGGAAAAAGACATCAGCGTTAATGAGTGAATGAAAAGACATTACCAAAACACTCATTAAAGACTTACCTGATTTCCACAAGGATTTCACCGCTCACCTCGGGTCGGTGCCTGTTCCCCGGCATTCCGTACCCCGGCCCCCATGGGGAAAAAGACACTAGCATTAGAACATTAATGCATGGACACAAGGGGAACCACTTATAGAAAAACTTACCTGGAAGCCAAGCAAGTTTGCTTCTCACCCATCCGAAAATCCAGTGACGTAACTGGATACCAACGCGCCCCTGCATCAGAAGCAGGATGGAGAGCTCGTCCTTCCAGACCCTAAGGTGAGACGCTACGGGGAAGCACAGAAGGGTTTTGAGGAGGGTGAGAGGGGTAAGTGGGAGGCCGATTGCATTACCCTGCAGACAGTTAACCCCCTATTCTCACCTACAGAAGGATACTTCTGCGAGTCAGACAAGCCAGCTCTGGGGCCCGATCCAGTCCGTCTTCCGAACCCTGCGCATCACCTTAGACGAGGTCACAGCAGCGCGAACCAGGCCAGCGCCCCCGTGGGAGTCAGGTGAGCGGTACAGAACGCGAAGCCTTCCTACAAATTCCCACCCAGGTGCTATGGAAACTTCTGAGACTGATCAGTTGGCCCAATTACTCGGGGCATTACGGGCCGAAGTACATGCCGCTCGTCAAGAGACTAATGCCCTCAAGAGGGAATTAATAATATCAAAGGAAAGAACTGATGGCCTGGCCAGACAGCTTTTGCAAGGTCAAGCTGGACAAACTCCTCTACCCTGTTCCGGAGGGAACCCCGCTCCTGTGGTTCCCAGTAACCCTGTGCAGATTAATCTACCTGGAAACACGCCACTGGCCCCACCTGAACGCTTTGCTGGGGACCCCAAACGATTCGCCGTATTCATGAATCAGTGTTGTTTGCACTTCCTATGCAGACCTGGGGCCTTCCCTAATGATCAGACCAAAGTAGCCTTTGTATTGTCATATCTCAGCGGCTGCGCTGCCGATTGGTCAGTTCCACTGGTTACTCAAGATGACCCGATTCTCTGTGATTTTCAAGGATTTCAAGCAAGCATGGAAAGGTTATTTGCTCGACACTCTCAGGGGCAGGCTCTGGATGACGAACTTCTATCCCTGCGACAGGGCAATCAGGACCTCCTATCCTATATTGCAACCTTTAATAGACTAATTGTGGAAACGGGATGGCCAGAGGATAAAAGAGTCACGTTATTTTATCGAGGTCTACGCGGAGAACTTAACGATGTCTTGTCCCAAGTTGTTAATCCGCCCCAAGAATGGACAGAATATATAGACTTAGTGGTCCAATTGGATCACAGACTTCAAAACAGAAAAACAGATCGGTCCAGGTTTGAGACCCGGGTGTTGGTCAAGACCCACGCTAACCCCAAGGGAGTTGATGTCTCTGAGCCTATGCAAATTGGAGGGGTTAAAGAACCCTTAACTCAAAAGGAACGTGAAAGGAGGCGGCAGTTAAAATTATGTCTTTATTGTGGGAACTCTGGACACTTTCTACGAGATTGCCCGGCAAAACCGCCCCGAAAAGCGGTAGGAGCCACTGATAAAAACCATGAAGACTCTGTTTCGGGAAACGACTCAGCCCGACAAGCGTAGGGGTCCGCTTGCCGAGCTTGAAAACTAACTCTCAGACCTCGCATTTCATTGTGCCAATGGTTCTCGTAGATCCAGAAAAGCCTAAGCAGTTGCATGCAATAAAGGCATACATCGATAGTGGGGCTATTGGAAACTATGTGGATCGTAAATTGGCCTCTAGGATTAACCTCCCTCTCCGTCCTAAAACCAGCAAAGATGTCATCACCACAGTCGATGGAACCGAAATTGCCTCTGGACCGGTAACACATTCCACTACTGGGGTGACTCTTATTGGTCCTGACGGCCATCGGGAGGCAGTTGTGTTTGATGCAATCAAGGCTCCACAGTTTCAGGTTATTCTTGGAATTCCTTGGTTAGAGACACATAATCCTCGAATTGATTGGCGAGCTAAGAGAATAACCTTCCCGGATTGTGCACAAACCTGCTACCCAGAAAACCTGAAGATTAATCTAGCATCTGTAACCTCTGCCTTCATGCAATTACCTCCGGAATACCAGGACTTTCAGGACGTCTTCCAAAAGGAACAGGCCAACACGTTACCTCCTCACCGATAGTACGATTGCCAAATCGATCTGGTGCCCGGTGCACAACCCCGTTGTAGCAGGATTTATGCCCTTACCGAACCTGAGAACCTGCATTTGAGACAATATTTGGATCAATACATCGCCAATGGTTTTATTCGCCCGTCAAAGTCCCCGGCATCCTCGGCTTTGTTCTTCGTGCCTAAAAAAGAAGGCGACCTTAGAACTTGTATCGATTACCGCGCATTGAACCAGATAACGGTTAAAAAACGTTATCCTCTGCCTCTGATTCCTGAACTCCTTGACCAGGTGAAGGACGCTTGCATATACACCAAGTTAGATCTCCGGGGGGCATATCATCTGGTGCGAGTAAAAGAAGGCGATGAATGGAAAACAGCCTTCCGTACAAAATATGGATTATTCGAATACCAGGTAATGCCTTTCGGGTTGTGCAATGCACCTGCTGCCTTCCAATTCTTCATGAATGATGTCCTTCGGGAACTCATCGATGTTTGTGTTGTCGTCTATATCGATGACATTCTAGTGTACTCCTCTTCGGAATCTGATCACAGAAAACACGTTAGGGCAGTTCTGGAAAAACTGCGCCAACACAAACTATTTGCTAAACTGGAGAAATGTGTTTTCCATACCACAGAAGTTGAGTTTCTCGGTTTCATCCTGACACCCAAAGGAGTCCGAATGGACTCAAGAAAAGTGGATGCCATCCTCAAATGGCCATCACCTAGCTCTGTAAAAGGGGTTCAAAGCATGCTCGGCTTTGCCAATTTCTATCGCAGGTTTATCCCGGAATTTTCACGCATAGTACAACCCATTACTGCACTCTTGAGGAAAAATAAACGTTTTGAATGGTCAGAAGAAGCCGAGCAGGCCTTCCAGGATTTAAAAGCTAAGTTTACCTCCGCACCTATATTGAAACACCCACGTCTAGATCTCCCGTATGTCGTTGAAACTGACGCATCCAGCCTAGCCATGGGAGCAGTTCTGTCTCAAAGAGATCCTGAAACCAACCAACTGCACCCCGTAGCATTTTGGTCCAGAAAATTCTCGGCACCAGAGATTAATTACGCAATCACTGACAAAGAACTGTTAGCCATAAAGTCCGCTTTTAAAGCCTGGCGGCATTACCTGCTTGGCGTTCGACATACCATCACGGTGATCACTGATCGCCGGAATTTACAGTATTTGAAAACCGCCACGGCTCAGTCATTACGGCAGCTCCGATGGGCTTTGTTTTTCGCTGAATTTGATTTCGTGATTACCTATCGACCTGGCTGCAAGAACGGCAAAGCAGACGCCTTATCCCGAATTGGAATGGGAGAATCTGATACAAACTCAGAACCAGTACCAATAATTCCCGAACAGAGAATTCTAGGCATGACTTCGTTACAGACGCTTGAAGACATTCAAGTCAGAGTGAAACAACTCCTGGACCCTACAGTCCTACAGGATTGGATACAAAAGGGATCAGACTTTACCATAGATAATGGTTTACCTTATTACCAAGGATGCTTATTCCTGCCACACAAGGATTTACAAGAACTAGTTATTTCAGGTGATTATGATACATTAATAGAGGGACATCCCGGTATTGCCAAGACAATGGAAAAGGTGAAACGACAATTCTGGTGGCCCTCTTGGCGAAAAGATGTTAAATCTTTTGTGATGTCCTATGGTGTTTGCGCCCAAAATAAAGGTCAAAAGAAAAGACCAGCCGGTCTCCTTCAACCTCTAGACATACCGCCAGCACCCTGGCACACCCTCTCAATGGATTTTATTACGGACTTGCCTCCTTGTTCGGGATACAATACCATTCTGGTAATTGTGAATTTGTTATCCAAAATGGCCCACTTCATTACTTTGAAAGGTTTACTTTCAGCTTCTGTCCTAGCCAAAGAATTCCTCGAAAATATTGTTCGGCTACATGGATTCCCATCTATACTAATCTCTGATCGGGGAAGCCAATTCATTTCCCACTTCTGGCGCAAATGTTGTCAAATGGCACAAATCGACGTAAGATTATCTACCAGTCACCACCCTCAGACCGATGGTCAGACAGAGAGGACAAATCAGACCCTTGAGCAGTACTTACGGTGTATGTTACAGCAATCTGAAAGCAACTGGAAAGACATTCTTTGGATAGCCGAATATGCATATAATAATTCGGTACACTCTGGAACTGGCCATAGTCCTTTTTATACCTTGTTTGGACATCACCCTCGAACCTCAAACCTCGACTCACCTCAGAACCTCGGAGTGCCCGCAGTAGAACATCTGCATTCTACCATTACCCGAGCCTTCAAAGAGGCAACCACGCATTTACAACAAGCCAAGAGAAAATACAAGGAGAATGCTGACCTACATCGGAGTGAAGCACCTCCGTATCAGATTGGGGATCAAGTGTGGTTAGCTACCAGACATTTACCGCTCAAAGGGCCTCGAACCTTTAACCCAAAATATCTGGGACCTTATTCTATTACGGCAATAATTAACCAAGTAGCGGTTAAACTCGATTTACCAGCTAATATGCAAATTCACCCTGTTTTTCATGTGTCACTTCTGCAACCAGTGGTCCCCGGAACCCGACTACTCAAACCTCCAGAACCTATTCAAATAGATGGGGAACCCGAATTCGAAGTGAAGAACATTTTAGATTCAAAAATGTTTAGGTCAAAGCTTTTCTACCTAATTGATTGGAAGGGGTACGGACCTAAGGAGAGGTCGTGGGAACCCAGTGACCATGTGCATGCACCTCGATTAGTCAGGAAATTCCACCGACTCTCCCCAAACAAACCAAAACCCCCGGAGGGAACAACCTTGGGAGGGGCCTTGGGGGGGAGTGCTGTCACGATGCCCGCTCCCGGGAGCCGGCTCAGGCCCTGCGTCCCCGAAAGCGGACATCAAGTCCCCGGGGAAGCTCCCAGCAACCCCTTATAGGGGCCCTTTGGACAGCGTCCTGGCGCTTTTGGCGCCAGGCTCATAGAAAACGTCAGTCCTGGCGCCATAGGCGCCAGGCTCATTATGAAAGTGTTTGGGTGCACTTACCTGATGCAGACCATGCTGCAGAACCCCGGCCTCCTTGAGGCCTGAAAGGAACTGCTTTACCTGTGGGACTCATTTACCACCCGGGCGTGGTCGGGGAAGGATACATACCTGATTGGAGGAAGGACGCATTCTGGGAACTTCTTCCAAGGCTATTTAAACCACACCCGATCAGCCACACGTGCTTCTCGTTGTTCTGCATCTAGCAGCTGGACGCTCACCGTGTCTGCTCCTGCATTTTGACTTCTGCCACACCTTCCAGCATCCTGAATCACCTGCAAAGGAAGGGAACAAGAGAACAGAAGAAGGAAAAGGCCTCACCTGCTAAATCTGCATCCCAGAGACATTTCGCCGACAATCCTGAAAAGGAAGACATTTATTTTTAAAAGCACATCGCATCGATCGCTGCAGCGCCGCATTCTACTCACCTTTACAGGGCGCCTCCATGTTCAGCAGCGACCATCCGGATTCGTAGTCGCGCCCCCGCGCCTAGGGAGAAAAAGACAAGAACAAAGGTGAGAGAAAGAAGGGAAAAGGGAAGCTAAAACTCCATGTCAAGACTTACCTGTTGGGTCATTCCCTTTTCATTTCGGGTCCGCGCCGCATCCAGGCATTTTTGGACCCCGGCCTCTAAGGGGAAAAAGACATCAGCGTTAATGAGTGAATGAAAAGACATTACCAAAACACTCATTAAAGACTTACCTGATTTCCACAAGGATTTCACCGCTCACCTCGGGTCGGTGCCTGTTCCCCGGCATTCCGTACCCCGGCCCCTATGGGGACAAAGACACTAGCATTAGAACATTAATGCATGGACACAAGGGGAACCACTTATAGAAAAACTTACCTGGAAGCCAAGCAAGTTTGGTTCTCACCCATCCGAAAATCCAGTGACTTAACTGGATACCAACGCGCCCCTGCATCAGAAGCAGGATGGAGAGCTCGTCCTTCCAGACCCTAAGGTGAGACGCTACGGGGAAGCACAGAAGGGTTTTTAGGAGGGTGACAGGGGTAAGTGGGAGGCCGATTGCATTACCCCGCAGACAGTTAACCCCCTATTTTCACCTACAGAAGGATACTTCTGCGAGTCAGACAAGCCAGATCTGGGGCCCGATCCAGTCTGTCTTCCGAACCCTGCGCATCACCTTAGACGAGGTCACAGCAGCGCGAACCAGGCCAGCGCCCCCGTGGGAGTCAGGTGAGCGTTACAAAATCTACCAGCTGTTGCCATATTTTTTTGTCTTTTGTAGGTACTCCATTTACTAATATAATTAAAGATTGCTGCATTGGACGTTGCACTCCTAGAGTACGCACATTTTCTTTTAGATTTAATGGTAAATAAACTACTTTTCCACAAATGCCTTTTACCAATTCAGAGGGAGGTAATTTTGCTGTTTTTGGTTGAAGGCGTATTATTGCTTGAAATGGGTGTACTGTTTGAATTATGATGCTCTCATATAAATTAAGTTGTTGTAGAGGTTTTGGTACTGGGTATAATTCCAAATTATTTGTGATAGAACGTGAAGGAGTTTGGTTTTTGTCAAGTTTTGTAGTGCAATAACTGCAAAGTATTAAGGGCTCAGTTATTTCATATTCGTTTTCTGCTACAAGGTAGAGAGCTAATTCAAACCATTTAGAATCTTCATTGTCTTCTATTTTGTATGATAGGTCCACAGTTTTTTTGTTACTTTTATAAAAAAGTCTACGGCAACATACACATACATGATTTGGTACTTCAGCTGATGTACTTTTAAATTTTAGTATTTCTTTTTTGTATGTGTTTAGCAAAAGGTTGCCATGTGTAGAATTGTTGCTTAATTGGTTTAAAGCTATTTCATTCTGTAAATGGCTTTCACTTCCAAAATATTTTTTCTGGATATAGTGAATTTCTTCAAGTAGGTCTTTTGCTGTACCATGTAGAAGGATGTTTTTTAACTTTGCTAGTGCTAAAGCAGGACTTTTAGCTAGTACAGTTTATAGACTAGATTTCTTATAGTTGAATGATGTGTTGATATCCTTTTGATATCATGGAAGGTGGTTTTACAAGTAGGTCCTGTAATGCAGGCCAATGAATGTCCTTGTAGTCCTGTGTTCTTGCGCACTGGACAGGTATCTATATTTTGCAGTAATTTAATTTTGATTTTGTCTTTGCTTTTTACATATTTATTGAGGAATTGGCGATACGATTTGAAACATTGTTTGGGAATGTTACACATTGACGTGCATGGCCATTTGTACACTAGACGTTCTGATTCAGTTGAATGGAGGGGTAATTCTAAGTTTTCAGGGCATATTTTTGTAAGAAGTACTTCTTGTTCCATTATGGTATTATTCACTTTTTCATAACCTCGACCACTGCTATGTATGGCAATTGTATTTGTTTGCTTTTGTTTGTACGCTTCTTCATTAAAATATGTTTCTGTGCTTGTAGTGTGATTCCATTCACCTCCGCTGATACTTAAGAAGTTCTTTCTGTTGATATTTCACTTATTGAGAAGTCTTTTTTGTAATTTAGTTATTAGTTTTGTTAGTGGTTTCATTTTGTTTAACAGTAAAATAAATACATTTCTTTTGAGAAGAATTGCACTGTCCATCAATGCTTCTAAGATTAATTTCCTATGATAGGTTTTAAGCTTTGAACCTGATTTCTCTCCTGTTTTTATAAGAATTTGAAGGACTTTGTGACGGTATATTTTGGCTAAAATACTTTTCTTGGTATGCTTACTTTGCACTATATTAAATTTGAAGAAGTAGTTTTATCTGTACTGATAGCTGATTATCTGTTAATTGTTTTTTGGTTTGTTTTACATTTTGATAGAGGAAGCGAAGTTGTTGTACTTGAAACTTCTTGTGTTTCACTAAATGATTGTATTAGCTGTTTTGTTTCAACTTTTTTTACAAATTCTGCTAGAGATGGATGCTTATGTTGGACACCTTTATTTTCATTTGCTCTACTTTTGCGTTGCTTTCTACGGACTTGACTTTTGGTAGGCATTCTTTAGGGTCTGTTGAAAAAATAAAGAAGATATGGGTTGGGGTGTTCTGGAATGTATGTGTGCTGTGTGCATGAGTGTTTGAGTAAGATGATAAAGATGTATGTAATGGTGTGTGATTGTGCATTGGGAACTAAAACTAGTAGGGATAGGTATTCTTGAATTTATGTGTTACTAAACTGGAGTTCAGATGACAAAAAAAAGTAAGCTAGTGGTGTGGAAAAGTACAAATAGTAAATCTAATGTATACAATTAAAACAGTTGTTTGTTCTATAATATGAAAATTGTAGTGGTTCAGTTGGGTAATTTGTGTGTCCAAAATAGAAATTTTTGGGCCATTCTGGCTGTAAATCGCTGTTTAAGACATGGAAATATTTGGACAAAATGGTACAAAATCTCTATTTTTAGAAACTGAAATAGCTCGTATTAACGTTATAGTATATTTGATTAATAATACAAATATTATGGTGATATTTTACTTACTTTTTTTTAAATTAACAGGTAACTTCTTAGTTTTTCTTTCTTCTTCGAATTCAGCTGCTTCTTTTCAGGAAACTGGTCTTCACTGCAATTGTAAAAGCTTCAAATTAGTATCTTTGTTTGTATATAGCACTGTTTTCAATTTAGATATTGATTTTTTTAATTGAAATCCTCAGTGCCTTCTTTAAAACCATTTAACTAATTTATTTACATAAGATACATTGCATCAGTTCAGTACATATGATATGTTCTTAATGAACAAATTGTATTGAATGACTAACTGTAGCAAAAAAGAAATATCTTTACTATGTCTTGTGAAATTTATAATATATTAGTGAATACCACTATTTCTGTAAGTAAACTGTTCTAGGTAATAGCGCCTCAATGTCATGTCTAATTTAAAGTAATTAAGTAAATAAATAAATAAAAAACAAAAATATGAAATTGTATAAGTATTTTTATAAAGGTTTAAACATAGATTGTGTTTGCATGCAATTTTGTTTGAATATATGTAGTCTATATATTTCATTTAAAAAATGTTAGTTTAACATGATTTGAGTGTGTGTGTATAAAGAAAGTAAATAGTATAAAGGTTTATAAGTGATAGTTGATTTTAGGAAATTGAAAAAAGTACAGTAAATTCATTTTACAGATTTTACAAGGTAAAAGTCTGTTTGAAAATGTGTTCATCTACTATACAGAAAATATGCATACCTGAAGTTTGTGTTCATGCATATGGATATGCATGGAGCTGCAAGTAGAAATCTTGAAGACTTGTACAGTATTTCTGGTAGATGCTGCTTGCCAATGATATGACACTTGTACTCAGAGAGATTCAGAGTACATTTGCAGTGCTGATCTATGATGATGCAGTTAGATGTAGAGGTCTTGAATGTGATTGGTGCATGGTCATGTGATTTTTGAGGTACATCCAATGAGGGAATGGCAGAGAGAGTGTAGTGGAAATGGTAGAAGGGCTGTTCATGTTACGATATTTCCGCGGACATGGCGGTAGTTCGCGGACATCGGGAGTTACATCCGGGTGTTTTTCGGTTCAGAAGTCATGCAAATGAGAATAAGCACTGAAAGGGTTAGTCAGGAAAGTTTGGTGGGTGTGTTGTGCCAGGAGAGATTTTCTCAGATACTCTTTTTGCTGAGAGAACAAAAGTTAGCTATGGCTGTGTGTTTCAGAAAACAGATTGTTTGGATTTTAGGAGATTCGTGGATACATTGGTTGAAGGTGCATGCAGAAAGCTGTGGAGTAGCTGTAGATCTTGGATTCCCACATGTGGAAGTACACTGGCATGGAGTACGTGGAATGAAGTGGTTGGACTTGCTACCTCTCTGTGCTACTTTGGAGACAGAGCAACATCCAGACATAATTGTAATTCATTGTGGAGGGAACAGTTTAGGACATGTGACTGGAATTTTTTTGCAATTTGCTATGAAAGAAGGATTTAGGAAGGTTATGGACATGTTTCCTAATTCTCAAGTGATATTTTCACGGATTGCGCAGAGACAAATGTGGCTTCGTTCTTCTTCATTTGGTCCACAAATGGAAAAAGCAAGGCGCAATGTTAATAAGGCTGTTTGTGCCTTTCTAAGAGATTTTGGCATGTCTTCTTTTCACAATGAAAATATTATGTTTTGTAGTACATACATTTTTCGCAGAGATGGAGTCCATCTTACTTATGCTGGCAATCAGATTTTTCTGAGAAATGTACAAAATGCATTGCAACCTTTTTTGGAATTACAACAACGATTTTGAAGTAGATGTTAAGCATTTACAATTTTTGACTTACAAACACCACCCAAAGGCTCTTTTCAGAGCCACCACTTCTTTCCAGAGAAAATTACAATGTTTGTGATGGAGTAGCAACCCCATTTTTTTAATGTTCGCGAACTGTCCGCGGACTTCTAAAAAATACAGAGAGCCCTGCATCATTTATTTTCACTTCGATTTTTTAACTGGGAAAGGCGGCTCTGAAAAGAGCCTTATTTTTTTTTGATTTTTGTAATTTTGTATTTTTTTTGGTTTTTCAGACACGACACACTAGGAGAGGAGGGTAAAGGAGGGTAAAGGGGGTGACACCAACCACAGGGATAAGAAAGGGCGAGCTGAGAGAGGAAGATGTAGAGTGGGTTTTATTTGGGTAGTGAGCAGGTCTTCTCCTGCTCTGAGATGATAGTCTCAAAAGCACTCCGAAGTCGCTCCCCCGTGCAGAGTACTGTGTCACAGTACATACATACAACTGTGACCCTCGAAAGGTAAGGGTCATCAGCATTCTGTATGGCCTGTGAGGCAGCTTGAGGAAGACGCTCTCCCACAGAGGTGGTCCTTGTGGTGACAGGATCAGAAACAGAGGATGAAGTAGAGGAAATCAACCTGCTACGTTCCTCGCAAGGTACAACCCTGCGAATAGCCCCAGAGTGAAATGACCTCAGGTGTCGCTTCATAGTAGTGGTCTCAAAGCTGTACTTACCGTGCTTCCCGCGACTGAGTATCATTTTGCACTCATTGCAGGTAACACGGTTCGCACGAGCCTTAGGAACATTACCATGAATGGTAAATAACTGCCACACTCAAGACTCACGCCTAGTGCGGGTAGTAGGGTTTTCCTCTACCTCATTCTCATCTTCCTCTTCTTCCTCCTCCGCATCCTCACTCCTGTTCCCCTCTTCAGGCCCTTGGGGAGGTGGTGATGGTGGAGGGGGTGGAGGTGGTGCTGAAGCAGGTGCAGCACCAAGTGGCAGTTCAGCAGCCAAGGATGCCATCTCGATGATGATGTAGTCTGCAGGTGGCAGCAAAAATCACTGTGTTCTGAAGAATAGCCAGAAACACAATGGGAATAAGCTCTTGGGCGTGGTCTTTTATAGGGGTGCTTGTTGCGCGGTTCGCGGACATGCGCACTGTCCGCGGACATATCAAACACAAAAAAAGGATCGGAAAGTTTCAAAAGGTATATAGAAACTCAAGATTGCTATGTGGGACTTGTGCAATGGTGAGCTTTTATTGAAAAATATTATGGATTAACTGAAAATGTACTTTTAAATTGTTCGGGGACACGAACAGTGTCCGCATTTCAGGACACATGATGAGCGTGGGCGCGGTCATATGATCCGTTCGCGAACTAGTCCGCGAAGGAAGCGCCTGTCCGCAGGACACCAAGTGCACAGAGATTGGTTAGCGCATGGCATTGATGTCCTACGGACACTGTTCGGGTTCTGAAGTAATTAAAAGTGCATCACATATGAAACGAACATTTCAGGACAACGCGTGTGTTCTTAGAACAGTTTAAACTTGGTAGCGAACAGTAAGGACAGATATAGTGTTCTTCAGGACACGTGTAATTTCGTTTATGTATGAACATTTCACAACACCAATTGTCTTCTTAGAACAGTTTCAATTGGGTAGCGAACACTACGAACAGGTATAGTGTTCTTCAGGACACCTCCATTTTCGTTTACATTCGAACATTTCAGGACACCAATAGCGTTCTTAGAACAGTTTGAACTTGCTAGCGAACAGTACCGGACAGGTATAGTGTTCTTTAGGACACTTAAATTTTCGTTTATTTATGAACATTTCAGGACACCAATTGTGTTCTTAGGACAGTTTTAAGTTGATAGCGAACATTACGGACAGATATAGTGTTCTTTAGAACACTTTAATTTTTGTTTCTTTACGAACATTTCAGGACACACGTGTGTTCTTAGAAAAGATTCAACTTGCTAGCGAACAGTACGAACAGGTGTGGTGTTCTTCAGGACACCTCCATTTTCGTTTATGTACGAACATTTCAGAACACTCGCACTGTCCGCGGACACTTTTATTGTTTTTTTTAAAAAAAAACGGAAACTATTCACAATACAATATAAAAATTAAACTTTATTTAACATATATTAATAATTTATGACAGAGAAGGTGAGGCAGAAACAGAAACAAAAACAGGAGAATTTGGGGTTTCAACATGATTGGTATTAGGTGAAGAAGGGATGGAAGTCTCATCAAAACGTTTTGGATTATGGAGAGGGTTTGGGGATAATTGACTGGGATATGGTGAGGAGGGACAAGTACATGTGGGGCAATGGTACAAGGTTTTTGGTTTGAAATGATTTTCTACAAAATGTTTTAAATTATTAAAATTAGCCTACAATACATCAATTTTTTCTTCTATATTGTGAAGACTGTTATCCATAACAGGGTTTTCTGAAGTGTTTTCTATTTTGGTATGCTCTGTACAAAAAATTATATATATGTTAAATGTATATAAAAAAAATAATAAATAAATGGTTTATATTATAAATGGTTTACCATTAGTTTCACTATCTTGTGACATTTCTTCATGTGGGAAATTGTCCTCTAGCCATTCCATAGTACTAGACATTTCTGTGAGAAAAAAAAAAAAGATAATATATTTTTTAATCTAATACAGAATGTTTATAAATATATGAGTAAAATGAAGTACACTTACTATTTCTGGTAAGATAAGTCCTATGTATTCAGTGGGTATGGTCTTGTTCTCAGTTCTGTTGTGTCTGTGAGGTAATTATGTTGGAAGCCAATTTATCTTCTTGTGGTATATTCCATTTCAGAACATATTGTATTTAAATGAATGGTTAGTGTGTTACATATATGGGTTACATTTCTTATGTATTACTATATATAATGTGTTTGTGTGCTGTTTTTTGAATTTGTTAAATGTTCCTATATTATGATATAACAATCAAACATACCCCACCACCCCCCCCCCCACAGTTTTTAGGTAGTGGTACTGTTCTCCGAACATGTCCACAAACATTAAATAAGTTCGCGGACATCAAGTTCATAAGAAGAGATCTAGTCAGTTCCATATGACATGTATATAAAGTCAAAGTCATTATTGTTAAGTTGTGCTACTAAAAAACTATGAAATTCAGTGAAAAAACTTTGTTAAAGGGATATTATGGTTAAGTTGCGCTACTAAAAACCTATGAAATTGAGTGAAAAAAAACTTTGTCAAAGGGACGTTATGGTTAAGTTGCGCTACTAAAAACCTATGAAATTCAGTGAAAGAACTTTGTTAAAGGGACGTTATGGTTCCAAGTAAAACCGAAAAACCCTTGAAATTCGCCAGTTATGGTAAGCTAAGCAACCATAACTCGCGCCACCACCGTGCACTGCTAAGACTAACACCCAGGACATCAAAGATGACATCACAAATGTCATTGATGACATCACTGATGACATCACATGTGTATGTACTTCTCATGAAATATGTGTAGAAGGGATTCTAAAAGGGAAGCTAAAACTCCATGTCAAGACTTACCTGTTGGGTCATTCCCTTTTCATTTTGGGTCCGCGCCACATCCAGGTATTTTCGGACCCCGTCCCCTAAGGGGAAAAAGACATCAGCGTTAATGAGTGAATGAAAAGACATTACCAAAACACTCATTAAAGACTTACCTGATTTCCACAAGGATTTCACCGCTCACCTCGGATCGGTGCCTGTTCCCCGGCATTCCGTACCCCGGCCCCCATGGGGAAAAAGACACTAGCATTAGAACATTAATGCATGTACACAAGGGGAACCACTTATAGAAAAACTTACCTGGAAGCCAAGCAAGTTTGCTTCTCACCCATCCGAAAATCCAGTGACGTAACTGGATACCAACGCGCCCCTGCATCAGAAGCAGGATGGAGAGCTCGTCCTTCCAGACCCTAAGGTGAGACGCTACGGGGAAGCACAGAAGGGTTTTGAGGAGGGTGAGAGGGGTAAGTGGGAGGCCGATTGCATTACCCTGCAGACAGTTAACCCCCTATTCTCACCTACAGAAGGATACTTCTGCGAGTCAGACAAGCCAGCTCTGGGGCCCGATCCAGTCCGTCTTCCGAACCCTGCGCATCACCTTAGACGAGGTCACAGCAGCGCGAACCAGGCCAGCGCCCCCGTGGGAGTCAGGTGAGCGGTACAGAACGCGAAGCCTTCCTACAAATTCCCACCCAGGTGCTATGGAAACTTCTGAGACTGATCAGTTGGCCCAATTACTCGGGGCATTACGGGCCGAAGTACATGCCGCTCGTCAAGAGACTAATGCCCTCAAGAGGGAATTAATAATATCAAAGGAAAGAACTGATGGCCTGGCCAGACAGCTTTTGCAAGGTCAAGCTGGACAAACTCCTCTACCCTGTTCCGGAGGGAACCCCGCTCCTGTGGTTCCCAGTAACCCTGTGCAGATTAATCTACCTGGAAACACGCCACTGGCCCCACCTGAACGCTTTGCTGGGGACCCCAAACGATTCGCCGTATTCATGAATCAGTGTTGTTTGCACTTCCTATGCAGACCTGGGGCCTTCCGTAATGATCAGACCAAAGTAGCCTTTGTATTGTCATATCTCAGCGGCTGCGCTGCCGATTGGTCAGTTCCACTGGTTACTCAAGATGACCCGATTCTCTGTGATTTTCAAGGATTTCAAGCAAGCATGGAAAGGTTATTTGCTCGACACTCTCAGGGGCAGGCTCTGGATGACGAACTTCTATCCCTGCGACAGGGCAATCAGGACCTCCTATCCTATATTGCAACCTTTAATAGACTAATTGTGGAAACGGGATGGCCAGAGGATAAAAGAGTCACGTTATTTTATCGAGGTCTACGCGGAGAACTTAACGATGTCTTGGCCCAAGTTGTAAATCCGCCCCAAGAATGCACAGAATATATAGACTTAGTGGTCCAATTGGATCACAGACTTCAAAACAGAAAAACAGATCGGTCCAGGTTTGAGACCCGGGTGTTGGTCAAGACCCACGCTAACCCCAAGGGAGTTGATGTCTCTGAGCCTATGCAAATTGGAGGGGTTAAAGAACCCTTAACTCAAAAGGAACGTGAAAGGAGGCGGCAGTTAAAATTATGTCTTTATTGTGGGAACTCTGGACACTTTCTACAAGATTGCCCGGCAAAACCGCCCCGAAAAGCGGCAGGAGCCACTGATAAAAACCATGAAGACTCTGTTTCGGGAAACGACTCAGCCCGACAAGCGTAGGGGTCCGCTTGCCGAGCTTGAAAACTAACTCTCAGACCTCGCATTTCATTGTGCCAATGGTTCTCGTAGATCCAGAAAAGCCTAAGCAGTTGCATGCAATAAAGGCATACATCGATAGTGGGGCTATTGGAAACTATGTGGATCGTAAATTGGCCTCTAGGATTAACCTCCCTCTCCGTCCTAAAACCAGCAAAGATGTCATCACCACAGTCGATGGAAACGAAATTGCCTCTGGACCGGTAACACATTCCACTACTGGGGTGACTCTTATTGGTCCTGACGGCCATCGGGAGGCAGTTGTGTTTGATGCAATCAAGGCTCCACAGTTTCAGGTTATTCTTGGAATTCCTTGGTTAGAGACACATAATCCTCGAATTGATTGGCGAGCTAAGAGAATAACCTTCCCGGATTATGCACAAACCTGCTACCCAGAAAACCTGAAGATTAATCTAGCATCTGTAACCTCTGCCTTCATGCAATTACCTCCGGAATACCAGGACTTTCAGGACGTCTTCCAAAAGGAACAGGCCAACACGTTACCTCCTCACCGATAGTACGATTGCCAAATCGATCTGGTGCCCGGTGCACAACCCCGTTGTAGCAGGATTTATGCCCTTACCGAACCTGAGAACCTGCATTTGAGACAATATTTGGATCAATACATCGCCAATGGTTTTATTCGCCCGTCAAAGTCCCCGGCATCCTCGGCTTTGTTCTTCGTGCCTAAAAAAGAAGGCGACCTTAGAACTTGTATCGATTACCGCGCATTGAACCAGATAACGGTTAAAAACCGTTATCCTCTGCCTCTGATTCCTGAACTCCTTGACCAGGTGAAGGACGCTTGCATATACACCAAGTTAGATCTCCGGGGGGCATATCATCTGGTGCGAGTAAAAGAAGGCGATGAATGGAAAACAGCCTTCCGTACAAAATATGGATTATTCGAATACCAGGTAATGCCTTTCGGGTTGTGCAATGCACCTGCTGCCTTCCAATTCTTCATGAATGATGTCCTTCGGGAACTCATCGATGTTTGTGTTGTCGTCTATATCGATGACATTCTAGTGTACTCCTCTTCGGAATCTGATCACAGAAAACACGTTAGGGCAGTTCTGGAAAAACTGCGCCAACACAAACTATTTGCTAAACTGGAGAAATGTGTTTTCCATACCACAGAAGTTGAGTTTCTCGGTTTCATCCTGACACCCAAAGGAGTCCGAATGGACTCAAGAAAAGTGGATGCCATCCTCAAATGGCCATCACCTAGCTCTGTAAAAGGGGTTCAAAGCATGCTCGGCTTTGCCAATTTCTATCGCAGGTTTATCCCGGAATTTTCACGCATAGTACAACCCATTACTGCACTCTTGAGGAAAAATAAACGTTTTGAATGGTCAGAAGAAGCCGAGCAGGCCTTCCAGGATTTAAAAGCTAAGTTTACCTCCGCACCTATATTGAAACACCCACGTCCAGATCTCCCGTATGTCGTTGAAACTGACGCATCCAGCCTAGCCATGGGAGCAGTTCTGTCTCAAAGAGATCCTGAAACCAACCAACTGCACCCCGTAGCATTTTGGTCCAGAAAATTCTCGGCACCAGAGATTAATTACGCAATCACAGACAAAGAACTGTTAGCCATAAAGTCCGCTTTTAAAGCCTGGCGGCATTACCTGCTTGGCGTTCGACATACCATCACGGTGATCACTGATCACCGGAATTTACAGTATTTGAAAACCGCCAAGGCTCAGTCATTACGGCAGCTCCGATGGGCTTTTTTTTCGCTGAATTTGATTTCGTGATTACCTATCGACCTGGCTGCAAGAACGGCAAAGCAGACGCCTTATCCCGAATTGGAATGGGAGAATCTGATACAAACTCAGAACCAGTACCAATAATTCCCGAACAGAGAATTCTAGGCATGACTTCGTTACAGACGCTTGAAGACATTCAAGTCAGAGTGAAACAACTCCTGGACCCTACAGTCCTACAGGATTGGATACAAAAGGGATCAGACTTTACCATAGATAATGGTTTACCTTATTACCAAGGATGCTTATTCCTGCCACACAAGGATTTACAAGAACTAGTTATTTCAGGTGATTATGATACATTAATAGAGGGACACCCCGGTATTGCCAAGACAATGGAAAAGGTGAAACGACAATTCTGGTGGCACTCTTGGCGAAAAGATGTTAAATCTTTTGTGATGTCCTATGGTGTTTGCGCCCAAAATAAAGGTCAAAAGAAAAGACCAGCCGGTCTCCTTCAACCTCTAGACATACCGCCAGCACCTTGGCACATCCTCTCAATGGATTTTATTACGGACTTGCCTCCTTGTTCGGGATACAATACCATTCTGGTAATTGTGGATTTGTTATCCAAAATGGCCCACTTCATTCCTTTGAAAGGTTTACTTTCAGCTTCTGTCCTAGCCAAAGAATTCCTCGAAAATATTGTTCGGCTACATGGATTCCCATCTATACTAATCTCTGATCGGGGAAGCCAATTCATTTCCCACTTCTGGCGCAAATGTTGTCAAATGGCACAAATCGACGTAAGATTATCTACCAGTCACCACCCTCAGACCGATGGTCAGACAGAGAGGACAAATCAGACCCTTGAGCAGTACTTACGGTGTATGTTACAGCAATCTGAAAGCAACTGGAAAGACATTCTTTGGATAGCCGAATATGCATATAATAATTCGGTACACTCTGGAACTGGCCATAGTCCTTTTTATACCTTGTTTGGACATCACCCTCGAACCTCAAACCTCGACTCACCTCAGAACCTCGGAGTGCCCGCAGTAGAACATCTGCATTCTACCATTACCCGAGCTTTCAAAGAGGCAACCACGCATTTACAACAAGCCAAGAGAAAATACAAGGAGAATGCTGACCTACATCGGAGTGAAGCACCTCCGTATCAGATTGGGGATCAAGTGTGGTTAGCTACCAGACATTTACCGCTCAAAGGGCCTCGAACTTTTAACCCAAAATATCTGGGACCTTATTCTATTACGGCAATGATTAAGCAAGTAGCGGTTAAACTCGATTTACCAGCTAATATGCAAATTCACCCTGTTTTTCATGTGTCACTTCTGCAACCAGTGGTCCCCGGAACTCACTACTCAAACCTCCAGAACCTATTCAAATAGATGGGGAACCCGAATTCGAAGTGAAGAACATTTTAGATTCAAAAATGTTTAGGTCAAAGCTTTTCTACCTAATTGATTGGAAGGGGTACGGACCTAAGGAGAGGTCGTGGGAACCCAGTGACCATGTGCATGCACCTCGATTAGTCAGGAAATTCCACCGACTCTCCCCAAACAAACCAAAACCCCCGGAGGGAACAACCTTGGGAGGGGCCTTGGGGGGGAGTGCTGTCACGATGCCCGCTCCCGGGAGCCGGCTCTGGCCCTGCGTCCCCGAAAGCGGACATCAAGTCCCCGGGGAAGGTCCCAGCAACCCCTTATAGGGGCCCTTTGGACAGCGTCCTGGCGCTTTTGGCGCCAGGCTCATAGAAAACGTCAGTCCTGGCGCCATAGGCGCCAGGCTCATTATGAAAGTGTTTGGGTGCACTTACCTGATGCAGACCATGCTGCAGAACCCCGGCCTCCTTGAGGCCTGAAAGGAACTACTTTACCTGTGGGACTCATTTACCACCCGGGCGTGGTCGGGGAAGGATACATACCTGTTTGGAGGAAGGACGCATTCTGGGAACTTCTTCCAAGGCTATTTAAACCACACCCGATCAGCCACACCTGCTTCTCTTTGTTCTGCATCTAGCAGCTGGACGCTCACCGTGTCTGCTCCTGCATTTTGACTTCTGCCACACCTTCCAGCATCCTGAATCACCTGCAAAGGAAGGGAACAAGAGAACAGAAGAAGGAAAAGGCCTCACCTGCTAAATCTGCATCCCAGAGACATTTCGCCGACAATCCTGAAAAGGAAGACATTTATTTTTAAAAGCACATCGCATCGATCGCTGCAGCGCCGCATTCTACTCACCTTTACAGGGCGCCTCCATGTTCAGCAGCGACCATCCGGATTCGTAGTCGCGCCCCCGCGCCTAGGGAGAAAAAGACAAGAACAAAGGTGAGAGAAAGAAGGGAAAAGGGAAGCTAAAACTCCATGTCAAGACTTACCTGTTGGGTCATTCCCTTTTCATTTCGGGTCCGCGCCGCATCCAGGCATTTTTGGACCCCGGCCTCTAAGGGGAAAAAGACATCAGCGTTAATGAGTGAATGAAAAGACATTACCAAAACACTCATTAAAGACTTACCTGATTTCCACAAGGATTTCACCGCTCACCTCGGGTCGGTGCCTGTTCCCCGGCATTCCGTACCCCGGCCCCTATGGGGACAAAGACACTAGCATTAGAACATTAATGCATGGACACAAGGGGAACCACTTATAGAAAAACTTACCTGGAAGCCAAGCAAGTTTGGTTCTCACCCATCCGAAAATCAAGTGACTTAACTGGATACCAACGCGCCCCTGCATCAGAAGCAGGATGGAGAGCTCGTCCTTCCAGACCCTAAGGTGAGACGCTACGGGGAAGCACAGAAGGGTTTTTAGGAGGGTGACAGGGGTAAGTGGGAGGCCGATTGCATTACCCCGCAGACAGTTAACCCCCTATTTTCACCTACAGAAGGATACTTCTGCGAGTCAGACAAGCCAGATCTGGGGCCCGATCCAGTCCGTCTTCCGAACCCTGCGCATCACCTTAGACGAGGTCACAGCAGCGTGAACCAGGCCAGCGCCCCCGTGGGAGTCAGGTGAGCGTTACAAAATCTACCAGCTGTTGCCATATTTTTTTGTCTTTTGTAGGTACTCCATTTACTAATATAATTAAAGATTGCTGCATTGGACGTTGCACTCCTAGAGTACGCACATTTTCTTTTAGATTTAATGGTAAATAAACTACTTTTCCACAAATGCCTTTTACCAATTCAGAGGGAGGTAATTTTGCTGTTTTTGGTTGAAGGCGTATTATTGCTTGAAATGGGTGTACTGTTTGAATTATGATGCTCTCATATAAATTAAGTTGTTGTAGAGGTTTTGGTACTGGGTATAATTCCAAATTATTTGTGATAGAACGTGAAGGAGTTTGGTTTTTGTCAAGTTTTGTAGTGCAATAACTGCAAAGTATTAAGGGCTCAGTTATTTCATATTCGTTTTCTGCTACAAGGTAGAGAGCTAATTCAAACCATTTAGAATCTTCATTGTCTTCTATTTTGTATGATAGGTCCACAGTTTTTTTGTTACTTTTATAAAAAAGTCTACGGCAACATACACATACATGATTTGGTACTTCAGCTGATGTACTTTTAAATTTTAGTATTTCTTTTTTGTATGTGTTTAGCAAAAGGTTGCCATGTGTAGAATTGTTGCTTAATTGGTTTAAAGCTATTTCATTCTGTAAATGGCTTTCACTTCCAAAATATTTTTTCTGGATATAGTGAATTTCTTCAAGTAGGTCTTTTGCTGTACCATGTAGAAGGATGTTATTTAACTTTGCTAGTGCTAAAGCAGGACTTTTAGCTAGTACAGTTTATAGACTAGATTTCTTATAGTTGAATGATGTGTTGATATCCTTTTGATATCATGGAAAGTGGTTTTACAAGTAGGTCCTGTAATGCAGGCCAATGAATGTCCTTGTAGTCCTGTGTTCTTGCGCACTGGACAGGTATCTATATTTTGCAGTAATTTAATTTTGATTTTGTCTTTGCTTTTTACATATTTATTGAGGAATTGGCGATACGATTTGAAACATTGTTTGGGAATGTTACACATTGACGTGCATGGCCATTTGTACACTAGACGTTCTGATTCAGTTGAATGGAGGGGTAAATCTAAGTTTTCAGGGCATATTTTTGTAAGAAGTACTTCTTGTTCCATTATGGTATTATTCACTTTTTCATAACCTCGACCACTGCTATGTATGGCAATTGTATTTGTTTGCTTTTGTTTGTACGCTTCTTCATTAAAATATGTTTCTGTGCTTGTAGTGTGATTCCATTCACCTCCGCTGATACTTAAGAAGTTCTTTCTGTTGATATTTCACTTATTGAGAAGTCTTTTTTGTAATTTAGTTATTAGTTTTGTTAGTGGTTTCATTTTGTTTAACAGTAAAATAAATACATTTCTTTTGAGAAGAATTGCACTGTCCATCAATGCTTCTAAGATTAATTTCCTATGATAGGTTTTAAGCTTTGAACCTGATTTCTCTCCTGTTTTTATAAGAATTTGAAGGACTTTGTGACGGTATATTTTGGCTAAAATACTTTTCTTGGTATGCTTACTTTGCACTATATTAAATTTGAAGAAGTAGTTTTATCTGTACTGATAGCTGATTATCTGTTAATTGTTTTTTGGATTGTTTTACATTTTGATAGAGGAAGCGAAGTTGTTGTACTTGAAACTTCTTGTGTTTCACTAAATGATTGTATTAGCTGTTTTGTTTCAACTTTTTTTACAAATTCTGCTAGAGATGGATGCTTATGTTGGACACCTTTATTTTCATTTGCTCTACTTTTGCGTTGCTTTCTACGGACTTGACTTTTGGTAGGCATTCTTTAGGATCTGTTGAAAAAATAAAGAAGATATGGGTTGGGGTGTTCTGGAATGTATGTGTGCTGTGTGCATGAGTGTTTGAGTAAGATGATAAAGATGTATGTAATGGTGTGTGATTGTGCATTGGGAACTAAAACTAGTAGGGATAGGTATTCTTGAATTTATGTGTTACTAAACTGGAGTTCAGATGACAAAAAAAAGTAAGCTAGTGGTGTGGAAAAGTACAAATAGTAAATCTAATGTATACAATTAAAACAGTTGTTTGTTCTATAATATGAAAATTGTAGTGGTTCAGTTGGGTAATTTGTGTGTCCAAAAATAGAAATTTTTGGGCCATTCTGGCTGTAAATCGCTGTTTAAGACATGGACATTTTTGGACAAAATGGTACAAAATCTCTATTTTTAGAAACTGAAATAGCTCGTATTAACGTTATAGTATATTTGATTAATAATACAAATATTATGGTGATATTTTACTTACTTTTTTTTAAATTAACAGGTAACTTCTTAGTTTTTCTTTCTTCTCCGAATTCAGCTGCTTCTTTTCAGGAAACTGGTCTTCACTGCAATTGTAAAAGCTTCAAATTAGTATCTTTGTTTGTATATAGCACTGTTTTCAATTTAGATATTGATTTTTTTAATTGAAATCCTCAGTGCCTTCTTTAAAACCATTTAACTAATTTATTTACATAAGATACATTGCATCAGTTCAGTACATATGATATGTTCTTAATGAACAAATTGTATTGAATGACTAACTGTAGCAAAAAGAAATATCTTTACTATGTCTTGTGAAATTTATAATATATTAGTGAATACCACTATTTCTGTAAGTAAACTGTTCTAGGTAATAGCGCCTCAATGTCATGTCTAATTTAAAGTAATTAAGTAAATAAATAAATAAAAAACAAAAATATGAAATTGTATAAGTATTTTTATAAAGGTTTAAACATAGATTGTGTTTGCATGCAATTTTGTTTGAATATATGTAGTCTATATATTTCATTTAAAAAATGTTAGTTTAACATGATTTGAGTGTGTGTGTATAAAGAAAGTAAATAGTATAAAGGTTTATAAGTGATAGTTGATTTTAGCAAATTGAAAAAAGTACAGTAAATTCATTTTACAGATTTTACAAGGTAAAAGTCTGTTTGAAAATGTGTTCATCTACTATACAGAAAATATGCATACCTGAAGTTTGTGTTCATGCATATGGATATGCATGGAGCTGCAAGTAGAAATCTTGAAGACTTGTACAGTATTTCTGGTAGATGCTGCTTGCCAATGATATGACACTTGTACTCAGAGAGATTCAGAGTACATTTGCAGTGCTGATCTATGATGATGCAGTTAGATGTAGAGGTCTTGAATGTGATTGGTGCATGGTCATGTGATTTTTGAGGTACATCCAATGAGGGAATGGCAGAGAGAGTGTAGTGGAAAAGGTAGAAGGGCTGTTCATGTTACGATATTTCCGCGGACATGGCGGTAGTTCGCGGACATCGGGAGTTACATCCGGGTGTTTTTCGGTTCAGAAGTCATGCAAATGAGAATAAGCACTGAAAGGGATTAGTCAGGAAAGTTTGGTGGGTGTGTTGTGCCAGGAGAGATTTTCTCAGATACTCTTTTTGCTGAGAGAACAAAAGTTAGCTATGGCTGTGTGTTTCAGAAAACAGATTGTTTGGATTTTAGGAGATTCGTGGATACATTGGTTGAAGGTGCATGCAGAAAGCTGTGGAGTAGCTGTAGATCTTGGATTCCCACATGTGGAAGTACACTGGCATGGAGTACGTGGAATGAAGTGGTTGGACTTGCTACCTCTCTGTGCTACTTTGGAGACAGAGCAACATCCAGACATAATTGTAATTCATTGTGGAGGGAACAGTTTAGGACATGTGACTGGAATTTTTTTGCAATTTGCTATGAAAGAAGGATTTAGGAAGGTTATGGACATGTTTCCTAATTCTCAAGTGATATTTTCACGGATTGCGCAGAGACAAATGTGGCTTCGTTCTTCTTCATTTGGTCCACAAATGGAAAAAGCAAGGCGCAATGTTAATAAGGCTGTTTGTGCCTTTCTAAGAGATTTTGGCATGTCTTCTTTTCACGATGAAAATATTATGTTTTGTAGTACATACATTTAACTTTGGAGACAGAGCAACATCCAGACATAATTGTAATTCATTGTGGAGGGAACAGTTTAGGACATGTGACTGGAATTTTTTTGCAATTTGCTATGAAAGAAGGATTTAGGAAGGTTATGGACATGTTTCCTAATTCTCAAGTGATATTTTCACGGATTGCGCAGAGACAAATGTGGCTTCGTTCTTCTTCATTTGGTCCACAAATGGAAAAAGCAAGGCGCAATGTTAATAAGGCTGTTTGTGCCTTTCTAAGAGATTTTGGCATGTCTTCTTTTCACAATGAAAATATTATGTTTTGTAGTACATACATTTTTCGCAGAGATGGAGTCCATCTTACTTATGCTGGCAATCAGATTTTTCTGAGAAATGTACAAAATGCATTGCAACCTTTTTTGGAATTACAACAACGATTTTGAAGTAGATGTTAAGCATTTACAATTTTTGACTTACAAACACCACCCAAAGACTCTTTTCAGAGCCACCACTTCTTTCCAGAGAAAATTACAATGTTTGTGATGGAGTAGCAACCCCATTTTTTTAATGTTCGCGAACTGTCCGCGGACTTCTAAAAAATACAGAGAGCCCTGCATCATTTATTTTCACTTCGATTTTTTAACTGGGAAAGGCGGCTCTGAAAAGAGCCTTATTTTTTTTTGATTTTTGTAATTTTGTATTTTTTTTGGTTTTTCAGACACGACACACTAGGAGAGGAGGGTAAAGGAGGGTAAAGGGGGGGACACCAACCACAGGGATAAGAAAGGGCGAGCTGAGAGAGGAAGATGTAGAGTGGGTTTTATTTGGGTAGTGAGCAGGTCTTCTCCTGCTCTGAGATGATAGTCTGAAAAGCACTCCGAAGTCGCTCCCCCCTGCAGAATACTGTGTCACAGTACATACATACAACTGTGACCCTCGAAAGGTAAGGGTCATCAGCATTCTGTATGGCCTGTGAGGCAGCTTGAGGAAGACGCTCTCCCACAGAGGTGGTCCTTGTGGTGACAGGATCAGAAACAGAGGATGAAGTAGAGGAAATCAACCTGCTACGTTCCTCGCAAGGTACAACCCTGCGAATAGCCCCAGAGTGAAATGACCTCAGGTGTCGCTTCATAGTAGTGGTCTCAAAGCTGTACTTACCGTGCTTCCCGCGACTGAGTATCATTTTGCACTCATTGCAGGTAACACGGTTCGCACGAGCCTTAGGAACATTACCATGAATGGTAAATAACTGCCACACCCAAGACTCACGCCTAGTGCGGGTAGTAGGGTTTTCCTCTACCTCATTCTCATCTTCCTCTTCTTCCTCCTCCGCATCCTCACTCCTGTTCCCCTCTTCAGGCCCTTGGGGAGGTGGTGATGGTGGAGGGGGTGGAGGTGGTGCTGAAGCAGGTGCAGCACCAAGTGGCAGTTCAGCAGCCAAGGATGCCATCTCGATGATGATGTAGTCTGCAGGTGGCAGCAAAAATCACTGTGTTCTGAAGAATAGCCAGAAACACAATGGGAATAAGCTCTTGGGCGTGGTCTTTTATAGGGGTGCTTGTTGCGCGGTTCGCGGACATGCGCACTGCCCGCGGACATATCAAACACAAAAAAAGGATCGGAAAGTTTCAAAAGGTATATAGAAACTCAAGATTGCTATGTGGGACTTGTGCAATGGTGAGCTTTTATTGAAAAATATTATGGATTAACTGAAAATGTACTTTTAAATTGTTCGGGGACACGAACAGTGTCCGCATTTCAGGACACATGATGAGCGTGGGCGCGGTCATATGATCCGTTCACGAACTAGTCCGCGAAGGAAGCGCCTGTCCGCAGGACACCAAGTGCACAGAGATTGGTTAGCGCATGGCATTGATGTCCTACGGACACTGTTCGGGTTCTGAAGTAATTAAAAGTGCATCACATATGAAACGAACATTTCAGGACAACGCCTGTGTTCTTAGAACAGTTTAAACTTGGTAGCGAACAGTAAGGACAGATATAGTGTTCTTCAGGACACGTGTAATTTCGTTTATGTATGAACATTTCACAACACCAATTGTCTTCTTAGAACAGTTTCAATTGGTTAGCGAACACTACGAACAGGTATAGTGTTCTTCAGGACACCTCCATTTTCGTTTACATTCGAACATTTCAGGACACCAATAGCGTTCTTAGAACAGTTTGAACTTGCTAGCGAACAGTACCGGACAGGTATAGTGTTCTTTAGGACACTTAAATTTTCGTTTATTTATGAACATTTCAGGACACCAATTGTGTTCTTAGGACAGTTTTAAGTTGATAGCGAACATTACGGACAGATATAGTGTTCTTTAGAACACTTTAATTTTTGTTTCTTTACGAACATTTCAGGACACCACGTGTGTTCTTAGAAAAGATTCAACTTGCTAGCGAACAGTACGAACAGGTGTGGTGTTCTTCAGGACACCTCCATTTTCGTTTATGTACGAACATTTCAGAACACTCGCACTGTCCGCGGACACTTTTATTGTTTTTTTAAAAAAAAAACAGAAACTATTCACAATACAATATAAAAATTAAACTTTATTTAACATATATTAATAATTTATGACAGAGAAGGTGAGGCAGAAACAGAAACAAAAACAGGAGAATTTGGGGTTTCAACATGATTGGTATTAGGTGAAGAAGGGATGGAAGTCTCATCAAAACGTTTTGGATTATGGAGAGGGTTTGGGGATAATTGACTGGGATATGGTGAGGAGGGACAAGTACATGTGGGGCAATGGTACAAGGTTTTTGGTTTGAAATGATTTTCTACAAAATGTTTTAAATTATTAAAATTAGCCTACAATACATCAATTTTTTCTTCTATATTGTGAAGACTGTTATCCATAACAGGGTTTTCTGAAGTGTTTTCTATTTTGGTATGCTCTGTACAAAAAATTATATATATGTTAAATGTATATAAAAAAATAATAAATAAATGGTTTATAATATAAAGTGTTTACCATTAGTTTCACTATCTTGTGACATTTCTTCATGTGGGAAATTGTCCTCTAGCCATTCCATAGTACTAGACATTTCTGTGAGAAAAAAAAAAAAGATAATATATTTTTTAATCTAATACAGAATGTTTATAAATATATGAGTAAAATGAAGTACACTTACTATTTCTGGTAAGATAAGTCCTATGTATTCAGTGGGTATGGTCTTGTTCTCAGTTCTGTTGTGTCTGTGAGGTAATTATGTTGGAAGCCAATTTATCTTCTTGTGGTATATTCCATTTCAGAACATATTGTATTTAAATGAATGGTTAGTGTGTTACATATATGGGTTACATTTCTTATGTATTACTATATATAATGTGTTTGTGTGCTGTTTTTTGAATTTGTTAAATGTTCCTATATTATGATATAACAATCAAACATACCCCACCACCCCCCCCCCCCACAGTTTTTAGGTAGTGGTACTGTTCTCCGAACATGTCCACAAACATTAAATAAGTTCGCGGACATCAAGTTCATAAGAAGAGATCTAGTCAGTTCCATATGACATGTATATAAAGTCAAAGTCATTATTGTTAAGCTGTGCTACTAAAAAACTATGAAATTCAGTGAAAAAACTTTGTTAAAGGGACATTATGGTTAAGTTGCGCTACTAAAAACCTATGAAATTGAGTGAAAAAAACTTTGTCAAAGGGACGTTATGGTTAAGTTGCGCTACTAAAAACCTATGAAATTCAGTGAAAGAACTTTGTTAAAGGGACGTTATGGTTCCAAGTAAAACCGAAAAACCCTTGAAATTCGCCAGTTATGGTAAGCTAAGCAACCATAACTCGCGCCACCACCGTGCACTGCTAAGACTAACACCCAGGACATCAAAGATGACATCACAAATGTCATTGATGACATCACTGATGACATCACATGTGTATGTACTTCTCATGAAATATGTGTAGAAGGGATTCTTATTATGTTGCGAAAAAAGTGTCAAGAATCATTGCAAGAAATATACCCTAATAAGTGCATTGAACGATGCATTGATATAAATAGCATCCTATTATGGGGTTATATCTAGTATACTAAGCTACTCATACAGAAACATAACATTGTGTGCAGCGTACAAGATGAAGGTATGATATTCGTAATGTTAATATGTTGAATAATGAAATGATAATTGTTTTCTTAATAGATTTTTGTGTGCTGTGAAATATGTAATAAGTAGCTAATAAAACCCATGTATTACATCATTGCATTACTATAGACAAAACACAAAGACACAAGAACACATACCAATATGGGTATATAAAGGGAAAGTGAAGTTAGCAAAAAAGCACAAGTAGTAGCAGAAACAATTCATAACTTAACTGATTAGTTTCATGCAAATAAATGATTGCTCTGTTTCAAAGCTGCTATTTACCCTATGTATATGTATCACTTGATGTGATTGGACCCTAAGGAAAGCAGTGTGAGTACAATGTATACAAATATGACCATATGCAGGGAAAGTACAGCCATAAAAAAAACAACAGAACTATCAGAAAGTGCTCATAAGTCTAGTGATTATCTTTATGCACAAAAAGGATTGCTGTCTTTCAAGCTTGTGTTTTCCCATATGTATATGTTTCATATGATGTGACTGTACTCTAAGGGAATTACTGTAAGAACCTACTAGAAGGATATGTCTACAAATAAAATAAAATTCTTAGTTTCTGACTGTTACTGAAGAAAACCATGTGGCCTAAATAGGTCAGCAAAAGCAAAAATAGTGAGCCAGACATGTGATGTCATCAGTGATGTCATCAATGACATTTGTGATGTCATCTTTGATGTCCTGGGTGTTAGTCTTAGCAGTGCACGGTGGTGGCGCGAGTTATGGTTGCTTAGCTTACCATAACTGGCGAATTTCAAGGGTTTTTCGGTTTTACTTGGAACCATAACGTCCCTTTAACAAAGTTTTTTTCACTGAATATAGGCCACTGGTGTACTCCTCCGACCGGTTTCTGTGCCAATACATGTCATCAGGGAGGCTGGGTGGACTTGCAGCTCACCGCAGGTGCAGGTGATAAAAATCTGCTGCAAGGGCTACTGGTAGATGTAGTCATCTGGTCAGCAGAGAAAACGCTCACGCCCAATCCCACAGAGGAGAAAGGGGGGGAATGTAGCCTCAAGTGAGGCAATCCAAAGCCGGGCATATATAACCCTGGTGCGGCACCCTGTCAGACCCTGAGGATTCCACCCCTCAAGGTCCTGCGAAAAATGGAAAAACAAGGAAAGGTGCGCACTCCAATTCTCTGCATGACCTTCCAGGCCACTGGTGTACTCCTCCGACCGGTTTCTGTGCCAATACACGTCATCAGGGAGGCTGGGTGGACTTGCAGCTCACCGCAGGTGCAGGTGATAAAAATCTGCTGCAAGGGCTACTGGTAGATGTAGTCATCTGGTCAGCAGAGAAAACGCTTTCCTTGTTTTTATATATATATATATATATATATATATATATATATATATATATATATATATATATATATACATATATATATATATATTATATATTTATTTGTAGGGGAAGAAATTGCTTTGGTGCAATAAAATAGCTCTTCTGTAACCATGCAGGGTGCAATCTCACACCATGATGCTTTTATCATATTTCAAACACATAAATGTGCAGTCGTGGAGATTGAGTATAGGTAGCATAGCAAGAGGTTGGGTGGAGGTGGCTGGAACAGATGAAGCAATGCAAGTGGAAGAGAGTGATGAAGATGTGCCTTTCTACAGCAGCTATCTGTGTGCAGATTGTAGGGCATGGGTTTGTAGATTTTGATGTAAATTAGCCTTTGTATAGGGTACCTTTATATTGTCGTAATGGGACTGGGTGAGGTGCTTAATCAAATTGCAGGTTTTAAAAGTTTTGTCGAGTTTATTGGAAGTGTCCATCTGCAATAGCTTACAATAGGAAACACTGAACTTCTTTATTGTTCTTACTCTGATGCTACTTGACACAGAAATACTGCCAGCTGTCAGTGACAGTTTCCTGAGCACACTAATTCTTCTATGTAGTTAAGGCAAATAATTAGCATACCAATGCACATCTTCATAACTTTCTTTCATTGCTTTCTGATATCTGTGCTGAGCAGGTTTCCTGAAAGTTTGTGCAAATGATTCGCAAATTTCCCAATAAAGTGGCAATGTCAAATGCAACATAGACATATCCCTGGTGTTTATTTAATTTACATGTTGAAATATAAACATCTGTAGATCTTTTGGATAAGCAGGTAGCAAGTGTAAGTAAATATTTACAGCTTTATTTGCAGAGGAAACTCTGAGAGTGCATTTGTTGTGTTATTTAGAACTTGCTCTATAATAAACTATTGTTTATCCTCTTACAGAGAAGATTCGAGAAGATCTATATTTTTAACTATTTTTTTCAACGCATATTACTTTTCAATTAAAACAAAGAGCATGTAAAGAAATCAGTTTTCACATGGGTTTGGGGAATTAATGTCTTCTCAGTCTAAGGGCTTCATCACGAGTCTGGCGGTAACCCTTAAATGCGGCGGTAGCGCTATTACGGCCGCATTTAAAGGTCCGCCAAATCATGGCCTTGGCGGATGCTCGGAGCTGCGGGGAAATCCGCAGCAAATTTGGCGATCTTCGGCGCTATTACCGGCGGCGGGAAATCCGCCAGCGATAATAGCGCGAAATTTCTCCATTGGGCCCAATGGGGAATGAGGAATTCCGGAATGGGCCCAATGGGGAATGGGCACTAACCGCTCCGCCAAACCCGTGATCCGGCACTAATAGCGCCGGGGGGTTTGGCGGTAGGGCTAAAACTGCCGGCGGTAATACCGCCGGTGTTACCGCCCAACTCGTGATGAGGCCCTAAGTGTGTAATATATTGCACATCTGTGTCGTAGAAAATTATTATTTAACAATAAGCCGGGGGAGGGAGGCAGGTAATGTCTCAGGCCCATAGTTACAGGCCCAACATAAGTGAGGGCCTTAACAAAGACCCTGGGGCATTACCTGATGCAGTAATTCCCCCCTGGCTCTGGGATTATTGCTATTAGCACTCTGTCCCATTGGACTGGGGAATTATCGTGATTTTATTCGGTTACAAGAGAGATTGGCATTTCACAACTGAAAAAGATGCTCGGCATGGAATGGGATACAAAGTCTGTTCACCCTTTCGATGGCCGCCATTTAAAACAGGAGGAGGTCATGTGCATTTCCTGTGGTAAGGTTTTGCGGAGGGGACCTTCAAACAAGCAATCGCAAAGTTTGGGAACCTCAACAGTAATTCAGCATCTTGTCCGTGTACATTGGGATGAAGTGGATGATTTGTATAGGAAGGCTCATGTGAAACATAAAGTGAAAGCGCATGGAGCAAGATTAGCACACCAGTATTTATAATTGGTCCCATAGAGTTCCAATATGATTACTAGTTATTTTCCACCAACACCCAACCTCAGCAATCCTGCCTGCACCCGATCTTTCAAACTTTGTGGTGATGTTCATAACCTGTCACAGCTTGATCGAAGTGGGAGGTGGCATACGAGACGTTTTGGGAAAAGTTCTTTCAGAAGATACATCCAATTGCGAACACCAAGAATATGTTTAAGTGTCTATTTTATTTACTCCAGTCTTTTGACAAAAATACAAAAAATTTACCCAATATAAAATGCAAAAAGAAAATGTTCTTTTGTGTTTTCCTTTTGTATAGTTATGAATTCTAATGTTTTTCCATTACCGGATCCTAGCTCTTTTTTCCTTATCTGTGCGCATATTCAAGTTTACCATATAGTCAGCTCTTACGTGTAAAACGCATCATTAACACGTCTAACAATTTGGAAGTTGAGTGGGAAGCAATGCTCAACAAAACCAGAGGTTACCATGATGTGGAATTGGCTGAAGCAAGATTGAAAGCCAGCACGCAAGAGCGGAGCAGCCTGTTAAAACCCAAGGAGAGTAAGTCAGAGTCTGCGACACCTTTGGTATTTGTGACTAAATAAAGCACACAAACCACCAGGTTAAAGAAAATGATCTTAAAACATTGGGCAATGCTGTCGAATAACATCAAACTCAAAAATCAGTTCACTAAGCAATCAATTTTCGCGTTTAAAAGGAGTCAGAACCTCAAGGATCTTCTTGTGAAAACACAATCTAATACAACCAAGAGGAAACTTAGCAAGCACCCAGGAACATACCCTTGTCTCTCATGCAGTAACTGCAACAACATCACGAAAGGATATATCATTACACATTCCAAGACTGGTGAGAAAATGAAACTTAAAGACCATGCAACTTGTGACACTCAAAATTGTATTTATGCCATTAAGTGCCCGTGCAGATTGACATACATGGGACAAACAGGCCGTAAGGTCAAATTACGATGGAATGAACACAAATCCAACATAAAAACCAATAATCGATTCTCACCAGTTGCCAGGCATTTCAACTCACATAAGCACCAGATATCACAAATTCGTTTTCAGGTACTAGAAGTCATTAATATTAAGTCCCTGAGCATGAGTATTACCACATGATTGGAACAACAAAAAGCTTTTTGGATCCACAAACTTGACTCTCTAACTCCAGCAGGTTTGAATGAAGAATTGAATTTGTATTGCTTTTTATAATATAAAGGGTAAGAATTAACAGCCAATCATGACTTGCAAACATTTTTGAGCTATCGATGGATTATGTTTACTTACCCAGACTGTAGTGACAAAGTGCATCTTATACAGAATCAGAAGTATGCTGTTGAGCGGGAATTAATGGACTGTAGTGTGCAGAGAATAAAGTCCATGTTATTGTATCTAGGTCTCATGTTATATGTACCCTTTGTTAAGTATTTTGCTAAGCATGAATTAATGATGTGCCGTGAATCAATGAACTGTAGTGTACAGATAACAATGCCAATTTTATGGTATTCATGTGTCACGTTGTAGGCACCTGTTATCAAGTATGTTGTTGAGTATGAACTAATGGTCTGCCATTTGCAGACGACAATAACGTCAATAGGTTGGCACCCAAATGTTATGGTATTTATACCTTTTATTAAGCATTTGCAGTTAGTAATAAGGAATACAATTTGTTTGTCTCCTTGGGCGTTTTAACTTTGTCATCACACAATATGTTGACACATGCAAACATCAATGAAGGGGCGTCATTGCCCACATACGTAACTGTTTCCAAGCCACTAACATACTGTTAATACATTTCCTGCTTCAGACTGACAATAGCCTATTTAACACGAGGTTAGAATAGCATCGGGTTGACCAGTCATGGGGTTTGAACAGCTAGCAACAGATTTTTGGATAATTGATGTCACCTTATTTCACTTGCACACATCATGACTTCACGTTATGCACAACCCAGAGTGCCATTCGCCACGAACAGGAACTACATTACCCAACATCTCTAACTGCATGGACACTTCCATTCACGTAATTGCATTCTACGCGATGATACTATGTTTAAAGCATGAAAATGCATCTGATGCGTCCCGTCACCATTGGTAACGTGGTCGCCGGTTTGCAGCTACACTGTGAAAGGGAATAGCAAGCACACAAGACCTCGGCAAGTAAGTGACGACCGGGAGTGAACATACAGTAAACCACGGGTCTTCAAAAGGGATAGGGATTTTAATATATGCTCTCTTACCAACAAGTTTGGGGGCACACACGGAGATATAAGCTGGCGTGCCCTTGGGCCACGCCATAAGTTTGCCATGCACTTTTCACACTCTACAAGGGGAGCAGAATACTTCATGTTTGCGAGGTACGCATTGGGTATTACATCTTTCTACCAGATTTGAGTAACTATAATAGTCTCTAGTAAAACTGCATTTTTTATTACCACTATTACTGCAGATGCAACTGTCGTAGATGCACAACATAAATGTAAGTGTTCTTGTTTTTGCAGCTAGTCCATCAACACTGAATACACATCAAGTAACAAGCTATTTCACTGGTATTGCCATTGGGAACTTTGTACTGCTTGTGAAGCAGATCACACACAGACTGGTGTCTGCAAGGCATTCTTTGAAGTGAGACAGAGTATTTTGAATAGAGATATTGTTCTGCAGGTATGTGTTATTGGAATTATATCATGATAAACACTTGTATTGTAAAATGGTATATGCTCAGCATGTATTAAGGGTGAGTATAACCCCATATGTGTTAATATATTTTAGAACCCACCCTGAGGATGGACTCTAAGCCCGAAATGCATCAGCTGGGGCCTCTGCAAAAAAGAAAAAATTCTAATAAAAATATTGTTGAAAAACATTGAAAACACGGGAAGAGCATCATTTGATACAACCTCAACACTTTGAACATAGAACATTTCAAAGATCAAGAATTCAATTTTTACATTCGCAGTAGTATTTACTACACATCGGGCATCTCCAATGGTCAGTGAGAGTCTCATTGAGCACACCTTGCCCGTATATTCATGGGTGCCAGCTTTTAATTTTTGCTATGGGGCAAAAATACGTGGGCATATGTTAATCTTGCAGTTGGTCATTTTTTTACTTTTTCAGTGTTTCATACATGTGATTAGTTGGGGTAGTACAGTGTAGCACAACAGTCACCAAGAGACAGCCATAAAACAAGGGGCTTGTAGCACGATGTTTAACCAAAGTGAAAGATCCTTAGGAAATCATTTAATCTCATTGTGCATTGACTAAAAACAATGTGAGTTTTCAAAGCCTGCAATATTGTATACATAACAATACCAATGTCAAAACAGGTAAAATTAGTTTGTGGTTGATGAACATCTTCGAGTGATGGGTTGCAAGTGTTTTAAAATATTGAGTGGCCATGTCCACTGGACATGGATGAAGGCCATAGCTAGTGGTCTGGTAGAGTTCGAAAATGGACAGCGCCATGCCCACCGGACATAGCTGAAGGCCATGTTTAGTGCTCTGGTACTGTTCTAAAATATACAGCCTGGGTAAGGTGGATTACGTTGAGACATATCCTTATCTGGGACTCGACATGAGGTGTGAGAAATACAGCAGGGTTTTCATTGGAGGGGATTATAATAACTATGAGATATTAGAGAATATTATTAAACGTAAAGCCAAACAGTGGGATTGGATCAACAACTATAACCGCTTGACGACCTTACGTAGTCATTCCTATGTCTCAGGAGTTACGCACAACCACGGACATACTTGAGGCAGTGCCTGAATCCCTCAGTACAGTATTTCTGCTTGAGGCTGCACATTAGTCAGCTGCCAATATATGTTTCTACTGGAGCCATTTGGTGATCTCTTTAAAGACAGGTGCTGTCACATCCGTAACATCCTGGGAAAGGTGGAGACAGCGAAACACCTTTTTACTGAATGTGCAGCCCTGGGATTTGAATACACGACAATTCTAGGTAGAATGGATCATACCTACGAGTATATAAGGGACGATGCCTTCTGGAGCTGCTCTCTTAATACAGCTACCCAAAGTGTACATAATGCCTTGTATCACCTATGGTGTACTGTTAAAAAGGATATGCCCAATGGAAGTTGAGTTATATGGAATTTTAGCTGAATTTAGAATGGACACCGGTATTTCTGGTGTGTCATTATTTATACTATTTTTAAATGTATGGATTTTTTATTGTACTCATTTATAATAGGTTTTAAAATGTATGAATTGTTAGTGTCACGCATTTGGAAAACTATGTGTTATGCAGAGATATGCAAACTGATCTTAACCTTTCTATTTGTATTTTAGTTCTAAAAAAATCACGTGACATATACCAGATCATTGAGCTTGCACGAGCACCCAAGGCGATATCGGGAGTGTTTGGATTTGTGCTAGTTGTCAGCAGGTTTTAATGGATGTTACTCGTAGGAGGCCTTTGAGAATGTGTAATATTAAAAATATATGTTGCAATGTGTAATTGGAAACTAGATGGACCAGCATGTTGTAGATGAAATGTGTGTGCTTTTATACATGTGTTATAATGTGTTCCATAATGTGTTACTTTTGGTATATAATTTCGGTAGGTTTCTGAAGTTCTTTTGGAACTAAATCAATAAATAAATAATAATAATAAAATATACATTGGGCACGACCTTAGGGCATGGCCACTGGCCATATGCGGAAATAATCTATGTAGTAACAAAGCCCTTGAAATTCAAGGAAGTAAACTTTAGTTGCAGGGACGTGGAGTCAAGCAATACATTGTAACAAAACCTTTGAAAATCAAGGAAAACACTTCAGATGCAGGGACGTTAAGGTGAGAATATAATGCAACAAAACCCCTGAAATACAGCTAAAGCCACCTTAACTTCACGCCTTCTTTTGCACAGCCTATGATCACAATGATGACATCACAGATCACATCTCTTATGACATCACTAATTACATGTTGTAGGAGAACAGTGATGACATTACAAATCACATCACTGATGACATCACTGGTGACAACACTAATTACATAGTATATAACTGATTACATTAATAAGGGAATTAGACATAACATCATTTATAAGTTAGCTCATGGAAAATGTTCTTAATAAAAAGTTAGGCCATCATAGACTTGGCCATGACGAAGGGTGTGGTCAAAGGCCACAACCAAACACAATAGCTAGTGGTCAGTTGGTTTTGCAAAATACAAATGTGCATGGTTAAAAGCCATGCCTAGTGGCCCGTCACTGTTTTAAAATATATAGTGTGCATTGATGAAAACTGTAGTCAGTGGTCATAGCTACAGTCCATACCTAGTGCCCATCAATATGGTAGGGTGTACAGTCGGCACGGCCAAAGGCCGTAGCCACTGACTAGTATTGTGTTGAAGATCATGGCTAGTGGCTGGTTAGTGTATATATTATACAGTGGGCATGCCGAAAGCCATAGATAGGGGCTGGTTAGTGTTCTATAACACACAGTTGGCAAGTCTGAAGTCCATCGCTTCATGGCATGTTACTATTTTAAAATATACAGTGGACATGGCCAAAAGATGTACAAACTGCTCATGGTAAAAGGCCATGGCTAGTGTGATCCATTTATATATTAGAATATGTAGTGGGAACAGCCAAATATTGTGGCCACTGGCCAGAATTGTGCTCAAGCCCATGGCTGGTGGCTGATTAGTGTATATAATATACAGTGGACACAACTGAAAGATGTAGCCACTGGTGAAGGCCAAAGTCTATAGTTGGTGGCCTGTTAGGGCGAGTTGGGTGGTAGCCCTGAATGTGGCTGTAACGCTATTACCCAATCTATTGCTAGCAGCATTTACCTCCAACTCTAAAATGGGAGTAAATATGCTGCAAAAATGCTAATTTTTGGTGTAATTACCGCACGGTAATAGTGCTGGCGGTAATTGCACCAAGAATTCCCCATTGGGGAATTACAGTTACCGCCAAACCTGTGATCTAGTGGTAATACCACCAGAGGGTTGGGCGGTAATCCAAATACAGTTGGGCGGTATCCCAATCAGGATACGGCCCAACTTGTGATGAGACCCTTAGTGTTTTAAAATATACAGTGCACGTGGGTGAAGACAGTGGCAGCGTCCATGACTGAAGTCCATTAGTACCCATTCATGTGTTAAAATATAGTTGGTCATGCACAGTGACCATGGATGAAGTCCATCCTTAATGCTGGTTACTGTTGTAATGTAATTAGTGATATTATCAGTGATGTAATCTGTGATGAGAAGGACCCTCAGCCCAATCTCCTCCTTTTCGATAGGCGTTTCCTGCCTCTTCAACTTCCTTCCTTCTGTCTCCTGCTATTCCTACCAGCATCTCTCTGGCTTCTCTGTCACCTTCTTCTTCTGCCACCTCTCTGGTATATTCCTCCACCTCCCTGGCTACTATGCCACCTCCTGCTACCACCTCTGCCGCCCACTCTTGGGCCCCTCTACCACTTCTGCTGGGTGCACCTCAAGCCTGTACCCCACCCCAGAAGTCTATCAAATGTGTCAACCAGCTCCACGTAGCTGCTCTCAACTCTCGCTGTGCTGTTCAACCCTCCACTGACAACTGCCACCTCCTCAAAAAACTTAACCTGGATGCCCTCGCTCTCGACGAGACATGGTACACAGCCAGCTCTGTCACAGGTTGTGACACTCTCCGCCCTGATGGCGGCAAGATCCCCTCTGAGCCGTGAATGAACAGACCGGTAGGTGGAGTAGCTCTGATCTTCCGGAGTGGGTCCCTGCTTCTGTCATTCCTACCCAGGCCAACCCCTCCTTTGAATGCCTGGCCTGCAGGCTCTCTATCTCTCCTGGCCTCTCTCTGACTGTGGCCACCATCTGCAGGCTACCTGCTCAGGTTGCCCTCTTCCTCCCAGAGTGGGCTAATCCTCTCGTCTTCTCTCCTTGCCTCTACCTCTCAACTTCTCCTCCTTGAAGACCTCAACATCCACCTGGATGATTCTAACCCATCCTGTGGGCTCGCCTGCAACCTCTGTGACTCTCTCTTTCTCTCTATTCTACCATCTGGTCAGACACACTCATGCCGGACACACCTTGGATGTTCTCATCTCTTCTGATATCCCCCTCTCTAACCATTTCACCACTCCTCATTCTTGGACTGACCACTTTCTGATTAGATCTCACCTGAAACTCTTGGTCCCTCTACCAAAGCCCACCTCAGCACTGCCACCTACTGTCTCGGTCATTCAGCCCATGAAGCTTGAGTCAGTGGATGCATTTGCCTCTACTTCCTCTGCTCCTCCTTCTCCTGGGGCTGATTCACACTCTCACATAGCACTCTCTACCCTGTATCTTTCTATCTCCAACACACTGGACTTCCTTGCTCCTGTCTTGAGAATCTTGGTATGCCTCCGACCTTGCCGCCCTGAAGCCCAACTGCAGGGTGGATGAGAGGAAGTGGAGGGCTTCAGGTGCATCTTCTGACAAACTTGCCTGCCACCTGCTCCAAAGGCAATACAGTCACTCTGCCCTGTCCAAGAAGATAGATCACATCCAAGCCTTCATCTCTGCAGCTGCTAACAACTTGGCCAAACTCTTTAAAATATGCACAGAGCTGGCTAATCCTTCTGCAGTCGCCACCTCACATGTTCCCTCCCAGTCCCTCTGTAGGGCCCTGGCTTCTCATTTCACCAGTAAAACTCAGGGCATCCTGTCTTCGCTCTCTTCTTCTTCTCCCTCTAGCTCTCTCGGCACCCTCAAGTCACCTCTCCCTCGCCTCCTTCTTTCTACTCTTTCTCTCTGACAACACTTGATAATGTTTCTAGACAAGTACGATCTATTAAAGTTTCGTCCAAACAGGTGGTGCCCTGCACCTCCAGAACCATCAAGGACCAAATTGACACGCTCGCTCCAGCCTTGGCAGATTTCTGCAATCACTCCTTCGCAATTGGATTTTTTACCTCTCTCCTCAAGTACTCCTTTGTGCACCACCTCCTTAAACCTCCTGGAAAATCTGGCCATCTCCCAGCTTAATCTCCACACTGAATCTGTTAGTTGTCTCCATGACCATCGTTCTGGCTTCAGAATAGTCAGAGGCACTGAAACTGCTTTCCTGAACACCCATGAAGATCTGCTCTCTAATCTTGACTCCAGCCTTCTGTTTGCCACATTCTCCTTTACCTTTCTTCAGTTTTTGACATGGATAATCAAGCAATCCTGATCAATCGACTCTGTGAGAACCTGAGCATCACGGATCAGGACTTGGAGTGGTTGACCTCCTTCCTGCTGGACAGATCCTTCCACGTCCAACTTGTGTCTTTTCTTTCCAACACCTCTCTCTCCATATGTGGTATTCTCCAGGGCTTCATCCTCTCACCCTGGTTCTTCAATGTCTACTTAGCCCCTTTAGCCCATCTGATCTCTAAATTCTCCTCTAACTTTCAGTGTTATGCAGTTGACACTCAGCTCTCTTTCAGGCTTCCTTCAGCCTCCTCTCCTCTTTCGCTCATTCATGACTGTCTATCCACAATTCAGGATTGCTGCGCCTCCAATGATCTTTGCCTTAATGCCAGTAAGACAGAGATACTTGTCATTGGGACCCCTACTACCACTTTCCCCCTCTCGCTCCTGCCACCATCTTTGGGCCCTCTTGGTTCGCCTTCCTGTGAGGCAAAAAACCTTTGACTCCACTCTCTCCTTCTCTCCTCACATCACAGACATTGCCAAGAAGGCCTAATGCCAGATGCACCTCTACAGAGGTATTCTTCCTTTCGCACTTTTTCCCAGAAGCTCACTGTCTCCAGAGCCCTGGGTCTCTCTTGGCTGAACTATTGCAACAGCCTCTTTTTTAATCTGCCTTCCTCTTCTCTCCGCCCTTTGCAACTAAACCATAACAGGGCTGCAAAACTCATCCTTGGCCTCAAGCCTAGGGACTGTATCTCTCCAGCCATACAATCTCTCCACTGGCTCCCAGTGGCTGCAAGGATCAAGTTCAAGACCTTCTGCATCATCCACAAGGCTTTCTGGGGCTGAGGCCCACACTACATCAAACACTCTCTTACAAACTACCTTCCTTCCCGTGCCCTTCGGTCAGCTACCTCCAACTCTCTGAGGGTCAGACACTTCTCCAGGCAGAGAGTGGGGGCTATATCTTTCTCCTCTGCAGGTGTCCCCTCTGGAATGGCCTCTCTGCCACTGTCAAACGTGAGTTGGACCACCAGATGTTCCGGAAGCAGCCGAAGACCTTCCTTTTCTCCTCTGCTTTCTCTCTCTCCCTCCCCTGCTGACCTACCTGTCTGCTGCATCGACTGGTCACTTGGCTACCCTCAGAGTCTCAATGGGTAGCAGGCTCCTCTATGATCAGTCTCCCCTGCACTTCCTGCGGGCCTACCGCGCACTTAGGGGCTGTAACTGTAACCTCTACAGTCCCCTGTCTCCATGCACTTACCCACATCCGCACTGCCATAGCTGCATTTAATCATAGTAATGCTGCCTTGATTGCACTTCCCGAAACCCTCTCCCAAGCACTCCCCCCTCTGTCTTCCCCCTGCACTTTGCTTTGTTGAACTTGCACGATCCGAATGACACAAGTCCTAGTAAGATTGTTAGTCTTGTCTTCCCTTGGTCTTTTGTTGTCGCACTTAGAAAACATTGTGTACAGGCACGCTTTAAATGACATATCATATCATGTCATCATTGTGGTCAATGGCTGCGCAACAGCGGGCACAAAGTTAAGGTGGCTTTAGCTGAAAAAATAGGAAAATGTACCACTCTCAATTTTTTACAATTCTTTGGAGAAGTGTGAAACCAGAATCTAGATATGTTGCAAAGCAAAAGAAAAAAGCAGAAGTTATAATTAAAAAAGCTTTTCATATGAAAAGAAAATTGTTCATTTTTGTACTGAATAAACTTAAGAAACTATTTAAGGTGACTACATCATTCCATAGAAATATAGAAACAGTTCATGTACTTACACTTAACACTTTTGTGACGTGTTTGGTGGAGAGTGGAAACACACTTCTCATACATGAAGATTTTGTAATTAGGAGAGTTAGATTCAAGGTAAGAATGTGCCTCTTGCTGTTGATGAGAGTGGGCATAGCTATGAAGTCCGAAACAGTCTGATTTCTAAAAAAGCAGAAATGCTAAGGTCTGATAATACAGAAACTGAAAGATTAGGTTGTCTAGAATAAAATCTAAAACGAAAAGTGGGATATGGACATGCAATTTTGTGTGTGCATTATTGATACATTTTCTCGTAAATTCTTAAAGAGATTTTTGCAAGTTTTGCACAAAAATAATAATGTTCAAAGACAGATCAAGATGCTACAGAGAATAGATAACTGTGAAGTTTGTGAAAAAACAAGAGTTCTGGGTCACTCTCTATCTTTTTTTGATAACACTAGATGTAAAAGTCAGTTTCATCATATATGGATGCTGGCTGCACATCATACTAAAATGGGCTACCTTCTAGTTAAACTATATGAGAGTATGTCTCTTGCACTTTTAAATCAACCGCTTTTTTTTTTAAAATTTCAATTTTATTGGTTTTGTAAAAGTTCACCAGACAATTACATTCAAATTCGAATACTGAGTCGAAAGAAAAAGAGCACAGCAAGTAACATTTTCATATCATGCGTATAAAGTCTCTTGGAATCAAATAATTAACCAATAACGTCAAAAAACCCCACTTTCTTTACCCCGCCCCCCTGCCCCCTTCACATGTCACCATCCGGGGTTTGAAAACAAATTTTAACATTACCAAAGAACCGCTAATATACTCATGACATAAGGCAAGTGTGCACAGCATAACCCAAGACCCTGGCAAGACAGGCAGCAACAGCAGTTGACTAAAATGACACAAAATTCGGCAGTGTTTTGCACACATTCTTTTCACGTAACATATGTAGCACGAAATTCCGACCATGAGTTCTCAACATTGGTACGACCTCCGTGTAAGGCTGCAGTCAGGTTTTCCATTCTGTAAATACTCAGAGCAACACCCAGCCACTCAGTCTTGCTAGGGAGTGTGGCTCTTTTCCATACAATGGTTAGACAGGCTTGTGCAGCCATCAACAGACCTAACACCATTTTGGGTGCTTTCATGATCGTGTCCTCCGTTTCAATCAAGCCGAACAGGATCAGCAGTGGTTGTTTCTCTCTTTCGACATCATCTAGGTCCCTAATTCAGCTAAGAACCTCTGACCAATAGGCTTGGACCACTGCACATCCCCACCACATATGCAATAATCAGCCCGCTTCCCGCAGCCCCTCCAACATTATGGGCTTACTCCTTGATACATTTTGGCAAGCCGGGTTGGGTCATATTGCCATCTATACATTAACTTGATATCATGTAGCTTATACTGGCAAGATATAGACGATTTCGCCGTCCGTCTGCATATTTGAAGCCATAACTTCTGTGAAATTTGCCTACCCATATCCGATTCGCATCTGCCTTTGAGTGTTAGGGAGGGTGTAATATCGACCTCAATCAATGCCAGGTACATTGCACTTATCAGACCTCTCGAGCCCGTGCATGTGTCAAGAATTCTCTCGAATGGGGTAAGGTCCCTCTGCAATTGTTCTTTCCATATCGGCCTTGTCAATACCCCCTTGAGTCTCATGTACAGGAAAACCGAGAGTGAGCCTATGCCAAGCGCCTCCTGAAGTTCCTGAATGGTTATAAAAGAGCCATTTCTCCATAGTTGACCTGCCCTTTCTAGGCCAGCCTGGTACCAGGTCTCAAAGCTTCCTGGTTCCGGGATAAATCAAACGCTTTTGACTGGAACTGTAGAAATTTTAGTTTCCACAAAGCAAATGATAAATATAATGCATTTAAAAGATTATGTGTATGTAAATGAAACATTTACAGGAAGTGGAAATGATGATCCGAATTTTCAACAGTATAAAAAAGTATTGCAATGTTTGAGTTGTCTTCTACTGAAAGACCTGACATTGTTTGCGTATCTTGTCGACACATTGAGGAGCACATTTAACAGAGTGTAGAAGATGTTTGGATATAACTTTATCTCTATTTGTTTACAGAAGTACGTTTTGACACAAGATAGGCACGTTATGTTTGTAGACACTGTGTTGGGTTTTATAATCAAACATTTATTCCTGCAAGAAGTCTCTTGAACGACATGGTAGTGCCTGATATCCCTGTTGTGCTTCAAAAATGGAACATGTTTTAAGTGATTGCATTGCAAACTGTTGATCCTTTCAAGTTATTGTTAGATTACAATCAAAAATGTCAAACTTGGCTAAAAATAGATTAGGGCAAGGTGTGAGAGGCAAAGTTATGAATGTACCTCTCAATTTACAAGAAAACACCACCACTCTAGGAGTGAAGTGTGACATTACAGATTCATTGTTATTTTTAGTAAATGGTGTTTCACAAAAGATAAGAACATTTGGCAACAGCATGTATATATATTGGAAAGGTGAGAAACGCATTGTCGTTTCTATTGGAGCACAATGATTTATACAAAGGCAGTGTGACTGTACCAGACTTGTCTATGCATGATGTTGACTTAACAAACAAAAGCAGTGAAGGTCAGTTCCAACGTTCATCTCTTGCAGAAGGGAATATTTTGTATGAACATTACACTATTCATCCTCTGCAATCACGTCATGTGCGACAGTTTAGAATTGTATCAAATGAAAGCAATGAAAAGTGCACCAATCAGTGTCTGGGAAAAGAGGTTAGAAGCTCATTGTTTCCCTATGCTTTTTCCTACTGGTACCAGAGGCAGATTGATGATCGGAAGGTTTCAATTTCTTCTTCAAAATATTGTTGTACAAGAATGTATTCTGAAGAATCATGATTCTGCACCAATTTTGAATATATGTTTCACGTATTGTATGAAATTGAATTATCAACATTATCCTATGCTGTTGCTCATACACTTCAGACTGGAACTAGATTTCAAAATCTTTTTCCATGTGAGATGCTGCAACAGGTGAAAGAAAAAATGAAGTTTTAGAGGATAAACTTACCAATATTCTTGCTAAAACGAGAGGAACCAAGGCATATTGGTATATTAGGGCCTGGTGAGGGGGGTGTGGCTGCCTCCCAGCCAATGGGGAGGTTCAAAATGCGGGCTTTACCAGACAGTAATCCCGCCGCACAGACCCTCCTGAGGGCTGGCAGCTGCCATCTCCCCTGCCTGGGAATGAGGTAAGTATATCCCTCCCCCACCCCGCATCCACAGAATTCCCACTGCCCTCCCACCCACTTAGCTTCTTTTTTATCCTTTTCGGGAACAGACAGGCTGGGGACTTTTGTGTCCCCAGCACGTCCACTCCCGATCTGTGACAGGCAGCCATTGAAAGACAGACCATTTCCATGACGGCCATTATGTTTTGTACATTTTTCAATTTTCTTCAATGGTGGCCATGGAAAGGGAAAACAGACTTCGTTTTCCCTTACCTAACAGCCATTTTTTGTACATTTTATTTTTCTGCTCAGGTGTTTCGGAACAGAAAAAACATGCTTTTAGTACCCAGTCTTATGGGCTGGGGTACTAATAGCAATAGGCCCCTTGCAGCTTTGCTTGGCCCTGTAACTATGGGGCCCGGGGCATTACCTGAGGTGGTTATGCCACCCTGCTTTATATGATATGATATGATATGATATGATATGATATGATATGATATGATACGATACGATATGGCATTTATAACACACCTATACACAAGTGTTTCAAGGGGCCTATTGCTTAAAGAAACACTCTGAGGTTAGATGCACGATAAGAAACTTGGGATCTCCAATTGGTTTCTGACTTTAAGTTGCATTGAGCATGGTTGGGATGATCTTGTGTTGGGGAGAATTTGGACCCCCCACCAGGCTTCTGAGGGTCCCGGGGTATGGGAGGCCCCAACACCTCCCATTTTGCCCAAAGAAATGCAGCAGATTTACAAGCAAGCATCATTTTCCAAACTGTGTTTTATTTCTGGGCAGAAAAAAAAAAACACACACAGGGCTTTGTGCACAGAGAACATCCAGGCACCGTCTCAGAGAGACTGGCTTGCAAGCCAGCTTTGTAACACACTGCAGGCTGACATCACAAAATTGGACCAGCTCCCAGAAACCTATCTCATCCTGAGATTGGCTGCCGAGTGGTGGGTGACCTATAGTGCCCTTATAGGAAGCCTGATCATTGGACCTTTGGACCTTTGTGTCAGAGGGCTGGCTTGGCTGCTCCTCCCCCATTACCTAATTCTAAAATTGTTGCATTGTGAATTTGTTCCCATTAGTTTTAGCTGAGCAGGCTTTTCGCCCCTGGGCCCTCAGCATTCATTGGCGTGAGCTGAGCCATTCTTGTTACAATTATGTTTCAAATGATGTCTGGATCTTGCGAAAATGTCTTTCGTTCCCAGCGAAAAAACACTGGGCCCTGGGTGTTCTGCTCTGAATTACTCGTATTTATGAAGAATTATAAATGCTTGTCTGCCAGAGTTCACTGTCGTTCAAAGAAAAGAATTGTATATTACTGCAAGGCCTTGAGCTGCTCCTGGGTTTGCGGGGCGCAATACTGAAGCCAGCACCAATCACCACTGTGGCTGGTGTTCAGTGAGACAAGTGTACTTGGCTGTAATTTTCCTGAAGCATGGCTTTACACTGTTCCATTTGATAATGCATGAACTGATGAGTTATAGTGCTGTTAGGTTAAATCATGTGAGCATCTGCAAGCCTTTAAACAGGAATTATTGTGTTTTGTAAATTCTGCATGGTGGTACTGCTGCATTTGAGGCAAATGTAGCATGTAGGTTGCATTGTTGGTGAAGTGGGTGTCTTTCAGCATATTTGTCACCCATGGGCGCACTGGGGCCTGATGCAAGATTATGAGTGCGCTCATTATTCTTCCTGCTGTTCTTTCTGTTGATGTGTCTGGAGTGAGGGGGGCAGGAGTTTCATCTCGATTTTCCCTCTTCACATGCAGAGTGGATTTGTGAAAGTAATCCACAGAAAGAAGACATAGAACACATGACAACAGGGGAATTGTGTTCCATGGAACCTGTAAGTGTATTGCAGTTCTTTCAGCACAGATGTTTACATGTTACACTCTATATGTAATAAATGGTCCACTATGCACTGTGGAACATTTCATTTGGAGGAAAGAGTACAAGGCACTTTGGGCTCCACATATACAAATGCTGTTGTGGATTAAAGATGCTCCTCAGTTTGGGAAATAAAGTGATGGCTGTGTGATGGAGCTCATAAAAAAATAAGTAACTCAGTATGGAACAAGGTGGAAAGATTTCAAAGGCACTCATGTGGAAAGTACTGTCAGAGAAAATACAAAAGTAAAGACAAATACTACAATCAGTGCAGATTTGTCTTTCCAAGGCCTGTGACACCAATGTGTCTAGTGAATAGTTTGATGCCATCTGTTTGACACCATGTTACTGGTAAGTCATCAAGAACTACCTAGCATTCAAAAAGAGATAAGAATGCCAATTCAATAATGATTACAATCCTGTAATTGCTCAGCTTTGGAAAGAATACTGATGCACAATATGTTGCTTATGATACAACTGTTGCTTGTTATGTTACAGCATACATGACAACAGCTGATAAGAGCAATGCAGCAGAGGTATGGGCAGATTTATCAGCAGATAAAAGTCTTAGAAACTTTAAAGCTTTGGTCAAAATATGCTCTCACAGAGAGGGTGTGGTAGCTATCAAGCTGTAGACTGGCTAACTAGTTTGCCTCTTTATGGACATAGAATTAATGTACTTTGGTCAAGTCTTGGCCCAGCTAGTACTAGAAACAGGGTACTGAAGCCCTTGAGTGAAATTCAACAGTTAACTGAAACAGTACCTGAATGTTCAGAGATTCTGAAAGCTAACTTGATTGTACATAGTATCCAAATAGATCTGTGGGGTTGCAGGATCTTTGTTCATATGAAGTAGCAGAATGTTACTCATATCGAAATATTGCAGTAAACGTTAACAGAGGATGGTTTAAAGTAAGTACATGGATGTACAGGTTGTCCAGTGAGACATGAGAAGACAAGTCTCATCAACCACACCAAAATGTCTTGCCAAACTGCAGAGTAAAATGAATGATTCCATTTGTGTCTTTGGGAGATGTTCTTCTCATGACGTGCAGAGAATGATTTGCATGGAAATTTTGAAACTTTTAAAGAATCAATGTTTGCTAATACATCTTAATAACAGATCCAAAATGTGAGCAGTACTTGGATTTACTGGAGACAGAACTAGATCAAGAAGAACGTTTGGCAGCTGAATTGGATAAAGAGACTCCTGAGGGAAGTCATGATTCTGCAGCAGGAAGTCAAATTTGGTTGGTGAGCCAATTATTCAAACTGATGTTGAGCTTGCCATGGAAGAAGGAAAAAGTGCAATGCAACACATTAAAGTTTCAGATGCAAATTGTGATGAAATAGTTAGTAAACTTAACATAGAGCAAAAAGAAGTTTATTGTAAAATCAAAGATAGGTTATTACGAATTACATGGTTTACAACATGACAAGCGTGAATGTTCTTGTGTCCAATACAAACCTATATTGTTATATGTTAACGGACCAGCAGGATCAGGTACATCTTTTTTAGTTCATGTAACAAGAGATATGATCCAAATTGTAACTGATTGCTCTTTGTCATGTATTGTAACTATTCCAACAGTTTCAGCAGTATTCAATGTAGGAGGTGTTACTTTACATTGACTATTGATGCTATCAGTGGAGCATGAGCACAAACTAGAGTATCACAAACTTGTATCAGTATTAAGTGGAGCACAAGAAGTAGGAAACGTAGTTAAAAAATTAAATACCTTGATTGCGGATGAAGTAAGCCTGGTGTCTAACTTGATGCTAGCTTTCATTCACTTGTGAATGCAAGAGGTTCTGAAGAATGGCTACAAAGTTTTGTTTAGAGGTAAACATATATTTGTTTTTGGAGACATTTTACAATTAACTTCTGTGAAAGATCCACTAGATTTCAAAATGCTGCAATCTAAGGATAGTCATCAAAAATTGTCAAGACAAGGGAAAAGACAATTAGTGTAAAAGTGGGTAAACAAGAGGAACAATGAAATGCTTAAAGCGCCAAAAGATGTTATAGTTGCTTGGTCAACCTTTCACTAATAAGCACTAGTATCAATGATCAATATAAACTTTTTTTGTCATGGGGTTGATTATTCACGGCTAACCATGGCCACGCTTTCGTATTGGTCACTTTTGCATGCCCGGATTTCATCATATACTGCAAGGTATGATTGGTTACATGGATAGGAATCATGTGTAGATGCGCAGCCAAAGCGCATATTTTTGGCTGGTGCATCAGACACGAAGATGCATCGCTGCGTTGAAGAAGCTTGATGTCCCATTGGATGATTTCCCACTTGCAGATTTTGTCACATGGCCTGGACGTAGCTGTGTCAGTACATGGTAGAGTGGATGAAACTGTTAGAGTGGATGAAAATGGTAGAGTGGATGAAACAGATGGAGTGGATGAAACAGATGAAGTGAATGAAATAGATGGTGTTGATGAAACAGATGGAGTGGATAGAACATATGGAGTGGACGGAACGTATGGAGTGGATGGAACGGATCAAACGTATGAAGTGGATTGAACGGATCGAACGTATGGAGTGGATGGAACAGATGGAGTAGATGGAACAAATGGAGTGGAATCGATGAAATGGATAATAAAGATGGAGTAGATAAATCAGATGGTGTAGATGGAACAAATGGAGTAGATGGAGCGGATGGAGTAGATGGAACGGATGTAGTGGATGAAATGAATGGAGTGGATGAAACGGATGGAGTAGACCAAACAGATGGAATGGATGGAACGGATGGAGTAGACGGAACATACAGAGTCGATGGAACAGATGGAGTCGATGGAACAAATGGAGTCGATGGAACAGATAGAGTTGACGGAACAGATAGAGTTGACGGAAGAGATAGAGTTGACGGAACATATAGAGTTGACGGAACAGATTGAGTTGACGGAACAGATGGAGTTGACGGAACAGATGGAGTTGACGGAACAGATGGAGTTGACAGAACAGATGGAATTGGCGGAAAAATAAATGGATGAACGGAGGAAAAGATGGAGTTGACAGAACAGATGGAGTTGATGGAAAATTGAACAGACGAACGGAGGAACATATATAAACAGAGGAACTGATGAACAGTGGAGTGGATGGAACAGATGGAGCCGACAGAACAGATGGAGCAGATGGAAAGATGAACGGATGAACAGAGGAACGGACAAACAGAGGAACGGACAAACAGAGGAACGGGTCGAAAAGAGGAACGGGCGAAAAAAGAGGAACTGGCCAAAAGAGGAACAGGTGAACAGAGGAACGGGCGAACAGAGGAACGTGCGAACAGAGGAACGAGCAAACAGAGGAACGGATGAACAGAGGAACCAATGGAACAAATGGAGTGGATGGAACAGATGGAGTGGATGGAACAGAAGGAGTTGATGGAACAGATGATGTGCATGGAACAGATGGAGTGGACAGAGTGAATGGAACAAAAGGAGTGGATAGAACAGATGGAGTGGATGGAACAGATGGAGTCGATGGAACACATGGTGTCAATGGAACACATGGAGTGAACAGAACGGAGGGAGTGGAAAGAACGGATTAAGCGGATAGATCGGATGGAGCAGTTGGAACCGACGGAGTGCATGGAACGGAGGGAACCGTTAGCGTGGATGGAACGGATGATATAGATGTAATGCTCGATCTCAAGAGCATAACTGATAACTGCCATATTACACTACCACGCTTACTCTCTCCTATACACCAACACTCAACTAGAACACAGTGATACTATGACACATTCGGTAAAGCTGTTCTCATACTAACACCCGCCACATACCCCCCATCATTATGCAGTCACAAATCAGTCTGGAAATCATCCTTCCAGAATGAACACATATACCTGACATCCTATCCACTACACCTACCACTAAGAAGCAGCTATCATGCAATTGCCACACCGGCTGCACACATATCCAGTGCACACATGCACCTTATGCCTATTTCTCTCTCTACTGACTTGAACTACGGTTCCCGAGGGTGTTCAACCTACCAGCCCTTTGAGATCATACCAATGATACATAAGGCGCAATATAAATGCCAAGTAACATAACATAAAATAACATACCATAACATAACATAGCTAGCATCAAGATTTCTTCATCTGCTTGCGTTATTTTGCATCTGTACACGTGTGAAATGACTTGATATCTTCATCGTTTCTGTGGCAAAAGCTTCCTCACCTCGACCCTGAGATGTCACTTATCCTTGATACTTTTTTGATGCCTCATAGAATATATCCATTCTCTTGTCTCTGCATCTTTTCTATGTACATCAGTTTTGCTTCGTATGATGCCACCAATCCACTCTTCCATTCATTTGCTCTGCTTCTTTTGGAATTTCATTCAAATGGCCATCGTACTGTCTCGTATGCTAATATGACTTTCTCAATGGGAACCTTGCTTCCAGGATACTCCTTGGTATCGGTATTCTCACTGGTACTACACATGTCTCACACTCTGCTTCCCAACATATAGGCAATATAGGTGAGGTGGTTGATGTGGGGGGTTGATGTGGGGGTACTTAGCTCCTCCTCTACAATATACAGTCGGCACAGCCATCGACTGTGGCCACTGGCTAATATTGTGTTGAAGACCATGACTAGTGGCTGGTTAGTGTCTATAATATACAGTGGGCACGGCCAACGGCCATAGCTAGTGGCTGGGCACAAGCCAATGCCATTGCGTATTGCATTTATTATTTTAAAATATACACGACCAAAAGATGTACACACTGCTCATGGTCAAAGGCCCTGGCTAGTGAGGCCCATTTATATGTCAGAATATATAGTGGGCACAGTCAAAGAATGTGGCCACTGGCCAGTATTGTGGTTAAGTGCATGGCTAGTGTCTAATCAGTGTATATAATATAGAATGAAAACAACTCAAAGCTGTAGCCACTGGTGAAGGCCAAAGTCTCTGGTTGGTGATCTGTTGGTGTTTTAAAGTATACAGTGCACATGGGTGAGACAGTGGTCAGAGTCCACACAAGGGGCTTTATAAAACTAAACCCTAGGCAATAGAGTAAACTCCAACTCTTAGTATAAACCTGTACTACTTATTTTGGTTGCATGGACAGAGCAGTCACGCTCATTTTAGGAGGGAGAAAGGACTGTATGATGGTACAAAGAACGTGTAGCATACATATGGTCCAAAGAAACATTGATACAATGATGTATTGTATAAATAAAAATGTCTTTTATATACACAGGCAAAGAACATTATTCAGAATGGCAAGTACTGTTGGAAGTCATAAACATATTATAAAAACCAATACAATGCTTATGATAACTAAAACAAAGCATAAACTACAATAGAATTTAAAATAGCAGTAAGCAGTTCAAGGTGAGTAAAACCTAGCAATACACATTTAGAATGAGAGTATGCTACTGAAGAGGAGTAAAACCACATTAGTAGACTTTTAGAATGGCAATAGGCAATACAGGGTAAGCAGGCCCTATTGTAGTACCATGATACTTATTCATTTTCAGGAATAGCATTTTTATACCAAGATTACTTTTCAGAACAAAGTTTAAGCTAAGCAAGAATGTATGAGTAACTTTTCAGAGGGGCTGTATGCACTTCAAGTAAGAACTCAGAATACACATGTATAATGGCAATATGCTATTCACGGTGAGTAACACCCTATTGGCAACACACTCTTGCAACATCTCTTTTACAGGAACATCCAGTTCCAGGTAAGTAAAACCTCATTTTAAACATTTAGATTGGCATTAAGCATTTAAATTCAAGTAACACCCTACTGGTAGTAAACCCTTGCACTTATTCTATTTCAGGATGGGATATGTAGGCATGCCAATGTTACTTTTCGGAGCAGGTTGGAACACAATTCAAAGGCAAGTAAATCATTTGGTATACTTTTCTGAGAGGCAATAAGCAACTCAAAGGAAAGTAACAACTTATTAACACTTTGTAACTTATTCTGTTTCAAGAATCAAAGTTACACACTAACACATAGCAAGTAAGTACTTTGCAACACATTTTATGATATGATATGATAGGTTATTTATAACGCGCTTAATACCTAGAGCTTTCCAAGCGCAGACACAGGGATTGAACCTGTGTTGCTCCGTGTCGTCTTGCTTCAAAGGCGAGCACATTACCCCTAAGCTATCCTCCTGAGACCTGCAGTTTTTCTGCATAGGCCTTATATTTTGGAATGCTTCCCTTTTCTAGAGCATGAGTGGTCTTAGAGGCAGAAGGGGGAGCGAACTGCAGGCAGGTCTGGATAAGGCAGAACTGTAGAATAGTCAGAGTTCAAGAGGATTTCTCATCAGACAAGTAAGTATCAGACTTTAGAGTTCGTGGTAGTATTCAGGGACTTCGTAGAAGGCTTCGCAGATGCATTCCTGCATTAGGTCTGGGTGATCGGTATAGGTGAACTCCTAAATACACAAATCAACCCATTAGCCACACAGGAGCGAAACAAGACTTTGGGTAAGTATTGACCCGAAGCCACACAGTACCTGAGCAGTGAAGAAGAGCTTGCAGACAGATGCCTGCATGATGCAGCAGCACAGGACCCAGTCTCTGGATTCTTGGTCGTAGTGATGAAAGGCAGGGCACTGGAGGGGAACCTTCAGCAATTGACCGGAAAGGCTACCAACAAAGCATTAGTTGTTTTTTCTGACAGCACTGTGATTTTTGCAACCTTTTCAAGGAACCAGATGAAGGACATTGTCGATGATCAGATTTGCCTCGCTATCTCGGCCCAGTACTCTGGTGAGGGGACTTCAATGAGTGGAATCTTGTCTCTGCCAGTCCAGCAGGAATCCATCAAAGTTTCAGTGAGATTAATTCATTGGAAGATGTTGCACAGCACTCAGGCTTAAAGTCAAAGGGTATTGGCGGTTTGCAGCCCGGAAGTTCCCAACTGGCTGTGGGATGGCTCAAAATGTGGGCCTTCACACGGCTGATTGGCCCCACCAGTCTAAGGGTCAGAGTTGTCATCTTCGGCATAGGTTACAAAGCAGGCATCTCCGGTCACTTGAAGTATCTACAGATGTCTTTTCTTCTTCAGCAAAATGACACCCATAAAAAAAGTTAAGTTGAAGGTTGATTGGGGAAAAAGCTTCCCACTCACTCCGGAACATACAAAAGGAATCCAGATGTCCAACAAAAAGTGACGAGGGTCTCACATGTGAAGGTGATTTGGTATATATATATATAAATATATATGAAAATGTAATCTAACAGTGAGTGAAACAGCCTCTCATGTTAATGGCTTATTAGATGACACTGTGAGTAAACACTGCAACTGAAAGAGAGTAAAGAAACAGCTACAAAGTTTATCATTAACAATGTAAATTCACAGGCTTATGTTGACTACATATGTAATGATTGTAAAAAACCATTTCTCTCAGGAAAAAGATACTGCTATTTATGAAATACATCAGATCACCTTACAATTGACAAAGGCCTAATCACGGGGTGATCAGAGTAAGGTGACTTCACACGAGCTAATGCGAACAATATGAGCAAAGGGTGGCACTGAGAGAAAAAGCAGAAGCATTAATGAAAGACATGGATGATGCAATGTCACTAATTAAACACGTGAAACACTTTAAAAAATAGCGACCTAGCTGGCAGTACATAAACCAACAGTCAGTGGAAGAAATATGTATTAGAAAGAAAATGATTCCATGCAGAAGGAGTTACAAATCACCAAAGAGAAACTGTGTTTCAAAACTGGAGCTTTAAATACTAGTCGGGTTAGTCTGAATAAATCTATGGAACAATTTGTACAGAGTAGGTAGCAGGAGATACATGAAATGAGCCTTAATGCTAGACTTAGACAGGAAATTGAAGAAACCGAGCTGAGTTCAGAATCACAATCTAAAAGTATAGGTAATTGTATAGTATTGTATTCACCATTTATATAGCATCCTTTCCCCGTTTGTATGGCAGGCCTCAAAGCACTTTGTGGTTGGACCACCCTCAATGACCGCAGTACATGTGTAGGAGGTTCTAAGAGTTTTAACTGAAAGATGCATGTGTGCATTTTTGCCGAGTTAGGATTTACGTGGGCTGGCTAGGCTTCCAGCAATAATTCCAGTAGTCAGACATGTGGGTGGGTGCTGTTGGTGGATTAGGATAAAGTGCTAGTGTTCAAGATTCGGTGTGTGACCAGCAAGACTGAATTTCTTTTGTTGGTTGTCACAGTATGCTAATGGCAGAGGTGTTGAGGTGTGGCAGGGGTTACAGTGTTGATGGCTATGTGTGCTAATAGACTGGAATACCCTAGCCATAGCTGCATTCTAGGGTGCATGGATGCTCGGCGGTGGCCTGAGTCTACTACACACGTAGTGTTGGGTATACGCACTGTACGCTTGGATGGAGTTAGACTACAGAGTTCTTTTTCGTGGTCCAATGTGATTGGCTTGTCTTGCTACTCATGGTCTCCCAGGAACGAAAGTCTGAGCAGAGGGAGAGGGGCCCAGAGGGATGGGGAGTTGCGGGCTTAATGATGCACCTCTGCGAATGCTGCTGGCATCTGTGGGGAATTGGTGGGTAGTAGTGTTGCTGTGTTTGGGAGGGCGATAGTTTGTCATGGTGTGCCACTGAGAACTCTGCCGGCATCCGCGGGGTATTGGTGGATAGGAGTGTTGTTCTATTTGGGTCAGCATGTCTGTGCAACTATCGAGAGTGTAGAGTGCGAGAGGGTTTCAAGAGGAGAGAGGGAAAAGACAGGTTTGATGGATCTTTCTGAATGTCTGGTGATTGTCAATACTGCAAATGTGCAAGTGTAGGGAGTTCTAGATGATCAGCGCTTGGACAGAGAAAGAGGATCCAACCAGTCTGGAGGAGTTGTAATGTGGTACAACTAGGGGAGATGCTGTGCGAGGTCAAGAGTCCTTGACGGGTGGCAACAGGTGACTTTATAATTAAGTATACATTGTAAGTTTCATGGAAGAAGAAAGATTTTCCCCAATTCCACAGACTACCTCTCCACTACCCATACCTTCCCAGAGACATGCCACAACTAGCTAGATTCAGGTAACATAGGGTGCGAGACGTACACTTTCTCCTTCCCAAAATCACCCAGGTGCAAAGGAAGACTCGAGTTCCCTGTCAGATACAGAGTAACATCGAGAAATGTAGGTGAACGGAGAGGGAAGTGGCACATGAAGTGCCTCATTACAAGTGTGGTGGTCATTTGGCAATAAATCATCGAATTACTGGCAAACTCAATTATGTTACCACCACTTGGTCATGTGGACTTGCCTCTGCATTATAAGTGGTAGAATGGTGTTAATCCACATTTTTGGAATCTCCATGGGGATTCTGCTAATTGTGACCATGCTTTGGTTGTAAGGTGGAGGATTTACTTCACATACACACCCATCTTGAGAGTACAGACTTCCCTTGGCCCACATTAAACAAAAGGTGAAAGAGGTATATCTCTTAAATGCACCTGTTTTCCTTTTATGAAAAGATGCGCAGTAGATGCGCAGCCAAAGCGCATATTTTTCACTCTTGTTTTGAAGACGTGTGAAGGCTAATATATAGTCCTGACTTCAAGTTGAACAGAGTTTTACCTCAGAGTAGCCCCCATCTTTGCAAACTCTTTGGTAGAGGACAATTTCAGAAAAATACTCTAAATGTTCAATCTAAAATCAAATTTAAGTGTGTTATCATCTTTTGGTGTTAATCTGTTTGTTTTATTGTAAAGCCCCTAAGGAAAATGTGCCAATGTGGTACCTTTAAACTCTGCCCATCAATAAAGCCAGACAGCTGTTAAGCTAGTGCAGTAGAACAAAGGATGCCTGCCATCTCATTTCAAATCAATCATTCACTGAACTCCTTACATTGGCGTGTTTACATGAGTCATGTGCTGAAGCACAAGATGTCCATAGGGCCAATGCAGGGCATGATTAAAATATTTCATCATACCACGAAACTCATTTGGCTCATAACGTTGAATCCATACCATCACGAACATGGGAATGGGAGTATGTTATATGTGCAAGCTGTGAGGCTCCTCTTTAATCTGACATCAAATTTGCATTTCATATATTTATCAAGAAGTATTAAAATAACAGTGTTTTGTCTATTTGTATTTTGTGTTTTATATACAAAGCTTTTTTCGGCTGTAAGTATATTCATAAATTGAAATTGAAATTAAAATAATTAATACAATTATGAATAGATATGCTATATATGCATGTCCCACACCCAGACATGTGTTATTTCACTGAGGTGTATACAAATTATGATCATCCAATGGGGTGTGCATTCTATGGGGGTGTCTGACTATGTGGTAGGCCAATAGAAATATCAGACCAATCAAATAGAGTGTCATAATCATGACATAAGCATCAGGATATTTTACACTCTGAATCTGGTAAAAGCTGCAGGAAAGAAACACACCAGTTCCAATTAGATGAGTGTTAAGGATGACCTGGCTTTGTGCATGAGGAATCCTGAATCAACGTAATTTGAGGCAGACCTGCTTTTCCTGAAAAGAGGGGAAGGGGCCAGGAGGAGTATGATCATTCCCCAAATGAAATAATACCTGCTTTATAGCCACCATTTTTATTTTTTATCATTCCCAAGGGAGGTGATTTTTCAAGGGCATATCAAAAAACATTGATTAAATGGGACATGTCCAGTGCGTTATCACTGCATTTAAAACCAAATGATATGTCATTTCAGTGCAACATTTCTGAGTTGGCTGTGTGTGTGCTACAGGTAGCATCGTATGCAGCCTGCGCACACGTTTTTGTGAACTATAAGCTCATTAAATTGTACCCGGTTTTTTTCACAGAAATGGTTAACATTAAGCTGTGATATGAAGACACCTCTTCCATAGCCTAATGAATATCTGCTTGATAATATGTGTTCTGTCAAGGCCATGTCCACTCGATAAGGAATTTGAAATCAGAGCAAGTTTAATGGTGCCATTTCTACACCCATATAAATGATGTGAATGTAAATCACCTATACTCCTAATTCTTAAAACTGCTCAATGGCTGTCTTTTTGTGAGGTGAAATGGGAGGGAAACGTATGCTGTTTAACAAAACCTGGTGCATTCTGAGACAATAATGTTGCTTCCCTACTCAAAATCTGGAGATACAATTCATTATAAGCTTATTTTAAAATGCACATACAAAATAATAACCAACAGCACCATATTTACCTGGGATTTACCTGGGAAATGGTGTAGCATGTAATAGTTCTCTGATTGCATACATTGCTTGTTTTATTGGAGAAATCAAAGTTCTTGGCTTAATTTGTAAATATAACTTGATATGTAATTAGGTGACTGGCGGAAAGCAACTCTATTAACTTTAGAATGGCTATTGTTATTCAGTTTAAATATATAGAGATGTGATTATGTAAAAGGATGTTTGTGTGAAATAGTGAGATTCAAGCTTGTTGGTTATTTTCGTTTTTGTGGACAGGCTGCCTGATATTGTGAAATATTGTGGATAACTTCCCTTACATTCAACTTTCGCCCATCTTTGATTCATTTAAATAAATTTGACTCTTGGTCAAACCACCAATTTATTGCCCAAAATTGTCGGCTTGTACTGCATACTAGCGGGCATTAGATCAGGTTAACCCGCTTAATGAAGTCCCACATTATCCAAAATATATCTTACAGCCTTCAATTAGTAGAGAAAGTGACAAGCTGCATGGACTAACGTTGTTTACCCTTTGTAATCTGTCATTATGAGGGAATTTGAGATGGCATTTGCATATTGTAGCAGCTTCAAGCCTATACATTATAAAGAGGACCACATCCAGGATAGGAAAGCATTATTGCCCCATTCAAGACTGTCCTGAACGTATAATGGCAGCAGCTGCACACATAGGATTGTCTACAGTGGTCTTTAACAATTAGATTGCTTCATTTTTTGAACTGCAAGTCCGGTCAGTGTTGGCCAGCATAGTCAATGGGTCCGGTCAGTGTTGGCCAGCATAGTCAATGGTTAGGGATTTTGGGTGCCATAGTCCAAAATATCTAGAGTGCCCCCGTTTACTGACCCATGCTTTAGCATGTTGTTGTACATATGACAGCCAAAACCTATTTAACGTTATTTGAAAAGCAGTCAAATGTCCCTCCTGGACTTCCGTATGAGTACATTGAAAAGGGTAAATGATGTCTGCTGCTTTGCATGGGCTGTACATGCACAGATCCAAGGATATCCCTTTTTTGAGCATCCGAAAATGTCCATGACCATACAAAGCGTTTGAGATTATCAGACTCTTTCAAATAACTTTGGCTCATGTGATTTCTATTTTCGTTGAGTTCCTGGAACTGCTGCTATTGTGTTCCAAAAGTATCCAGGCACCATGCTTTTCCAGGAGACAACGCAACACTGAAATATTCATGGAAAACAAATATACACACTTTTGGAAAAAAATACTCCCGCACGGGCAATTAATTACGGGGCAACTGTTACAATCCGTGTTTAACAGATGTTGTGCCTCCTGGCTATGTTGAAATCTTGGAAACTAAAGCCAAGGAGACAGCAGAAAATAGCAAATGCAGAAGTGAACTTAATCAAAGCTATGTTTGTAGGTGTTGGTGTGTGTGTTTGTGTATGTGTGCATTAAAATCCAGAATAGCATGCAAGCACTTGCAATTGACATTGATCACTTCACAGGAATACAAAATAGTTTTCGTAGTAAGTCACCAAATCAAGGAACTAACTACCTAAAATGTACTTTGTCGCGGTCAATTAAACACAGTTACTGCAGTTTGCAACAGCTAAATCCATATGCTCTTCTGTGTTCGCTTTGGGTCAAATTTGGTCGAGTACAGACGGACATGCCTGCAGTATCATAATTTAGGAATGTTTGACTCAGAGCCAATAGTAGATATAACATGAAGGTTAATACTTGCATTGGTAGATGAAGCAAAAAAAAAAACGAATGTGCTGGTTTCACAATCACCTAGCACCCACACATACACATTGACAAAAATACTGTTGTAAATTAATGTCTTTGAATACTACTATCAGAAACATACGTTTAAAAAAGGCTTAACTCCAGGCTCTGACACACAATCACCAGCCCACCTACTTGCAGTGCTCTTTGTGCTCTGACGCTCTGCTCTGGAATTCATCATAGAAGCCAGCAATCAAAGGTTTCTCGGTTGCACCCCTACTCATGTGTGGTGTCTCTCCTCATGCTGTATCCTCCAGCACTTCGCAACGTAGGCTTCGGCATTAATTGAAACTCTGGAGAAGAGTCCACATCCATTATCCAAGCAGACAGTGCTAGATACAAATAAACAAGGCCTGCTTGAGGAAAGCACCATTGTTATGCGTCGGATCAATATCAGCCCGCCCAATTCACATGCAATTCAAAAGAAATTCATATACCACATGCAATTAAACATGAGTGTCTAGCAACTAAGGGGAAATAAATACTTCAGGTCAGGTTTCTGAGTAACTACAAAGCCAATTCGAGCTTTGCTTTTGTCTTTGAGTTGTGGCTCACAATCCCTCAGTGGAATATTTCACTATACTTTATTTTTTAAATTTTACATTTTTAAAGGGCTCACACAGCCCACTGGCATCGAGGCGCTGTTACAGGAATTGTTTCTTTTGTAGTTGCGTATTTGTTTTTGTCTTAGTTGCGTATTTATAAGGCGCTTAAACACCCCGAGGTTTCTAAGCGCGGACCTGGGGATCGAATGCTGAGCTATCCTCCCGGGACGAGTTGATTGTCAGATATATATATATGACCATTATCATTTGTTACATCTATTTAGCAATTACAAAATGTCTGACCCTTTGAGACTGAAACGAGTGCTCACCTTTGAGGCTGTGCTGATCTCTAATTCGCAACCATAGAGATGAGGCACTATTTATAAGTCCTTTGTTTGTGTTCTTACCTTCTAACGTGAACAAGCGGTTTGTTACCACAAAACGCATCTTTGCTTGCTATTTTCCTCTCCACTGCACGAATAAATAAAGGAGATTTTGTTGCCGTGGACTATGTGGTGCTTACTTTTTGCAACTACGGTGAGATCTGCCGCATACAAAGAAACTGTTCTAAAATGGACACTTTTTATAGCGAATGTGCCCGCATGGCTTTAAGGTTTCAACATCGAGGATACCCTAAATAAATACTTGAAAGAGCTTACATGAAAGCACGAGATAAAGATCGCACTTCTCTGTTGGTGTATAACACAGTTTCTCAAGATGCTACAGACATGAGTGACACACGCCTTATTTTGACATATGGCAAAGGTTCACAGAACATTCGGCAGATAATGCATAAACACTATCACGTGTTGAAACTAGAAGAACATTTGAACAAAATATTGGGTGAAAAAATGAAAATTACGTTTCGACGATCTGCTTCGCTCAAAGATAATCTTGTGTCTAGTTTCATGAGTCTTATAGTTAATCCACAGGGTCAATGTTGGCTAAATGCTAAAACAGTGGGTTTTCAGAAATGTTCAAAATGCAAGGCGTGCCATTATGCAGCTAACACCGTTAGTTATCCACATCCAATTTTGGCTAAGGCTATTGAAATAAGGTCACGCATCACCTGTGAGACTGAATATGTAGTGTACGTTCTAACTTGCCCATGTGACAAATGGTATGTTGGGAGCACTATAGGAAAATTAAAACTTAGGGTGCGCCAGCACATATGTGCAATTAAGAATGTAGATCCTACATACCCTATGGCACTACACTTTCAAGCAACACATGGTGGTAAACTGGATGGTTTTGCCTATTTTGGAATCCATTCAGTGTTGAAACCACTCAGAGGAGGTAATCGTGAGCTTTCCTTGAGGAAACTTGAAACCAAATGTATTTTGGATCTGGAAACCATGAGACCAAGAGGATACAATCTTGATGAGGAACTCCACACCTTTTTGGGTACCTGAAATTATGTATATTTCCTCTCCCAACTCCTCCCACGCTGAAATATGAATACCTCTGACATATAGATATGCTAACTATCTCCCTGTTTTGCTAGTAATAAAGTAACATCTATTCCCATATACTGTATCTTTCCAGGTCCCCATTTGGGAACATTGAACTTTGGTAACATGAGATTGTATATATGTTTTCATATATTTGTTCATATATACTCTGTACTTATCATGTTTTTTAATGTATTAAGACACAACATTAGGATTTACATTTGTTGAACCATAATGTTGTTTAGTTGGGGATGGATTATTTCCATGTGACACAGAGATTATGTACCTTTTTATACCACACTTGTTGAGTTGACAATGTGAGGTTTTATGGTTCTGTAGGTCATAGACATCTTTTGACTGTGCAGTTACTAGGAAAGCACTATGCACTTTAATCAGGCAATATTTGCACACACTATGCACTTTATCATATAGCACTTTATTGTACGGCAGTCCATGTGTACAGCTCAGTAGTTGTCAGGCAATACTTGAATGCACTATGCACTTTATCATATAGCACTTTATTGTATGGCAGTTCATGTATACAGCTCGGTAGCTGTCAGGTCTATCATTGCTCAATAGCAACTTTTTGAGGTTTTAAGATTTTAATAAAATCGATTTTTTTCTAATATTTAGGTCTGTAGAAATTTGACGCTACTGAGAATTTTGCAATTTTCATTTTATAGTTAACACTGACACAACATTTCTTGTCGGAGAGGTATACATGGACGTAGAGCACTATGCACTTTATATTAATTGCTGCTTTGCATAATATTGCACACTAGTACAATTACTGTTTCGCATGTTTACACATTTTGTAAAAAGCTTTTGGTAGCAGAAATTATTGGCTGACTACATATCTAATTCTCCAAACGCAAGGTCGTATCTAGAGATATGTAATTATACACGTCCATGTTTGCAATATTGCTGTGTGAAGCAAAGAGGCGGATAAAGTAGGCAATGTAACTTGTTGATCTTTCCCCTTGTAAACAAACAAACGTATTTATATGTTCAGGTTCATGCTATTTTTTCTCCTCTCTGTTATGGTAATGGCCATTAATGTCCTACACCATTAACATCTTATTTATAGAGGGGCAATTATTTATTACGCCTTATTTAATTGCCATTTTTTGATATACTCTAGGGAAGGGAGACTTAATACGTGGAGTTACATTGCCAACGACCTCCGATTTTGAAACACGGCAATCTGCAGTGAGGAATATTATTTGCAAGGTTAACAGAACATAATGCGTTCGCTGAATATAATTATGAGAACGTATTTAAAACAACACAAGATGTATGACCGTATTACGATGCAGACGGCCCTCACACAGATGGAGACATTCCTCTGCAGCTCATGACCATAGAGATGTCAGTGTATTATATGGTCCATCATCTGTGTCTACACTCCCTAACAAGATCATGTGGTGAGTGAAACACGTCATACTTCTACTGTTATCTTTCCATGGCACATTAAAATAAAGAATACTATGTTGCCTGGTGTATTGTGGTGACCTTTTTTGTGCTGCAAGGATACTGCTCTCTGGAGTGCAATCGCACAATGTACCAAGGTGCGCAGGTTATTTCAATATATATATTCTGTGGCTTTATCCCTCATTTCAACATTCAATGAGGGTTTGTTTTAGCTCCTTTATTACTCTAGCAACATTTCTGCATGCACTTTACCCCTTTCCATCATGGCCGCCTGTATTTCCATCCATAGCCATGGCTCTTTGAATTGACTGACAGAGTAATAGGACTGCATTTTCCATGTGTATTTGTATCAGTTTACTCTTTCTCCCCTTACGTGATCAAGCACTCAGTGTAGCGCGACACGTTGTCTGCAGGTTATGCACCACAGCGTCTTGCCTCTGTTTGTCTATGTGTTGCTGCTCATTGTACTATATATTATTTATTACAATCTTTTTCTTTTTTAAACATTAAAAGCATCCGTATTTACAAACACAGTGTTTTTGTGTGTTTATCTGGATTTTGGAGTTTTGCTATTTATGTCTGGCCCGCGGGTGTGCGGTTCACCATTTCCTCCTTTTTGCTCGAATGTATATATATATATATATATATATGTTCAATGAAATAACTTTGTTAAAGGTATGTTATGGTTAAGTCGCACTAATAAAAACCTACGAAATTCAATAAGAAAATGTTGTTAAAGGGACCTTATGGTTCCAAGTAAACCATAACTCGCACCATCACCGTGCACTGCTAAGACTAGCACCCAAGACATCAAAGATGACATCACAAATGTCATAGTTAAAAATTGATCTGTTAATGAAAAATGCCATTCTTTTAAAAATCTTTGCGGAGGACCATATAAGAGAAAACATTAAATATCACTGTCCCAAATGTACTTGTACCTCCTCTACATGTCCCACCCAACTATCCCCAAAAACTCCACAGCAAGAAAAACTTTACGATGAGACTTCACTCCCTTCCTCCCCTACCATCCATCATGTCCAAACCCCTAATTCCCCTGTATTTGTATCTGTTTCTGCTTCCCCCCTCTCTTACATAATGTTTATACTTTTATGCAATAATAAAATATTAAATGTGTTGTTAGTATATTCCTCTTTGTCTTATTTCTTTTTAAAAGGCAGTTAGGGTGTCCGCGGAAAGCGCAACTGCCCGGGATGTCCTCAATTAACCAAAATGGGGGTGTCCTAAAGACACTATAACTGTTTGAATTGGCCGTAGTCAAAATGGGGGTGTCCGCAGAACACTAAAGACATCCACATGTTCGTAGCTATGCAAAATAAAGTGTCCTAAGAACATTCCCCCTGTTCGCATTGTCTGTAACCAGAATTAATATGTCCGTAGAACACATAGCTCATCCGCCTGTCTGCAAAGTTATGATGCACGTTTATTTTGTTCTGGGATCTGAACACTGGCCGTAGAACACCCGCACACATGGGTATCACACTCTTGGCCCTACGAACATCGTGCCTGTGCGCAACTGTCCGCTGCACGTGTGTCACACTTTTAATTAGTTCAGGGACTGGAACACTGTCTGCAGAACACCCGCATGCATGCGTAGACCCGACCCCACGCATTTGGTGTCCTACGGACAGCCGTCCCATTTGCTAACGTGTCCTCGACATCATCATGTGACTGCACCCGGGCTAAGCCTAACGAACACTGTCCGGGCCCCCGGACACCTAAAAAGTGTTTTCCTAGGAATCCAAGGTATTTTCCTGGGAAAGGTCACCCTTGCATATGTCCCACACTATGTCCCATGTGATCTGCATACTTTTTGGAATCTTTTGAGCCCTTTCTTAGTGTTCGAAATGTCCTCGGACACCGGGTGTCCGTGAAGCGCGCCCCAACACCCCTATAAAAGGCCACACCCCAGAGCTCCTCCTTGTTCTGTTTTTGGGGTTCCAGGACAGAGACTTGTCCTTGCTGCATTGGATTGCTCTTGCTCTTTGAAACAGCTGTCCTGATGGCATCAATGACTGCTGCTGGTTCTACTGTTGTCTCCACCTCCAACACCTCCCCAGGGGCTGCGGAGGGGAACAGGCATCAGGATACAGAGGAGAGTGATGAGGAGGATGAAGAGGATGAGGTAGTGGAAGTCCCTACTACTAGTTCTCACCGTGAATCTTGGGTGTGGAGTTATTTACCACTGTTAATGGAGTACCAAAAGCACGTGAACACAGGTGACCTGCAATCAGGTTTATACAGCAATGGTACTACCTCAATGAACAACACCTAAATTCATTCCACGTTGGGGCTATTCGTAAGGTTGTACCTTGAGATAAACGTAGTAGGTTGAGTTCCTCTGCAGCAACCTCTGTTTCCACTCCTGCCACCAAAAGAGACACTCCTATGGAGCAGCGCATCCCTCCAGCTGCCTCGCAGGCCATATATAATGCTGTTGTGACCTTTTGAAGGTCACAGTATTGTGCTCTACAGGGGGGAGAACCTTCGAAGTGCTTTCGAGACTGTGGTCAAATAGCATGAAAAGAACTGGTACCTACCTGAATAAGGCCCACTCTATATCTTCCTCTCTCCACCTGCCCTTTCTTATCCCCGTGGTTGGTGTCCCTTCCTTACCCTCCTTTCCCTTCCTTTCCTTGTGTGTCGTGTTTACAAAACTAAACAAAATATAAAACAAAAGCCCAAAAAAAGGCTCTTTTCAGAGCCACCTTTCATAGTTCAAAAAGAGAAGTGACAATGAAATGCATAGGGCCCTGTGCATTTTTAGAAGTCTGCTGACATCTAAAATCTGTGCAGTGTTGCCCAGTCACAACCATTGCACTTTTCTATGGAAAGAAGTGGTGGCTCTGAAAAGAGCCTTTTGTGGTTTTTTTTATGTTTTGAAAACTTCAAATGGTCAACACCTACTGCAAAATGGATTGCTGTAATTCCAAAAGAGGTTGCAATGCATTTTGTATATTTCGCAGCAAAATCTTAATGTTCGGCATAAGTAAGCTGTCCTCCATCTCTGCGAAAAATGTGTGTACTACGAAACGTAATGTTTTCATTGTGAAAAGAGGACATACCAACATCTCTCAAAAAGGCACAGACAGCCTTGTTAACATTGAACCTTGCTTTCTCAATTTGTGGACCAACTGAAGAAGAGCGGAGCCACATTTGTCTCTGTGCAATACGGGAAAAATTACTCTGGAGTTTGGATATATTTCCATGACTTTCCCAACTCCTTCTTTCATTGCAATTTACAAAGAGATTCCAGACACATATCCTAAACCTTTCCCTCCACAATGAAAAATAATAATCTTTGGATGGTGCTGTGTCACCAAAGTAGCACAAAGAGGTACCAAATCCAGCCACTTCATTCCACGCACTCCATGCAGTGCACTTCTACATGAGGGAATCCAAGATATACAGCCACTCCGCAGTGATCTCCAAGCACCTCCAACCAATTTATCCATGAATCTCCCAAAATCCAGACAATCTGCTTTCTGAAACACACAGCCATAGCTTTCTCCTCTCCTCTCAGGAAAAAGACTTTCTGACAAACTCTATGCTCACATATCACACCCAGTAAACCCTACTGACCAATCCCTTGCTGTGCTACGTCTCATTAGCATCCCTCTCAACCTCAAAAATCCTGTACGTAATACGTGCTTCCCGCGGACAACAGCGGTGTCCACGGACAAATTGAAAAATCTTAGCGTGGGGAATGAAAATTTAAATAGTGTGCCCCATTTCCCCTATGAGGTTGGCTCTGAAATGAGCCTCATTTTGTTTTTTTTGCAGATGCTTCAGAAACACCTTTTATTTTTGTATTTTTTTGGGGCGGGGTTTCTAATTTTTCTCCAGAAATCTTCACATTACCTTCCTCAAAGAAAACCTTACATTCCAAAACAGCATGGCATTTCCCATAAAAGATAAAGCCATGCCATCTTGTTTAAAGTAATCAACATTACCAGAGTCAATGTTCTCATTGTTGAAAAAGAACATGCCAGCTCTAGTCATAAAAGCAAACATGCCTTGGTTGATTAAGCATCTACCACATTTTGCTGAGGACAAAAAACAGAACTATTGTCCCATGCTGCCCTAGGTACTAAAGCAGAAAAATGAACCTTGGCATTTGGAAGCACTTTCATGACTGCCTGAACCAATTTTTGCAGCTCTTGCAACAAAGTAGGGGCACTGACATAGCCCAAATGCAAAGCACCACAGCGCAGAACAATCACATGTGGACTATTACACCTAGCTATATCCTGACAAACATCTAGCATTGCCTGCAAATAAAGACCAGGCACAGTGCACCACACCACCTCCACTCCTTTTGGGTCCAAATGGTTAGCCACAATCATATATTTAGCATAGTGCTCCAAACAATTCACAAACATATCTTCAAGCGCCATCACCCTGACTTTCTCCACCTCCCCCATTTCACTACACAGAGCCTCTCTCAATACGAACACCTGATTGGCTAATACTCATAATTCACTCACATTTCATGCTCAGAAGTCCCGGATGTGTCATGTCCTGTCTGCGAACAGCCGCGCTGTCCACGGAGCATGTAAGTAACACTGGGGCAGCCCTTCTACCCTTTCCACTTCACTCTCTGCACCATTCCCTCATTGGCTACTGTTAAGCAGTCACACAACCATCCACCGATCACATTGAAGACCTCTACATCTAACTCCATCATCACAATTCAGCACATTGGATGTGCTGTTGATCACTCTGAGTACAATTGCGCTTTGACTGCAAAGCACCTGCAGCAGCTACTAGTAAACTCTCCAACATTTCTACTTGCAGATTCATGCACTTCCACATGCATGAACACAAAGTACAGGTATGAATATTTTTGCACAGTACATCATACATGCCAACATTCCAACCCACCTGGGAGGGACATTTCCTTCGAAATATCGGGAGACATTTGTGTCATAATAATGCATTGGGCAAAGATGTATTTTCGGCAGGAGAATGTGCAAAATAACAATATTTTCACGGAAAAATCGGGCATCAACTGCCGAAATTGGGTGTATTGCCATGTATGGTACATGTACATATCTTGTATAAATGCATATAAACAGAGTAACTGCCACTTACCCTGTGTAACCTGTAAAACGAGCTTACTGTCATTTCTCCCATCTACTATGATCAAGTGTCACTTACAAAGTTGTCTGCTCTCCACATTTCTATTTAACATATTATTAACTGCAATGTGCAAACTATTATTTTCTTCATTCATTCTATCATTTCTATAACCACTGCCATGTATTTAACCACATTTCAACCATGATAGCATGTAATGCATTATAGTGCATAAATGTACACACAATTTCCTTTCTATACATTCTGCATATTTCACATACATTCTATCATTTCAACTTCCTTTACAAATGACTATATTAGTAATCAGACAACACAAAGCTATCTAACAAAGAGTCATTTCATGTTAAAAGATGGGAGAAATAACAGTATAATTATGAAAAAAGGCTTTCTAGTGTGTTATAAAATTACACGCAGCCAGGATGAGTACATGCATCTTTATTTATGCACACAGATAGCCAATATCATTTGAAAGGCTCCCAGCTGAAACAACACCACTGCCTCTACAACTGTTCTTCCAATCTACACAGCTCTCTCATTCCAGCGGGTTGCCCATTCCGTTCTAGATTTCAGAACAACATTCAACTATGCACAGATGCAGTCATATCTATAACCTCATCTACAACTATGTACAGTGTTGTAAAGCAAGATATACAAGATCTCCCCCCTTTCCCTTCAGTCTGCAACACAAGCACCAGGTCCTTCCTTGCAACCCTTACTTTAGTTCAGACTCTCCCATCTCCAAGCACCACAGAATCACCCAGTACTTCAGTAATCACCTACTGAGTAATAAGCTGCTGACCCCATCAAATGCTTCTGATTTATTTCCCACACCTTCACAAATACATGCATTGCATACTTTTCCATACAGTTCCTGCCATTTACCCTGTAATAATAGCAAAAAAAGCATATGATTATTTCTTCTATCTCCTAACATCCAATAGCACCGCCTTACGAAGCCAAGTGTGCTCTCTGTGCTTACTATTGTACTAATTTCTAAAGCACATTCAACTAACAGATTCTAAATAAAATATACAGAATGCACATAGGCAAAGAAAAGTGCATGTACATGCTATGAGCAGTTATCAGAAAGCACTACTCCTGCAAAAACAACAAAATCCATGTATACATTAACAGTGCTATTAACACACATATTTACTAACTTCTTTCTTTCACAATTGCAATGAAGACCACTCTCCTGAAAAGCAACAGCGTCTGAAGTATGAACGAGAACTCAGAAGAAACCTACTATTTGCACCCAAAAAAGTATGTCCACTACTGCCATAATGTTCTAACTGTTACTCAAACACTGTAGAATTCTCGTATTCTAGAACAAACAATTGTATTAAACCTGCAACATTAGATTCAGTATTAGTGCTTCCCCTCACCAGCTCCATACTTTCTATTGCAATCTGAACACCAGTATAGTAACACAAAAATACAAGAATAGCCTTCCCAACCTGATTTAGCAGCCCATTGCACAATTGCACACCTCTACATACATCCTTACCATCATACTCAGACACTCATGCACAAACCACACATACACTGCACAAGATCCCAACCCACACTTTTTTTTCTCTGTATCACTGTTGTGATAAAATGAAAATTAATTCAGCAAAAGACTAAAAAATTGTCTCTCAGAGCTGGTTGTTCTTTCTCTAAGAAAAAAAGAAAATATAATTATTTATAGAACATACTTCATGAAATACAATTAGTTACAGTTGTACACAGAGGCTTAATTTTTTGACCCTCATAAGTAGTACATCGTTGCACTATTTTTAATACATTTGCGCATGCAACACTGTTGTTGTCTTCACATATAATAATCATTGGGTCATTGGGAATAAAATCCAAGATGGATTGAAAAAGCCCATACAATTTGTTAGACAACTCCTTTGCTTTTCCTCATTGCCTTTACTTATGACTATTGCCAACAACTGCTGGTCATAAACCTTTGCACCAGCAACCACCACACCATCCACATCCACCACCGAACTTTCCACAACCTTCGCTGTGACCCTAGATCCCCTACTGCTGCCCAGAACGGAACTGAAGCAGTGCAGGTTTTGTGCTGCAAATGTAACAATTGGATCACGGAGGGAGATGTCATTTTCTTCCATAGAAAATGTAGGTGTAGTTCAATCAAATAAACTTTTAAGCAAAGAGGATGTTGCCAAATCATAATTTTAGTTAACTATTTTCTTTTTAAAAAATATGTTTATTTTCAGTGGCATCGTGCTATTTCTCATGTGTTTTTTTCCATTCTTTTCCATTTCTCTCCCAGGACAAAACTGCAAACATCTGAACGTACTTCATGGTGGAGATGCTGAAAATGTTTTGAAAACGTGCAAGCAAATAAACATTTGATATGATATTATATGATAGGTTATTTATAACACGTTTAATACCCAGAGGTTTCTAAGCGCAAACCCGCAGCTCGAACATGTGTTGCTCTGTGTCGTCTTGCTTCCAAGGCGAGCATGTTGCCCCTAAGCTAGCCTCCCAAGACAAAACCTCAGATCAACCTTAATACCTCCACAAGACTAACATTCTACATGTATCAGTGCACCAAACCACAAGATTTGCAGTGGAGAACAAGAAAGCACTTCAACCACATCCTCTTGAATCTCAAAATAGAAATCTGTAAGAAGGTTGAAGGTTGAAAGTAGTTTAAGATACAGCAAGCCCTGCATCACAGGACAAATACACTCTCAGAATTTCTACTGCAAATAAACCCATTAATAATTACTCACACTTTCTTTCTAAAATGTGATCCCTTCAAGAAAATGACCATGTAGCGCAGCATATAATCTTACATAAAAATCTCATTTGTAATCTTTAGCAACACAAAAACATAACTTAATATAGCTGACACACACCACACTGCAAATAAGGTACTTACACTTACTTTCAGCCACAGACTCAGCTTGTGCACGTGTACGTTCTGTAATCAGAATGACAAAAGTCTACAAAATGGTGCCTATGATCCTTTCCAAAATCAATGGCACACAAAGAGGACGGTACTAATCAATGTACTAAAATGGCTGACACCTTTTCACTGAAACCTATCACAGGCAAGTACACAATTGCAACACTAAAATCAACCAACTAAAAACATCAAAACACAAAACAAAGCGCAAAAACCTTTATAGCCACAGCTATTCCCCCAGCAGCTATAAGCATACCCTCTTGTATTCACAAATACATGAACATTTCTTTATTAACTCAAAAACACACATTACCAACCTTTCAATGTTCAAATGATACAAGGGAAGGAATGAAAGCATGGACTCAGAAACACATATAAAATTGTGTGTTCTAACATCCACAGAATTATGATTATTGCATAGAAATGTATGAGTTAATACCCACGGCTATTTATATAGCTGTGTGTACAGCAGCAACCAATAAAATGATGTGATCTGTTAATGCGGCTATGTATGCCTGGTGTCATGCTGTATTCCCCATGGTATACAAATGCCCAATGAAAGTGTTTATTTCTGTTTTTCATAGCCACGGCTATTGGGAAAAACAGTGAAAATAATTATTTCCTGCTCTCCCAAGCCCTCACCAAGTGCCACCAACATCAATACCAGTTCTCCCCACTTCACTGATGGCGTTCTCACCTCCCCTATCCCATTTCTCCTATAACATTAGTCGTTTATGTGACGCAGTTTGGGTCAAAATGACAGCTAGTCAGGGGTATACCCCAGGTTACAGCCGGTGCTATGTTATATATCTGTGCATATGACAATAACCAATTAAACTACTTCTTTCTGTTTGTTATAGCCGCAGCTATTGGGAAAAATGGCAAGAAGAAAATATATTTCTGGCTCTCCCAGCCCTCACAAAGTGCACCCAACCTCTATGCAAGCTCCCCCCATGCCCCAAATGCCCTCCTCACCTCCCCCGTTCTCTCCCATTTTCCCTCACAACGCTCCGTGTTTCTGGGACGCTCCGATAGCAGAGGTTGCAGAAAAGCTTGGTGTTGCAAACTCCCCTGATGGCATTTGCATGTTTTCTGTCTGCATTTTTTTTTCTGATACCCTTGGCTATAGCCGCAGCTACATCTCGCATTGAGAACAATTAGGATAGCGGCTGTTTCATTTATAAACCCTCGGTTTCTTTGTTATTTACCAGAGGTATAGCTGTCTATTTTGGACAAGGGCCACGCCCTTCTCCATCAAATATTTAAAAAACGACTGGATGGAAAAAACCTAAACCATAAAGGGCTGCAAGTCAAGGTGTCGTGCCCCAGTTGTTTCAGACCTGGCCAAATCCATCAAGCGGGTTACACTGTGAGGTCCGGATAAAATTGACCATTTTGCCTATGGGAAAATGAATGGGGAGTAGGCTGTAACTGTGATATTGCTTTTTGTTTTCTTAATAACTTTTTGATTTTTTTACAAATATTCCCAGAATTTGCAGTCTGAGGAGGCACTGGTGTACCTAGTTTTCTTCACAGTTTCAACCAAATCTGTCACACTTTTTCATCCTATAACATATAGTTCCCTAGATTTGCAGTTTGGAGTTAAAGGGGGAGGGGTATCACAAACTTTCAGTTTGAAAAATGTCAAACAAATCCATCCAGCTAGTCAAAGGTTATTAGCAATACAGTTTCGGCAAAAACATTCTGCTTTTTCATGTCAGAAAGCTTCTCAGCCTCTCTGATGCATTGTGGGACACATATGTAGCTATCATTTTGGGAGAAGGGAGCCCCCCCGTACCCACAAATATTCTAAAAACTACTGGATGGAATAACCCCAGACAACTTCCAGATATCAAGTCAACACTTCGTGCCAAAGTTGTTTTCCACCTGGTCCATTTCCGTCCATCGTTTTTGCCGTGCGCTGTGTAGCAATTTCGACTTTTTTCTCTATAAGGAAATGAATGTGAGTAGGCTGAAAACAGAGTTTTTTTGCTTTCTTAATAACTTTTCCATTTTCTAACAAATATTTTCCAAAATTGCCAGTCATTGGAGGAGGGATGTTGTTGACAAACATTTGGGTTGTCAAATATTAGCTAAATCTGTCATTCAAGTCCAAAGTATTAGCAAATCAATGTTCAGGTTTCCTAGGGAACTTGATACTCAACTACAATGCGATGACCAGCACACTATTATATGTCACAGGGCCTGCGGTAGCGGCCCTGCAGTTATGGTTAAGTTGCTCAAACTATTCTAAGAGCACTTTATGGGCAGCATATAACTTTGCCCCACCTGGACAAATCCTCAGGAATCGTTGCAGGTATGCAGCGCTGTCAGGTCGATTGTGCAAAGTTTGGTGAGGTTTTGCCAAAGGGGGACAAAGTTATAGGGGGGGTCCGAAAACGTGTGGTTTTTCCCGTAGATGCAATGGAAAAAATGTTTTGCTCACTTCTACAGCCCACAATGCTGGACGGATTTTTACCAAATTTGCAGCAGGAGCAGAGGCTTGGTCCCAAAAGTGTGCTTTCGTAAATTTGGTGTAAATCCGTCCAGTACTTTTTTTTAAACTACCAGAAAGAAGGTCCAAAAAGATTAGTGATATCTGGGTTCGGTACGCGGACCCACTTCCCTGTTCAGTCACCGCACGGGCCTCCGATTGACCCAGAGGGCGTTTTGAGGTCCACGGACATCGGACAAGTGTGCTGATTGGTCAAATAAAAATCTTGAGGTGCATCATGTTATTGGAAGTGCCCTCCATGTTGGATTTGCAGACATCCGCCGTTGTCCGCAAACATCGCGGTCAAAACATAATAAAAACCACAACATTGTCAAACTAATTAAACAATTTCTGGAGAGGTGAGGGGTGATGAGGATGGGATGGGACATGCTCAAAAATCCCAAAAAACGGGTGGCTTTTCAACTCTGGAGTTCATGGACAGTCCAGATGTACGGGGCAGTCTTGTGATGTTCTGGAACATCTGAGATGTTTGGGGACATATATTCCTATTTCTGCATTACAGGGTTGGTGAAAAGCAGTTTTTGTATGACTTATAACATTGGCACCACTCCATGAAACAGCATGAAATTTTGGGATTGCATTCCAGACCTCACTCTGGATGGTTCTGCAAAGTGTGCTGCTGTTTTGTCAAGAGGGTCCAAAATTATAGGGGTGGGGGAGGCAAAACAATAATAGGCTTATAAATGTGGTGCCATTTGACGAATCTGCACAAACGTTTGCAAAAAGATTTAGACATAAATGTATTTGCAAAGTTTGGTGTGATTTTGTCAAGATGGGGCAGAATTAGAGGGTGTCTAAAAATATTGTAAAGGCTTATAAATACGGTGTCATTTGACGAATCTGCACAACAGCTTGCAATACATGTTTTTGCAACCTTTGGTGGGATTTGTCAAAAGGCGGCTAAATTAGAGGGTGCTCTCAACATTTCTAGATGGCTTATAACTTTGTTGCTGTTTGATGAATGTGGACAAACGTTTTCAGAAAGATTAGATACCCAACCTTGAATGTGTGTGCCTAGTCTGATTGGATTTTGTCAAGTGGGGGCAAGTTATATGACTATTGTCGGTACTTACATTTTGACACTTTTGAAAAAATAAAACATGGGTGGATTTCCAGCCCCTTCCAGTCCCTGGAACGGAGGATGAATGCCCCATTATTCCCATTAGCATAACACAAAATGCTAATGAAATTGTTGGAAAATCTTATTCAGTGAATGGACACTACTGAGAAATGTAAAGTAGATGGAGTCTATAAGATTTCTTTCCTATAGGAACCTTTTTTGTTGTTTTTTTATTTTTTTTTTGCAGGACAGGAAGTTTTGACACTTTTGAAAAAATAAAACATGGTCGGATTTCCAGCAAACTCGTGTAAGGAGCATTGGCAAGGACCTGAAAGCAGGGTTTTGCAAATGTGTCCGTGTTTTATTTTTTGACAAGTGTCATAATGTAGGTAAAAAAAAATAGTGATATATCTTTGGTGACTGAGCTATCGCCTATGGCCATGGGTAGTGGTCCGATTGGCCGGGTCATGGCATAAGGTCATGACCCGGACAATCTGGCTACTGGCCATGTTATGTTATGTTATGTTATGTTAGGGGTATTTATAGAGTACGCGTTTTAGGAGGGGTGAGCTACTCAAGCAGGAAGGTACAACGAGCCAGAAGAGCAGGCCATTAAAAAAGATACTTCTTAAGAGCCTTCCAGAAGGCTAGATGATTAGAAAACGATTTAATTGCAAGAGGAAGACTATTCCATAGTTGTGCCGCTGTGATAAAAAAGGCCTGCCCTCCAAGCCAAGGACCTCAGTAGGAGGAGCATGCCTGCCGATGCAGAGTGTAGCAGGCTATTCAGAAAGTAGCACTCAAATTTGACACCGCAGTATTCTGCACTTTGGCCATACAGGGCCCGGTGCACAATGCAGAGTTCCTTGAACTGAATATGCTGTTCCACTGGAAGCCAGTGGAGAGTGCGAGGTACGGGAGATATACGAGACCCATATGGGGTGCCTGTTGCCAGCCTGGCTGCCGAATTCTGGAGGCGCTGTAACCTGCCAATCAGCCCAATGGGCTGTGACAGGTACAGGGAGTTGCAATAATCCAACCTACTCAGGATCATAGCTGCTACTACAGGAGGACGTAATAAAGGTGGAATCAAGTCAAGCACTTTCCTAAGAATTTTCAACTGCAACTGCCCCTGCTGGCATACCGTGGAAACTTGGAATGCCAGAGAAAGATTGGCTGACATAATCATTCCAAGATGTATTACCTTTGTAGAGGGAGCTGGAAGTGGACCCAAAGAAGAGGGCCAAAAGGAAGAGATCCACAGTGCAGGGTTGGGAGGGGAACCCACCACCCGAACCTCAGTTTTGTCCCTATTTAATTTCAGCCAGTTTTGTCCCATCCATTGTCCCATGGCAGTCTGGCACGGCAACACCTCAGCCTGATCTAGATCTAAATGGACCAAAAGCTGGGTATCGTCAGCGTACGAGTAGCACCTGATGCCATAGGAGTGGATGAGGCAGACCAGCAGAAAGATATAGATGTTAAAGAGAATGGGGGACAAAGCAGAACGCTAAGGAACACCACAGATAAGATGTGAAGATTTAGAAAAAAAGGTGGAAGAGAGTGAGTTTGAGGATCTGTCTGCCAAGAAGGAGCTGAACTTGGACAGTAGCGGACCTGAGACACCGATCTGGCCCAGGCAGGTGAGTAGGGTGGCATGATCCACAGTGTCACACGCCGCTGAAAGATCTAAAAGAATCAGGGCACCGACACCGCCCTTGTCAACCAGCCTGGCCATGTCATCCTGAACAGAGACAAGAACACTTTCTGATCCCCCTGCCGGGGCAGATGACTCCACAAAAGAAGACAGCAGAGGAGAAACCAGTGATTCAAGAATTTTCATAAGGCAAGGTTTGAGAGAAGTAGGATGGAAATTAAACGGAAGAGAGGGGTCCAGATACGGCTTCTTCAGAAGAGGGATAACAGGGCAGCCTTAAACTCGGATGGAATAATTCCTGACTGGCATGAGATATTAACAGCGGTGGTAATCTCACCAAAAACATGGCAGATATCTGTTTCATCACCGCCAAAGGTAGCGGATTGGAAGGGGCACAGGACTTAATCCTTAACATGGCTTTAGCGACCATGTCCTCTGAGACTATGGTAAATAGAGCCCACATGGGCCTAGGGCAGTCAATGACTTGAAAAATAGGCAGGTTATTGGGTAAGGAGGTGTGAGCGAGACTTCCTACGATATTGGCATGGGTAGTTTCAACTTTAGTGGTGAAAAATTCAGATAAGGAGTCACATAACTCCTGAGTGGGTCTGCTAGCTGAGGTACATTTAGTGGAAGAGGACAGAGATTTAATTACTGAGAAGAGGGTTTTAGGTTGATTTAAAGCAGTTTCAATCCGCTCAGTGAAATGAAAGTTTTTTTCACTGTGTGAATAGCTGCAGAGTAGGCTGAAAGACCAGCCATGTACCACCGCTTGGCGGTAGCGTCATAGCCCCGGCACTATTTGGGCTCTAGCTGTTTCACCCGGAGGCGCAATGACCTCAGCTGATCAGTAAACCAGGGTTTGGATGGGAGTCTTCGGGGCTGAACATGGCGGCGGGGAGCCACCTTGTTGGCAGCATCCAACAGCAGGCTGGTCTTTAAGGACATAGAGGGGAGGGTGGCCATTGACTATTTTTCCTTAATGGAACAGACCAGGTTCTGAAGATTGGTGTAACGCCAACCTTGCAGCTGAATGCGTTCAGGCAGAATCCAAGGTATTTTACAATTCCTCAGCAGTGTACACATTATCAAATAGTGGTCAGTCCAGACCATCGGCTCAGCTGAGTGGAAGGAGAGGAGAGTTTTACTAGTAAGCACAACATCCAGGGTATTGACTAGCTTATGAGTATGTTCTACAACCTGCTGGGGCAGGTCGTAATCCAATAGGTTGTCATAGAAAAGATCCAAATCAGCGGCCCTGGTGGATTTCAATTTTAGATTCAAGTCACCAATAATGATAAGGTTGGCATGTTTCACCTGCTGGCTGGCAATAAAGTCAACCAAAGGTTCCAACAAGGTGCTGCATGCACCAGGGGGGCGGTAGATGACCAGAATGTAGTATATAAGGGAGGGAGAGATAACACATCTAAGTAGTAAGGATTCAATGTCCAAACTGTGAAGGCAACATAGTTGAGAGCATTGGAAGTCAGTTTTAAAAATAATGGCTACCCCACCACCATGGTGCGGGCCAGGCCTATCAAGGTGGATAATTCTGTAATCCACCGGAATAGTCTGGGCCAGAATAGGAGCAGAGCACTCCTGAATCCAGGTTTCTGTCAGGATTAATAAAGTTGGACGGCGATCAGCGAGTTGTAAAGATACTTCTGCTGCATGGCCCGTAAGAGAGCGTGTGTTAAGTAATAGCAGAGACTGAGCTGTAGTGCGTAGCTTTGTGATTAGCAATTGTTGACTGTTAATAGGAGGGACCGGGCCCTCGGCCATTATCCATCTAGGAGGTAGACAAGTATGTGAGGGGGCCAGGATCCGTAAATCCTTCCCTAAATAGTAGTGCCTTCCTCTGTTGCCGACCGGTGCACAGACGGGCTTGTCTTAAGCGGTTGCCTATTAGAGCAAAAATTAGCAAGGTCATGGGATACCTGGCTGATGAACGAAGGGTGAACACACTCCTATGGGGGTTACACCTTGGTAGGTGTGTATACGTTACTGTAACTGAATTCTGTCAAAAATGTATCAGGACCATTCTGAGTACTGCAGTCAGATTTTTAATAAAACTGCAGTTTACGTGTTTGTAGATACACTTAACTAGGAGTTACACAAGATACAACAGTATTTACACATTTTTCAGGTATAGTAACCAGTTTGTAAGTGACAAATGTCAAATATTTGTAGTGTCTTTCCAATGCTTACACATCCACTGAGGAGACCTTGGGAAGGTGACCAGTGGATTTAGTGAGGTGATAGCATGTAATAATCACCACATAAGCATCAAAACAATGTAGGGTTGAACAAGGACAACACAGACAATATAACAGTCAACACAACAGTGTTTCGGCCAGAAGGTGAGCTGGGATGAGCTCTGATGGTGTGGCCTTCATCAGGACGAGATATTCCAAAGCGGGAAGTATCTTGTGAGGTCTGTTGAGATAAACAGACGAGATGTTATAGGAATGGGCACATTCGTGGGTATCTAGCACAGGTAGAGGTTTAAATACATGAAGGACCGGTGCTTACTGGAACTTGGGAGCGCGGTGGCTCAGGGAGTAGCAGTGTCAGGAGTACACTGGAGGATTTTCGAGGTCCTAAAAGTGGCCGTTCCTGTGGAAGTAGGAAGGACATGGGGGCTGTGTTAAGCCATCAAGAGTGGGGGAGCAACTAAGGGTTAAAAAAGGGGGTAAGAGCAAAGCTTACCTTAAGGAGGCCTGTTACCGAGCAAAATATGGGTGGAACAGGCTGGCGTGATAAATATGCAGAGTCAACCGCAAGCGTGAGGGGCTGCAGAAAAAAAAGGACACGTGGGGCTCAGATTGCGGGTCTCGGAGTATAATAAGTGTCATGGTGCACGTGAGGGCTGGTGAGGCGTGCAGGTCACAAATGGCCACTGATGAAGTGTGGCAGATAAAATCATGTGTGGGTAACTTAACATGTGAGTATTACAAGGTGGGGGATAGGTCTGAGCATGACTTAAGAATGGACAGAAGTGCGAATCATTGTGTTTGCAGTGTCAAAAATGTCCCTGGTGCAAAAAGGGAGTCATTACAACCTTAAAAACCCAGGCGGCGGATTAGCAGGATCGCCAGTGCAGGATGTCATGCTGGGGTGAAGAAGGTGGAAGTCTAAAATGGAGGCTAGGCTCCCGTTCTTACGTGAGACATGCAGCCGATAAATAGGTGCAAAGGATCACATAGTTGCAGTGGTGGCATGCGCATGTACTCACCTAGGGTTAAAGGAAGGATGAGCGCTGCAGAGCAAGCTGTCAGCGGTCGCGGTCCATGGCTGCACACAGAGTGCGCTGGGGAGCTGACTGTGATTAAATGGGCTGAGCGGCCATGATGAGGTGCGCGAGGCCGGGGTGCCCGTGAGGGTGCCTGACCGGAAATGGCGCTTGGTTCCAACGTCAAAGTAAAAAACACACTCAGCCATGGGGGAGCATACTGGTGAGTACGCATACGCATGAAAAGATGCGTGGCTCAGGTTGGTTGTCCATATAAAGGCAGGCGGGCGAAGGACGCCTCACTGCCAGGCTAGGATGCTGATTGGTTGGCGTCAGGGGTGTGGTGGTATTGGTGCCCAGAGCTGCTAAAGATGGGTAAAGAAATGGAATGGATGGTGTGAGCATAACAACATGTTTCGGTGACACACATCACGATACATATTTACAGGAAATGCCCCATTTTTGATGGTGGTTAAGTTAGCAGTGACACAGGAAAGGCACATATTACCCAAATAGGGTGGCGTTTACAAAGTCGAGGAGTGCCACATGAGGTCAATTAGGAGTGGATGCATTGTCTCAATTACAGACGTTTAAACCTGACCAGACAGAATTTAATTTGTGCACCCATTTCTGTTCTAAACGAGTTAAGATTCTGGCGACGTCTCCCCCTCTGATGGTGGCAGTAACTTTCTGTATTACCACCCATTTGAGGTCCATATTGGTGTGATTTTTCTTGACAAAATGATCTGCAAGGGGTTTATCATGCACTTTTTTATATTTTATGCACGAGCGGTGCTGGCAGATCCTGGTCTTGACTTGTCTCATGGTTTTGCCCACGTAAATGAGTCCATAGGGCAAGTTATAATATATATAAACCCCTTGTGGATCATTTTGTCAAGAAAAATCACACCATATGGACCTCAAATGGGTGGTAATACAGAAAGTCTATATTTTCAGTAGGAAAATGAGCAGATGTAAGGCTACTATTCTTAGGTGAATTATTCTTGCGGCTGAGGAATTATTTCTTGTACCATGTTAATTTCCCCGTCTTTGCTTTGCGTTGGAGGCTGTCACATACATCGAGTAGGGAGATGTTATTGATGGGAGTATCTTCAGTGAAACTCTTTGCATTACCTAACGTTTCTTCAGGGATGTTCACTTCAGTCACAACAAACGTTTGTTCATCCAAATTCAAGTTGGATTCTCCAGTTTTGTGGTAACGATTTTTATTTGTATATTTTAAAAATGCTGTTATTTTACATACTCTGCCTTCAGGGACTGACACAGTCGGAACTGTGCCCAGATTTAGCACCTTGATTAATGAACTGGACTTTAATCTCTCTTCCTTGTTATTATTTCCTCATAACTTGTTCCAGGGATTATAGGCATATTGAGTGAACTTGATCCACCAAAAGAAACTATGCTTGCTCAGCTTTCTCTGATTACCTTGTATCAAAGCACAGATCGTTAGAGACAGGAAAAGCTTTGGCAAATGCCGCTACTACCTGCTGACTGCCGACTGCACTTCTTTGCACTTCCGGCTCAGCCTCACGCTCTACGCAACGCTTGATATTTTGTATCCTTGGAGCGGACGTTGCTTGTGAAATTCCAAAACATGATTTGAGAAAGTAGCTGCAGGTCACCAAGATCAGTAGTAGTGGCGGCTGCGCTTCCCCACACTTCCCCGTTCAGCCTCACGATTCACACAGCGCTTGAGGTTTTATATCCCTGGAGAGAGGTGTTGCTCTTGAAACTCCAAAACACGATTAAACAAGGTGGATGCAGGTCGCCAAGATCAGTAGTGTTAACTGCACTTCTCCTCACTCTCCCACTCACCCTCGCACTTGAGCTTTGCGCTTCACTTGAGGTTTTATGTTTTGGAGGGGTCATTGCTCTTCACACTCCAAAACATGATTAAACAAGGTAGCTGCACGTCACCAAGATCATTAGTGACGACTTCACTTCTCTGCACTTTCCCACTCAGCCTTGTGCTCTTGTGATATCAGAAATGTGCTACTTGGCTTTGCAACGAGGAACGAGAAAGTCCCCACATCTGCGGACACTCAGGGGTGTTGACGTGATAAATCAGCTCATCATAATTCTTTTAGTGAATTCCAAGGGTTTTGTTATGCTCTTTGTGGCAACCTAGCCACGGTCTTTGACCACTCTCCATGTTGCAGAGTGAGGTAAGGAGTGCTGCCCCAGCCAACCAGCCGAGCGATGTACCTCAGTAGTTAAACAAATACCACCAGCCATGCCCTATACCCTGTAGCCTTCGGCCACTGCCAGTGACCTCTGCCAATGAGAAACATTCCACCTCTCTGAAAGTTTAAAAGACTATTGCTAAGGCCAATTATTAAATAGGCTATTTTTTTATCCTCCATTTTTATTCCTGCGATTACAATTACCAGTTTCTTACTGTGTAAATCGTTCTGGGTAATCATTCCCACGATAATACAGTGCATTTCCTACGGCAAGGTAACATTTTTCTGATTCCCGCGATAATGGGGAAATGTTATTAAATTAAAGAATATTCCCTGTCTCCACTGGCACTCACCATGTTTTCCCTCCTCTTTTCTAGAGCAAACCAGTCATGGTCAATCTGCTGTTTTCCGCCTGACTCACTGCCAATACCCCCTTTCACTCTTCGGTTCATGTGACAGAAGTTTTTTCCGATTGTGTTTTACAGTGATACTGTGCTAATCTTGCGAGATTCTCACGAGATTCACCTGATTTGCTGAAAATGTTCTCCCCCAAGTGGCTTCCCCAGCCCACCCATAATTCCACACTGCACCCTTTTTCCCTATGTTGCCCTACTAACATGTAGCCTGATATTATTCAACCCCTTTACCTCCTCAGAGTATCATTTTGATCACTTTCCGTTGTCACCGCCTCGAAGTATCCCTAAAGAATTGCTCGAATCGAGCAAAAAATATTATGGTTTTTCATTTCTGAAAATCTTCTCAGCCTCTCTGCTGCAAAGCACCATGAGAGCTATATAAATGTTTTTTGGGAGCGCAGTGGGCCAACCCTTCTCTGTTGACTATTGTATGAACTACTGGATGGATTTACTCCAAACCAGCAAAAGGCACACCTGCACACTTTGTGCTCCAATGTTTTCTTATTTGTTGGAAATCCATCAGGCCGTTTTCGTTCTTTGGCTGTTCCATTGAAGCTCTTTTTCTCTATGGGAAAATACATGGGACTAAGCCGACAACAGCTTTTTAACACAATTTCCCCAAAATTTCAATTTTTGAATAACCTACGGCAAAAATGTCATCCAAACACGTTCAGCTTGTCAAAAAGATTTTTGGAAGAAGTCTATGTAAACAGGTCTCACACACTTATATATTCATGACAATAAATGTAACTCGATGAAACTGTTAACTATCGCAAATATGTCAGTGAATCAACATAGAACCATTACATTGAAATCTCTGATATTGGATGGAAATCTAACACATTCCTTGACATTGATGGGTCCTGTAAGGCCCATTACTACCTATGGACACCCTCCATTCACGTTGATAGAGGACTGATCTCAGTATTCTCCCCTGCATCTGTGTATTATGCCAATGCAGGTGAGTGTTGAGCACATGCCAGTTGCTATATATTCTTTGAATGTCCCGCTGAAGGTGCTTTATGTCTGTAATCCCCCTGCATGCTGTCCCCTTTAGTGGAAGAGAAGTGTGGTGTGTAGCAGGTGCACGAGCAGAATTCGGGTGATACTGTTCCTCACATTCTTGTCTCATATCTCAATAATGAATGGCCCAATGTTGATACCACTTTTGGTAATAACCTTTTAGCTACATGCTTTTATTTGGGGCAGTGGCAAGAAGGTTAAAAGAAGGAACTGAAAACAAACAAGTACAAAGACCTAATGTTAGGTTTGTATTTTCTAATTTTGTTAAATACAGTTTTGGATCATCTCTTCAGTAAAGATAGATTGTAAGGTCTCTCAGTCTTCTAACTGCCTACTCTCTAGAAAACTAGGATTGGCTATATGGCACACATCAAACATACTGCTCTTCATAGACCATTACATAATGCAGTTATTAAAAAGAGTTCAGTGGCACTTTTTGTATTTACCATTGAAGGAGGACCTGTGAAATCAGACTGGTCAAATTTGTAAATGTAATGCCAATTCTTCAATCAATCAATCAATCAATTTTGCAATCTAACCAGTTTTGTTCATCTTTTTTCAACCAGTTTTGTTCAACTGCTCTGATTCCCCTCAGGGCAGTTTGTGGCGCTGGTCCTGCAGAGGTAGATAACATTTAGCTAATAAAGCCGATCATTAAATAGCCATGTTTGTCTCAAACATAAGAGTTACTTTGCAGATTGTAAAAGAAGAAGCACTGTACAATTTTAAATCCTTTCTTTCTGCTAAATTCGTATTTGGGAAAATGTGTTCCACTTCAAGTAGGACTGCCCACATGCCCTGTTTGTAGTACTTGCTTTCGGAAAATAATCCATTAATTCAAGTGGTTATTTCATAGTGGAGAATACTCACTATCCTTGCAATGAATATCACTGCAGCTTTCTAAATAAAGTCTCATTATCTTTGCCTTTGATTCTACTTCTTTTAATTAAGTTTTACAGTGCCTATACTTTTATTTTAAAAAGAAACCATTCCGGAATGGTTTCGTTTTAAAATAAAAGTGTAGGAAGAAGTTGTGCCTTTCACTTTCAGTGCACTGCACTGAACGTTCCCCGTAAACAGCAGGAGCATGTGTTCTGTGGTTTGTATTGTGTGCGCAGGAGGGTGTCTGGCGATGGTGTTTGTGGGAGCTGTGCAGGCCTGTAGGGAACATATTTCCACTACTTCTTTCGTACACTTCGACCACTGTACACACCTAAGCAATTCACTCACAAAAAACATTGTTAAAGGGACGTTATGGGTAAGTTCCACTACTAAAAACCTATGCAATTCACTGAGAAAACACGTTCTTAAAGGGACACAATGTTTTAGTTGCCCTAGGAAAAACCTATCAAATCCAGTGCAACAAGTATTTGGAAGGAACATTACACTTACATTGCACTAATAACAACCTATCCATAAACATTTGTGTATGAGCGCAATATAAATAAAATATCATTTCATTTCATTTCATCATTTCATTATGGTTACAAGTAAAACAAAAAAAGAAAACAGAAATTCACCAGTTATGGTAACGTAAGCAACCATAACTCGTGCCACTACTGTGCACTGCCAAGACTAACACCCATGACATCAATGATGGCATCACAAATGTCATTAATGACAGCGTGTCCCAAAAGGTTTAGAACAATTTTACCTAACCCCAAAAGTTCGACTCCCAAAAGTTTGACCCCCAATTTCCTGCATATATATATATATGTGGTGGGGTAAAGTATATAAAAATGTATAGGGGTAAGGTGGGGGGCATGGGGGGTCTCCCCCCACATATATATTTGTGGAAATAAAAAATATTGAACTTTTGGAAAGTCGAACCTTTGGATTCGGTAAAATCACTTAGATTCATCCCGAAATCTCTCGAAAGGTGGAAACGGTGTGCATAGGACCCCTAGGCACATGGGCATAACATATTCTGCCGAAAACGCATCCTGCGGACAGCAGTCCCCAGGGAGACCAGTGGCAATGTCACCATGCAACCGCACCCACGCTGCTCATGGGCCCTTATTTCGGGGACACGATCCAGACCCTCAGACAGCAGAAAAGTGCAGTGATGTGCAAAAGACGGAGTGTTGTTTTCGGAAAGTACGCACTTAGAAACACACCACAATGTGTCATTGCACATTTATATATGTTTTTGCACAATGTAGGCCTGGTTTCCGGGTCCAAGTTCTCTACAGCAGCCCTAAAAAAGGCCACACCCCAGAATCTGTTTGTACCGTTTCAGAAAAGAGTAGCAGGCCACATACGTTTGTCCTGTAAGTGAAGCTGGATCTTATCTGCTGTGCTACATTGCCGTTGCAAGAAATAGCAACCATGTCAGGCTGGCTCAGTACGCTCGTTAATGGGAAAAAAGTATTAATGGCCCTTCCTGTGACCCAAACCCTCAGTTGCGGTAGCCCCCACTGTCCCATTCCCATGGGTAGCATTCTGAAAATGGTAGTATGTGGCACGTGCATTCCCCAAAAAGAGGGGGAGCGCCTTGCGCCAATAAAGCAAAAACATTCCTCTTCCCTTTGCACTTTCTTCTTTCCAGCACACCGTCATTTGGGCACTGTTAAAATGTTGCACATACATCCACCAATCACATTGAAGAGCTCTCCATGTAACAGTGCCAGTTGTGTACAACAGTCCTCTCCGTACATAACACACCCAGAAACGTTATTGCGCAATACCTCAGCCTCCACTGTCCCATTTCCATGGCCATCCTCAAAATCCCCAGATGTGCATTTTGTGCTGTGTGCGGGCATGGCGGAATACATTGCCACCAGGGTAGGGGAGTTTGTTTGTAGTGGTGGCTCTGAAAAGAGCCTTTTTTTTGGGTGCTTAAAGAGGCACACCTTTTTTTGGTTTTTATTTGATTTTGTGTGTTCTTGTGCTTACATTGTTACAGTAAAGTCTTCGATGCATCCTGTAGATTGGCAAACAAAACAGCAACAACGAAATGCCATTTGCATGGAAAAACTCTGCATTTCCACAACTAATAAGTTCATTGTTGCAGAAGAACATCCCACGAGAGGACAAAAAATCTGACAGGCTCCTGTTAATGAGACACCTCCCAGCATCTGGCTCATAACAACACACATTAGCATTGTCCCATACTCTTCTTGGTGCTATGGATGAAAAAAGGTGCTGCACTGCATTCAGCAACTTCCTGAGTCGACGGAACAAACCTAAACAAGCCACGTAACCCAAATGTATGCCACTGTAGTGCACAACGACAACATGGACAGTCGCAAAAGTGGCCTGGTCTCTGCAAAGTGCATGCATTTCAGTGAAACTGCGGTCATAGACAGCGTTCCACAGTGTGTCCACTCCTTCCAAACTGAAATTGCCATCAAAGTGTCTTTCCAAGCCATACTTGTGCAGATCTATCACAAAAGCATCACCCAAAATCAACACGATGCATTTTGCCGTGTCAGTCACCCTCACTACGCAGAGTAATGCAAACCTGTATGATGGCCCCTCTCAGTGACCCACACCCTCAGTACCTGATTGGATAATCCCCACAGACCCATTTCCATTGGACTGCATGTGCACTTCCCAAAGTACCACGAGGGTCACGCCCCAGTAAAGCAGGAACAGTCCTTCTTCCCTTTCCACTATTTTCAGTCCAGCAGTACCTATTGGGTACGGGTAAATAGTCACACATGCATCCACCAATGGCATCCAAGACGTTAGCATCTAACACTGTCAGTTGTGCACAACACTTCATATGTACCATTACAAATTGAGCCTGCTATTGTCCTGTCATTCCAAAGCACATCCAGTAGAAAGTTTAGTAAAACATTGCAAGATTTGTGAATCCACATTCATCCGCATGAGCCCCTATCACCACAAAATAGAGGTATATTTCTTAGCAACCTAAAGCTAGTTCCCAAAAGGTCACTGTCTACACAGCTGTGGTTCTCCCTGGGATGGACTATCGTAATAGCCTCTTCTTAAATCTGCCCGCTTCTACTCTCTGCCCTCTGCAACTCATCGAGAAGAGGAGTGCGTGACTTGTCCTCGGCCTCAAGCCTACAGATCATATCTCTTCTGGACTGAAATGTATGCAATAGATCCCAGTGGCTACGAGGAATAAGGTGAAAACCTTCTACATTATGCACAAATCCTTCTGAGCCCTAGGACCTCAATACATTCAACTCTCACTTCTTAAATATCTCCCTGCTCGAGCTCTTCCCTCATCCGGCTCCAACACCCCCAGGGTCAGTCGCTTCTTCAAGCAACCAGTTGGTGGTAGATCTCTTTCTTCGGCTGGGGCCTCCCTCTGCAATAGCCTCTGTTGCTCCCTGAAACTTGAGGAGAACCATCACCGGTTCCGAAGCACCTCAAAGCCTTTCTCTTTGCATCTGCTTTATCTCCTCTTCTCCCCTGCTGACTTCATGGCTGCAACTGATTCTCTTCTGGTTACCTGTCCACTCTGTGACGTCGGGCCCAGGTAACCTCCCCCGCCAGTCGCACCCCTGCACTGCCTTTCTGGCAAACCCTGCTTTTGGGAACTGTTTTCTTTATCGCTAAAAGTTCCACCACCATATGATGTCTCCACTTATCCTTGCATTTGGCACAAGCAGGTCAAATGTTTACTTATTGTCATTTGTTCTTCTTCTTCCCATGTACTGCACTTTCCCCTTCCCTTACCCATGCACTTGGGTGATTTGAGTGACACGTAGCCTAGTAGGTTTGTTGTCTCTGTCTCCCCTCTGTGCCCCTGCCCCCTTGCCTCATTGTGCCTTGCAAAACTTGTGTATAGGCACATTATAAATTCCATATCATACAATTTCACATCATATTATATCATACACAAACACAAATAGCTTTCATCACAACAGGATGCCTGCCACTTGCCTCGTGCACTTCACAGATTTTTTGTTTTTGGCAGTACCCCACTTACTACAAACTTTTCAAAAACTATTATTTTTTAAGTGCAGTTTTTTTTCCATGCTTGCAAACAACCTTTTCTGTTTTTTCTCATTCTGTGAGTATCTGTTTGCTTCTTCTCCTTCAATTTTTACCGAATTATGGTCAACGCTACTTGCACAGTATAAAAGAAAATGGTATTGCCAATGGTGTTCAAAGAAATGCCATTTGCATGGAAGCAGTGTATGTTTTGTAACTTCATGCTCTCATAGTGTGTAGAGAACATCTCATCAGTGCACATAAATGCAGACATACGTCTGTTTATAAGACAGCTTCCGAGCTCCTTCTGGGGACACATTACACTGACATGGTCCTATATTGCTCTTGATGGAATGGTTGAGAAACGACCTTGGCAGTGGGAAAAATCTGCATCACTGCATTCATCAACTTCTTCAGGTGACGGAGCAAACATCCACATGACTTATAACCCAAATGTAGATCTCTATGATGCATCACGACAACTTGAACAATAATGATAGCAGCCACATATATACAAAGGCAAACCATGCTGCTGAAACTGTACGCATAGAGACTGGCCCACAAAGCGTCCACTCCTTTCAACCCGAAATTAGCAGCAACGCCTCTTTGCACGGCATACCTGTGCAAATCTAGTACAAATATATCAGTCACGATCAGCATTGTGCATCTCTCCATCTCTATCAACCTCATTACACAAACAGAGTATTGGGAAAAAGTAGTACCTCCCCTTCCTGGGAACCACACCCTTGACACCTGATTGCAAAATCCCCACAGTTCCATTTGCATGTGAACCTGAGAATGGCAGGAGTGCACGCTCTATTACAATGTGCATGCCATGTGCAATGCACTCCCCTTCTGCAATTTAGCTCCCGCCAGTCACCATGGAAAGAGGTCTCTGCACCAGCTATCATGCCGTAACAAAGCCTGCCTGCATTCAGCACACATTGTAGTCGCCTGTGAAGAGACCCGCAAATTTGCGCTGTACGCACGGATACTGCAGGCACATCAAGTCTTCATCCACCTAATGACATATCGCGGCTGAACCACTTCTCACTCCCCAAACCCCTCCATCTCTTCTTCCCACCACCACATGGCCGAATATATGTTTCGCAAAGCACTCCCCTTCTACAGTTCAGCTGACACTTATCACCAACCGTAAGAAGTCATGGCACGAGCTGTCATGCCATAACGAAAGCTGCCTGTATTCACTGCACATGGTAGTCACCAGTTCATAAACCGCCAAATTAGTGCAGTACGCACGGAAAGTGGAGGCACACCACCGTCTTCATCCACCTAATAATCACACATCTCAGATGAACCACTTCTCTCTCCCCCACACTTTTCATCCCTTCTTCCCACCACCACATGCCATACATTATGTTTGTCCTCTCCTTTCGGCACTGCACTTTCCACCGATACACCATGGCGGCATTTCCCAAAAACGTTCACGCACAGCACGCTTCCCTCCAGCCAACCACCGGCCACGTCAAAAGGTCGCCAACATCACGGCAACTCCAAGCCAATGAGACTTCTGTCTGCGGAGCGAACAGGGAAATGGGTCTGCGGAGCAGAGCCAGATAGCACACATTTTTTGAGATGTACATTTCAGTTCTTCAAATCAAAAGTGCTGGTTGGATTTCCACCAAAATCACAAAAGCACGCTTTCGGAACGAAGCACCCACACTCCTGCTGCATATTTGGTGTAGGGGCTGTAGCCGTGCGCAAATATTTGCCCATTCAGCCTATGGGGAAAAAGAAAATGCGGGACGCCCTCTATAACTCCGCCCCCCCTCCCTCCTGCAGGAACCCTCACCAAACTTGCCAGGAAAATTCAGAGCTGGCCATATACATTTTTTTGCTAAGTTTGCGGACGATTCATCCACGGGGAGCAAAGTTATAAACCACTGAAAAAGAGGTCTTCGTATGGGTTTAGCAACTTAACCATAACTACACGGCTGCTACCGCAGGCCGTGTAATATATTTATATTTGCATTTATGGAACGCTCTAAACCCAAAGGTATCAAGGTGCTGGTTACATAGGTCGAGCAAAAAGTGAAACAGAACAGGAAGCATACAAAATGCCAGAAGACTTTAGGACAGAGCTAGTGCAAGAGAGGCATTCTGGCTGAACACCAGGGTCTTCAGCTATCTGAGGAAATCCCAGTAAGATTGTTCAGTTCTGATCTCCTGAGGCAAGGTGTTCCAGTTCATAGAGGCAACAAACAGGAAGCTCAGGCCCCCTGACTTCTTTAATCTGTATTAGGGGGGGATTCGTCTGTGGATGTAGACCAAATGGGTTAGCCTAGCTGATTGCCCCTTAGTGAACGTTTGCGCCAAATACCTGTAGGGAGTGTTAGCAGGACATTTATGGGTGATGGTCAATGTTTTAAAGATAATGAGCTTACAGATCGGAATCCAGTGCGCACTTCTTCTGGCGACAGAGATATGCTCTCACCTTGGGATGCTCAATGCGGCCTTGAGAGTATTGTTCTGTATAACCAGCAGTTTATACAGAATAATTAACTTAAGGAGTGTGATTGGTTTCCCATTACAGTTACAATCAAAGACAAAGGGGTCCCTGAAGACCAGGGAAAGACAAGCTGTCTACTAGAAGAGGCATAAATGGGTTGAACAGTTAAAGATAAGGAAGGGGCTAGTAATACGTTTATGAGAAATTAGGATTCCAACACAGACCTGTGGAATACAGGCATTGATAATCTTGACCATGTATTCTTGTACTCACAAGATAGACTGCATAGAGAAAGACCAGGCCACAGAAAGTCCTGGCAGAGAAGAAGCATAAGCAGCATGTGCGACTTAAGTCACAGGTACGTACTTCTGAGAAGAGATTAATTCATGATAGAATTGTGTTATTTGATACAGTCAGTTTGAAATAGTAGAGTGCAAACAGAGTTAAAAACTCAGACCCATCTGTGTGTTTTGATTGTAGACACCTGTGAATACACAATTAAAGTTGGAGTGGTAAATCAATTTCCATTTCCGTCCTGAAGAATGCTGGAGCAGTAATTAGCTTTAACAGTCAGCTAACGAGAACTGACTGAAACACATGTCGACAGACAATCAATAGAAATATATATATTGATTATATTAGTTTTGCATGTTTAGTAATCGCAGATGTATGATGTTAGTAGCCCTGGAAGTATGATTGAGGGTGTGAGAGTGAAGTAAAGGTGGATTGTACAGTAGGGAACAAACATGTATGATTTGGCGAATACATATGTATTCAGAGCGATAATATTGGGTGTCTATTAAACTATATGTAATAAATGTAAATATCTGCATGATAAAATGGTTTTAAGTAAATACATTGAAACACATATTCATTGTGACAACAAATGGGTAAAGAGATATGATGAGCCCAATGAGAGCCTGGCAACGGTGAGGCAGCTGTCAGTAGATAAGAAGGGTCTGCAGGCATTAATGAGTTTTGTGGTGTATGTTGCAGGGGAGGCAACAGTGTTGACCTACCTGGTTAGTGACAAGGTGACGTCTAGGTAAACCCCCAGTGTTTTGACATCAGTCAATACTGGGATGTGATACCACCAATGGTAAAGGATGTATAGTTTTGATCAAGCCTGTTGAGTAGTATTTGTGAGCCGATCTAGAGAATGTTCATCTTGTTATCGTTGAGGCATAGCAGGTGGGTGGCCATCCAAGCCTGGATGGTTTGGTAGACAGATTGCAACATGTTAGGGTCAGAACTGTAGTTACCCGTAAAGGGGTGGGAGAGTTGAGTGTCATCTGCATAGTTTGTATAGGAGATGCCCATATCATCTAAGAAGTCTAAAAGGGATTTGGTGAAGATGTTGTAAAGGGTAGGGGAGACAAGGGAGCCTTGGGGGACCCCACAGGAGATGGGGGAGGGTGGGGTTGATGAGATAGCTGAGAAAACTCTCATAGATTCATTAGTTAGAAATAATGAGAGCTAGGTGATGGCCTGCTCAGAGAAGTGATCTGCTGAAGAAAGGTGTTGACAGATGATTTGGTGGTCAAGGAGGTCAAAGGCAGGCGGCAGGTCCAGCAAGACTAGGAGCGATACCTTGCCAGAGTATTTGTGTTTGGCCAGTTATAGTTTTAAAAAAATCTAGCAATGCAGATTCTGTTCCATGGCCAGGTTGGAAGCCAGATTGATGCAGGCCTAAGAGTTTTTTGGATTAAACGAATGACTGAATTTGGTGGTAGGTGGCACGATCTAGAATTTCAAGGTGGAAAGGGACCCTAGTGATAGGGCAGTAGTTGGGATGGATGGCTGTGTCCTTTAGGTTAGTTGGGACAGAGCTTGTGGCCAACAAAACATTAATAAAGGCAGCAAAGAAGGTAGCAAGTGTTTCAGCACAGTCTCTGATAAATGAAGCTGGGCAGGTATCCCCTTAGCATCTGGAAGGTTTAAGGCTTTTATTGATTGGTGTGATCTCGATTTCAGAAACTAGTTTGAAATTGAATACAGGTAGGTTTATGGAGGAGGTGAGAGGGCCAGAGGCTGTAAATTCAGAAGTGTTGGTCCCACAACCGTTCCTGAAGACTGTTCCCGAATTCACAAAATGATGCTAAACCCCTGAGTGCTGTGATGTACTGTTCTAATGACTCATTGAGCTCCTGTTTCGTGTTTATGAAGTGATATCTTTACAGAATAATGCTCACTTTCTTCTCATAATGCTTGTATAACATCCTGATGCATTTCTCATACTCTTTCATATTGTTTGATTCTTCTTCGGACAGAGAAGGTAAATTTGCAAATTGATCTTGGCTTTAAACACCAAGACAATGGGGGTAATTACGAGTTTGGATGTAGCCATGGAGCTAGTAGCACCATGGCTGCCTCCAAACCTGAGTCCGGGTCTGTGGTGTCGGAAATGGGGAGTTACCGGGACATTCCGACCTTTGCGGACCCGGTAAGTCCCCATTCCAAAAACCATTCCCATTCCCATTCGAGCCACCATAGGGCTCAATGGGAATGGGGAAGGAGCTAATAACAGGCCCGCAAATAGCGGGCCCGTTATTAGCTCCTTGGTCCCTGAGCGGCTCCCGCTAAGGGCGCCTGGTAAAACCAGCCGGCCCTAGTTTGACCTCCAAGGGACCTCGGAATGTGGCGGTAGGGGGTTAACGGCACCAGCATCCTTACCAGTGCCATTAACCCCTTACTGCCGCACTCGGAATGAGGCCCAATGTATCAGAAGGCATTTGTTCCTTTCTCTTGAGAAGTTTGGCCTGCACACAGTGGTAAAAAATCTTCTACTACCTTTTCCACGGTATGAGTGATACTCTGTGTATTGTAATGGGCACATACAGGTACATAGAAAGAAAGGTATTTACATTTGCATAGTATATATATGCAGTTACATATAGTATTTCCATATGGCAATCTTTACATATGAAATTACATGGAAACAGTTGCAAAAACAGTTGCAAATATATATATATTCAATTGCATATAACATTATATAAATGGCAATATTTACATATGACATTGGATAACGTGCAGAAATGTGATTGGCAATACAGTCATTATACCAGAGAGGCAGCAAGCTATACAAAGCTTACAGTTTAAGAGTAGAGTAGGAGCCAATATTAGTCCACGTTCATACTGAGCCAGATTTTGACATTGTTTCTAAATTTGTGGAATGAAAATTCAGTTCTGAGGGTGGAGGGTAAAGTGTTCCAAGTTCTAGCTGCCAGGACAGGGAAACCTCTACCTCTACCTCCAGCCTTTTGGAGCTTGTGATAAGGTGAGTGATAAGGTTTTGAGTCTGATTCTTTGATTGATTGAGAGCCAGTGAGTGCTGCGTCTTAGCTCTGAGATGTGGAGTGATCTGGGTAAGTTAGGCGCTGCTCTAAGCGCATTGTTCTAGAAGGTTTGTAACTTTTTAAAGTTATATTAACTAGTGCCTAGGTAGAGGGCATTGCAGTAGTCTAACTTGGTTAAGACTAATGCCCTAGCTAGGGTAATAGAGTTAGTAATGGTTAGGAATGGCCTACAAGCGTCAGTGAGCTTGCAGGTGTAGGCTGTCCTAGCTGCAGTAGCACTGATCTGTCTTGATTAGGAAAGAGAGTAGTCAATGTAAATGCCTAAGGTTTTTATATCTTTCGATACCTTGATGTCATTGCCATCAATGGTGAAAGAGTTGAACTGTTTGTCCAGTCTGTTATGTCTAGCTTGGGTTCCTACAAGGAGTTACTCTGTTTTATCGTTGTTAGGACAGAGTCTGTGGTGCGCCATCCAAGCTTGAATGATTATGTAGATGTCATTTAGGCATTTGGAATCTATGTTGTAGTCACCTGTAATGGGGATCAGAATGTGTGTCTCTCGAAAGTAACTAGGTGGTGGTACACCTTGCATTTCTCTCCTTTTTTTATTTTGCTTGAAAAAAACAAATGATACACTATGCACTGCTGATCCTCACACTTGAATATTAGACGTTTATTGAGTGTGCATTGTACCACCTTTGGCTGTGCTACTTTGCCCTTATTAGATCTTTAATGTTTATTTCTTCCTATCCTCCTCATCGGTATTGTGCTAGAAATGATTAAGCAATTTGAATATATTTCTTCATATCGTGAAGCGCAAGCCTGAATTATGATCTCAGTTCTTTAGCAACAATGATCCATAAAGCCGTTGAACACATTGCTGAACAATGTGAATGCATTCCGTGCTTTCCATGCCCTGGGTGACAACATGTAAGGTCCTCTTCTGTGCACGTGACTCAAGGGTATTACTGACTTTGCTCCGCCACACTGGATACCTGCACTCGAAGATAAATCAACGTTCAGTCGGTAACTGCCACGCACTCATACCTCCTTGCCATTGGAGCTCACAACATGGTGCTCCTTATCTTTCTGTTCCTTCTGGACACTGTTCAGTGCTCGCAGGACAGAAAAGATTATTCACCACTCACGATCATACCAATCAGTTGCAAGACCAGATACTTGCTGGAGCCACTGGTCCAGGACTTTTACTGCTCGTCGCCAGTGAAAGATGGCCCACATGTTGATTATATTTCATGCTCTTGTATGTGTCAGGCTTCAGTGCCCCACCAGCATCTTTATTTAACTACTCTATCCCTTTCTTCTTCTTTGTCCCTATGCTCTTCATTCCATCAACCAGAATTCTATATTCTGATTGTAATTAACAATAGAATGCTACAAGATGTTTAATACTCACCCTTCTTACCCCACCTCACACTCTTGTTTTCATAGCTTGCATACAACTGTGCACTACTCTGTCTGGATCTTTGCCTCAGAAAGGGTGAACCTACAACATCCACGAGGAATATATTGCAGACATTGATAGTGCAGTTCACTTTCATTTGTCCCATCCTTTGGTCCACCTTGCCACTCCACAGGAAAGGACGCACCACTCTCTGTATCTTAGATGGCATTAAGAACATCCAGTATCCGAAAGGTGGTTCAGGGGTTTTTATTTTCAAGATATTAAAAATCACAGTTCTTTTTTTTTCTCTGCTAAAAATTCAGGGAGGTTGGACTAATGGGTATCTCTCGCTTGTCCCCCATGGACCGTAGCCCAGGCTAGCCCACCCTAGCCCAGGCATCCCTATCCCACTGATTTCCAATATAGCGATTGGTAACACCTACTGTTGATTACTATCTGTTGGTGAGGACCTAAAGGAAAAAGCCGTGTCTATCTTGCTCCCACTTAGGATTTCCTTGGGGTGCCCAGACCTACCACTTCCCCAGGTAGCTCAAAAGAAACTGGTGTTGTAGGTATGCCAATATTAGACACTCTGGTAAAGTCTCAGTCCCTCCCTCTCTCATCTTGTCGCACTCCCTCCAATCACCTTTCCACTCTTTCAGATTCTTCTGTCCCTCTGATGTTCTCACTCTCATGCATCCTTCCTTCTTTCCACTCATTCCTCCTCGCTTCCCTACTCTCCCCTTCCCTACTCATGGATATAGGTCACTTCTCACCCTTCAGGAATATGGTGCCCTGTGCATTCCACCTGGGATATTGTACCCTGCTCACCCTCCCAGTACATGGTGCCCTGCTCACCCACCAGGACCATGATGCCCTGTCACCCTTCACTACTAATCTTTTTTCACACCTTCTCCTCTCCCTTCTTCACTCTACACTTGGTCCCATATGTATGCCTATGTTCCCCACTCTTAACACACTCTCTCCACTTATATCTTCCAACTAGGCCCACCTCCTGCTTCACTCCACCCTCATCACTACTGCTACTACCACCTTGCACTCATTCCACACCACCCTACCATACACTCTCTGAGAATTCCACTTCACTGTCTGTCCTCTGCCTGCTCTCTCAGTCCACCCCCAGACCTTCTGACCTTGCCCCTGAGACTCACACCTGCACTCTATTGCTCCCTCTTTTATAATGTTATTTAACTCGTTATGACATTAACCACCTCTTCCATTGACTAACCTGACTCTAGAGATCAATCCCAAGCTGTTTGTCCCCCCTGAGCCAGGTTCTTCATGTACAAATCTTTTTTTTTAAACTCTTAGCCCTGCCCCCTTTTGCAGGGTAGCAGCCAGTTGATCAGGTTGCTAATTTTCCCGGTGGTGTTCTTCCTGTGCTGGTGATTTTTGTTTCAAATTCGGTTTGGGAGTGAATTTTGTGTCTTTCCTGTGATGAAACAGAGATTATTCCCCAGAAATTCCCGACGGGGACCCTTTCCATGTGGCCAAATAAAGGCAGACGCTTCCTGATCCTGACCCTGGGGGTGGTGATCTTCGGAAGGATCACACGGGGGTGAGAGTTCAGGTGGGGAGGAATGGAAAAAAAACCTAAATAACGTTCCCAGACCCCTTACAACATTATTGGCCTATTGTAAAGTTATGACTGTAGAAGAAAAAGCTGTTTTGAGCATTGGAGACTTCAAGTTCCACCATGCCCAAAGTACTGGGACGAAGAAAGGGATTTGCAAGGTGCAGTCTAGGGATTCTAATGACCCACACATGAGAGGGACTGGTGAGTATAAAGGACCCCTCAGGTACAGGCCATTAGGAGAAGAAGGTTGAGTAATTGTCAAGACGCCACATTGTAGTAGCAGCAGAAGTCGAAGGGAAGCAGAGACGCTGGAGCCACCGTTGCTTGTGAAGTGGAGGCCAGTTTCGTGAGGGTCTCTACCCTTAATGACGCTGCAAGCAGAGGTTGTGTGGCAGGAAGCGTTATTCCAGAAAGGCTTCCCCGTGGTGTCCTTGTATGCAGAGGTTGTGCGGCAGGAAGTTTTAATCTGATAGCTTTCCCCAGTAACTTGTACTCTGGTGGCAGGCGAACACCAGAGTGCCATTGGAGTTATCAATGCTCCTCTCCCGACCAGCGCTTGCCACAGGAAGCAGACAGAAGAAGCTTATTGTGCAGCGGGAAGTGGAGGAAACAATGGCAGTGGCAACAGAGCGATCTGACGTATATGCAGCACCCAGTGTGTTCACAAGTATTATGTGACACCGGAATGCTCCGTAATCGCCCACTGCCCATTATTGTGAATATTGAATACATAACTAATGTAAAGAGACTAAAGTGCAGCCTAAGAATAACTTTGCATACCAATCTGATACAAAGCAGTTAAAGTGGTAGAATAAGAATCTTGGGTATAGACAATAAGAATATACTTGTGATTACAAAGATCGAAGTAACTACATAGCCTAAGCCAAGAGGGGGCAATATTAAAAAGGGAAACTATAATCAACATTATCAAAACCAGGAGCAGCAAGTTAATAAGACTCAATATTGCCAAGGTCAAGAGAGGGCATATAAGAAGAAAACCAATTGTAAACCCTATTGCTGAAGAGAGAAAGAGGCAATAGTTGTTAAGGAACCAATCAAGACTTGTCTAAGCCAAAGAAGAGCAAGTGTGAAACAAAGGCATTATCAGCATTTGGTTGGTGCAAGTAGGCGAAAATAGGAGCATAATCTGCAATGCAAGTGGCAGTCACAAGGGTGGAACAAATAGCATCAATGTGTTTCATATTTCCTAGAAGAAGTAGTCCGAACTGAAGTAGTTGATACTGAGGTTGTTCGAAGTGAAATTTAGCACAGAAGCGCCCTGACACCTGTGGGCTTTGGCGCTCTATAAATATATAAATAAAATGAATACATATTGTTAGAAGCTTTTTGTCCTGGCATGCCAGTATACCAATGCAAGGGAATTTATAGTAGTAGACATGGCAGATTAGTGGACCAGGAAGACGTTGTTGAAGTACTGTGTTGTGGTTAAAGACTGTGAAGAAGAAGAAGGTGCAAGACCACTAGCGTATTTTGTGAACTACTGTGAATTCATCCTGAGAAAACATTGCAGTTTCTAAAGATGAACTATGGAACTGTTTTCGTTTCCTAAGAGGAAGGTATGTTGAACTCTTAGCTACAAGTGGAGAGACAACGAGTTGTTATTTCTTTTTGAACTGTTGGAAAGTACAAGCGAGAGACTTTTGGAGCCGGAAGAATCTTATCATCAGAACTTTGTGGTACAAAGGAACTTTTTTGAACTGTTGATACAAATCCTTTCTTTAAATCTAGGGAAGGGAACTTTACCCGCGTCACAAGGAAAAACAGTTATTAAGTTTATGTTGGACTTAACTGTGATTTTTGTTATCTTTGAATTGCCATTTATTCCCTTCATGTTTCCTGGGCAGTCGGCTTTTGGTTATTTTTTGTTGCTCATATCCAGGAACACACACTTGATTTACCCCGTACTGTGCAGCATCAAACAATGCATTTAGGCTCATCAGGTTTCAGTGGCTAACATGGCATCTGCTGGGATTCCTCCCCCCTCTCCTTTCATTGCTGACCCTAGCACTCCACCTATTAGATGGGAGAGGTGGAGGAAGATGTTTGAGACTTACCTGGTTGCAATGGGAGATTTGCAAAACTGTGCTGGAGCTGCACTTTGTCAAACTACATGGTGAAATGTATGTTTCTCTCTGTCTGTTTCCATATGTATGTAGTGGGCTGAATGGTAACTTCTAGGTCCCCAAATATCATTGAGGACGTGTCGTCCCCACATTCCCTATTGAACCCCCTGGCCTTAATGACATCTAGAAGGGACTGTGTAGAAAATGCTGCCACCCCCCTTGGGCTCTTTGATGCTCCACTGATTGGACATTAACTACTGTCATTGCCTCAATGCAGTAATGCGCCTCCGCTTAGACGCTACACTTGGGAACATGCCGTGCTCCAATGGCCATGACTGGCTCGGGACACACAGATGTAGATGTACACCTGATGGTGCAAACGGAAGTAGCGTGGCTTTGAGGGACCCTTTCCGAAAAGCAGAAAGACCTTGGGGTGCCTTTCATGGAAAGCAAAATCTGTTCTGAGAAACTTTCATTTAATGACATATTGATCCATGTAGGCAAGTTATGTGAAGGCAGCTCTTCAGAGGTGGATCACATACCCCTGTCTCCTATAACATGATTAGTATTTTCCTTAAAAAGGTATTCAATTAATTTAGTTAGAAAATCCTATAAAGCTATAAAAGGTTGATTACCTCTGTGCAAGCACCTCTCCCTATGCTTCAAATGCATGTATGCAAACAGGGCCTCCCACAGCCCAGGACACATCTATATAGCCACAACCTCCATAGCCATGCAGGAACCCAGAGTGGAGCTCTTTGAACAAATCCACAGAGGCACAAGTGTAAGGGGCTGAGTAGGAAGAAGAACAGGTAGTGGGGACTCGGAATTACCTTCGGGATTATCTAGAACAAACCTTAAAATATACCCATATTAAAAGCTTTGTATATAGATACCATTATAAAACTCACATATCACAGTAAAACGTGCCGACTTCTGGAGGATGTTCAAGGCCATGAATACAGGTGGCCAAGATTAATGAGGGGCAAGAAGAGTAAGGGGTTTAGGTATTCGTTTGGAGACTGGTGTTTTTTTTTATGGAATCCTCAAGTGTCTCGTGTGTGTGTGTGTCGTGGCCTCCTGGGGTTTTGGAAGTGTTTATGTGTAGGTATTTTAGCCCTGCAATTTCCTGTGTGTGCATGTGGTATGATTGCTGTGGTTGTGTCCTCATGTTAGGGATTCTGACTGTAGTATCTAACACTTTTGGACTTCTTCTGCGGCCGGACGGTTATTAGGACTCGGGTTTCCAAATGTGGGTTTCCATGGAAATGAGAGTCTGGGGTTCCAAATTCTGGTATTCGTGGACAGGAGGGTCCAGGTGTTTCTATATATATTTTCCATGGACTTGAGGGTGCAGAGTCTGTTCTAGGTAAACGCATGTTTGTGCCTGATTATGATGTGATAATTATGTTTTTCCTTATCAGGTACAGGACTCAAAACATGCACATGGCAAACGAAACCATGCTCACAAGAGTATTAAAATGCCTAGCCTGCACTAGACGGAAACTAAAACAACTCCCTGCAGAATACAACTGCACACATAATACACTGTATAACCAAATGCCACACAATGGCCCTCATTACGAGTTTGGAGACAGCCATGGAGCTATTAGCTCCATGGCTGCCTCCAAACTGGGCTCCTTTACCGAGTTCCTGCAATGGGGACTTACCGGGTAATTCCGACATAGGAGGACCCAGTAAGTCCTCCTTGCAGGAACCATTCCCAATTCCCATTTGAGCCACCATAGGCCAGTAATCCTCTTGTGCCAGTTTATTTTGCTTTAGTGGTTCTACCAGTTTACTGATCTGCCCCGTTTGTGCTCTGAGGTGGTTGCTTCTTTTGTTTTGTTCCCATCCTATCCTGTCTCTCTCTCTCTCCCTCTCTTTCATTGCTTTTGTTTATTCTCTATAAGGTGAACGAAATGTTATGTTCTAGAGTTCTGCATGTTCTGCAGATCTAGAACTGTTTACATGTAATGTGGTGAGGATGGTTGGGACTAGTTGCTTCTTTGTCAAGGGAGCAGCACGTTGCGCTCTGCAGATCTATCAATAAACCTACTTACCTCATACTGCTCCGGCTGATCATTTCACATAGCTCTGCTAAAGTCCTGGCCACTTCTGCTGAGAATTGAAGAAGAATAGGGACCCAGAGCAATGCTGTGCCTTAAATGGAGACTACTGGGAGCATGGTTGTAATACGAGGAGCTAGAAAGTGGCACCTCCTAGGTCAGGTGTTTTGGACCTAGCCTGCAGGCAGAGCAAGTACAAAGTAGTTGAGCCTGAGGAGAGTGGGATGAGGGGTTGGTGAGTATTGTAACTTCTCCTTAGAGGAATGGGAGATTGAGTCTGAGGATTGAAGTGTTTTTGGAAGACGATTCTCTGGATAACGGGCATTTTGGGTGTTTTGCTGGTGCTGGGCTGGAGTGGTCATAGCCACAGAGAAACAGCAGCAGATGAAAAGTGAAAGCATGGTTGGATGTCGTTGGCAATGCTGTATGGTGAGAGTTCAATGAGTCCTGAGAAAGTGATCCTGGGTGAACAGAATGAGGTCAAGTCTGGCAGGTCAAGAACGTGGCAGTGCGTGCACGAAGGCTTCAGGGACATCGTTTTTTGGGGCGTGGGTGACTAGTTGTCTGACATAGGAAAGGAAATTCTATTCCATGTGGCTAGTGGTGATAAGGTGGTTAGGAGTGAATTGGAGGTTTCTGGCCCTTTAAGATGAGGAGCGGTGCCCTTGAGATAGATGGGGATGCAGATTTTAATCAAACATCAATAATCAAGACGATACAAATAGTTTGGAAAAAGTTTGTCTGTTTTAATGCAAGTATTTAAAACAGGGAGTACAACGAACATCAGCAATCGCTCGATACTATGACTCTTCATAAAAAAGTTGGGTTCTTATACCCAAAATTGGTCATAGCTGACATGTTGACCTGCGTCATTACCAACGTCATCCTACGTGGCAAACTACCGAAACTTATCTGGAAGCGGGAATGGTTCTAAGTGAATAACTAAGCATAGGTTCTATATCTTTATGGAGCAACGGCGAGAGGTAATAGGATAGTTAACATCAGTTGGGGCAACTAAACCCTCCATTCAAAATGGCCATTATGAACGTCACTAAATGTACAACGTCCTATTGGCTACACAAACTATAGGCCCACCAACTACGAGGTCCCCTACAATTGGTTGGCTTCTAAGCCCTGTCAGTAATTTTCCACCTGCGTCAGCAGAAGCAGGCCGAACAACCAGTTGCGGGTGAGCTTGTCTTGATACCAGCTTCCCACCAATTAAAAATGTGATCCATCATCGCCTCAATGGTCCAGTGTCAATTAGTACTTCGAAATTGTCCTTGACTCTGTACTGTTCTCTGAGAATTTTTAAGGATTATGGGTACTATCCGGCCTCCGTGCGAAGGTGTGATCTTCTCATCCGTCCCACTTTCTTCCATCACGTGTCTGGACACCATGAATTGAACCTTTTCGTGTATTTGATTTTATTTTTCAATAGTCCTCTGACGTCTTGTGTTATCACTTGACCTTCTTAAACAGGAGCTTCTGTTCTTTCACGTTAATTGTATCTAATGTCAGCCAACTCCAGTTTGATAAGACCTTGGCTTTCTTGGCTCAGTAAACTCCTTAGCTGAAATGTATTCTGTTTAATTCAATTGCTTTTCTCAACTGCGACACTGAAATGAAGCCTTCCTCGTTGTTCAATACTGCTTTATACATAGTTGAAACATTCATTCTTTACTTAATCCATATATATCTATGAGGTATATAGGTATATGTTGGTGCTTGCCCCGATCTAACTATTTAATGTGGTTAGCTTCATGATTGCCTTTCTGCTTGCGTTTTATTGCATTTGTAAATGTTTAAAATAACTAAATATCTGCATCACGTTTATGGCATAAGTCTCTTCATCTTGATCCCAAGATGTCAATTATCCTTGGTACTACTTTATTTCTTATAAATCATCTGCATCTCTGGTCTGGTTATCTTTCTATCTGGGTGTCGATTCAACTTTGCATGATGTCACCATTCATCCTGGTCATTCAATTTATTTGCTTCTTCGTTCAAATGGCCATCATATTGTCTTGGATGCAAGTATGGTTTTTTCAATGGGTACTTTACCTGCCATATTCTCTTAGGTATAGGTATTCTTATGGGTACTGCACAGAGCCCACACTCTTCTTTTTGCTGGTTTAACTGTTCAGTATACATCACATACTTTGATACATATGTCTCAGGTAAGGTAGGAGGGGCAGGTGGAGTGGGGGTACTTGGCTCCTCCTCTACACTCCCCCCTCTGGGCGATTTATTGACCACTCTCACATCGTCTTCTGTATTAAGACATCCTGGTCTGAAGAAATGTTTCTTAGGGATCCATATTTTTATGACTCCCTTCAGATATCCAGCTGATTTCTCATGCTCATCTTTGTTCCATGTCATGAGCATGCACTGTCCACTTGGATTGTAATAGATCCATCTTCCCACATACTTCTTATGGTCTTTTGGATACAGGAACTTTGTTCCCTCGGGTGCATGGATACTGGCCTTCACGAAGTATCTGATTTCTTCATCAGTCAGATCTATAGGCTTCCGTCCTGGTTCAAAACCAATCATGATTTTTATGCCTATGGCTTTCTTTGTTGTCTTCTTGCATTGTGAGATTATTACCTTGATCACACAGAATCCAACCATCACTAATAATAACAAAGCTCCTAAAAACTTGAACATAGCTGCCATCCATTGTGGAACCCATGAGAAGGGTGATCCAAACCAGCTGTCATCAGCTATGTCTTCAACCTCTTCGATCATCTGGCCATGGAGCTTCGTCATCATGTCTATGGCCTCTGTCAATGTTCCATTCTCATCATCATGAGAAGGTATAAAAATGTGCAACACGATTCTCCGATTTTGGCACAAACACCTCCATCCATTCGGGAGGGTCATCAATCTTACAGCTCTCAGCTCTTCTCAGATTGCATTGAATCCCTTTATGGTAGTATTAATCGTCTGTAGCAGTTCCTATCTGGTGATCTGAAGCAACTTGGTATTTGCTCCAACCTGGATCCTTGGCATAAAGATCAACAAGAACACTGAATAAGTCTGACTGAACAGTCTATGTTCATATGGTATAGCATCAAAGGCTTCTATTGATTTAGCTGAAAAGTAGTTCCTCCTCTTCATTCGATTTGTCAGTTCCACAGATCTCTTCTTTCTTAGATGAGCATCTGCTTTTGGGAAACTATCAATGTTCAGGTCACCTTTAGGTATCACTAATGGAGGAACATGGACATACACCAATGTGCAGATTCCTCCCCATTCTTTTGGCAGTCTTATGTAGGCTTTGGATCCACAAGCCCAATAATGATCCATAATTACTGCTGTTCCGATATTCATTCCTGGTGCATCGTAGATTCGTTCACAGTTCTGATTTTCACCCATTTTGTGCCATTATTTCTGAAGCATAATTTAGAACTTTCCATTGGTACTATCTGCAGGGGTCCCCCTCTGTCTTCAACCCATGTCAGTAGTTTAACAAGTTTTGGCCATAACATTTGTGCATTCTCAATTGTTGGTTGGTATTGACCCATTATTACCCAGTCTCTGCAGATTACTACTCTGACTTCCCAACCATCTGTTGATAGGACAGTTGCCCAAATCTGCATCTGGCCTCTGTTTTTCCATCTGCGGATTTCTTTTGTGAAGTGTCCTGGAACTTTCCATTTTTTGTTTAGTTCTCTTCTTACTCTGGTTCCTTTTACTCCTGGTTTCTCGTATCTGATTACAATATTCTTTGTCTTGGCATTGTTTCTTGTCTTTATGTCTTGAACATAATCATCTCCATTTGGATCTGTTACTTCAGTTGCCCATTTGAGAGAGGCTGTTTGACCCATGAATTAGCCTCTTGTATTACATAAAGTTAGCTGTACTATGCAATGTGCAGTCAGGACATCTATTTCAATAGCTATGAAGATCTTCGACTTTCCCATGCTGTATAGCAGGAGTGCACATACAAAGCATTCTTCATCTGACGTGCTTCTTCCAACTTCTTTCATGTGTTGGTACCATATGTTATTTCCCACGTGTGCTGTGCTGTCCAGATAATCATTCAGTTCATAATTATCTTCTTGGGTGCTTCTTTTGGTTCTCAAAGTCTTCATGTAGTTACCTATAACTACCTTTGAATTAATCAGTATTGCTTCTTCTGACTGGTTGATTTACAGGACCGTTCATTCGGGTTCCCTGCGTAGAAGAAAATTCAGAAAGTCTTTCCTTTTCCATCTGTCTTTTTCTAGCCACAGCTAGAATCATCCACATAGATTCTGCTATCATCTCTGCATGTGATTTTTCTGTGAGACTTGTGCTTGGCCCTTTTTGTGGCTGGACGAGGTGTGTCTTCATGCATTATCTGTGTAGGCCCAACCTTTGTCAACCCCTTACTTTGCTTGATCTGCTGACCCTGTTTCCGGTGTTTAAAAGCAGTGTTTGAAGCAAGTGCTGTGTGTGATTTATTACTGATAATATCCACTTCAAGTTCAGATACCTTCCCATTTTTTCTTGGGACAGGAATGACTATGTATGGTCTAGGCTGGCTTGTAGTTGCCACATTTACCTTTTCCTTCTGCTCAGAAACATATACAGGAATATTTGCATCATGTGCTCCTATATAAAAAGCAGTTCTCACTGTCAGTGAAAGTAATATGAGTATGAATATAACACATGTGTAGATGATGCAGTGGTAAGTAATCCTGCAGCATCTGCTTCAGGGACAACTTGAACATCTGTCCTCATGGGGCAACACAATATTGCTACTTTGGTTCCCATCTCAAACATTTGATGCTAAGAAAGGAAAAACTATTTTAATGGCTCTGCATTTTTAGATTGTTTCTGGAAGCTGTTGTCTTCACTCAGCATTCATCCTCAATCAATTGTCTGCTTTCTGGATGCCTTAAAAAGTGACTTTATCTTTCTCGCTTGAATCAGTTTTTTCACCAAACAAGATGCAAATGTTCCTTTAGCATGAAGAAAAATGTCCTTGGTGAGCTTCTATGAAATCTGCTTAATTTATTAGTTCCCAATCAATGCCTCGAATCTGCTTCAGTCCAGATGACATGTTGCTTCCCTGCCAGCATGAACAAAGAGTGTTGTCCTTCATTCAATTTCCTCGATCTGACTCTCAGAGGAAGGTTTCTACACACTCTTTGATTTCTTTCAGAATAGATCGCCACCTGGATGATGATATCTTCCAGGATCACATTTAAGTTTGCAGTATTTCTTGGATCTCTTAGGAAAGTTACCACATCTGTGTGTCTTCCAATGAGATGCGGGCATTCTTCAATTAGACGAAAGAACATCACACTGACCAGTCTATGTGCTGCGTTGGTTGATAGGGGCATTTGTGTTTTCCTCATTGAACTCAAGCAACTTCAAAAACTCATCAGTGATGATTATGAGCAATCATCTCATGAGCTTTTCATTGTCAGTATTCTGAATATAATCTGGAATGCGGCAAGTTCTCCCCACCAATGTACCATAAGAACGTAACACCCACTCAAGATACATAGGTATGTACCTAGAAAGGTCATCACTGGGTAATACCATGAGTAGAACCAAACAAGAACTCTGTGTAAAAAGAATCAGGGTACAGTACCCTCTTCCAATTACTGTGTCCACAATCAAAATGTGGCATATCCTTATTCTTATCTAGGCTTAAGTATGCCTCAGTTCAAGGTCAATAAGATACTGTGGCTTTTAAGAATGCAGATCTTATTTTACGTGTCCTTTTACCCTTTTATTTGTAGCTAAAAAGGGATTGTCTAAATTAAGCCACAGTCCACTAGTAGGTTCCTTTCTATCCACTTGTCGGGTTATGCGTCCTTCTTCCTCCTCATAGATCTCGTCTGCACGTGCTGTGGTTCTTCCCTGATGTTTGTAGCTTCTTCGCGATGGGGTGCAGGTATAGAGCACTCTCTGGAGTAGATCTTGAGATCTCCCAGGAAGATCCAAGCATGCCTACCCTGCAATTTGACAGCAGATGGCGTCACGTCCTCAACAACGAAAGAACCATTAAAAGGGGGCAAGTCCCACTTTTTCCTTGTGTGGTTATGAATTAGGACTTTATCTCCTGGGTAGATTCTTGGATGTAGAAATTCAGGAGTTTGGGTTGTTGAAGCATCTTGTTCTGTTTTCTGTAGTGCCCTACACCCTCGCCTCTGCAGCTGTCCTAAAATCACAGACTAAATTAGATGTTAAACAGTTCAAATAATTTTGCAATTCAAGTCCTAACATTACTGACATTGGCTGAGCATCACTTCTAACTTGGGATGGAGGCATTAAAGGTATTCCCATTCGCCATCCTGTCACTATTCCGTGCGGCGTAAGATGTTGGTCAGAAGCTGGTTGGAAGCTGGTTGGTTCCTCAATGCATACAATGCCAGTGGAAGGCAGTGCAACCACCCTTATTTCAATGTAAGCTTCAACTTAGCTATTCTTTCTTTTAACAGGCCATTGAGCTTTTCAACAGATACCATTTCCGTGCGGATGATAAGCCAAAAAAAAATGTGTTTTATACCAAGCAATGAGATGATCTGCTCGAAAACTGATCTCATCACTTCGCACACTCCCCATCTGGGAAATACTTGTGCACTAAGAGCTTAGCTGCACAGGTAGAGTCTGGGTGCATGCATGGACCTGCCTTTGTCCATCTAGAGAAAGGACATACTACAATTTATAGGTATCTATATCCATTGCAAACTTACATCATGTCGACATAGTCGATATGCAAGTGCCGAAAAGGGCCATTAGGTCTTGGGATGACTCCCCTCACTATGCGCAGTCTATGCCCAGCCCTGAATTGTATGCAAACAATACAATTTACCAAAAAAAATGCAACATGCTCCATTAGGTTCGGTACAAGCAATCCTCAGCAATGGTTACAGCAGGATTCTCCCTAGTTGTATGCGCTGGGTAGTGTAGCTGTTCTAGCGCTACCCTTAATAATGCTATAGGCATCAATGGTTTCCCAGTGCCGTCCTGTCGCCACAATGCCTCAGAGGGGTTTAAAGAACACCCTCTTTGCTACCACAAGTTCTTTTCCTTTTGCGGTGCCTCTCCTTGAAACTCCACTATCTGTGTTTTAGACATATATTTATATCCCTCATCCACAATCAACATCGCAGTCATTCTTTCATTCACATGAACGTTTCGATATTCATCATCCCTGCATCTGTATTTGCTACACGATTGGCTTCAGCATCTGCTGCATGATTTCCGCACAAGATAAAATCTGTCCCTTTCGTGTGAGCTGTGCATTTAACAACTGCTATGCCCACTCAGAGTTGTAGTGTCTTAATGAGCCTGTCCAATAAGGCTGCATGCTGCACTGGTGAGCCGTCCGCTCGGAGGTAGCCCCCCCTTTTCCAGCGTGCTAATTCTGCGTGCGCCATCGATGTTACATAGGTGGAATTTCTGTACACTGTTACTTCCTGGTCTGCGTGATTCTCAATTGCGAGTATCAACACCAATAACTCTGCAGCTTGTGCTGAATAATGAGATGGCAATCAAGTACTCACAAGCACTCGAAATTCTCCATTTGCCAGATGTTTCACTACCGCGGCGCTTGTATATCTTTGCCCATCATTGTGATTGATTCTCGAAGAACCGTCAATGAAGAAAATCTCTCCCCCTGCGAGTGCATTCTCCTTTATTCTAGGGAGCTCATCACAGAACTCTTCATAGTTTGTACAATCGGGTGTAGGCTCTCCTTCCGTGATTGGCTCAGCTATAAGCATAGCTGGATTCACATTTTACATCAAACTATTTTAATCGCTGGAGTTGATATGATTACCTCATAGGCAGAAGCCCTTTGAGTAGTCAACGTGCCCTTCAGTTTTTCTAAAATGGCAAATAGTGCTTGTTCAACAAATAACGTCATGGACCATCACATTACTTTGCTTGCATCCTTTTCTATGGTGAATGCGGTGGCTGCCAAACTTTGTTAACATGAAAAGTTACCTCTCTTTACTGGGTCTAAAATTCCACTGTAATATGCAAGGGGCTTGTACCCCAACATGGTTCTCTGCGTGAGTACTGCTGTCATAAAAGTACCATCTGTATGCAAGAATAAAAATAATTCCTCTGCATAATTGGGGATCCCTAGAACTGGGGCTGTGCAGATTGCTTTTTTCAATTCATCAAAAACTACTTCCATTGCCTCTGTCCATACAATTCTTTTTTCGTGGCCTGTGCTTTTTTCAAGGCCTGTAAAAGGGGCCATGTATATGAGATAACTACATAATCCTAGAAAACTCTGAATTTGATTTATCGTGTGTTGCTTGGCTGTTTTTAAAATGGTCTCAGCTCTTTCAGGGGTGACCTTCTTTCCCTCATGTGAAATCAATTGGCCTATATACAACACTTCTGGTTGACAATATTGTAACTTTCCCTTGTCAACTTTGTAACCTTTGTCAGCAAGTATAATCATCAGCTGAACAGAATCGCGTCTGCACTCTTTCTCTGTGGTGCTGCAAACAAAAATGGAGTACAACACTTTCTGAAGCAATATTGCTCAAGTCCATCTGGATGACTCTGTTAAAAATGTATGGGGACTCACAGTACCCCTGGGGCAGCCATGTGCTTTTTAATCATATTTGTCTGAAAGGAAACAATGTCAAATCTTGTGAGTCTTTGTGCAATGGGATTGAGAAAAACGCATTTTTCAAGTCAATCACCATAAAATATCGTGAATCAACTGGTATATTACATAAAATTGTAGACGGGTTAGGGACTAGAGGGAACTCGACCTCTACATGTTATGGGCCGACGTTCACACCGTCCTGTGCGGAAGACCCGGCCACCTGCGTCCTTAGCACTTCGACTTCCCAGTGCAGTCGGTTCCCCAAGTACGCCTACCAGGAAGGTCAGGAGGTTTGTAGCGCTCCCCAAAGGGATACGGCATAATGCTGCTCCATTCTATGCACGGTGGCAGCTACCGTGAAAGTTAGCAACTCGAAATGCAACTACACTTCCCAGAAAACCTAGCTCTGTGCGGTAGTTCGGCTGTGGAGCCTCGCGTTGGCTTGCCCCGCCTCCCTCACTGATGTACTCTGTGATTGCAGCCAGGATGCCGCTTCTGTTTACAGCTACTCCCGGCATTTAGAAGTTCCTCCTTCGAGTGCCAAACCCTTTGCCTCTTTACGGTATCGACTCGGATTTGTTTACTGGACCCGCAATTGGAATTCCCTGGCTTACTTGTCTTCCTGTGTACCGAACCTCTGTTTTGCTTCCACGGACTCCGCAAGAAAAGGTTTTTGTCTTTGTTTTCGCCTGCACGTGTACCGGAACCCTGTTTTCTCCCGGACTTCTCTTCTACGCGTTTTTGCCATAGTCGTTGTCCGCTAGTGTGCCAGACCTTGCCTGCCTTCAACTTACCTTACTTTGGAACTGCCATCCCATCTGGTTGTTACCTTCGTTCTTCAGTCACCAGTGGTAAGTCTTTTCTGCCTTGCGAACTGAACTTTTGGATTGAACTTTGTTTTGCCTGTGCACTTAAGGACGCTCTGCAGCCGTGCACTATCCCGAAACCAGTGCGACCCTTGTGCCACCCGGGTATTAGTATTCTACTAACATTTCCCTTTTTCTTATTTTATCCCTGTCGTTGTGTTCTGAACTCCTCAAATCCTTGAGTCCTTCCCCACTGGTAAGAACCTGTCCACCTCCTGATTTGTGTCATAGCTTAAATCAGTTAGGTTCTAAGTCTTGCTATATTCCTAGGTGATTCCCGGTTTTGTGCCATACTTCCATACACCGGGGGGAAAAAGCTCAGGTATTCCATTGATTAGTAAGACTTACAGGGGACAAGTGTTACCTTCGTATTACTTACTTGTTGTTCTTTCCTTTGCAGCCTGGTTCGTGGCGGTGCGTTCTCCCCGCCCTTCTGGGTGATCAGTCCACTTGCCTGGTTAATATACAGCAAGAGGTCATATCATTTAGAAGGTCTTATTCCCTCACAGAGAGGAGGCTTGGGTGGAGGCTCTACCCAAAGCTCTTCAAGCAACTTCCCGGTTTTTGGTTCTGCTCTCCGGTTTCACGCACTCATCTCACCGGTGAGTAACAAAAACAGAAGCCATGGTTGAAGCTGTTCCTTTGGCCGCATTGTTTTGTTTAGTGTCTGAGTTACGGTCTGACATGACAATGGCTCATGACGCCATGCACCAGAGGATCGATAGCTTACGTCGTATTCAAACTCCCCCAACACTGGGGGTAGACATGGCAGGTGCGGCCGCATCAGGTTCTGTTTTACCTTCAGCTTCTGCTTCAGGGTTTTCTGCGGCCCCGGTTTTGATGGCCACACAATTCCCGTTGGCCCCTCCGGAACGTTTCACTGGAGACCCAAAACAATACCGGACTTTCATAAACCAATGCAAGCTACGCTTCTTGTGTCGGCCCACCGCTTTTCCGAACTCCACCACCAAGGCAGCTTTTATTCTTTCCCATCTCGGGGGTACGGCGGCTGCGTGGGCCAACCCTTTGCTTGAGTCTAACAGCTACATCCTCTACGACTGTGACAAACTCATTTTGGCCATGAATAAGGTGTTTGATAACCGCTATAAGTCTCAAGCATCAGACCTGGAGTTGCTGAGTCTACGACAAGGCACTTCTTCTCTTTTTTCTTATCTCACCAGATTCAATCAGCTAGCTGCTGAAACGGACTGGCCCGAAGAGAAGAAATCAGCCGTGTTTTACCAGGGGTTGTCTGAAAAATTAAAAGATATCCTGGCCACAGTCCCGGTCGTTCCGACCTCCTTCGGTGAACTGTTAGACTTGGTGTTACAAATAGATGCCTGGAGGTCAGAAAGAAGAGGGGAACGTGAAACCCCGGTCCTTACCCCCTCTCCAGTGGACGTAGTCACCCCTCCTGCTCCAACTCCAGAACCCATGCAGATAGGGGCGGTGAGGGGCCCTTTGACTCCCGCACAACGTGAATATCGACGTTCACATAATTTGTGCATGTATTGTGGGTCTTCAGAACACCAGCTGAAAGACTGTCCCAAAAAAACAGTCAAAAAGGCGGGAAACGCCAAATCCCGGCGATAGAGTCCCTACGCCGGGAGTGTTTTCGTTGGACTCACATGGTTTTTCATCTGCTCCTGTCGGTCTTCCGTGGTTATTCACCACGACCAAAGACGCTACGTTCTCCTCCTTGGCTATCATCGATTCAGGAGCTACAGGGAACTATATGGACTATGACTATGCTGCAAAAAACAATGTGTCCATACTACCCAAGGCACAACCCGAGAGGGTTCATACTGTGGATGGTACATCTTTGGTATCTGGCTTGGTCACACAGAATACTTCCCTTGTCAGCATGAAAACCGAAGACGTACACATTGAATCGATTTCATTCGATTTAATTAAGGCTCCTCAATATCAGGTCATATTGGGTATTCCGTGGTTGCAACACCAAAACCCTGCTATTGATTGGGTAAAGAAGAGTGTTCGCTTCCCTTCTTTGGAGTGTAATGAACACTGTTTTCAGGACACGTATGTATGCCCGGAGTCTTCTTGTCAGACTCTGGTGGCTTCCTTGTCTATTATAGGCGCCATCGCTCGTGACGCCAGTATAGACATTCCTCCTGAATACGAATCCTTTTGGGATGTGTTCGATAAGGGCAGGGCAGATCAATTGCCTCCTCATAGACCCTATGATTGTCCGATAGACCTGTTACCAGGGGCCAAGATACCAGCTGGCAGAGTCTAGTCCCTTACCTTACCAGAGGACAAGACTTTAAAGGAATACATAGATAAAGCCTTGGCCACAGGCTTTATTAGGCCTTCAAAGTCCCCTGCGGCATCTCCACTATTTTTCGTCCCTAAGAAGGAGGGGGACCTGCGCCCTTGTATAGACTACAGGGCATTGAATGTAATCACTGTAAAAAACCAGTACCCTTTTCCGTTGATATCAGTGCTTTTGGATCAGCTTGGTTCGTCAGTGGTGTTCACTAAACTTGACCTTAGGGGTGCCTATAATCTCCTTCGGATTAGAGCGGGGGACGAGTGGAAAACTGCCTTCAAGACGCGTTATGGGTTATTTGAATACCTAGTGATGCCGTTCGGACTCTGTAATGCCCCTGCCACCTTCCAGGCATTCATGAACGACATCTTCCATGACTGCCTGGACCAATTTGTTGTAGTTTATCTGGATGATATCCTTATCTACTCATCCTCTATGAAGGATCACAACGTACATGTACGTTTTGTGTTGCAAAGGTTGAGGGAGAACTACCTATACGTCAAGGCAGAGAAGTGTGTTTTTAATTCCACCGAGGTGGAATTTCTTGGTTATGACTTGACCAGCCATGGCATTCGAATGAGTCACTCCAAGGTTAGAGCGATTCTGGAATGGCCCATTCCTGACTCTGTCAAGGCATTGCAGTCCTTCTTGGGATTCTCCAACTTTTATCGGCGTTTTATCCATTCATTTTCATCGATCTCTGCTCCTTTAACGGCACTGACCAGCTCCAAGAAACCGTATGCGTGGAATCCGGATGCACAGCGGGCCTTTGAAATTCTGAAGGCCGCCTTCTCGACGGCACCGGTCTTACAACACCTGGACCCTCTCCTCCCTTTCCTAGTGGAGGCGGATGCCTCCGGTTCAGCTATCGGGGCGGTGTTGTCACAGGAATGTCCTGATTCAGGGGAGATCCATCCAGTTGCATATTTCTCCAGGAAATTGACCCCGTACGAACGCAATTATCCTATCACAGAGCATGAGTTATTAGCCATCAGAGACGCCTTTGCGGAATGGCGTCATCATCTATTGGGTGCCCGTCATCAGGTTACTGTCTATTCGGACCATCGCAGCCTCCTTGCCTTTAAATCAATGAAATGCCTTACGGCCCAACAAGCTCGTTGGCATTTCTTCTTTTCCCAGTTTAATTTTGTCATCACATACCGACCGGCTCGTCTCAATGCCTCTGCTGACGCTCTTTCGAGGTTATCCCACGGTACTTGTATTCCTAAGGCCGATAGTCCCCTGCTGTTACCTAAAAGGGTGGTTTGTGCCTGCACTCCTCAGCCTTCGCTCCGTGCCCTTATCTTGTCCTGGGTGACTTCAAATATGGAGGAATGCGACTCATTAAACCTCGACATTGTGCAGGGCTTGCCTTATATCCAGGGTCGTCTCTTTATACCTCCTGGGGAAGCACGACTTCGGGCCCTTACATGGTCACACGATTCCTTGATGGCAGCCCATCCGGGGCAGCAAAAGACGCTGGAAGCATTGCGCCGCTGGGCTTGGTGGTCATCAATGCCCAGGGATGTCATCGATTATGTGGCTTCTTGCTCGGTGTGTGCTCAATGCAAAGTCTCTAGATCCAAGCCTGTGGGCCTTTTGTGTCCCCTTCAGGTGCCACATAAGCCGTGGTATATGGTCTCCATGGACTTCATTGTGGACATACCTCCTCTAAACGGTTATGATACCGTCTGGGTAGTCATCGACTACTTTTCCAAAATGGCTCTGTTTGTTCCCTGCTCGGGTTTGCCTTCGGCCCCCGTCTTGGCTTCTTTGTTCCTCAAGCATGTCTTTCGTTTCTTTGGGCTCCCCTCAATCATTGTTTCAGACCGCGGCCCTCAGTTTACGTCTCGCTTCTGGAGGGCTTCTTCACTTCACATTGACGATCGTTTCAGCTCTGCATATCATCCACAAACTGATGGGCAGACTGAGAGGGCTAATGCCACTGTAGAGCAATTCCTCCGATGCCTGTGTCTCCAATTTCAGTCTACCTGGTTGGAGATGCTCGCCCCTGCTGAATTTGCCTACAATAATTTGGTACACTCCACCTCAGGTGTATCCCTGTTTTTTGCCTTATATGAATTGCATCCACACTCTTTGCCTTTGGATCCGGCACTCCCCATTGACAACCCGGCCGCTCAGGCTTGTGTAAGAGAATTGGAGTCGGTCCGTAGGGGAGTTCGATCCCACCTTCTGCTTGCCCAGGAGAAGGCAAAAAAGTACACTGACCGACATAGGACTGCAGCCCCGGAATACAGAGTGGGCATGAAAGTTTGGCTGTCTACGCGTAATCTGCGCATTCCTGGCAAACGTATGCTGCTGCTGAAGTTCGTGGGTCCTTTTCCCATTACAGACGTTTTGAATACTCTGGTAGTGCGTCTTTCTTTGCCTGCTTCAGGAAACTGCATCCGGTGTTCCATGTATGTCTCATCAAGCCTTGCCTTCCCTCTACGCGTCTACCTACGCGACCTCGCCCTGTTCGTGTGGATGGCGAGGACGAGTATGAGGTTGCTGATATCTTGGACTTTCAACTCCGCAGGGGTCGGCCATTCTATCTGGTTGACTGGAAAGGATATGGTCCCGAGGACAGGTCTTGGGAACCCTTGAGCAATATTCACTCACCTGCACTCCTGCGTCGCTTCCACGCCCGCAAGGGGTTGTCGCCGCCTTTTGGGGCGGATGCTGTTATGGGCCGACGTTCACCCCGTCCTGTGCGGAAGACCCGGCCACCTGCGTCCTTAGCACTTTGACTTCCCAGTGCAGTAGGTTCCCCAAGTATGGCTACCAGGAAGGTCAGGAGGTTTGTAGCGCTCCCCAAAGGGATACGGCATAATGCTGCTCCATTCTATGCACGGTGGCAGCTACCGTGGAAGTTAGCAACTCGAAACGCAACTACACTTCCCAGAAAACCTAGCTCCGTGCGGTAGTTTGGCTGTGGAGCCTCGCGTTGGCTTGCCCCGCCTCCCTCACTGGTGTACTCCGTGATTGCAGCCAGGACGCCGCTTCTATTTACAGCTACTCCCGGCATTTAGAAGTTCCTCCTTCGAGTGCCAAACCCTTTGCCTCTTTACGGTATCGACTCGGATTTGTTTACTAGACCCGCAATTGGAATTCCCTGGCTTACTTGTCTTCCTGTGTACCGAACCTCTGTTTTGCTTCCACGCACTCCGCAAGAAAAGGTTTTTGTCTTTGTTTTCGCCTGCACGTGTACCGGAACCCTGTTTTCTCCCGGACTTCTCTTTTATGCGTTTTTGCCATAGTCGTTGTCCGCTAGTGTGCCAGACCTTGCCTGCCTTCAACTTACCTTTCTTTGAAACTGCCATCCCGTCTGGTTGTTACCTTCATTCTTCAGTCACCAGTGATAAGACTTTTCTGCCTTGCGAACAGAACTTTTGGATTGAACTTTGTTTTGCCTGTGCACTTAAGGACGCTCTGCAGCCGTGCACCATCCCGAAACCAGTGCGACCCTCGTGCGGCCCGGGTATTAGTATCCTACTAACATTTCCCTTTTTCTTATTTTATCCCTGTCGTTGTGTTCTGAACTCCTCAAATCCTTCAGTCCTTCCCCACTGCTAAGATCCTGTCCACCTCCTGATTTGTTTCATAGCTTAAAACAGTTAGGTTCTAAGTCTTGTTATATTCCTAGGTGATTCCCGGTTTTGTGCCATACTTCCATACAACGGGGGGAAAAAGCTCAGGTATTCCATTGATTAGTAAGACTTACAGTGGACAAGTGTTACCTTCGTATTACTTACTTGTTGTTCTTTCCTTTGCAGCCTGGTTCGTGGCGGTGCGTTCTCCCCGCCCTGCTGGGTGATCAGTCCACTTGCCTGGTTAATACACAGCAAGAGGTCATATCATTTAGAAGGTCTTATTCCCTCACAGAGAGGAGGCTTGGGTGGAGGCTCTACCCAAAGCTCTTCAATCAACTTCCTGGTTTTTGGTTCTACTCTCCGGTTTCACGCACTCATCTCACCGGTGAGTAACACTACAATTTTGCTCATTAGTCTCAAATCTTGTATTAAACGCCACAACCCCCCCTGAGATTTCTTAATCGGATAAACTGACATATTACATGGTGACTCTGACATCACTAAGATACCTTGGTCCATCATGGCTGAAATTGTCTTAAAAATGCCTTCATCTGCCTCTCTAGACATGGGATATTGTCATGCTCGAGGTAAAATTGCTCCTGGTTTCAATTTAATCTTCACTTCCCCAACTCCTTTCAGTAAGCCTATGTAATAGGGGCCAGTAGTCCATAATGAAATTGGCACTTTCGCATATCTTTATCAATATATTTGCTAGCATCATTCTCTACAGGACTTCTCATTGCTCCTGTAAAGCCCTGATTATTCATCACATCGTGTAGACATTGAACATTTGCCCTCACGTATGCCCAAGCGCGTTGCACCCGTTTCCACTAAGAAGGAAAAAGCTTTGCCACCTATAATTAGGTTTACCCTTGGATCCTCATGACGATTGGGTGTAATAGATAGGACTGAACACATTAGGTCTCCCAGTTAGCTGTCCTATTTCGGGTACAGTCTCACTCCATCTTCCGTGAATGGTTTTCCTCCATCAACAGTAACACCTTCTATTCTACGTGTCATAGACGGTTCTGTGTTCGTGTTCTGCTGAAGTTGCATAGGAGATTGGTGCGATTGTACTTGCGGTTGATTACCTGTTACTTGCTGTGATTGCAAGCCTTGCTGTACTCTCAGCGCTTGCTGCTGTACTGTTTTATCTTGGGCAAATCCATTTCCGCCCTGCTGCGAATATGCAGGTGGGTTTGGCGTACCCTGTCTTGAAAATTGATCATTCTGTACCATCCCATGGCTTCTACAGATACGAGCTATGTGCCCTGTCATTCCACATGTCCAACATACAAGCGGTTGTCTTCCCATCTGCCCATATTGCATGTTCTGATTACCATTTTTCATATTCTGGAACACTGCCTGAATATTCTAACAATACCCTTGATTACCTTGCCAACCTCTCCTTCGATATCCCCTTCCTCATGGAGCCTATCCATTATTTGTCTGATTAAACTGTCTTTGGTTATTTACTTGTGGCATGGGCACTGCCTGCTGCAAATTTGATCCACCTACGTTAATCAACATTGCCCCTTCAATGGCATACTTGGATAACTTTTTCTGAACTGATTTTGCTGGTTCACCTTTTAGTCCATCGTCCTTTTTGTGATTCTTTTCCTGCAGCAGTTAACTGGATTTCCGACCACGGTTTGGCTCCAATCCACACTCATTTCGTGAGCTGTTTCTGTACCTGCTCTGGCAGCCCTTGGCATAAGATATGATAAAATAAAGGTATAGACGTCCCCCAGTGCCATCCGTGTTTCATGCTCCAATGCATCTTGAAAACTTTGAATGTAAAGCAACGGGTCCTCTCCTTCCTTAATTTTTCTGGTTATTATAGCTCCCATATCGGAAGTGTCCAGATATAGCACTCGCAGTGCTTTCCAAATTGCTGCTCTAGAATTATTAAATGGTGCTCCATCATGCACTGTGTTAACTGTAGTCACACCAGGGTAACCTGCCCAGGTCCATAGGTCATCAGCTCTTTCACCAAGTATGGCCATTAGAAGACCTTTAATATCCCCTATAGCTAATGTATTTCCTCCCATCATTTTTTCTAACTCATGTATCCATTTTCTAGCACCGGAAGTTAAATTCGGGAATTTACATTTGAAATCTTCTCTGTCCATCTGGGGCAATGGTATATATTGTGGCTTAGCCCTTCCCTTTTCCAACAAGGGGAACTGTGACGCTCCAAACTCATTTCCATCTCTCATCCTTTGTCTATCTAGCGCTGGAGTAATATTCCCACATCTTCATCTACCTGGCAGTGATCTTAGCCTGCTTACATAAGGCGGGGACTCCCCCCTCTGACCATGGGTTTGCCCCTTATGTCGTTCTGACTGTGTCAGTTGCTCTGATGCTTTAGACATAGGTATTTCTGAATCCAACCATCTTACTCCCTTATCCATAGGTGAACATCCCTCTGGACCACATATATCACTTCTTCTATCCCTCGGGAAGGTATCCCTTTCTTCGTCTGATACTTCTTGTGGCCCACTCGTGCATCTCCTCTCATCATCATCTCTATTTAATGTTAGTCTGTCTAAAGACAGCTTTTTATGGCTCACACTACAGGAGACTTCCTCCGTGTCATACAACTGAGTGCTCTCGAGACGATCATTTTTTCCTTTCCCTTGTGATTCTTTCTGGGCTTGCATTTCATGGAATACCTTATCAATCGTTTCCCCAATGCTTCGTGAGTCAAACTCGTCTTCTAGATTTACTGTAGTCATGCCTGGAAATGACTCGGATTCGGGAAAGAATTCCTCTGTGTCTTCCCATGCTACGCGTGGGTTGGGATTTCTTACTTCCCTTTCCAAATGCTCAAGATCTCGCGCTCTCTGTCTTCTTTTACGTTACATGTCGTCATCGGCTTGTCTGTGCTTCCTCGCTTCTTCTCTTCCTCTTTCTTTTTCATATCCCTTCGTTCATATGCCCTTTGTATTTCCTCATCCCTTCGCCTTTGTATTATTTTCTCTCTTATCCTTTCCTGTTCATCAGCTTTTCTCCTTTTATAATCCCGTTTTCTTTGTTCTTCTGTTCTCTCTTGTTTTTTAGCTTGCTCATCTTGGTATAACTGTTCTCGTCTTTGTCTAGCTTTTCTTTTCGCTCCTTCATCTTTCAATCGTTCTTCCCTTTCTTTGTCTTTTCTGTCTTGTTCGTCTTGAGCTCCCCTTTGTCTTACATCTTCGATGCCTTTACCATCGAGTTTAAGTAAAATCTGACCTCTGAACCATTTGTTCTGTACGAGCGCCATTCCTCCTTTCCATCTCTTTATTTCTCTCCTTATGTCTAGAGATGTGCTTGCTTGATCACTTCTCTCCTCATCGCGTCTCTCTCTGTCCCTCTGGACTTCGGAGGTTACATCTTTCTCAGTGTCTTTCTCTGGGCCCTCGTCACTACTTTGCATAGGTGACTCATATGACGGATTGCTATATCCCGTCACTGCTTTAAATTCTCTTAATGGGTATAACCCTTTGTCTTTCTTGATTTTGACTTTAATTTCAGATGAGGCGGGTGGAGCAGAAAGTCCTTCACCCCCTATTTGCATATATTGAGTATCCAATCTAAAGGAGGCTCCTCCTTCTTGTGTTCATACATTTTCCAAAGCTCTAGACTCGCTAGGCGCTTTTCTAACATTTTTCCTGTGTACGCAGCATACAAATATCTCGTCATATGCTGCAGAACTGCTCTCGATAAGGACCCTCCTTGTGGCAATGGCATAAACATTTTAACTGCGGTCCCTTTAACCCATTCTGCACTGTATTGTTTAAGTTAAAGCACGTGCTTTGGTGGCTGTTTGCAAAGATGCACTAATGGCGTAACTTCTTCCATTTCTTAACCTTTACTTTTCTCTTTGCTACCACTTCGCTTATGCTTTAGTTACAGTTTTCTGTTTTACGTCGCAATCAACATACACTTATGAGCGAGCACCACCCATCGCAAGCTCCAATCCAGTCACAATGCAATTTTTTACTTTAATCTTGCTGAAAAACAACCATCAAAGTTTAATCTTAAAACAATCAATTTTCTGTGTCTCAAATTCACTTAAAATATTGTTTTTTTTCAACTCTAACATCATCACACCTTACAACCACATGAAACAAAACAGACAGACTTGACTGGTCACATGTACATACTACTCATGATCTTCTTATAAGACTTGTCTTACCCTCTAGATCTGCTCCAATGGGAACTTAAGCTAATTCCTTTAAGAAAGTCTTTAACCAATCTTGTTTCCCATATGTCCCTCGTAAAGGGAGCTCTGAATTAAAAGCTTCTGGTAGCACACTTTAAAGTCTAGGAAATGGGCATATCCTCATAGCATGGCTACACTCACAATGATTTTTCCTCATATATTACTTGGCCACTCTTAAATCAATAAATATCTAGTTTCCCATATACATATATATTACATTATTACCCTTGCATTATATTTTATCCCGCTTCCCTCTGTTACTCTCCGTTATTTACTACACATGCATTCCTTTGCCATAGTTTTTGGTCTAGTCACTCACGGTTCGCATGTTTTTCGTCTTTGGACCCTCAGGATCACTGCCTTCATTACCGCCTCTTCGAGCCACTATCCAATCCGGTTCTCCTATATGGGGGAGGGGTTTCTATCTAAAAATAGGGGTCCCGTCCAACCTTTCCTTGCAATGTTTTCCCGATTCTAACGACTATCTACGGGGAGCTTCACGTCCTGTCAGCCAAATGGCAAAGGTCATGCAATATTGCTGATACTGTAAAATTACTTATGTCGACGGCCGATGGTATCTTATCTTAGCATCCTCTGCTACCAAGTGAATTGGAGGCTTACAGTCCTTTAAGATGAGTAGCGGCACCCCTGAGATAGATGGGGATGCAGATTGTAATCAAATATCAATAATCCAGGTGACACAAATAGTTTGCCAAATGTTTGTCTGTTTTAATGTAAGTATTTAAAACAGGGAGTACAACGACAACAGCAATCGCTCGATACTCTGCCTTTAACTACTTCATAAAAAAGTTGGGTTCTTATACCCATAATTGGTCATAGCTGATGTGTTGACCTGCGTCATTACTGATGTCATCCTACGTGGCGAACTACAGAAACTTATCGGGAAGCGGGATTGGTTCTAAGTGAATAACTAAGCATAGGTTCTATATCTGTAGAGAGAAACGGAGAGAGGTAATAGGATAGTTAACATCAGGTGGGGCAATTAAGCCCTCCATTCAAAATGGCCACTATGAACGTCACTAAATGTACAACGTCCTATTGGCTACACAAACTATAGGACCCCCAACTATGAGGTCCCCTACAATTGGTTGGCTTCTAAGCCCCGTCAGTAATGTTCCACCTGCGTCAGCAGCACACAGACCGAACAACCAGGTGCGGGTGAGCTTGTCTTGATACCAGCTTCCCAACAATTAAAAATGTGATCCATCATCACCTCAATGATCCAGTGTCAATTAGTACTTTGAAATTTTCCTTGAGTCTGTACTGATCTCTGAGAATATTTATGGAGTATGGGTACTATCTTGCTTCCGTGAGTAGGTGTGATCTTGTTATCCTTCCCACTTTCTTCCATCACGTGTCTAGACACCATGAATTGAGCCTTTTTGTGTATTTGATTTTATTGTTCAGTAGTCCTCTGACATCTTTTGTTTTCACTTGACTTTCTTGAACAGGAGCTTCTGTTCTTTGACATTAATTGTATCTAATGTCAGCCAACTCCAGTTTGCTAAGACCTTGGCTTTCTTTGCTCAGTAAACTCCTTAGCTGAAATGTATAATGTTTAATTCAATTGCTTTTCTCAACTGCGACACTGAAATGAGGCCTTACTCGTTGTTCAGTACTACTTTTATACGTAGTGGAAACATTCATTCTTTACTTAATCCATATGTATCTATGAGGTATATAGGTATATGTTCGCGCCTGCCGCGATCTAACTATTTAAGCATGTTGCTAGCTTCATGATTGCTTTGCTGCTTGTGTTTTATTGCATTGGTACACTTTTAAACTAACTAAATATCCTCATCGAGTTTATGGCATTAGTCTCTTCATCTTGATCCCAAGATGTCACTCATCCTTGGTACTTCTTTATTCCTTATAAAATCGTCTGCCTCCATGGTCGGGTTATCTTTCTATTTGGGTGTCGATTCAACTTTGCATGACGTCACCATTCATCCCGGTCATTCAGTTTCTTTGCTTCTTGAGGACTCTCGTTCAAATGGCCATCATATTGTCTTGGATGCAAGTATGGTTTCCTCATTCGGTACTTTACCTCCCATATCCTCTAAGATATAGGTATTCTCATGGGTACTGCATAGAGCCCACGGTCTTCTCTTTGCTGGTTTAACTGTTCAGTATACGTCAGATACTTTGGTTCATATGTCTCAGGTAATCTAGGTGGGGCAGGTGGAGTGGGTGTACTTGGCTCCTCCTCTACAGGGGGATGAACAGTAAAGGTGGAGTGTCAAATTTGTAAGGAATAGACGTTCCAGTGAAAGTTCTGAAAGTCATCGGACATATTAATGATGAGCGGGAAGTATACATTTAACAAAATGAAGAAGAGGATGTTGAGGTACGTGTCTGGAACACATGGAGTGCAAAAGCAAAGGGGATGGAGGAAGTTAAAAAAAAGTGGGATTGGTGTTAGCGAGAATTCTCATTTCTGTGCTAATTTTCTTCAACCTTAGGAACACCCAGCTCTTTTGCTGGACTTAAGGACTTGTGTTTTGACCTGATTTCGATTTTGTGTTTTCTTAGTTTTTGGAGTCTGGCAAACTCCCTAGGCATCTACCTTTTGTTTGGTGACACCCATCACCTTCAGTACAGTGTCACTGAGAAATCGTTTAGATTTCTCATGAGGTTTAATACCTTTTCTTGTGTGAACTACTGTTCCCAAGAATAGTAAAGTGAAATTGACTTTACTTACCTTTTCTCTTTGTGGGTATAGCACACACCATTTTATGTGGAGTGCTGGGGGGTTACCTAGTAGCCCCTTAGCCTACATTTGCATGTAAAAAATGTTATGTCACCCTCACTACTTTAAATGGCTGGTGCAAGTGGTTTTATTTTCCTACAATTGTGTGTTTCTACAGTAGGCTGAATCCTCAGCTGCAGTATAGCCCCCATGGGTGACCATTTTGTCAAAAAGGCCACAGTCTTCTTTTTTAACCATTTTCTATTTGTGAGGTCTTTCTTGGGTTTTACTTTGCATGGAAAGTTAGGTGTGAGTCCTTTGTTAATTTTGCCTTCGGCAGGCTTCAGTCCTTAAACCCACCTGTGGCTCCAGTGTGTCTAGAAAGGCAGGATGTGAGGGAGGTTCCCGAAACTCCCCTGTCCTTTGTCTCTAGGAGTGCATGAATGCAACCAGTCCTGATTGGCTGGCTGGATGTCCTTTTAGGACAGCCATACTGCTGTTTGAGTGACAGCCTATGCTGTGCATGAACGGGAGAAACCTGCTTAAAAGGCAAGGGTTTTGGGACTAGAGTCTGAGTCGACCACTGGGAGAAATACCTGACAAAGAAACTGTGAACGAAGCTTGCAGCATTCTCCTGGAACTTTGAATTGCCCGGTGAAGCCCTGCTGCTGTGCTGAAACTCCTTTTTCTGATCGACAAGAGAATCTCCAGATGGGACGACTTCTTCCTTGGGATAGTGGGACCAACTAACCCTGAGACGAACTCTATTGGACCATCTTCCCTGATTGCCTCTACTTCTTTGCTGCTGCAAGAACCGAGTACCAGAGGTCGAGAAATCCATAGTCCAGTGAAATGTCTGCAATTCGGCCAGAAGCTCCAGGACTCTCCTAAGGACCCTCCAGAAGCAGGAAGAATGGAGCTCAAATCCCCTCACCAGACTGCAGTACTCAAGGAGTGAAGGGATCCCAACGGTATCTGATATTCGCGGTGGTGCTGTTTACTGTACGCTGAAACCGCAAAGTGCCACTGATCTGAAAAGAGCCCGTAGCTGCCGACGACCTCCAAATATCTGCCGCAGGAGTCCTCCAGACTTCCTCTCTCTTATCTCCAAGACTGAGGCTCAGGAACCCAAGACCTGCATCGCTGCAACAGGCCAGAATCCAGCTGGACCACTCTTCTTCAAACCGGAGGTACTGTTTAGAATTGGGGTACTTGGGGTACATTGCGCCAATCAACATTTTAATTTATTACATCTGAATTACAAATGTAAACTCCCTTGCTGCCTGCCAAACATGCTACCAAGAAGAAAAACAAAGTGTATTGATTGATTTGAAAATTATTGATAGCGAGCAAGATTGATGCTATAACTTTGTGTACAGGAAAGAAAATATCTTTTTTACCATCTAATGCAGCTTGAAAGCGCTACAGGTGCTTTATCGACCTTTTTGGATGCATTGCTTGCTTCTGTTGGCCTTTTTTAAGATGGTCGCCCACATTTCTGATATCTGCACTCACTCCATGGCCTGACCCTGCTCCCCTCCCCATTGGTTGGCCTCTCCTTCATCAGCCAATTGAGGTAACCGGGAGGCAGGAGCCGGGCCTTTACATCAAAGGCCTGCATTGAGGCCCGCGAGAGTCCTTGCTTTCCTTCTGCACCCCGACCAAGGGTAACAGCTGATCGCTGCGCTCCGGCATACTATGATCCTTAAGTACACCATCCGGCTCTCCTGTGTGCTAGTAAGCCTGGTGTGGCTTAAGATTGTCGCGCATCACTCCGATCAACATTTTAATTTATTGCATCTGAATTATAAATGTAAACTCCCTTGCTGCCTGCCGAACATGCTACCAAGAAAAAAAATGTTTAGAATGATTTGGAAATTATTGCTAGCGAGCAAGATTGATGCTATCACTCCTCCTCCCTTTCTGTACTCTCATCTTCTTCTATCCCCATGTACTATTTGTTTTGTCAGCCCCTCTATTTTCCACCCTCCTCCCTCTTCATCTCTCCCACCCTACCATCACACCCCTGTATTAGACTGCTACTTGCGAACTGCTTGTGTAACTTTGAGTGTCGTAGCGCCCTGTACTCCACCTGTTTCTGCCTCTGTTCCTGCCTCACACTTTCCCTCCCTACCCTAACTCCTTTCTACCCTCTCCACTCCCCGCCTTTATGCCGCGCTGCTATACAAGAACTGTATGGCCCACTCAAACCTATTATTGTACGGTAGCCTGTCTGTGCTACTTTCCCCCCTGCAGTCCCCCCACATTCTTACCCTATTTTGTGTAAGGCACTTTGCAAAACTATGGATTACTGTCAGACCTGAAAGAGTTATCTACACTGATATATAGTGCATATGGCCTTGTTTTCGGTACCTTACTGCCCTTGAACAGACTTGTAATCATTTGGAAATTGAAGGGCTCTGAATGACTGGGTTTTTCCCACTGTTCCTCTCCTCCTTGAGCGCTTTGAAACACCTGTAAAATTGCGTACAGGTGCTATACAAATAAACAACAATACTACTTACCTCAGTGTCTTTAGCTGTGCTCTTCTCAGTTGAGACTTGCATTGGCTAATTTTGTTAGAGTTGATTCCAACTCTGCTTCTCACAAGTGTAACAGCTTGTGACCCTACATGTGATTTCTACAAAACTCTCTAACTTTGTGCAAGACCGTTTCTATCTAAGAAGTGCCTTAGCTCCATAGGCTGTGCTCCAATTGACTTTGGCTGTTCCGGCTCCCTGCAGACTCTTCTAGTCCATTGACTTCGATATTTCAGTCCCTCAGAGTTGGTAACTTGTTTTACACTGTTATTGCTAGGAAAGGCTTGTCTAGATCTCATTGCATGATTAATTGTCCTCACCTATGCTGAGAACCTGTTTTTACCTTTTTCCTTTCTTTTACCTTTCCTTTCAACAACCTCGGAATCTGCAAAGTATAACTAGTGATATAGAAATGCTATTACTGTCCTTGTGAATGAAGTCACCTCTGGGCATAGGAAGTGTGTAGAAAGCATCTCTAACGAGTATTGAATAATGTGTGCTGATTCTGGAAAAGTATTTTAAAGTATATTTGATTTTTACATATCTTGCCCTTTTTAAAGAACGCTTATTTAGAAATTGATGTTAAATAAATATATAACTATTTACAACTGAAACCTTGAGTGTAAGCGTTACTTGGCTACTTGCATTTGTGAATTTCATTGCTACATCTCTAGAGCTCAAATTTACCACTCTTGAGATAAGCCCGGCTGCTCAATCACCCTACCAACTTGTGTAGTACAGGCCTATACCAAAAGGTGGGTTAATTTATATGAAGTAGATAATTGTTGTGTAGTCCCACACAGTGTGACTACATCTAGGGCATGATTCATGGAAGTCTTTTAAACATGGCACAATCCCACAGGAAAATGTTCCATGAATCAGGCCCCGAGTGTTACCTAACAACTGGTCCTAGCGGTCCCAAGCGGTTGAATTCTGGAATATGTGGGGCATATGGCTAAGGAGGCAGAGATGGCCATATTGGGGTACAGAAGGTGGTGTGGTACGTGTTTGTGAAGAAAGATGCTTGGAACACATACATGGGTATCAGAGCTGTTTTTCAGCTACCACAAAGGATATTATGTTTACAGGCTGAAGAATACTGACTGGAAGAGAAAGAAACTGGTTGGTGTGCTGCCAAGGAGAGTGTGCACCTTGGGAAGGGCTGATGTGTTCCCCCACCTGTGGTGTGCTTTATGCCCTTCTGAGTCTGTGTTGAGTCTGTGTTGAGACAGGTTTTATCATTGAGTTCCTGCCTGTGCTCCGCTCTGTCCCCCATTAGGACCTGGCTGGTGTGGCCGGACCTTCTATGGCTGCCTGCGGCCATAATAGCGTTTGCGATGGCTGCCTAGACACCCCAGGCATCCTCTTGAATCGGTCAGACAGCACTAGTTCAGAACATGCTTGCTGAGACTTGCATTACAGTTCAAATGCATTACCCATGCAACACTGGTTTCAACCCTGTCCTTAATAATCACCTTTTCTCCCAGGACAGGGGACCAGAGTCTTGGAGTGCTATCGCCACCCAATTATTCACCAACCATCTTCACCACTGGATTGCATACCCATTCACATTGATAATACTGAAGATGTATGTAAAGTCTGTCTTGTATTATTTAGGGACCCATTCTGATCTCCACAGATTTTAGACAGGAACCGTACAACTGCTACTACTTCTGGGGTTCCTACGGTTCCCGCCAGATCCTAATGATTAGCCACATACAGCTGTTTCAGGTCTGGGAATCCGGGTGTACCCACAGTTCCCAATCCTGTAACTGCTTCACACAGCTAATCATTGTGTGCACAAGCATGCTTGGTAGGGTACAACGTTTTTACACCGACAGTCATTTTTCCGATGGTTTTAAAAAAATGTGTTTATCAAAAAACTCATCATAAAATATAGGTGGTGAGAAAGGGCATATAAGTGGCAGGGGGGACGAGAATGGGTAAAAAAACAATAGCAGAGGAGGGGATTGGGGGAGCCACCATAATAAAAAAATATAAGAATTTATGAGTTTTTTTGTTAAAAAATGTAGGGAGAAAAACCCATCGACAATGTAGGGGGTGAGAAAGGGCAGATCAAGTGTACGGGAGACAGAAATAGGTAAAAAAAAAACAATAGGGGATGAGGAGTTTGGGGGGAGCAACCCATAATAATAAATAAAAGAATTTGATGAGTATTTTCAGCAAAAAATTACTGAAAAAACCCATTAAATAAAGACTGTTGAAGTATTAGCATAGAACCGCTTGATAGAGATCAGTAATTTCGGTTGCTATTTAAAAACATGACAGCAAACATTACATGCATCTCAATGGAATCCACCTGCTCTTAGCACACACTAGAATTCAGGCGAGTTTGGAGGGATCCCTGTCTGTCAACATGAAAGAAAATATGCAGGAAGGTACACGGTTTCCTTATTTATTACATTTATGTATTGCCCAGACCCACGGGTATCACAGCCTTTGATTCTATTGGATTCCATGCACCAATTGAGGACACTGACGAATTGGATTTACTGCCCCGGTTTCTGCAAGGTGTTGGTAGTCAGATCCAAATTGGTGCAGATAAGCAAAAGTCCACAAAAGAGTGTTCTGCGTCTTTGCCATTTTTCACTGTCATCAATTTTAGCATCTTTTACCTCCCAGCTCCTTTCCCACCAATGTATAAACTGCTATAGGATGCCTTTTTGAAGGCTCAGTAAAGCAGCCAGCAATGAAACTACTGCAGCCACAAATATGCTATTTGTACAGTTCTTATTGATGAAGTACTTTTTATTTTAAATACATTACTACAAAACCCATACAAACCATCCTGCTTTTACGCTGATGAAAAAAGCCTGAAAGATTGGCATATTGTGCCCCTTCCCAGGGTAACCTAGACCATGGTCTTTTGAGGAAAGCCCACGGTAGATCGTTGGCCTTAGGTCTCTTTCTTATGCTGAGCCCTCCCTCTGGAGCAGCCTCCCTGCCTCTCTGAAACTTGAGGGGAACATTCTCTGGTTCTGGAAGCACCTCAAGACCTTCCTCTTTGCTTCCACTTTATCTCTTCTTCTCCCCTGCTGATCTCCTGGCTGGATCTGAACTTGCACTGGTTACCTGGCTACCCTCTGATCTCGGGCCCAGGTCCCCTCCCCACCATTTGCACACCTGCACTGGCCTCCTGGCAACCCTTACACTCAGGGACTGTTTCTGTATCCCTACAGCCCCTACAAGCACTTGACCCTCTGATGTCTGCACTTACCCTTGCACTCGCCACCAGCTGGCCGCACATGATTTATGGTCTTTATTTATTTCACTGTTATCCTATGTACTGCATTGCCCCTTCCCTTTTCCCCTGCACGTTCCCCCTTCCCCCCCTCCCCTGCTCTTGCTTGATCTCAATGTCACTTGGCCTAGTAGGATCAGTGTCTGTCTTCCCTCTATTTCCCCACCCTTGCCTCATCACACCATGAAACACTTGTGTATAGGCGCGTTATAAATGCCATATCATATCATATTAAGTGGAGAGGAGTAGTATACTAACGGACCGACAAATCCAAAGAGACAATCTGACAGAGTTCATCTCAACGAGATGCACAACTTCACAAAGATATGCATGCGGCATCGTACCTCACTTATTTTGATCGGATGAATTTACAACAAAATGACCACAAGATATGCCTCACGCAAGCCAGTGTAAAACACAGTGCAAATGGAGTGTGCAAATAATTGCACATTAGAAGCAATGTGTATGTTTCTGGCTAACTTCAACATGAGATGCACACTTTTTGCCCATTATGTCTAAATGAGTACTAGAAATCCTTGAATACGTATTTATTACCATTATAAAACACTCAAAATGAATGTCACATATCCATGTTTGTAAGACACCAGTTGGCCAGGGGAGACAGGTACTAGCTGTTGGTTTCAAACTAATCAGGCTCTACTTGGCTAGAATCAGGAGCTAAATTGCCCAGTTCCACTCTATTGTGAACCCTTATATTTAATGGGCAGCCAACAGATGAACCCAAAATCCCCATGTTATCACACGCGTTATGTTTTGTGAAACAATGTGTGCATCTCATGTGGGGTATTACAAATATGTGCAATTACCTTCAAAAACACAGATAACGCAGGAATTGGCCTCCTGCCTCCTGCACCTGTGTGTTTGACTTGTGGACCTGTGCAGCCTGACATATTTTGGATTATGAGGAATATGACCTGCAAGGATGATCAGTGTTGCCAGATTAGGAAAAGAGCAGGAGGGCAAAGAACGTCGTTCAAAAAGATGTGGGCTTAGTGATAGACTACATGCCCCAGCATAACATGTGGGCAGTGCTCCAGACCTATAGAAAAAAAAAAAAAGATTGGTTTTGTTGTAATAAATGTGCTCTGTATTGAGATCACCATGAGTATCCAGACACTGAGTGTTTCCCATCATAACCCACAGTAAGTCCAGAAGTACTGGGGAGATGTTACGAGGAGCACCAAAAACAAACTGGCAGACCAGAGAACTGGTACAGTGCCACCAAAGCCAGTCCAGACACAGAGACAACCATGACACCTCTGGAGGAAGCAGTGTCTGCACTGATCCACAAAAGAGCAGTAGTTGGCATCAGGAGTATTGAAACAGCCTCTGGTGAAGCAGGTGAGTAACCACAATAGTTGTATTGGCAGGTTTTGTAGGACAGGGTATCATTTAAAATAGAAATGACTTACAAAGTGGGCAATAACAGAGGGGGCAGGCAGACCAAGGGTAAGGTTCCTCTACATAAGAGCATTGTTTGTCTGAGTGATGCATACCTCAGCATCCAACTTGGTCAAATTACAGCTCCTGCAAAACAAAGCCCTGCGTGCTGCTCTTAGCCTTTCACGCTCTGTGACCACATCTCAGCAACCAGAAGCAATGCCCACTGGTCACCCATCAAAGCTTGTGGTGACTTTAAAACTTTGACTATTATGCATTGCAGTAATTACAATGAGGCTACCCTCTACCTCAACAAATGCATTACTCAGAATCTCTCAGTGCGCTCTCTGAGATCCTGTTCTAGCATCTCATTGCTTAACCCTCACTTCAAGAAAAAACAAGCAGGAGGCGACAGCTTCTGCATCACTGCACCTGTCCTCTGGAACTCTCTGCCAGGCGGCATCAGAAATGAACCATCATACCTGCCCTCAAAAAAACGTGTAAAAACCTGACTTTTTGATAAATAGAAATAATGCCTCTATTAATTGTACATCCTATGTTTTTCTAAATAATCATATGTACCTCATTTTTCATCTATGTACCAAACACTGTGATACCCCAGGGTCTGGGTCTTACAAACATGCTATAAATAAATAAGTAAATAAATAAATAAATAAATATCGGCTACTGGAGGATTAAGAGTGGCAACATATAGAGACTGGAGTACAAAACAATATTTAAAATATCGACTGTCTGAGGACATTTATTTCACATTCTTTTCAAATTTATAAATTTCATACAGTGTTTTTGAGGGAAGATGATTGCTGGAGAGGTGGGTTGGGTTGTTAGTTTGGATACCAGAGTGGAGGGGTTTTGGGCACTCCTTCCATCACTAACAAGTCGAGAATGAGTCCACTGAAGATATCGCTTTGGTGGCTAGGGGTAGAGCATTCACAGTGGGACGGGTAAATAGGGAAAGGAGCAAAAGGGGGGTTGCAAAGGGAGAGGAGAATTGATAGGTTGTGAATAGACGAGGAGAAAAGAATTTGAGATGAAGTGTACAATAAGATTCAGTCTTCGAGGAAGTGAGGGGAAGAAGACCATGGATGGAAAAATAGACATGTAGTAGATATTCAAGTAGAGAGTGATTTTGTATTGAAAGCTGCCAGTGTGGTGACTGTGATTAGAGGTGGCGTGTGAGTGTTTCAAAGATGAGGACTTTGGTGAGAGGATAAAAGGAGCAACTGAATTGTCCTCATCTGTTGAGGCCCTGCTATTGAGGTGTGTGATCTCATCCACCTTTTCTTGTAATTTTCTTTTGATCTATCGTTGCACTGGAACGTATGCTAGGCTATTGGATTCACTAGTTGACCTTATGGCTGACCTCCATATTAAACATAAACACCTGATCATGCTGGGTGACTTAAATCTCAAATTTAACCTCGCCAGAGCCCCTTCCATTGATGCCTTCTTTACTAGTCTTATGGACTTAGACTTTCACCAACATGTGGTAGGTCCTACCCATAATTTGGGAAATACTCTTGACGTAGTGCCTGCCAATAAACCTTTACTTACCTTTCAATTGGCTGAGCCTATTCTGTGGACAGACCACTATTTAGTGACCTGCTCACTTATGCAAGTGCAAGGACATCCTAAGAGTTCACCAGCAAAGGTTTTGCTACGGCATTGGTGCTAGGCTAAACCTACAAACCCTGGCATCGTCGATTAAAAACAAATGTGCCCTTGCTCCGGCCCCCTCGTTATCACTGCTGGCTACTTCCTTTGTGGCAGCAGCAGACGAGGTAGCTCTGCTACGGCTGTTGAAAACTCATAGACTTCCATCAGAGCCATGGTTTTCAGAGTATTTGAGGTTGGTCAGGTAGCACCTCAGATAAGCAGAGCGCAAATAGCATTGCAACTATGACCCGCAGCTGAAAACATGTATAACGCTGTGGGATGTCTCAACCCACTAGTCCAAGCCCTGCAACATTACTGTACATTGCTTGCAGCAGAAACATCATAATGGCCACCAGAAAGCATGCTGCTCGCTAAAAGTCACCAAAAAGTGCGCAGTAAAAATCTGAAAAATAGGCCGCCATCCGTTTTTGCCTATGTCAGTGGTAACACAGGAGACCAGTGCCAAAACCCACCATTGGGCTACCCACAAAGTAGCCTGAAATCACTTGAAAAAGTAATGCTGATTGCCAAAAAGAAACACAGAGCTGTTTGGAAATCCATTTTCTTGATTGTCAAAATGTGCAAAAATCATGGCTCACAAACCACCTAAAAGATCCAACCTCCTTGTTGGGTGTTCCACATTATTCTATTGCGAGAATCCACATAAATACAATGTCAGCAAGAATCATATGTTATCAGAACAAAATCCTTTTTTAAAGATATTTGATGGAAAGAAATCTGTCAAAAATGGGTGTAGTACCGTTACGCACCTCTGTCAGAAGCCGGCGATTTAAAACCTATCATGTGTAAAGTTGAACATTGAACTCAAACTATGCCAAAGAAGAGATTTCCATCAAAATGCCATATAAGAGTGCCACACATTGATTTTCATGTTGTAAAAGGACTGGAAGTAAAGATGGGTTTGCTTATTTTAAATTTATAAATGTATTTTTTTCACAAGGAACTATGTTACAATTGACCAGAAGGTAACCTGATTCAGTTAAAACTTCCAAGAGGCCTTCTTCCCCTGAGAAACACACACCAGGTTCCTTGCACCAAAAGGAGAGCATTTCGCATTGGCATGGTAATCAGAAGGGGAGGAGATTTCCTCTGCTGCCCAGAGAAAGAAACTATGGGTTCCTTGGGATGATTAGATACTGCTAATTCGGGTGTAACTCACAACAACTGCTCTGGCAGGAAGGCAAGCCATGTGACCCTCTGACTCAGCTCAGGTCTGTGGGCGGGCCAGACTGAAAATGTGGATTGAATTGGAAGTAAATGTATGTTTAGAAAAATGCTTATAGCTAAGTGTACTGAACTGACAAACATATGAAACTTAGAGATTGTTAAAATGACAAATTCACTCACAGTTTAAGACTAAGCTGGAATCTGTGCGATGTTCTGAGATTAAACCCCGGAAATTATTCATATTGTAGCCATTGTAGTTTATTTTAGGAACTTGAAAAATTACAGAAATGTGCCCAGATGGGATGTGCATGCATGTATAAAAATTGGTGCAGAACTAACATTGAGAAACTCACCAAAAGTGTGAAAAAGTTGTCAGTTATGAACCATAGCTCTTAGGAACATGGGACTTGAACAGAGACGTGCCTTAATTAATCTGTGATGTGTATATGTATTATTAACAAGTTGTGCATCTTGGAAATATGTTTTGTGGGTAAAATAGATTTCCTAAGTAAAAGCAAAGGGGAGGGATTTCCTTTGGGCCATAAACATGGTGTCACTCTGACACATATGACACACTGCTCCTGTCTCAAATCAGGAGAGGGGAAATTCTCTGACCTATCAGATCCTTAGAGGGTTGGGCATAGATAATTAGCCTCCCCACCGACTTTGGAAATGGATAAATAGGGACTGCTGAGGACAGACAACACACACACTTTCCACTCCTCAACTGATTTCTTGGCGAAGCACCCTGCAGGAAGATCCAGGATCCAGACTCTAGAACCATACCCAGAATCCAGACTCTAGAACTTTGAAGCAGAGAGGCCTAATCCAAAAAGGTGAACTCTTTTCAGCTGGCCTTCAGAATCTTAAGCAACCTGATTTTAACCCCTAAACATCCAAGGGGCACCATAAAATCCAACAGCCTGGCTGAACTGTTTTGCTATTCTAGCCCCCCTGCTAACACCAAGATCCAGATCTGTCCAGCAGAGTTGTAACCCAGAACCCGTCAGGTCCAGTCCAAGTGGCCGCACAGAACAGAGTGCCTTGCTGAGAGCAGAGTCCAGGTGCCCTGATCCTGTCCGGTGGCGAGTGAAGTCAAAACCTTTGACCAGATGTTTGACGGGTCCATTCCATTCCAAAGCCATAGGAGTGAGTATTTAGTATAGAACTGTCCATAGTCATCTCTTAGTTTAAAGTAATCCTATTCAATCCATTCCAACCTATCCAGAACTGCACTATAGAATCTTGTGTCCATCCTGAATTCTTCTCATCATATTGTCTGTGATAAGTGTAGCGATAATCATCTATGCGCTGATATTATGAAGAAAGTCAAGTGTCTTGGCGCACAACAACCAGAGTGGAAGGCGCCCTGTTCTGGTGATTGTCCCGTTGGATATCTTGTACTTTCATAGCCCCTTAGTATAAGTCTATTTTGGTTCAGAATCTTTAAAGCGCAATCTTTCATTTTGAAATCTTGACTCTGTTTCTGAAAAATCAACCTTCACAAAAACCTCTGTAACTTTTGAACCGCACTTCCTAGAAACGTAAGCTAAGATCCTCAGCTTTCAAACAAATCCAAAACATATATACTATAATTCCTTATAGTTTTTCCGCAATCGCGTTTCCTGCACGCGGAAAAGTTGCCGCGATTTTATTTGACTAAATTTCACTCCATAGAAAAACAGTTAATTCTTGCTTTCAACTTCTGCATTTCGTTTTCCATCTTATAATCATTCATAAATCATTGCTATTGTTGACCTGAACCAATCCAAAGTAACTTTCACTAATTCTGAATCTTCTTTAGCGAATTAAAGTCATTTTAGCATTTCCCCATTCATTGCAAATCACATTCAAAAGCATTTTGACCTGTTTTTAAATGATACCTGTTCTCTCTAAGCTTGCTGGGGGGAAGTGGGATTGAAATTACAATTGTTGCTTGTTATTCCTGAAACCTGTTTGCTCTCTTCCACCTCTTCATACTGCATACTGGGGGGAGTGAGTAATAACAGGGGGAAAGAGTGATTATATTGTCTTTTGATTGAAGTCATATCAAGTTTTATTTCTGTGTGCATTCTTTCCTATTATTGCATTTCCTTGAACCATACAAAGTATTCTCTGCTACATTATTCTTCCTATTTCTACTCCTAATTGATTAAAGAGTCTGTTGATATTGTAATATTACCCATTGCTGATCATTGTTCATATTCATAAGTGTGGTATTCTGATATTATTCATTTTCATAAAAGTGTAATCTATTGTTCAATTCCTCAAATAAATCTTTTAATTTGCAAAACATTGAATCCTCCCTGGGTCAGACCAAGGCTCTTTTTGCAGTGGTTCAGTCTCTCTCCTCTTGAGTTGACTGTACACCTACTGTTAAGCTGACCCAGGAGCTTTGCGATTCCCTCTCTCTGTTTTTTGTTAGAAAGATTGAGGTCATTCGTGTACACATTTCTGTGAGCACTGCATTGGCTGTTACTGCTTTGACTCCTGGCAATAATCTCTCTGACCCTGTCATGGACACGATACGACCAGGCTGGTCCTCCTTCCCCCTCTTTTCTGAAGAGTCGGTCCTTACCGCCCTTTAGCAGATTAAACCAAGCACGCCTCCTGATGCAGTGCCACTAAGAGTCTTGAAGGAGATCTATACAGACCTTCTAGAGGTGATTTAATGCCTCCTGTCAAACAGGGTACATTCCAGCAGGGTTAAAGGCACTAACGGTAATACCACTCCTAAAAAAACCTTTGCTGGACTCTTCTTTGCCATCCAATTTCCGGCCTTTCTCTCTTCCACCGGCTCTTATGAAACTTCTGGAATCACTGGTTTCCCCTCTTCATTCTTCTTTCCTTGAACTATCTTATTGACTTGACCTAGCCCAGTCCGGATTTCGGACTGGCAGGGGTACCAAGAGCATCCTGGTCTCTGTCCAGGACATCATGGCCAGCCTGGTTTATGTCGGAGGTGTCAGAGTCCTGATATTACTTGATCTATCAGCGGCTTTCGACACGGTTGACCATCCTACTCTGCTGTCGCACCTGGCCCATGTTGGTATATCGGGTCAAGTCTTAGCTTGGTTTTCTTCTTTTCGTCTGGACAAATCTCAATCACTCTTGCTCTCTCCTTTCCTTTCTAATTCTGCTCACCTCACTTGTGATGTCCCTCAGGTATCCGCTCTGACCTCCATTCTCTTCGACATATACATCTGGGCCTTTGTGTGTCTCATCTGCTCCTACAGCATCCGGGGCTATTCGTATGCCGACAACCCCCATATCCTGATTCTGTCAGATCTTGATGGGACTGAGGTGTCGTTGTGCCTTCATAAGTGCCTGACAGCTGTGGGGAAGTGGATGGGCCTAAATTGATTGAAGTTGAATGGGGACAAAACAGAGGTGTTAGTGGTGGGTTCTTCTCCTGACCCTTCACTCTGAATCTCAACCTTCTGGCCTTTTTCCCTGGGTTATCTTCCTGTTCCCACAGTGAAGGTTAAGTATCTGGGAGTAATTATGACTGCCACCCTGTCCATGGATGCCCAGGTTTCTTCTGTTTGTCAGACTGGGTTTTTCACCTGAAAAATTTGAAACAAGCTCTTCATCTCCTACCACTTGCCCTGCGGTCACTGGTGTTGACTGCTTTGTTTTCCAGTCTCCTGGATTATTGAAATTCTCTCCATCTTGCACTGCCCAAGAGTCTGATCCACCGATTGCAGCGCCTGCAGAACTTTGTTGCTCAGGTGGCTACAGGATCACCTTATGGTGCCCATATATCTTCGGTCCTGGGTCGCCTACATTGGCTACCTGTTGCCCAACGCATTGAATTCAAGGCACTCTGCATTGTTCATCGTGCTCTGCATGAGCAGGGGGCGGAGTACCTTTGCACTAAATTTTTACGATATAGTCCAAAGCGCTCCCTGAGATCTGAATCGGCTGGCCTGCTTTGTGTTCCATCTTTTCGCCACTCCCGGATTGGTGGACGTGCCTTTTCCATTGCAGCTGCTCAGTTATTGAACAAGCTTCCAGTCGCACTGAAAGAAATGCCTAACCATCTAGTCATTAGGAATGCTCTTAAAACTCACCTTTTGTAATTGGTGGTTGATGCTGATGGCGATTACTGGGCATTGCTGATGGTGATTACTGGGCATTTCCTCCTTCTCTCCAGCAAAACTATAAATAGGAGACAGAGCTAGAGGTACAGGCACTGTTCACAAAAAATCTGAAAGGATAGGGGGACCAAACACATCTAAGAAATTACAACACAATTTTTAATAATAAATCAGAAAAGTTATATATCATTTTTTGTTCAATTTTAAACAGCCTTTTTTCAAGAGATTGGGAATTATCCCCTTTCAAAGACATCAATACAGTCCGCGTAAAGTCCTCATGATCATGCTTTAACAAACAAAAGTGCTTAACCAGAGGTGCATTCTCAATTTTGTTTTTTATGCAACTTCGGTGCTCCATTATACGGGTCTTTACTTTTCGAATAGTCTTTCCCACATATAATAATCCACATTTACATGTAATTAGATAGACTACAAACTCAGTATTGCAATTACTAATACTTTTTTGGGTCCAAGGTTTAGGATGGCCCATGTCGACTTCTTTGCTCCTAGAGGTCAGTTTGCAGACTCCACAAGATCCACAAGGATAGTGTCCCATCGCCTCAGGCAGGCCCCACAGAGTAGTGAGTTTTGGGTCAGATGTGGTTATGCATTTCAATTTGCTGTTGCTCACTCTGTTACCTACAGTGGTGCTCCTTTTATAAGCAAAAATTCTGATTTATAATTAAAAATTGTGTTGTAATTTTTTAGATGTGTTTGGTCCCCCTATCCTTTCAGACTTTTTGTGAACAGTACCTGTACCTCTAGCTCTGTCTCCTATTTATATTTTGGACATAGATCCACCCAGATTTAGACAGAGTAGACACTGCCAACCTTGAGTTGTACAGTAGTCTACCGGGTTTCCTCGCTGATACCAAAGCTCCTTCTCTCCAGCACCATGATGCCTTACGGTGACCGTGAGCTATATAAGAAGTCTTAACATAACATAGCATAACAGAGTGGTAGACCCAAACGTAGGTGTGTAAAGTAGTCCAGATTACTGAGCACAAGAGTATGTGGTTTAGTTGAGTGTTGCATCAAAGGCAGGCAGATTTTCTTTTTTTTTTTTAAACTTATTTTTGTTGACAGAGGCATGTAGCATACACATACATCGGAGCAGTATATAGATGAATACAAGGGCGTATAGGCAAGAGTAGAACAACAGTAGTTGAGAAACGACATATCAGGGAGCACCAAGTTCTCAAACAGTTAATGGAGAGGGCTGGGAGGACTCGTCCACCGAGGAAGTGTCATTTAAGCTATTCAAGTAGCTGTTGAAGGCGGATCATATGTTTTGGGGACGAGAACGGGCTGGGAGCATACCCAGGAACTCTTCCTCGCAGTTTCGGGACCACGTGAGTAAATTTAACCATTTTTGGAATGTAGGGGGGTAGAGCTCTTCCAGCTCTGTAAAACACATTTCTTGGCTACTACACAGCTCACGTTCAGGAACTTAACAATGCCCTTAGCCCCCCCAGGCTGCCACACCCCAAACAGAAACCCCATTGGGTCAGGATCAACAACAAGATCAGTGATTGCAGACAGTGTCTCTATGATCTTACTCCAGAATGTGGCCAGTTCCGGGCAGTCCCAAAACATGTGTAGATGGTCAGCACCTTCCACGCCGCAGCGAGGGCAGAGCCGAGGATCGGAGCGTGCAAACCTCGAAATTCTACATGGAGTGTAATACAGCCTGTTGAGCAATTTATATTGTATGGTGCGGTAGCGGAAGTTTAGGGACACCCTGTTAGTATGAGAGCACATCCTCTCCCACTCTTGATCGGTGAGTTCCAGCTCCAGCTCGGAGGCCCAGTCGTCCCGGGCCCGGGATGGCTGGGGAGAAGCAGTGGTCAGCAGGAGTTTGTATAGTGAAGAAACCACTCCACGGGCGCCACCTGAGTTGGCGATGTAGGCAATCCCAAGGGAGTCCTGGGGTTCTTTGGGGAAGTCAGGCTATGCATTTCGGAAAGCAGCGCGGAGTCTGTAGAACTACAGAAGTTCCGGAACAGAACCTGAGTGCCCCAGCCTCCACGTCTGTGGTGTTATAAACTGCGCCTCTGGATAGAAGTCAGTGAGGGCTCGGTATCCCAGGGCCTCCAAGTATCGCGCCAGGGCAGTGTCATGTGTGGGTTCCAGCCCGGGAAAGTTCCAGGCGGGGAGCCACTTGTAGTACGGGTATTGTTCATCACAAGTTTTGAACATCTGGCCCCAGGCCTGCATCGTGGTCTGGACCGGGTCAATGGGCGATCCGGTTCATACTGCCGGTTTAGAATCAAGGACATTACATTGGTGCCTGCCGCTGCCAGAGCCTCCAGTTTGACGTGAGGACGGGGTGGGGGCCCAGGGTACCAGTAAGATGCAAACTGCGCCTGTGATGCAGTCCAATATCGCAGCAAGTCCGGGGCTTTGAAGCCCCCTCTATCGTAGGGTAGTGACATGTCTGACCACTTTTTACGCACCGCACCAGAGTGTCATAAGAATTGAGCGAACAATTTGTGCAGGTTCGCGAAGTAATTCCTACCCGGCCAGGCGGGGACATTACCGAATATGTATAGCAACTTGGGGAGTAAGATCATCTTTACAAGCAAGAGCCTTCCGGCTAGTGACAGTGGAAGGGTGCACCAGCGTGTAATCTTGGCCTCAGCCTGCTTTGCCATAGCCCGGTAGTTTTCTGCTAGTAGCAAATCTTTGTTCACATAACAAGGGTTTCAAAAGCCGTAAAGACTAAATTTGAAAATTTATGAAATGATTTTAAATGGTATCCAGCAGGATATCCTACTTATTCCAACTTAGAACAACCCAAGGTCACCATAAGAAGCATAGAGCAACATCATTTTACACAAAGAAAAACGTATTTTCTTTCTGACTTATTTATTTCACAAAAAAGAGAGAGTGTGTTTAACAAATACATAAAATTCATTACTTTCAACAAAGACATACAGTTATAATTTGAGCAAAATCTAAGTGCAATTACGGTTTAAGCAAAATTTAAGTGCATTTTATGAAAGTCCGCCAATTGGTCTAGGCAAAATATAAATGCACTTGTAAGCAATATACAGGTCTGCCAACGTCCACTTTTCACTTGGTATATGAAGAGAAAAGAAAGAAAAAGGTCTCAAAGAGAATAAATCAATAAGCAATTGGGAACAGAATTTAAGTTCCATTCGACATTGAGACCGTTAGGACGTTTCGGCGGGCCACCTGTGAGGCCACTGGTGTTGGAAAACCGCCTTCCTCGGGGCAAAGTAAGTAGTGAAATTCCCTACGGGGAAGCAGACAAAATACTCCATCACATAAAGAAATGTATAGTTTGTACAAAAAAGAAAATCAATTGTATTACAACAAAAACATAATATCACATGCTGTATGCTTCTCAAACGGAAATCCTGGGTTGACAAGTTTACATTAAAAAAACCATAATTTCTTTAAGGCTGATCAGTGATTTAAGTTAAGACTACTAATTTAAACTGCCTAGAAGGGGAACCTTACCCTAAATGAATGAGGGGGAAAACTTCAAAGGCAGGAGGTCAAGACGTCAAACAAGACCCTGGTGCAGAGCATGAGCAGGAGTGACTGAAGCAAGACACTGAAGTAAAGATAACATTAAAGAAATTATAAAAACAGGGGAGAAGTATATCTTTCAGTGAATCTGGAAAATACAGAATCTATGAAATGTAGTCATAACGAGATAAAGAGTGAAAAAAGAGAGAGAGCACAGAAAGAGAAATTGCCTGAGTCTCTAAAAGATGTTATGTGCTCTTCTGCAATTATCGCGTACGGATCTTAAATTAATAGAACCCGATGATCATGAACATTCTTCAGAGTGGAGGAAATGATACCCTGTGATGAAGCAACGTTGGTATCAAAATGGATGTTGCGGTAACGAATACCTACCGGGGGGAAGAAAAGAAAAGAGGTGCCTAAAGGTCACAAGATTGCACAAATATCAAAACCAGAGTGTTATGCAAGATATAAAACATATAAAACAGTGAATAAGGCTTCTTAGCGGAGTAGGAAGTGAAGCAGAAATATACTTACCAATAGTTTGAGAATGAATCAAACGTAGCTCACAGTGTCAGTGAGGATCTGACGACAGTGAAAGAGATAGAATAGGGACTGAGTAAATAGCCGGCAGCGTGATGACGCGCGTTCCGGCTGCCGAATAGAAAACCTCGGTCGGCTGTTACGTCTACGCACTGCATCCTCCGACTTGTGGGTGGATGCGTGTGACGTATCCTTTTTCTCTATGATCTAGAGAGGAACGAGCGGGAGGTGAACTGACACACCTTCCCCGTGATTGGAGCATAAGACATATCCAATCACAGCGCGGCCCCTTAGCACACACCCCAAGAGGGAGGTGTATGAGGGCCGTTGAACTTGCCATACAAAGCCGTATATAAGCGGAGCCGCGTTTCGTCACTAACATGTGACTCTGTGAGAGGAATTATACTGTGGCATTATGGTAGATATTAGAATGGTGGAATAAATTCCTCATTTAATCCCCTAATATGTGTACCCAATCAGAAGATCCACCGGGCCTCTCTGTCTAACAAACATTTCTGTATGTTGGTAGAGTTTTGAACTGCTTCCAAGACCCACCATACTATATTGTTTGGTGAGTGTTTCAAAGTAAGGTAATGGTTAACTAAGGGCGCCGTGACAATTTTGCATCTTATGCGTGATCGATGTTCAGCAATTCTGACATGTACCGCTCTGCTGGTTTGTCCAACGTATCTTAGTCCGCAAGGACATTCAATGCAGTATACAACGTTCTTAGTTTTGCAATTGGTGAGATTAGGTAAAGTCCAAATTCGTTCATTTATTCTGAAATCTCTCATTCTTTTAGTGAAACTGCAAACACTACAGGAGCCACATGGGTAATGACCCTTGACTGAACGTAAATCCCAAAGGCCAGTTCTGGGAGTAGTGTTACGAAAACGAGAATGGATCAGTTTATCACGAATATTTGGAGCCCTTTTGAATGCAAAACGCGGCGGGGGCTCCTCGGGAAGGTCCAGTCTCACAATATCCCAATGTTTTAGGATAATTTTCTTGACTTCAAAGGCTTTGATTCCATGTGTTAGAACACAAGTCATGTTTTCAGCCTCTGATTGTGGAGTTTTATTGGTAAGTAGAAGGGCACGATCTGTAAAAAGTGCGCGTTTCCGAGATCTTTTAATGAGAGATCTGGGATAGGTCACAAATCTTTGGTCAGTGACACCTGGACTCCCAAGTACCTGGTCCCATTCGGGGACCAACGGAGCGGGTACTCAGTGGTGGGTTGTATCGTGCAGCTAGTAAGGGGGAAGATCTCGGATTTAGTATAGTTTATAGTGAACCCGGAGTATGTACCTATACGGGTGATATCGCGTAAGATTGGGTCTAGATGAACAGCTGGGTCTCTTATGAAGAGTAATACATCGTCCGCGTAGAGCGAGATAATCTCAGGGGAGTATTTCAACCGTATCCCTTTGCCTGCGTGCCACTCCCTGATGTAGTCCGCCATTGGCTCAATTGCCAAGGCGAACAGGATCGGGGAAAACGGGCATCCCTGTCGGGTGCCTCTAAAGAGAGGGAACAGACTGGACTTCTGGGAGTTAACTCAAACCCTGGCCACTGGGGAAGTGTGCAGCAACTTAATATATGCTATCATAGTAGACCCTATACACATAGTTTCCAATACCAACCAAATATATTTCCAAGACACCATGTCAAATGCCTTCTGGGCATCCAGTGTGACTGCAACTTCACTTTCACCGTGGACAATGCGCGACATGACATTAAGCAGCCTTCTAATGTTGTGGGATGTTGATCTCCCAGGTACAAAGCCTGATTGATTGTCGTGGACCATGTACGACATGACCGGGAAGAAGCGGCTAGCAATCACTTTGGCGAAGATTTTGGTGTCCAAATTCATTAACGAGAGGGGCCTCATATGATCCACACTCATCAGTAGGTTAACCGGGTTTGAGCAAGACCATAATGACGGCCTCATGCATTGGTGGGGGAAGGGTGCCCAGCCGGAGTGACTCGTTCCAAACTTCAAGTAGTTTGGGGGCCAGAATGGCCACATGCTCCTGATAGAACTCTGCTGTCAGCCCGTCCGGACCAGGTGCTTTTCCTTTGGGGAATTTGGATATAGCCTCAACTATTTCAATCAGCAGGATGGGGGAATCCAATTGGTCTCTGGTTGAGGGGGAGACGATAGTCGTCGGGATCTGCTCAAGGAGGTTGCGCATTTGGGACTCACTGTGCTCAGGGGGTTGGGAGTACAGCTCTGAGTAGAAGTCCATGTAGACTTCCAAAATGTGTTGGTCAGACCACCGTTCCGACCCCAGGCTGTCCTTGACGCTAGTAATCTGCACTTGGCCCCACTCACCCCTAGCCAATGCAGCCAGCATCCTGCCCCCCTCTCCATATTTCCCCCTCTCCATATTTACGAGCCGCCTGTGGACGACTGAAGTATTGAACTTCCCTGGTGGCCTGTTCATTAAAGAATTGGAGTTCCTCACTGATCCGGGAGAGGGTGGCAGGGTCAACGGATGTAGGATGGGCACTCTCTAGTTGGCGTAATTTGGCTTCAGAGAGGGCAATGGCCGCTCTTATGGCTCTGAGAACTCCCGCCTCCCTTGATAGGGACATTCCCCTGATGAAGACTTTGAAAGCCTCCAAACGGACCCCCAAGGAAGTGAACTGGGGTGTATTAGGCTCAAAATAGGACTGGATGTCGGAAAGAATATCAGCCTTAAATACTATGTCCTGTAAGGCCAAGGACTTGAAACGCCATGTGTTGATAGTAGGGGCGGGCACTCCTAATTCTAGGGATATCCGGATCGGTGAGTGGTCTGACCGGGTGCGTGCCAATATCTGAGTTTCCACCACCCTCACCAGCAGCATTCTAGACAGAAGGAACATGTCGATTCTGGAGGTGCTGTCATGCACAGAGGAATAATGAGTATATTCACGTGTCTGCGGATGCATTACCCGCCGCGCGTCTCGAATGCCAAGTGTTGTGCTATGTGCAAGGAGTCTGCGCGCCGCACTGGAAAGTAGTCTGGGGGCTGTGCCTGTTCTGTCCAGTGTGATGTCTAATATAAAATTCATGTCCCCCCCAGATGATCTGCACCCCCACGTGACCCAGCAATATGGATGCCACCTGGTCGACAAAGTCGGGAGAGTCCACATTAGGGCCATAAGTATTAATTAGTAAGTATTCCCTATTAGATATTGCGCAATGTAGGATAATATATCTTCCCTCTGGATGTATATAGCTCGTGTGGAGTACAAACTTGAGTGACTTATGGATCATTGTCAATACCCCTCTGGCCTTGGTCGAGTAAGAGGTGGAATATCTATGGGGACCCCATGATGGTGCTATGAACCTAGTCAGAGGGCCCTTAGAGTGTGTTTCCTGCAGGGGCAATATTTTACAGCCATGCCTGTTGGCATGGGCCATGATTTTGCGAGCCTTAGTGTAGTTACTTAAACCCTGGACATTCCAGGACATCACTGTTTTAGACATTTCAGGAGACTAGGGTACATCCCACAACTGCTGTCGAAACTTACATGGGCCCTCATTACGACCCTGGCGGAAAGGGTTTTACGCCAGCGTAATGCATGGCGTACCTTTCCGCCTTACTACGAGTTCCCGTAGCGCCATGGTGGTTTTTTTGCCTGGTTTTTCCGGGCGGAAAAATCCATGGCGCTACGGGACCTGTTGTTAATTACGCCACCGTAATTTACGGTGGCGTAATTAACGCCTTCCCCACTCCCATTATACCCTATGGGGCAAAAATGGGAATGGGGAAGGGTAAATGGGGATTGGGGACTTACCGCCCCGCCAAGGTCGGAATGGGGCGGTAAGTCCGCCAACCCCCATGGCGGAGTTGGCAGCTCTGCGCCATGGACCATGGTGCAAATTGCACCATGGTCCTCCGCCAGGGCCGTAATGAGGGCCATGGTGAATAAAGAAAGCCCCCGCCGGGGTGCCCCCGATGTTGTGCGTTCTGCCAAACTGCCCCTGTCATTTACAATACCGTTACCCCGATCCCCAACAATACCAGCCCCCACCCTCACTGCCCGCCCCCAACTTGCAGTGGAAATCACCCCCCCACCCTGGATGCATGTGCCACCAACTAAACCGACCCTCACTGAGAAGTAGAGGTCGGAGGGCAAAATCCCACGGGGATATGCCCCTACCAGGGCCCAACTGGGGCCAACAAGCAGTAACATCCAACAAAACATAAGCATTGCAATTGCAGTGAGGTGCACTTTTGCCATGTGGGCGGCTACTTAAACGTTGTGTTGGACAGTGTGGGCTGTCAGAAACGGGTTTCTGCGGAATACGGAGTCTGTGTAGGGCCCCAAAGCCAGTAAGCTATCGGAAGCCAGGTGAGACTGAAGAGGTATCCAAAGTCAGAGACCAGCTCCACTCCCTCAGAGGAGAAGGATATCAATGACCCCAGCTCCTGAGCCGGGCCACGGGCCGGAAGTATGTCAAGTAGGCCTAGTTTACATGGTTAGTGGTAGATTATTGCCATCGTCACGTATGCAATGGAGAATTACCAGCCAGGATGTGCCACGTCAGGATGAGTCACATTTAGTTAGTCATCGTTGGCGCGGTCAGCTGCCAGATTATGAAGTGGTATGTGTGCCTCGATGAATTTTACCGCTTCGTCCAGGACAGTGACGAAGTATAGTTTGCCGTTGTGAGTAATTTTGAGATGTGCCGGAAATAATATGGCGTATGGGACATTACGTTCTCTAAGCAGTTTCTTAACCCCAAGGAATTGGCGCCCCGCTATTGAAAGGTCTGGGAAGATCCTGATGGTGTGAGACTCGAACGTAGGTCTCCCTTTTCACGAGCCAGGCGGAGGATAAGGTCTCTGTCCCGGTAGTTAAGAATCCTGGCGATGATGGGCCTTGGGATATCCCCCGTCTTGGGGCGCGGTGACAGGGCTCTGTGTGCACGTTCAACAGTATAGTGCGGTGAGAGAGCCGAATTGCCTAATAAATCCTTGAGTAGAGCCTCGATGGCGTCTTCCATGCACCCCTTAAGAGCGTTATCAGGGACCCCAATTATGCGTAAGTTATTTCTACGAGAGCGCGATTCGAGGTTGTCGCACTTAGCTCTCACACTCTTCATGTTGTGCGACAAGGAGGCGACAGTGTTCTGCAACACATGGATCTCATCTTCATTTGTACATATCCTGCTTTCAGCTTCAGTAATTCTGGTGCCTGCCTGGTCCACTCGGGTTTTAAGGAAGGCAACATTAGCGTTAATGTCGTCTAATTTCTCATGGAAGGAGGCGAAATTCTTGGCCATGTACTCCATGAGTGTTGTCAGATCGGGGGTCCTCGCCCCAGAGGGAGTATCATTTTCCGGGTCCTCCTGCAAGGATGATGTGTGCCCCGTCTCCGCCCTCGGGACAGACTTGATAAATGTATCCATGGCTCCCCTCCCAGGGGCCCCTTTGGATCTATTTGGCATTATTGACAGAGACTCGGCGATGGTGGAGGGCCACCAGGGAAGACAAAGAAGAAGAATGGGCAGCCAAGGGACTAAGATGTCGGAGAACCACGGGCACCACCCCGGTGGCAGTCAGAAGTCCAGATTCCGTGAGGCAGGGGTTCACAGATGCAGCAATTAGGGAAAGGCGGATGGTCAAAGGAGCAAAGCGTTGGCAGATGTCGAGCACTGCACCCGCGGCGGTGGAATGGGCAGATTATGGCAGCAGTGAAGGCGGAGAGGCTGCAACCAAACAGGAAGCATGGGATCATTCAGGAGCCAGTAGGGGGAGGCCGCCAGCCCACAAGAGAGAGTGGTTTCCTGATAAAAAAACTAGAGCAGTTGTTGTATAGGAGTTCACTTTTCTGTCAGGTCAGGGAGTTCTGTGCAAATTCAGTGTGCCAGGTGCCCCCGGTGGAGTGGAGGGAAGGTGCAGGGCCAGCACCCCTCTAGCCTATGGGTTCCACAGCCTCGGCCACTTGCATAAGGTGGGGAACCTAGTGCAGTCCGGGGTTCCAGTAATGGTAGGTGGTGAGGCGTCCAGTGTCTAGGGACCCCGAGGACCCTCACAGAGGCAGGCAGTCCAGGTGTGGGGCCCCACTCCAAGATGGAGTGAGAGGTTCCGGCCTCTCAAAAGCAGCTAGGTAGGGAGATGAGGGCCAGCCAAGGGGCACCGCGAGCACTGCAGCGCAGACCACCCCCCCCGCTCCCCACCTTGGGATCACAGTCCTTGGCCCTGGATCGCGGGCCGCGTATTTTCCAGGGCAGCCAGGCTCCAGCCCAGCTGCCTCCCGCCGTGCCGAGGTGAGCGCTCCGGCACTGGTGGCAGGGAAAGGAGTCGGGACGCGCTCAGGCGCAGGCCCCCGCGGCGGCCGCCTGCACGACGGTGCACTCCGGGGGGGCCGCCCCACTCCAAGCCAGAGTGAGAGGTTCCAGCCTCTCAAAAGCAGCTAGGTAGGGAGATGAGGGCCAGCCGGGGGGGACCGCGAGCACCGCAGCGTGGAAAACCCACCCCGCCCGCTCCTCACCTTGGGATCACAGTCCTTGGCCCGGGATCGCTGGCCAAGTATTTTCCAGGGCAGCCGGCTCCAGCCCAGCCGCCTCCCGCAGTGCTGAGGTGAGCGCTCCGGCAGAAGGCAGGGAGGAGGAGGCGGGAGCCGTGCGCATGCAGGCCAACGGTCAGCCGGCCCTGGAGTACCGTACACAGGCTTCCCGGGCCCGATTCGGGCCGGGATTGAAGGGGAGCAGTCAGGAGGGATACGAGAGGGATACGAGAGCAGCTCCACAAAATATTATGCTGCGGGGATAAGAAGTACCGCAGTTGATGGTGGATTTCGGCCGGAGCCACATGGAGCTCAGAGACTAAGCAGCCATCTTGGGCTGCTCAACAGCGCCACCTCTGAACAAAAAGGCAGGCAGATTTTCTAATGCCTATTAGGTTGAATGTGGCTGTGGTGACAGAGGCTCTGATGAACTGGAAATGTTTCAGGTCATTATCATAGAGATGCCCAAGATTGCGAGCAGTAGGTGATGGGATGAGGAAGTCAGGAGAAAGAGATTAGAGTGGAGTGGATTGTGGCAGACGGTTTACTGATGACATTTGGACTTGTATATGGTTCAGGGTCAAGTCTGTCTCTGCATCAGCTAACATTTCACAAAATCAACTTTTCTTTCTACACAGAGCCTTTTTAACTACAATGAGACTTACTTACTTAAAATGGTTCTGGGGATCACTGCTGCACTTGTGAGGTTGTCTGTGGATACTATAGGTATATGTTTTTTGATTGTTCATTTGTTCTTAAATTTTGGCAGGCTGTCTGGGCATCATTGAATGAAATCTTTGAAATTAATGTTCCCCTTTCTTTCACAAATATTCTGCTTGGCAGTTTAGTGCTAGATAAAGAGGGAACAGACCCTTCGTCCCTCCTATTTGATCTTTTCATAGCCATTGCAATAAAATGTTTTTACCACAAACTGGATGTATCTGTTAAGGTCTGGTGGAATAACATAAGTGAATGTTCATAGAATGGAAAACTGTATGGCTAATCATCTCAATGCATTAATAAAACAAGAGGCAAATGGATTTGTTTTACTAATTATCTGTTTTTTTATAATATGTCCTCTCATGGTTCATGAATTTTGATTTCAGATAAATCCATTGAATGACTTGTTTTTCTGTAACATATATACCCATAATGTATTTTTTCCCTCCCTGTGTGTCTCGTATGTCCGAGGTCTCTGTTCATCCCTTGTTCGTCATTGGATATTATTCATTGGATATTATTGTCCTCTGTTTTTTATTGTACTTTTTGCCAAATTCTATTTTACAAGTTTCCATTATTTTTTTCATTCTCGACTGGCCTCCAAGTCTCCATTTAGATTGTATTTCATTTTATTTATTTTATTGTTCTTTTTTTTATCACGCGTCTATAATGCGCCTAATACTATACCTGAGGCTGGTTTCTAAATACGGATGCAGGGTTCAAACCTCTGTTGCTCTGCGTGGTCTTGTTTCCAAGACTAGTGCGTTGCCCCTGTGCTAACCTCCATTCACATTTTTTTGTTTACTGTTGAATTACCTGTATTGGAAATCGAAATCTTTTTAATGACGATCACATGGTTTTTGCTACTTGTCAGTCCTTAAATCCTAATAAACATGTATTAAACAAAAAAAGCGATCCCACAAGAAGGAGGGCACGAGCCTCCGACCTTTCCTGTCCCAGCTCTAAGTAATTGCACCGAAAAGCCCCAGTACCAAGACCCGCAGCATTCCAAGGTACCAGTTAGTCCCAGACCACCAACCATAAAACTGTTAGACCCATAATCCATCAGAAAGGAATTGAACACAGGCATCATTTGCCTTCACCATTAGTGGCGTGATTTGTGCTGCGTGGTGCCGGGAGGGATAAAATAGCTAAAACGAGGGTGGGGAACTTTGGTTGGGCGCCAACATGTCTGCAATAGAGCTGTAGTTTGTTTGAAACGATGGCCTCAAAGTATCCTCATAGCCCATTTCCGCAGTACCAGGTGCATGTCAGGTTAGAGATAGAGCCAGTATTGTTTTTCTTCACATAATTTCTAATTAGTTGCAGCCTTATGCCTCATGACGCGCAAGGAGGAGCCCACGTGGAAGAAGTTGGACAAACAGTGCCGGGACCAATGGCCTGGCATCCCCTATGGACCAGGTAGCCTATGTAGAGGGTCACACCAACCAGCCATTTGGATTTGTACATTATGTAACTTACGTCACTGATGACGCTGTATGCCTTCATAAAGTATTGTTTGTACTGATTTTGGCAGAACGTTCCATGGCAGCAGTGTGCTTTGCTGGCGCATTTCTATTTTTCCCTAGTAGTTGTATTTTTTCTGGTGTGAGTGTTTAGGGGCTTCTCTACAAAAGGAAGGCGTATAATTGATACAACTATCTTATGTCGAAAGCAGAGATGAAATATTTCCCTACAGCTAAACACAGAGCATAACTGACGTTTTTTTTTTTTTCCTTTTTTTTAAGTTTCAGTTATTTATTGATAAACCAACATGTCAAATAATAGCCTTACTTCCTTTGAAGATAATGCTGTGGAACATTAAGTACATACAGAGATTTGCTACACATTTTTAAACATTATTTATAGTATTGTTTATTTGTAGTGTAGTTTTTAATGAGGGCAGCAATTACTGAAGCTAAAAGAAAGCAGAGCGACATTGGTGAAAACAGGCACGATGCAAGTGTACAACCAGTTTACAATGGGCAAACGTATATATAGACCAGCTGTTTGGTCGAGTTGTGCCCTTTCAGATTTTGTTGTCATTTTTTTTTCGATTGTTTCATGCATGCGTGTTCATCAATTGACGTCTTGTACTTTTTCTTCAGCACCAAGAGACCCTGTGCCAGCGATGCGCTCTCAAAATAATACAACCGAAATCAAGTCATCTTGAAAGCAATCAAGCATGCGTGCACATACATTGCAGGCTTGCAGTGTGTGACAGCAGTGCACATTCGCAGGAGGAGGCTTGACGTCATCACGCCTTCGAGCTACCCAGGAGAGACAGCAGCCAGCTACCACAGCCTCGAGCGCTGCCGTTTCACTTTCAGATCAGATGCCTCTTTTGCGCGCCTGCTCCCCAGGCTCCCGATGGCGCATCGTCTTCTGACTCTCGCAGAGTGAAGAGCTGGCCTCGCGGGTCGCTGGAACGGAGCGACAGTCTCCTCTCCCCCATCGCTATATCTGAGCAGCCGCAGTGCGCGCTTAAATAGATGACTGCGCGCATATCGCTGGACCCACGGGAAGAAGGTGGCCCCGGGAGGTGGCACGGGAGCGGATAAGCAATTCATTTCACCCACTTTTCTAATAACTCTAGTGGCATCACAGCAAAACACAAATGCCTAATTACATCCAGGACACTGCTAGAATTTTAGAATTTGCGAAGATGAATAGTTGTCCAGTGTATGATTGCTGCACATACTGCAAGGGCACGAGGTTTATCTATGAAGGTGCCACACTTGTGAAGTGGGAGAATGGAAGACCAGGCTCCCGTCCTTCACCTCTCGCGCTTGGCCTAGAGGGTCACGGCCCAGACACCCGCCGCGAGAAGAATTTGTCCATCTACCAGACGACCAGGTACCCTGGTACAGGAACATACGGATGTGTCCACCTGCCTGCCCAGCAGCCCGCACTGGCCATGCCGACACCTGCGGCTCGGATCAGCTAGACTAAAAACCACACGTCGTTAGAGATGCCATGACGACCTAGACAACGGGAAGCACATCTGTATAAATATACCCACTTAACATTTCCACACCAATCTACACGAAGAACATACTCAGTGCTCTGACGTAGGCGACAGGCATATTCACGGACGTGCATCTTTATTATTTTTACATAGGCTTTCAGAGTGCAGAAACGCAAGACGCATCATGAACTCATCTATAACGCTTGCTCACGCTTCCCTTGAAACCCGTTACCACCATGAGAGGTATAATGGAAACACGATATTGGTCATGGAAATATATGCCACTATAATCTAAAGCACCCATGCACGAAATGGATCACTTATGCACCAGGCCCAAGTAGGCCTCAAGCAAGAGTTCCGTGGACATTAACAAAGCAAAAGTCAGGTTGCTGATCCTGCAGAATGAGCCTGGTGGAGCAACCAGCCAAGGTCGCAATGTTGCAAACCCACATCCAAGAACAAATCATCAAAGGCACGATGTTGCAACCTTGCACTCCGCGTACCAACGTTAAAATCATATCTACAAATTAAACCAGACACACAGTGGAAAAACAATATTAATTGTGCAGAATTCTGCCTCAAACACGGTCCCGCCTCACGTGACCAAGCCGAACCTGACGAGATGCCAAAACCCAGGAGAGAAAGGGCGTCTGGGTCCCTCACTACGAGACACAGGCCGGGACACTTGAAAGGCTCAATGTTCACCTGCTACAGTGGGAACGGTCAGCTCCCACCTATGAATAAATCCTCACATTGTCTACATGTACCCATATTGAAACATTGTTGCAAACACAGGTACACCGAGAGCTGGGAACAACGGTGGTCCCAGGCTGGGGAGCTCACGGATGCACCAATCAGAACATGGGGCTCTTATCTCAGACGTCAGTAACATTAGCCAATCCTCAGGGGTCTTCATGTAACAATTCTTATGTATCTAATTGAAGGGACAACCCAGATATACCACCTGACTACACCTTGACCACTAATATCATTCTCTATATGTGTACTATACTAACCCTACCACTCGAGCAACCAATTAAGAGTGGCGATAGGTTTTTTGTTAACTTTCTGAAGTGACGCAAGTAGCGCGTCATAATGTAGTAAAAAGGGCCTGCGAGCCCCACGATTATGTGTGTGTCAGGACGAACGCGTACGCTCCTTGACCCATCCCTGCCGTTTTGCATAAATAAACAGCAGAGTCGCCTTGCTCCTTGTGTGCGTCTCATACTCTATCTCACACCTGGGATATACGGGAGGTGTTGGGGCCTCCCTGCCCGGAGGTCTGCGGACGGCCCGGCCGACCCCGGCAGAATTTCCCCCCGACAAGTTGGAGGCACTGCTGAGATCTGTTTAAGATCAACTTTTATTTTTAGTTTTCCAGGCACTCCCGTTGCGAGGAGGCCCGGCGGCGCGGCCCCCTCTGCCGTTGCCCCCTTCTGAGGACTACAGGACCATCGCGGAGCCGCGAGAAGACCGGACAGCGCAATCCGGATATTGGCCCTCGGGAGCCGGTTGAGAAGTATCCCGCCCGCGGTCGGCGAGTGTCCAGACGTGGTCCAGACGGGGGGAGGTGGCGAGCCGCTTGGAGGGTGCACGCAGTCGAGCGGCCCTGCATCGAGAGAACTTGGTGAGCATGACACGCACAACAAGCAATGCGAAATTGTGAGGGAGGGGGAGGAAGTAAATAAGGGAGGGGGGAGGTATTGTAGAGATGTGCGGTGAAGGTTTAAATGAGTGTTGCAAATGGAATGAATGGTAGCGAAACGAGTGCGAGAAAAGTGGGCTAACGTTACGCGAAAGAGGGGGGCGGGGCACGAAAACATCACGTGCAGCCGCTCGTAACAAGTGAGCTAACGTTACGCGAAAGAGGGGGGCGGGGCACGAAAACATCACGTGCAGCCGCTCGTAAGACACTGATGGTCTAAATTGCGATTAAGTGTGAGGATGGGTGTGTGTGGTTTCCTACGACTTGACATTTATTGATCAATGAGTAGATGAGGTTCCCTATTGTTCGAGCAAGAAACTCGATAGGTAGATGACGTTTCCCTGTGGCCGGTAGCTAGTCACATAGTTGCCCAAAACGGAAGATAATTGGCTGGTTAAGCCCTCCTGTTGAGGGGCGTATCACACGCGAGGCGACGCAGCGTGCGCAGTCCGGTTATAATATTGATGAGATTACCTTGTTCCAGGAGAGACAGGAAGACAGCTGTAGGGTTAGCGGGGTAGATTGTAAGTGTATTTTGAACTTAAAAAACCATAACAAGAATATACCAGTAGCTCGAAGAAATCGGTGACGTCACCAGTAGGGATTTAATAGAATATAGCGAGCACAAGGAATTTTGGGTTTTAGAGTGGTGGGAAAGAGAAGCATGGTAAAGGAGCTGGTACGGAGATAAACTATAAACCAGTGGATCGAAAGAAGAAGGGGAAAGGGGCGTGGCTGCGCACGGAGAACGCCGGCCACGGCAAGTGTAAAAGGGGGAGGAGAACGGAGAAACAGGACGACTGTATAAGATAATCGTAAGGGGTACGCAGCCGCAGGGGGCTGCGTGCGCTTCGGCCGCAGGGGGCCGTAGGGGAAGGAATATAATATAACATCATATCTATTATTATTGCATAATTTGTCAGAGGATTATCGTAAGTCCCCACACTTGCGGGGCGAGGTAAGCAATACAAGGTTGTATATTGTAAACTGCTAAGTAAGGGGAAGGGTAACACGGGGAGTGAAATTATGTCATACGGGAGAGGGTCGGGAGGGTGGGGGAACACCCTCACTACCCCACTACAGCACATATGCACCACACTGCCACCACATAGGGAGAAGTTAATTAAGTACAGCATAGAGTGGACCCAGGGGACAGACAATAAAATGTTAACACCATGGCCGCATAATGGCAGTTTCGATCCATATGCCCAACATTCACTACTAAACCATCTGCACAATACATACAAGGGGAAGAAGTTAGCAAACCATGTGGAGGTGTTTAACTTATGGAGGATGTTCCAGGGGTCTCGACCAGGACCAAATGGAATGTTCACTATGGGGGAAACACCGGAAGAAGAGGAGATTAAGAAAGAAGGAACGGGTGGGGAAAAGGAGTGCGAAAGCACAAAGAATACGGGGATCGAAAGACAGGGAGGAGAAAAGATTAATAAATCAGACGACATAAAAAAGGAACCGAGCAATGAGATAGCCATAACACCGGGTGTGAAAACAGAGGGAGGAGGGTTGTACCCTTTAAGAGAATTAGGAGAAATAGGACAGTTAAGGGCGGCTGAAGGATACTCAAACCCGGCATACAGCCCTCCACCATATGTGGCTCATGGGAAGATACCAATGGGGGACAAGAGGATTAGAGAAGAGCAGACTGTAGAGATAGGAAACGATGAGTGGGTAGCTGCACAGATATTGTTGAAATTACGAGGCTCACTAACTGGAGAAGAAAGGGAGGCGGTAAAGAGAACAAACGAGGATAGTGCCAGAGAGAGTGAAATGAGGGGAGAGGAGCTACTACGGCAGAAGGAAGAGATTTTGGAGGGAAGATTAGCAGAACTAAGGGATGAGCAGAATGAACTGGTTAAACAACTTGAGCGGGAGGAAAGAGAGAGAGTGAGAAAAAGGAAAGAAGGTAAGGACAAATTGGAAAAATTAAGGGAACGAAGTGAGGAGCAAAAGAGAGAAGCTGAAAGGGTAAAAGGAGCAGCAGATAGGATATCAAGAGTAGTGCTGAGAGAGAAGAAGAAGGAAGAAGAAGAAAAGGAGAAAGAAATGGAAATATGGAGGAGGAGGATAATATCAGAGGCAACTAAGAAATATGAAGAGGGGAAGGTAATAGAGAGTATAGTAGAAAGAGAAAGGGTGAAATGGGAAAGGAAGAAAGAGGATGAAAGGATATTGGAACAGATGAGCAACGAAGTAATGGAGGAGTTGAAAAGGAAAAGGGAGGAAAATAGTAGGGAAATGGAGGAGAGGAGTGAAGGAGGAATTGAAGAGAGGGGTTGGGAGAGTGAAAGATGGGGAGATGTATATAAGAATAGAGAGGTAGCAACAACATCAGCACTAAGGGGAACAGTTGGTAACAACGGAAAGGGAGAAAGAGACCTAATAGACTTAAAAACAGTAACAATAAAAGGAAAAAAGGCAGAGTGGGGGGTGCCATTTATGAATGATTTTTGCAGTGAGGAGGAAGGAGAAGTGGTGAAGGATGGAAGGAAGAGTGAAAGGGAAAGCTTAGATAAACTATACCTCACTAGAACAAACATAGATTCGCCCTGGATGAGTAGAAGATGGGAGGAGCTGGAGAGAAGTAAGGAGGAAGTGAAAAGAATAGGGGAAACACAAACCAATGAAACCACGCCACCCACATCACCACCGCGCCCTTCCACGTCACGCCCTACATGTTCAACCACCGCGCGCTCTCTGCACAGAATAAAGCTCGCGCCCTTCATGAATGAACTTACACCTTATGCATGTCGGCTTAGGGACCTCCCTAGTCGCAGGCAAGACAGACAAATAAACATACCCATATTGAACACAGAAAATGATGGAAAAAGGGGAAAGGAAGAAGAGGGAGGTAGGAGCAGAGGTAGTAAGGAAGAATTTGAAGTAGTAAAAGAAATGGGGGAAGAGGAGGGGTGTGAAGACTCAACATTATGGAGCGTAAAGGGTGACGCAAGACAGAATTTAATGCCACTGCTAGAGAGAGGAGGGGCTAGACCACAGTATGTACCTTGGAAACATACGGATAAGGAAAATATAAAATGTAGGCTCCCATCACTAAGTGGAGGTGCGGGTAAGTGGATATATGAAATGGAAAAACACACCGCAGGACAGAAACTAGCAGTAGGAGACGTGAAGGGCCTGTTAATATCAATATTAGGGGATAGAGCGGATGACATTTGGAAAAGAGCGGGATTCCATGGGGTAACAATAACGAACACATCGCATGATGGGGCACCATTTGCAAACTGCAGACATGTGCTATGGCAGGCACTGAGAGTACAGTACCCAGACACATCAGACATAGGAGCCATTACTTCCCGTAAGATGGGCGAAAATGAGGATCCTGTTGATTATATCCAGGATATTCAAGAGAAGTGGCGCATGGAAACTAGAGAACAATGGGACAAAACACCAGCCATATTTTATTATATACTAGTACAAGGGCTCCCAGAAGGAGTTCAAAAACAACTAAAGAAAGTAGTGGGGATGGAAGCAAAACCATGGCCAGAAATACAACTGACTATAGTACATCACTGCAGAACATGGCAAGGAAAAATGAAACAAAAGGAAGAGGATAGGAAAACAGAAGAGGCCAAATTAGTACAGAAAAAACTTACTAAATACACAATGGAAGGGGCACTAATAACTACGCCCACACCAATGGCCCAAAGCCCAACGCAAGTAGTGGCTGCACAAGATCCCGCTCAAATAGCGCCTCCACAAGGGGTAATAGAGCAAGTGCCGCCTCTGCAATTACACGCACCAAACATGGGAGGAGGGTACCCAATGCAAGGAACTGGGTATTATAGTTATAACAGAGGGAGAGGAGGGTTTATGAGAGGGAGAGGATATGGATATAATACCCAACAACAGGCTGGGGGACTCAGAAATAACTACCCCACAGGGCAACCCGTATACCAAGACAACACAGGGAGCTTCCCATGGCAAAACAGGGAACCACCCGTGTGTTGGAGCTGCGGACTATTAGGGCACATGTCACGTACATGTAGGGTCAGGCCAGGAACACCAGCATGGAATGAACAAGCACAACCTAGGACATCACAAGAACAGCAGGGCATACAACAGCAGCAGATGTCACAACAAGGGAGTGGCCAACCACAACAACCACAACAGCCACAAACCTATTCACTGCCACAACAACAAATAACACAGTATCTGCCACCGCCACAACAACAAGTAGCGTTAATACAACCACCACCACAAAATGAACGAACACAATTGGGTGGGGTGACGGTGTTGGGACACAACCCTTACACAGGGAATGGCCAATCATTGTACCCCCAATAGGCCAGCCCACAGACGGCCTTGGTGTGTCCCATCCTGTCAGTAACACCTAATAGTGCGGAGGAACCACGCATAGAGGTAACGATAGGTGACAAAAAATTATCATTTCTTGTTGACACCGGGGCAACCCGGTCTTGCATAAGGGAAGGTAAATTTAAGATGTCAGGCGAAGCCATGAACACCCAAGGATTTTCTGGGGCCAAAGGGTTGGTTCCATTTACTGATAACGTTCCGTTATCTATTGGAGATTATGATCTGTCAGTTCCACTTTTGTATTATAGTGCCTCACCAGTAAATATACTGGGGAGGGACATAATGAACAGGTTGAACATGACGATCTCCTTTACAGAGGATGGCATAATTTGCTCTACTCCAGGGATTAACATGCTTGCAGCACGACAGATTTTGCAAGCATACTGTGGACAGACAGCGATTAGGGCGGAGCCAGTAGATGGAGAGATATTCCAATATGGCACAGACATGGCATTTGCATGGATGCCAGGGATAGAAGGGAAAATATGGAGGAGACCAGCAGCCTATCTATTCCGACCAGAAACACCAGCTAATGAACTAGAAGGGAAGGTGTTTGTAGTGGACATTGAGAGCATTATTGCAACGGCTGATTATGTTGCTGTGCACGCCCAAGATAAAGAAGGGAGAGCATGGAGGGCGGTGATAGCACTAGCAGAAGGATGTAGGCTGACCCAGGTGTCAGATGAAGAGCTGTTCTCAGAAGAAAAGGAAGAAAATGAAATGGTGTTCATGATGAGTGTAGAAATATGGCTAAGAGTGGCTCACAGACAAGTAGCACAGAAAATTGCAATGGCACTTGAGGCACCCGCAGGCACCCCAGTCCCATTTTTTAAGGAGGATATGTCAAAGGTGCCCAAATCATTATGGACTACTAGCCCTTATGACGTAGGATGCATAAAAAGCATAGGGGGTGTAAGGATAAAATTGAAAAAGGGTGCCATACTACCAAGAGTGAAACAGTACCCATTGTCAAAAGAGGCAGATGAGGGCATATATGAAACCATAACGGCCCTTATAAACAATGGCATATTGGTCCCCTCAGAATCACCATGTAACACAGCTGTGTACCCGGTGCGCAAGGCTAAAGGGGGGTCTTGGCGCTTCATACAGGACCTCAGACCCTTGAACAACATAGTAGAAGCAGAGTATCCAGTAACAGCAAACCCGGCCACAATATTGTGTGGCATTCCGGCAGAAGCATCACGGTTTACAGTGATTGACCTTAAAAATGCTTTTTTCTCAATACCATTACACCCAGACTCACAAGATTTGACAAGCTTTACTTACCGAAATACAAAGTGGAAACATACCAGATTACCACAGGGGTATTGTGAATCACCCTCAATTTTCAATAGAGTAATACAGATGGATTTGGGTAACGTTGAGGTGGAAAGCACAGTGTTACAGTATGTGGATGACATAATAATTTGTAGTACAAACGAAAGCAAATGTAGAGAGGACTCCTTAAAAATGTTGACGATACTGGCAGAAAAGGGGTACAAGGTAGACATGGAAAAGATACAATACTGTCAGGAACAGGTACTTTACATTGGCCAACTGATATCCCAACATGGAAGAAGGATTGCACCACAAAGAGCACAGGCCATCTCAAGCACTCCCGTGCCACAGACTGTGAGAGAACTGCAGCAATTTTTGGGGCTGTGCAACTACTGTAGAGCATGGGTATTTGATTACAGCTCATACATAGGACCCCTGCTTGAGGGTTTGAAGGAAGCAAATAAAGGGGAGAAAAAGTTGGGATGGACTATGGAAATGAGGGAGGCATTTGACGAATTAAAAGACGCAATATCAACTGCTCCAGTACTGGCATCCCCAGACTATGAGCGGCGCTTCTTTATATTTTCACATTGCGACTCAGCAGTGATGAAAGCAGTGTTGGCCCAAAAAACTAGCATGGGCTATAAACCAGTAGCATTTTACAGCGGTCACTTAGACCCTATAATGTTAGGCCACTTCTCTTGTGAACAAGGTCTCGCTGCAGCTGCTTTTGCAGTAGAAAAAGCATCAGCAATAACTATGGGGTGTCCAACTACACTATTTGTGGAACATACACTATTTGCGATATTGAATAAACCTAAGTCCACATTAACGACACAGAGGGCATCAGGTTATGAGATTATTTTGTCTAAAGCTGAACTAGCAATTGTTAGATGTAGCACGGTTAACCCTGCAAGGTTCCTAGCAGAAGTAATTGAAGAGGGAGATTACGCCCACGACTGCACCCAAGTAACTGAACTATACTCATGTACTAGGAAAGTTGAAGAAAACGCACTAGAGGGAGGTGAGCTTTTGTTTATTGATGGGTCATCAACTATTGATCAAGGAGATGGGATAAGAAGGACTGGGGCAGCAGTAGTAAAAATGATGGAGGCGCCGGTGTGTGTGGGTATGAAGTGTGTACAATTACCACAGCATTACTCTGCTCAAGCGGCGGAACTCGTTGCACTCATATTGGCATTAAAGGAAAGTTTTAACAAAAGAGTAACTATATATTCCGACAGTGCATATGTTACATCCACTGTCCACTCAGGGCTATCAAAATGGAGAAGAAGAGGGTTTAGGAGAGCTGATGGCACTCCAGTACAACATGCCCTCTTGTTGGCTGAACTAATTGAAGTAATAAACGATCCCCAAGAACTAGCCCTAGTAAAATGCACCGCACACACCAATGGAGAAGACTACGTGTCAAAAGGAAATGCAGCAGCAGACGCACATGCGAAATATGCTGCATATTTTGGTGAGATATGGAACCCCACCGACTCACAGAGAGGGAGAGGGAGGGGAATAGCGAGGGAGATGTTAATAAGAGAAGGGTACACCCATCTCCCAGCCACACAGATTATGGAGCTACAAGCGGCTGCACCAATGGCCGAAAAAGAAGTATGGGTGAAAAGAGGATGCACAATGTCACCAACTGACGCACTATGGCGCCAGGGTGGCACTGGGAAAGTTGTAATACCAGTGGCACTGTTAAATACCGCCTTGAGCCAATTACATCACCCTGCCCATACAGGCAAGGAAATAATTGCAGCACGAATTAGAGAAGATTGGTTTTGTCCCGAGTTAACCTCTCATGTGTCAAATTTTATCAGCAATTGCCTAACATGTCAACAGTTTACGGCCGGTCATACTTTAAAAGTGATAAGAGGTACCATACCCCGGCCAGAAGGACCTTTTCGGCACCTTCACATTGACTATGTTGATATGATCAACATCTGTCAAGGCAATAGGTATATGATTGTAGTAGTATGCCCATTTTCTAGGTGGATTGAAGCAGGGCCCTGTTCACACCCTGATGCGTTTAGAGCAGCCAAATTCATAGTAAGGGAGGTCTTCCCCAGGTGGGGAGTGTGCGAGGTGTTAAGATCAGACAACGGCCCCCATTTCGCAAATGAAATGTTCCAGCATATCACATCCCTGCTGAACATTAAACACAAATTTGCATGTGCATACCACCCACAGGCTAATGGTGTATGTGAACGCCTGAATGGCCTATTGAAGGAGGCAATTGCTAAAATACAACAAACAACAAAGAAAAGTTGGTTGTATTGCCTTCCGTTAGCATTGTTTGAACTCAGAAACAGGCCAGGGTCCGACCACCACCTCACCCCTCACGAAGTGGTTACTGGACGTCAAATGCGCCTTCCCCTAACACCAACGTCAAGGGCATTCACCGACAACGAAAGTTCAGCGAATGTGTTAGGTGATGAAATGTATCAATATGTGTCTTCTTTGATTACTAGTGTCGTGTTTGTGTCTCAACAGCTCGAGCGCACACGGGGCGGGTCTACCAGCAATCAAGAAAAAGACGAAAGTACGGAATTGGGAAAGGAGAACTCGTGCAAACTTGCCAAAGGTGACCACGTACTACTTCGCAATTTCAATAGAAAGTGGAACCAGAAGAGGTTCACTGGCCCCCATCTGGTAGAGGACGTATCAACAAGAGCAGTAAAACTAAAGGATAAGCGTGCATGGAACCACCTACATGACGTAAAGATCTACAAACTGCAGACCCGCCCCAGCGCCAACGACAGATCCATTGGAAGAACAGCAACAACATCGCCGACAGCGGAAGAAAGTTCCACCACAGACGACGACCCAATTGTTCCCTCAGAGACAATAACTGACGAAGAAGGGGGTGATCCCCATACTGCCCACCCCATGGTCACACGCTCAAAGAGTAAAAATACTTCCGCCATCTGAGCGCAAACCCCCCCCCATTGACTGCTAAGTACAGTTGTAACTAAAATTGAAGGACATTGCTAGCACCAATACACATGTAAACACGTGAATGTTCTCTTTTTTTTTCTCTCGCACATACAGGAACTGCGTAATATTGTATTGTTAAGAAAAGCTAATTAACAAATTCAGTGTGCAGGTGTAGATGGTGCTGCCAGACGATAACTACCCAGAAGAATTGTCACACCAATTTGTATACGAAATAAAGAGGCCAACATACTTAAAAAAGAGAAGGGTACGTGTATACTACACAGCCTTCCTCCTGGCCATAGAATATCACATGCCCCACCTCCACCCATACTTGCCAGTCCTAAGAGACCCATCACTTAGAGTAGCGTGGGAGCAGCTCTTCGCCTGGGCACTGAATGACTACTTGATAGGGAGAGCTTAAAGGTAACAAAACTAACATCTAATAACCATAACTTTTGAGAATTTTCAGGCGGGCAACTATAACGTCGCAAGAATAAGCTGCCAGGACCGCAGCAAGGTAAGAGCAAAATGCCGGTGAAATTAGCATATGTAATAAAAATAATAGGGATTTTTATGATCACCGGGTTCTTGGCTGCTTCTGTCTGGCAGTACAGCTATGCTATTGATTTTATTGCTGCACCCAAACTTAATATACCCCCGTCCCCTGCTGCAACAGGAGTTACGTCAGGTGGTAATAGTAATTTTGCACCCAAGCAAAATAGAGTTAAACGCAGCACATACTCAGACAATAAAGGTATTGATAATTATGTACAAGATTCGGCACACGTCACAAACAACATATGGTACCAGCACATGACCCGCATTGGTAAGCAGACAACTGAGGACAGCTGTTACGTTTGCTCATTAATACCATACGCCATGAGCGCTTCACGAACATTTGTTGCCACAGAAATAGATGAAAAAACAGCACAGTGCATAATATATTTGGCCCTGTTCCAAACGAAAGGAAGATTTCAAGGAACAGTAGTGCACATGACATGGAAAACACGAGACTCATACCCATATGAAAACAACTTCCTCAAGACCTATCTGAGTTATCACAAGACCAGTTTACATGCTGAAGCATTCAGGTACATAACAAGTGGCCCTGCAAAAGGAGAAACAAAGAAGGTAACACTGCAGTATCTACCATGTGATTGGTACGCCACTGAAGTTCCGGGTAAACAAGGATGCTGGGAGAGGCCGCTACTGACGATAACAGGAAAGGTGTTCCTGGGCAACAGCTGGGAGATAGGAGTGATTGGCAGCAACATGGTAACAAAAGAAACTATCTCAACTATCGAGACACACAATCATCGATGTTGGACGACGTGGATCAAGTATGTACCAATGCTCACATGGGTAGAAGAAGATGAAGACCCGATAACTATACTACCATTGACTGCGCCCAAAGTATGCTACCAGCATAAAGGAGAGGTGGACGTAGGATATAACACCAATTGTGCAAGCGTGATGGAGTTACCTGAGGGGGGAGCGGGAACAGCAGTAATAATGGACCATTATTGGGCCTGTGGAGAAAAGGCATATCATACACTGCCTCCCCTGTGGAATGGTGTGTGCACAATGGTACACGTCAATGTACCATCACTAGTGGTACCTAAGAAGCATGTCGATGTGGCGAAATTTCCTAAAATGGATGAAGGGGATAAGAGAAGAAAGAGATCTGCACCACTCCAGAAGGAGCAAGGAAACAGGACCAACAGCAATGATACTGTCCTAAATAGGAGAAAAAGACAAGGAGAGCCATTGACAGGAAATTACCTGTGGGGAAGGTCGGAAACGGAACTAACATCAATACCGCCAGAACACAGACTATTCAGCAGAGCAGCAATGTTCTTCTCCTCAATAATACATCCGGGACTGCAGGCATACGCAAACGCAAAATGGCTCCAAATAACCAGGTGGGAACTAATGATGACCATCAATTCAACAGTAAATGGGTTCAACGCAATTAAAGAGGAGCTGCGAGCTGTAAGGATGGTAGCACTCCAGAACAGATATGTATTGAACCTCCTCACAGCAATGGAAGGAGGAGTTTGTGCAAAGATAGGACAATCTTGCTGCACGTTCATACCTGCCAACGATGCTGACAATGGTACACTGACAGAAGCAGTTTCACAATTGGCCCAGATGCACTCCAAAATGATGGACGAAAGTAACGGTGTAAACAAGGATAAGAGCTGGTTTTCACTATTATGGTCATGGATGCCATCTTGGCTGTCAGATGGACTGAAAATAATAGTGGGATGTGCTATTTTGGCTGGAGCTGCCCTGATCATAATTAGATTTTGGAAGGCCCGGAAGGCGCGCACGACTGACGAGTTGCTGGAAATGGTGGGAATGCACCCCTTGATGCCAGCAGATAACGGCCAGCATACAGGTGTGATAATACAAGAAAGGGAGAAGTTGCGCACCCAAATCATCACCAATCACCTAGACCCACCATCAGTGAAGATCGAGAACCCAAGGAACCCCAGGAGCTACATAGGAAGATGGGTATACTGTACTCCTGGAGGAACCTGTGAATACATGTATTGGTCATTTGAAGATCATGTAAATCATTATGGACATCTCGGCGGGATAACTAAGATATGGAGGGTAAGAGGAGATAACGAGAAGGATATGTTTGTGGTCGACAAGTCGACCAGAGGGGGGACTGAAGTGGGAGAATGGAAGACCAGGCTCCCGTCCTTCACCTCTCGCGCTTGGCCTAGAGGGTCACGGCCCAGACACCCGCCGCGAGAAGAATTTGTCCATCTACCAGACGACCAGGTACCCTGGTACAGGAACATACGGATGTGTCCACCTGCCTGCCCAGCAGCCCGCACTGGCCATGCCGACACCTGCGGCTCGGATCAGCTAGACTAAAAACCACACGTCGTTAGAGATGCCATGACGACCTAGACAACGGGAAGCACATCTGTATAAATATACCCACTTAACATTTCCACACCAATCTACACGAAGAACATACTCAGTGCTCTGACGTAGGCGACAGGCATATTCACGGACGTGCATCTTTATTATTTTTACATAGGCTTTCAGAGTGCAGAAACGCAAGACGCATCATGAACTCATCTATAACGCTTGCTCACGCTTCCCTTGAAACCCGTTACCACCATGAGAGGTATAATGGAAACACGATATTGGTCATGGAAATATATGCCACTATAATCTAAAGCACCCATGCACGAAATGGATCACTTATGCACCAGGCCCAAGTAGGCCTCAAGCAAGAGTTCCGTGGACATTAACAAAGCAAAAGTCAGGTTGCTGATCCTGCAGAATGAGCCTGGTGGAGCAACCAGCCAAGGTCGCAATGTTGCAAACCCACATCCAAGAACAAATCATCAAAGGCACGATGTTGCAACCTTGCACTCCGCGTACCAACGTTAAAATCATATCTACAAATTAAACCAGACACACAGTGGAAAAACAATATTAATTGTGCAGAATTCTGCCTCAAACACGGTCCCGCCTCACGTGACCAAGCCGAACCTGACGAGATGCCAAAACCCAGGAGAGAAAGGGCGTCTGGGTCCCTCACTACGAGACACAGGCCGGGACACTTGAAAGGCTCAATGGACACCTGCTACAGTGGGAACGGTCAGCTCCCACCTATGAATAAATCCTCACATTGTCTGCATGTACCCATATTGAAACATTGTTGCAAACACAGGTACACCGAGAGCTGGGAACAACGGTGGTCCCAGGCTGGGGAGCTCACGGATGCACCAATCAGAACATGGGGCTCTTATCTCAGACGTCAGTAACATTAGCCAATCCTCAGGGGTCTTCATGTAACAATTCTTATGTATCTAATTGAAGGGACAACCCAGATATACCACCTGACTACACCTTGACCACTAATATCATTCTCTATATGTGTACTATACTAACCCTACCACTCGAGCAACCAATTAAGAGTGGCGATAGGTTTTTTGTTAACTTTCTGAAGTGACGCAAGTAGCGCGTCATAATGTAGTAAAAAGGGCCTGCGAGCCCCACGATTATGTGTGTGTCAGGACGAACGCGTACGCTCCTTGACCCATCCCTGCCGTTTTGCATAAATAAACAGCAGAGTCGCCTTGCTCCTTGTGTGCGTCTCATACTCTATCTCACACCTGGGATATACGGGAGGTGTTGGGGCCTCCCTGCCCGGAGGTCTGCGGACGGCCCGGCCGACCCCGGCAGAATTTCCCCCCGACACTTGCATACCTTTAAACCCACACGCATTTGGTGTCACCCGCCAAGCTCCCTCCACGCCCATAGAAATCAATGGGCTTGCACCCGCCAAATGCAAAATCGGGTGTTGTCACCCGCCCAGGGGCCATGAAAGGTTGAGAGCTATGCACTTAAATAAGGCTGAAACTAAATGTTAGTGGTGAATGATTATAAATCGTGGTTCCATTGGATGATATCTCCTGCACTCAACGGCATTGGACCAGCAGCAAGTCGAGGTTTGCCATTGGTCTCTCATCCAGCTGGGAAAAACGTGACATGGAATATCCATCCCAGCCATAAATATCACAGTAAAAAAACATAGGTTTTTCAAAGGGGGTGTCGCGTTGCATTGGTCCATTCAATGGGGGTGCACTCGTTATGCCCATGTCTTCATGAAACACACATTGTATTATACAAAATGTACTACAGCACTGGAGGTAACCAGGCCCCACTTTATTAAAGAACAATTCTCAGAGATCATGATGGGGACAGGTGTGTTTTATACATCAATCCTGATTTGTTACCATGACCCTGACCCTAGCAGCCCTGATGACCCGCTACCTGCCAGTTTGGCCTACTAGCAGCCTGAGCTGTTCCAGGGTTAGAATCCAAAGTCCAGCCGGACAGTCCAACACCCAAGCCTGGGCTATATTTCCACCCCCAATGGGCGACCCGAGGAGCCACTGACGGCGTCCCCGCCTGCTTAGCCTATTGGACGCGAGTGGACCCCTCAACCCACAACTGAGTAGTAAAATCATAGTTCAAGTTCAACATTTTGGTCATGGTGCAAACATTTCTATAATCCATTGTCATGGTCACTGTCAACAGCTTAACAGGGCTGTTGAGCTACTGTCCAACAGCCCTCCCCATTGCTACGGTACATGCCCCTGTGTATACCTCCCAGAAAATATGAATGAACATGGCCGGCCCTTCCTTGGACAGATGTGCCACAACGTTGTGTAAAAACTCTGGGCAGGGGTGATTTACAACTGCTGTCTAATATTACGCTGCCTGTGAGAGCGAGTGAGCTTGAAATCTCAAAGTTCATTTTCTTCACTGCAGTGTTCACCACCAAGAAGTGTCCCTCCTTCCCCCAATCCTGTACTTGGATCATCTCAGACCACACTACAGTAGTGTCCTTCAAGTAACATGCCTTAAAGATGAATTCATCCAACAGAAATTCCTTAACACGCTCCTTACCACAATGTACCATGGCCTTGCCACCGACATGGAGTACTAAAACATCCTGGTGAGAAAAATTTCAAATCGTGAGCTGTGCATCAAAGCAAGGCAGCAGGAAGAGAGGCTGCCCTCTGTCCCTTGGAGCCATTATGAAAGGTGTGCTCACGATGCTGCCACCCCCCTCCGGGAGTTTAATTATATATTTAACCTTGTATCGCAATCAAACAATGACCATATTGATGGAGACCGCCTCAGAGGTCATCATCAAACATTGTAAATGACCAAAAAGTATTTGTCCTGACCTGGACGTACTTCCCAGGTCCCGGAAAACCAGCATATCTAACCGGCACACATATATTGTACAGATATGCAATCCCAAACTTATGTGTCATATGACAGCGGTTCTTCTGCTTATTTCCAGCCACATAGGGAGATAAGACCATACCCTAAAAACGTGCCCCTGCAGTCACAAGGAGATACTCATGGTGCCCTCTGTCAATCGTAAGGGTCTAGTGCCACACCCAAGAGTGGATCAAGTAACCCGGGCAAAGCTACGCACCGTTGAACTGACTTATCACTAATAAAACTGTGTTAGCCCCCGAAGGCAATAAGCACCCCGATCCACTGTAGAACTTCATACAGTAGTTTAACCCTTTACATGGCAGTACTCTCATGCGAATGCCAGGAGAATAGACAGATCATCATAACCTGCTATTCTACAATTAATGTACACTCCCTGTTTGAGTTGAAGGCTCATGAAGCCAAAGCCATCCTGACAGGATCCAGCATCAAAACTTTCATAATCCATCTTTTGGACATCTCGCCTTAGAATGGACCCCTCTATAATTTCTTACACATCCTGCCACGAGTGGATCAAATAACTCAGACAAAGCCATCTACCGTTCAACTGACATACCACTAATGGAACTGCATTAGCCTCCGAAGGCAATACTCACCCGATCCACTGTACAACTTCCCAGAGTACTTCAACCCTATATAATGCACTACTCTGATGTTAAATGTCAGGGAAATAGACCAAACATAACCTTTGGAAATCTCACCTCAGAATGACCCCTTCTATAATTGCCTACAAGGCACATTTAGTCATATGGTTGGTGGTTATTCTCTGATGCCCTGGGATGAAAGTCTACATTGAATGCTGTGGCAAGTTGCATGTTAAAAGAACCCCAACCGTCTACCAACATTCATTGAGATCAACATTACACATTTATCCAAGGGGTTGATGGTTGTTCTCTGAGGCCCTGAGATGAAGGGAAAATGTGTATACTATGGCAAAATGCATGTTAAAAGAAATCCCAACTGTCTACCAAAATTCGCTGTGATCTACTGTAATTAGTTATTATATTCCAAAATGTACTTCATGGAAAGTCCACAAAGAGACCAACTAGAGCCCCCTAAGCACTGCACCAAAAGAAAATATATAACATTCCTAATAAACACGGATCTCCCAAAACATGTCTGTGATCAACCCATGCACCACAGTAAGAACAGGGTTCGAAATTGCCAGGATTTGGGACCCATTTAGCAGCTGGTTATTATAGCCAATGCAGGCCTGTTTAGCTTGAAAACAACTGCAACCTGGAGCTAATTATGACTCTCCCGGCAAGTAGTGCCATACAAGCCTAGTCATGCAATTTTTATTGTTTAGTTTTATGCATGTGTTTAAAGGAGAATAAAGGACATAACCATGGGACAGTTTTGCATTTTGTATAATATGTAATAGATACAAGTTAGAGTTTGCATTTTGCACAAATGCTAGATTTGCTGTGTGCCATGTACTAACTCCCAGTTCCCCTACGGTAGCTACTGTGGCAATAAGCCATGAGACTGCAGGCCAATACCGCCCCAGGTAATGCCCCGGGGGCCGTAGTTACAGGCCCGAGTGTAGCGAGGGCCTTAACGAAGCGCAGGGGGCATTACCTCATTTTGATTCCTACAAGGAGTTGCTACCTTTCAGATGACATAGAAGACAAGATGTAGGTTTGAATTGGCCACAGCCCAAGAGTCTTCAACAAGGTGCTTCCCAACCACTTTGAAGGAGGAATCTGGAAATATATAGCCTTCAAACAAATGTGTCTCTCCGAGATAGGTAGCTAATCAAACCCAGCCCTGCAGCCCATAACAGCTGGTTAGAATACATGCATGAGATTAGCTATTGGCCAGTCTACTGCAGATACTCATACATCTTATGAAAGTACAACATCACCTCACATGCCCCACACAAATTAATTCAGAGTACCTTAGATCATACCCCCGATGGTCGATCAAGTGCAATAACTTGTGGTGGTAGGTTCCCCCTTACATACAAATGGTCCCCCAGGCCTAATGCTGACTGAGGCCTGAAAGGTTTTTGAGAGCCCCTATGACAGTGCCCAGCGCTAACACACATCTCACCATCCCACGCTTTACTACTACCAGATCAGGGAGCTCCAGCTTCCCTATAGCAGCCCCGAGAATCTGGAACTCACTACCCAACAACCTATCGAATGAAACCTCCTTCCCTTACTTCAAGAAACTATTAAAAACCTGGCTTTTCAACAAATTCTAACACCTCACGGTCAGCTCACCCCCACCACTTCCTCATTGTGTTTTCTTTCCCTCACATTTGTAACGCCTCTCCAGCCTATTAGTAACCAACCAGTTAAGTGAATGTTTGTTACTTTTAGCTGTCTATATGTGCAACCAAATTGTGTAATTGTATGTATGAAACTGCTAAAATGCCTAATATGCTTGTAACCTACGCCGTGATACCTATGGGTCTGGCTGTAAAATCAAATGAAATAAATAAATAAACAAAAATAAAATTCAGTCTCTTTACAGATGTTCTAACAGATATTTCTGTCCGGATATTCTGTCAGAAGCAGAGACCATTTAATTTGAAACCATCTTATCGGCTTCACTACAGCAACTCAAGCTACACATTTTTTATGACATGGTAAAATATTTTCAGCAAAGAGGCCCTGCCATGCCTGTTATTCATGAAAGTGTGATGTCACACACCAAAAACAAAGGCGTGGAAAACAGAACCCGCATTTAACACAGACTTTCAAAATTACAGTCAAATTACAAATGTGAAATGTATGCAGGCATTTACCATTATCTCAGGGCGATATTACCGATCATTTATTGAATGACTTATCGCTTCCTGATAAATGTAACTTTTGTATCAGCCCAAAAGTGTAATTATTTCAGAAAACAGAGTATAGTTGTCTATTGGATGTGCCAAACTGACAAAATTACTGAATAAGAGAGTGACACTGATTCCTGCTTCAAAACATAATAATTTTATTGTAAATTGATGTGACCATGATAGACATCGTCCAATTGTTAATACTGTAAATCACGAGTAGTTATCTTCTCAATTGTTTTATTAATAAAATTATAGAAATGTATCAATTTCTAGTTTGGCTGTCCACACAAATGATCACTGTGTTTAACTTTGTCTTCAAAATTACCACTTGCGAGCACTCATATTTCTCATTGATTGAGCTTTAAATAAAGTGCCCACACAATTTGTATCTGCGTTTGATTTTATCCTAGAATTCACTTCTAGGAATAACCTCACCCTCTCGAAGTATTTCACCACCTATTTAGGGTGGATCTTCAGGAGGAATTATTTCTCAATATTAAATCAATTCTTTGAGATTTTTGTATCTGTCAGAAAGGAACAAAAAATACAATTATAGATATAAATATATATTTTAGGACTCTAAACCAATTTGTTCTTTCATACTGAACAGCCTTATGTCTTATAGTCATGACTCATTGGATACTAAAACATGTCATGAAAAAATATATGTAGAAATGGTATGTTACTCACCAAACAGTAGGATTATTTTTAAAAATTACAGACGTTCAAGGGGGCTTTAAATTTGGATTGCACCGTAAAAAATGTGAAATACTAAGTCTCAAAAATCCCTGTGGTAAGGTCTTTAACATACAAATATAACACCATAAAGAATGTCTTTTAATGAAATGCAATAACTTCAAAAACTCTAAACCTTGATTGATTTCAGGAGACTGGATAGGTAAATCCAAAAGTCTCTTTGTGCCTGTGTAAATATCAACAGTACATGGGGAGATTTAACATCTCAGTATCAGTTTCTGGAATCAAAGAAAATTATAAATCAAGATGCTTGAAGTTGACTTTCTATCTGTCCTAAATTACTGAATCTATTCCAAAAATTATTGGAATGCTGTCTAACTTTATTTGGTATATGTGACTTACCTGATGTGTCTGGATATGATATACCCAAACGCCATAATCGAAACGCAGGCTAGCCATGATTCTTACATAGCGGCCATTCATTATATTATATTGCGTGTGACATCATTGTGCTTTCCGAAATGCACGATTAACTCATCACACTGTTACTCCGGTGGGCATTTTGAAATGTGCTTTTGCTCAAATTAGAGTAGTGAGCTCCATTCTGTGAAAAAAAACACTGTGGTTGTGCCTGGCCGTGTGCCTGTCCATGTGAGTGGATGCTGCAACCCCTCCTCTTCTATTCATAAGGGAAATTGATTAGATTTTAAATTTTACAAATAGCAAAATCAAATCAGAGGCATCCCTTCATTTCTGTGCACAATATAAAGAAATCCCTCATATTATAAATTGCATTCATGCTACAGCAATTACACATTACACAACTGTCCAGAGAATTATTTTAATATATTTATGAAATGATTACGCATAGTACAATAAGGAAATATAATGTCTGTGCTATTGGAAACATTCCCTGCTGTAAGTGATTTCAACTCGGCACTCCACCTAAGTCAATGCCTAGTGTGTGATGCACAGCTGAGACCCTTATTATTTATTTATGTCTATAAGTTCTTTTATTTCTGAATGATGTACCCTTATATCACACCCCTCTCTTTGAATCCCACCCTCCCCCCGGTCATTCTGAACCAAGAAGCAGGCTGTTTTGCAAAGTTAAAAATATTCATTTTATGGATTTGCACAATGTATATATCACACTACTTTAATGGTTATACAATGATCACCAATGGGGTGAAGTCACAATACATCTCTTTAATCACACGGAGTAATGATAGGAAAAATAATGCAGCCTAGAATAATACTTTGGTGTGGGTTCAATCAAAATGCAATGTGATTACTCTTTCCCCCTGCACACTACTCAATCCCCCCAATATGCAATATAAAGAGATGGAAGGATAGAAAACAGGTTTCAGGAATACAGAATTGAACAAAACAGTATTAATCCCAATTTCCCCCCCCCCCCAGCAAACACAGAGAGAGAAAACAGAATTGATTGCAAACTTGTCAAAATGGTTTAAAGTGAGTTTTGCATGAATGGTAAGAACACTGAAAATGGATTTAATTCACTGAAATGGTTTCAATACTAGTGGGAGCCGCTTTGTATGGTTTCAGACAAACACTAGCAATGATTATTGAGTAACTAGCAGGTTGAAAACTTAATTCTGAGGTCGGATGCAATGAACAGCTAATTCACACGTGATAGATTTGAGGCAAACTTTTCTGTGCACGGTAAGAGCGATTACGGAAAAACTATAAGGAGTTGGGAAGCGGTTATGGGTTTGTGGGAATGCTGAGGATGTTAGCTTATATTAGACACTTAAATTTAATTTTTAGCATAAACGGTAAAGAAGTTATGAAGGTTTTTTGTAGAGGTTGTTTTTTCAGAAAGAGTCAAAATAGCAAAACAAGAATGCGCTTTTAAAAATTAACAAACAAGATTTCTTAACACTATGGGAGACTATGAAGATGCAAACTACACAGCAGCGCAGCAACCAGCCCAGGATATCTCTGGTTGGTTTGGCCTGCCGAGATGGTCGCCTTTCTTCAGAAAATATATCAGCGCAAAGATGATTTTAACACTACTATTAAAAAGGACTATAGGGTAAGAGAAAGAGTTCAGGCAAGACAAAATATTATAGCAATACAGTTCTGGATATAAGACAATGGGTTTGGATAGTGATGACTAATAGACAATGCATTTGCTAGTGACAATCCTATGCTATGGATACTCACTACCAATGTTGGAATGGACCCGTCAGGGATCTGGTCAGGGATATTTTCTGGATAGGAATTCTGCTAGCACACCGGACTGGCCTCAAGGCGCTCTGGTTCTACAATCAGCAAGGCACTCTGGACACCGCACGGTGGGACTGGACTGGATCTGACTGGTTCTGGTTTGCAGCTATCTGGTCACAGCTCGGTTCTACTGGGTTGGATCTTTGGATTCTGGCAAGAATTCTTAGCAAGAAAGCAGTACAGCACAGCCATGCTGTTCTTTGTCCCCTTAAAGGTCTGGGGTAAAATCTGGTTTCTGGATTTTTTAAAGGCCAAGCTGAGAATTGTTCAGCTTTGGAAATGGGCCTTTCTGCTTTCAAAGTTCTGGAGTCTGGAGTCTGGAATATGGATTTCTCTTGCAAAGTGCTCTGCCAGCAATCGGTTGGTGGGTGAATGCGTGTCCCTCTAGGTCCTAAGCTGTCTCTATTTATGTATTTTTAAAGGGGTGGGTATGCTGAATTCTACTAGGCACACCCCTAGGTATTCTATTCGTAAGGGTCTTTCCTCTCCCTTCATTTGAGAAGAAAACAGAGTGTCATCATGTGTTTTATGATCCAGGGAAAACCTCCCCTATGTTTCTGCACATGAAATCTACTTTTCCTACAATGCATATTTACAATTTTACAAACTTCGTAGCAATAGCATATTTATATCACAGATTTTGTGAAGCAAGTATTTATCCAAGCCCCATCACAGTGAGAGCTTGGGTCTAGATTTGGACATTTTTCACACTTTTGGTCTGGTACCCAATGTCAGATTTGTCCACAATTTTACACATGTGTACGCGTGATATCTGGACATAATCATATGATGTTTCATGTTTCTGGCATCAATACAATTGCTACAAATCCACAAATTCTGCAGTTATGTCCCTTTTAAAGCGTGACATTAACAATACTGTAATTTTCCAATTTTTACAAATTCGACAGTCCTGTGGCAGCCCTTTTTTAAAAATATACTTTTTTGTGCTGTCTGTTCCTGCTCCCAAAGTTCTTGGTGGCTCAACATCAATCCCTGCCTCTTTCCTCTGGCAGGGGCTTCTGTTGACACTTGCATATGCATATCTTTTCAATCAAGGAAGTCCTTTGTCTCTCCCAGGAGCAGCAGCTCAAATCTCCTCCCTTGGATTCCTTAAATAAGGTGGCGGGTGACACCCAGCAAGGATGTTGGAGATTTTCTGATGTTTTGAACCATTATTTTCTAATTTCAGCATCCAAGGAAAAACGGATTTCAGAGCACTTCTGGGATTCCTTGCAATAAAGCACTGGCTTTCATGTAGTTTCAATTTTCACTCTGTGGGCAGCCCAGTGACAGGTTTCAGCAGTGTGGTCTCCTGTTCCACCACTGACACAGGCAAAGTAGATTGGGAGCCATATTTTCCGGTTTCGCAGTGCAATTTTCATAGGTTTAGCGCACATAGAGCTTTTTGCGGCCATTTGGCTGGTTCTGGTGCCACCAGCACACAGTAATGTTGCAGGGCAGAGCCTAGTGGATCAGTAGATCCCACACTGCTTAAGGGTTCCCAAACCAAATTCAGCAAACATTTTGTAAAGTGGTCATTGTGGTCCCTGACTGTTATGATATATTGAAAAGTAAGTTAGTTCCAGGTATTGTCACGTGTATCACCCTAAATAACTATTGGAATCACTAGAAGAAAAGAAGAAGTTACTAGTTAATTGAATCTGTCACAGTATTTTACATGCACATAATTTCGGGGGAACCACTCAAATAAAAAATAAAAAAAACACACTGTATATTCTAATAGATTAACTGTATACTTGTTTTTCTGACTGCAGCTACCTACTGGTTTGGCTACTCTTTAATATGAACACCCCACCATCCTTCCACGATCATAGATGAGGGCAGAGAGTGTCCATTAGTGAGTTTATTGGCAACCCAAATTTTTTGGCACAAGTGTGGAGTAATGAAAATTATCGCTTTCATGGGACACCAATATGAATATGATGGTCTGATGTGCCGAATCGCATTTGGCATCAGAGGAGGAGGAGTAAACTCCATGTTGCCCAGGCTAACAATTCCCAGAATCCATTTCCCGACAATCATCCAGTAAGTGCATGCTAATTGGCCTTTGCTAAGGTCAATGCCAGGGGCAGAATAAAAGTCTAGAGTGAATGTGCTTCTTTGCGGTAGCCATTTTTAGAGGTGAGAGAATTAAATCATGGGGTGTATGGGTAATGGGGGTTGTTGGGGTGAACCAAGAAAACAAAAGACAACAAATATGTTTTGCCTCCTCAGTAACACTTGTTGGGTGTCCTGACCCACGTTTGAGCTATCATGCTGCAACATTTGGTGCTGTGGGCTTAGAAAATCCAAGATGGCCAAAAAGCCCACATGTGCGCCAGAATCCAGGAGAACCACACAGTTTGTGCGCACACCAAAATGGTTGCCTAACTTGCCATGACGGGTCAGGGTGCCATGAGTGGAATGGGTGCCAAAGGTAAAACAGCAGCGCCTGTTAGCTAAAAAAAAAAACGCTTTAAAATTACCTTTGGTTTCTCTGAATGCCAGCTCAAAATGCCTATTTTCAAACATTGCAACACATCCAAAAATCTCACTGAACACCAGCAGACATCTGGCAGAATGAAGTTTTGAGTGCCTACAAAATCTGGGAAGATGAAGAGCCCAAAATAATGTTGATAAGAAGACTGGCTGAGTGCTAAACTGAACTGAAAGACACTAAAATCAAAATGAGTGTCACATAGTTTGTCACTGTTGAAATGTCATAGTTTTGAACTTAGAATCAGCATTCTAGCTGCATGTGTAAAAATTGTAAGTTTGATGTAAACTGGGAACCCAAAATGACATGTAGCTAAAAACTGGCTTAAAGAGATTCCAAATCTGCCTGACGTCTACTCCCATAGGAGTTGAACTTGATCAGCAGGTTCCCAGGCCTGGCTGCATTCTGTTGCCCCTGCCAAAAGGAGGTCACACACTCTCTGATTGAACTACCTGGGGACTGCAGGAAACTAAACAAAGGGCCCAGGCAGATGGTTTATTGGGGGGGGTCGTAAATGGCTTCCTTTTGAACAAAGCCCTTCCTTGACTCAGGCAGATGGTTTATTGGGGGGGGTTGTAAGGTGGCTTCCTCTTGGCAGAAACGGGGAGGGGCAGCCCCCTCTGAGGACAGGCTGAGCTTAAACAAAGTGGATAGACTGGTTTCTCCACCATGTGACCTGGGAAGACACACCCCTGTTGGCCAGAATATGATTTTAAGAAAGATGTATAACTCATGGTGCGGACTTGTCAAAATTATCTAAATGATACCATAATTCTTGTGATTTTTCTGCCCACATTTTAAGAGGTTTTAGGACCCGGTGGTATGATCTGGGGGTTTACGAGCGGAAAAGAGGCTGTTACTCTAAATATAAGCATGTTAAAAATCTGACACTTCTTTATCTAAATGCCCACATGCCTTGCACACAATTGTATAAATTTGGAGAAAAATCCGATATGGGGAAAGCTACTAAAAAGTGCAAAAAGTTGCCATTTCTTTACCCAAGCTCCTAGAAACGCCAGGGTCGGAACAGTGCCTCCCATCAGTAATGCATGATGTGTGTATGCAATGACAAACAACTGTGTATCTGTGGAATATGTATTTGGGTCAAATATAGATTTGTGTGCAATTTGACAGGGGAGTGTCCTTTCTGCAGGCCATAAAACAGCATCACCATGACTCACATTTCCTTTCTGCTATCAAGGAAGAGAGAAAAGCTTGACCAATGATCAGTTGAGAGAGGGGCTGGCTTAGTGATGCTGCACACACACCCACTTTCAAAAGACATAAAAAGAGCCACTGGAAGCTAGAGAGGACATTCAAATCCAGTTGCTGCGGAGCGTTTTGCCGGACCACACAACATCCAGAAGATACCAGTTCCAGACTGACTCCAGCTACATACTCCAGAACCTAGAATTTATACTTTAGAACCTAAATCAGAGGCCTAAAACCACAAGCTGATTTCTATACAGCAGGCCTCAAATTATTGCAAGCTACTCACAGCCGGGCAAGCTGCTTGAATCCCTTGCCAATAACTTTTGCCAGGACTAGTGCAGAGATCCAGGAGCCGTGCAGAGACTGCTGTATCCGGACAGACCAGACCAGTGCCAGACCAGACCAGACCGTGCAGAACCGCAGACCCAGAGACCAGATCGCTGTGAAGTGCCGCTAGCCTGATTGATCAGATCCGTGACGAGGTCCAGTCCTTCCAAAATATATTGTGAGTACTTAGGTCAGATTGTGACAGAAATAAGCTCTTAGTTTAAAATAATCTAATCCAAACTCTTTTAATCTAACCAGAACTGCCTCAAGTTGTCACTTGTCATTTTGTAAAGCTGTACCACTGTCAATTGTCAATTTGAGTTACTTTAAATCCGAAAAACGACCCTTACAAAATCGTTCATACCTCTGGAACCGTTCGTCCTAGGAACTTAGTCCTTATACTTTTGCCGTAATCACGATTCACGCACTCGTGAATTTTGCCGCGATTTGCGATTTGGCCTGATTTCTTTACCTGTAAAAAGATAGCAGCTTTTTGCTTTCCTCTGCTAAAAATTTGTTTGCCTCTTAATAACCATCCCTGAATCATTGCTAAAGTGAGCCTGAGCTCATCCCAAGTATCTCTCACTCACCCTGAACCGCCTAAAGGGAATTAAAAGCATTTTCAGCATATTTCTCACTTCATTGCCACCACATTCAAAGCACTTGGGCCGGTGTTTTAAAACTCATACCTGATTTCTCTAAGTTGCTGGGGGGGGAATTGAACTGAATTATATTTGATTGCATTTCTAAGAACTGTGTGCTCTCCTCTTCATCTCCTTACAAGTCATATCAAGTTATTTCTGTACTGCATTTATTCCACCTTGCATTTCCTTGAACCGTATAAAGCATTCTCTACCCTTTTATTCTTCTGTTCCTATTCACGAGTGTGCTACCTCATCCTCTATACTAACTCCTCATTGATTGTAAAGAAGTGTGCTAGTGTCAGATTACCCGTTGATTAACATTATATTTATAAGGGTGATATCGATTATTAATTTATTATAAAAGCGTGGTATCTATATTTTGTTTTATTTCTCAAATAAACCTTTTAAACTTGAAAAACAGAACTACTTCTTGGCTCAGTGGGGTCAGGGGGATTCTAAGAGAGGGGTGTTATATAGGGGCAGTCATCCAGAACTCATGAACTGGACATAAAGATATATCAATAAGGGTTTCCATTCAGTATCCCAGACTAGGCATTGACTTAGCTGTAGTGTTGAATTGAATCTTCTTACAAATTGGGGGCTCGTAGCCGGGGATTACGGATTAGATCTATCACTTGTCCAGATTAATACAGTGTGCTAACTGACAAGATACATACATCCGGTCGGATCACCACACTGTGTTACGCTGTAAAGCACCCCTCAAAAGGACGCTCTATGGGAAAGGTCTGTTTTGCAAAAATAAAATACAAAAGTCTGTAAGTCAGGAAGGAACTCAAATTCCAGAATGACGACCTTGGTAGATATGAAAATAGCCAGAGAGCACTTCTTACATAAGCTATTTGTGAGAGGTGAGTGGACTCATCAGGACCAAACGGTCTGGCTGCAGGCAATCACGCAACAGGTCACTGAAACAGAGTCAGATATATGGAGAGATCAGGGTCCATTTCATGTGGCCCTGAGTGAATTATACATGGCTCCTAAAGTTAAAGATGAACATGACAAGATGGTTAGGATAGCGGCATATTTGTATCTATATATGGGAGCCATGCAGGACAAATGTGCTGAAGGCCAAGATCTGGCAAGTAGGCAACAGATGGCATTAGAAAAGGCCCAATCTGACCTGGTCTCTTCTGAGCAGAGGCTGCAGAGGAGCCAGGAATCAGAAAATGATAGTAGGCAGTATATCATTAAAATAAAAGAGGACATGGATAGACTGCAACAGGAAAAGACGGACCAGGATACCAGAATTCTAGCTTTGCAGAAGGAGCACCAAGACAGTCTGGACTCCTTACTGCAGAGCCAGAAAAAGCTGGAGCAACAGATCAATTTCAACGGGGCATGCACAGAGCAGGTAGCCACCCTTCAAATCCAACTAGACAGAGAGAAAGAGGAAAGCAATACATTGATTTTGAAAGACCTAGATACCCAGGCAGAGTTTGATGACGAACACCAGAAAGCTGGTGCCTTCCAAAGGCAAAGGGACGACCTGGCGGCACAGATGCAGACTCTTAGTCAGGAAAGGGATACCTTAGGCCAGGAAGTCTGCCACTTAAAAAGGAAAATGGAAGAAAATCACCTGGCCCTCCAGGGACTGGGTGACCTCCAAAAAGAACACCAGAACTTGTTCGAGCACACCAGGAGGGTGGAGGATGCTCTGGCAAGAAAGGAGCAGGCCAATAGGGACACAGCTCAGGAGATAACCCTCCTGCAGCAGAGACTGGCCCAGTACTCCAGGACCAATCAGGAGGCACAGAGAGAAAATGAGGCTCTCTGTCAGCACAATGATAGACTCCAGCAACAGGTAGCGATGCAGGAGAGACTGATAGAGTCTAGTAAGGCCTTAACTGAGGAACTGAAAGCGCAGGCTCTTGCATTGCAACAGGGAGCAGGGACGGATAGAGACCAGGTTCGCTGGGAGAGGGAGACTCCTGAGCATAACCTCAGGAGCCCTAGTACCAGAGGCCTTCATATCTCTCAGTCCCTGGACTCTGCCAACCCCATGTCCCCTGGCGCACATGAGCACCGGGCCACAGGGATGGCAGATTACTATCTAACCAGAAGTATGGGGCTCATAGGCCAGTACCTCCCAGGAATGGAGGGGCGGGCATCCGGGTATGGGCACCCAAGCACAGTGCAATTTAGTGGGGACCCCCAGGAGAGTAGGCCCATTAAGGGCATCCTGAAAACTTCTGCCCAGTTAGGTCAGTGTGGGGGGGTACCCATCAAATCCTGGCAGCAAATCCAACCAGAAGTATGGGGCTCATAGGCCAGTACCTCCCAGGAATGGAGGGGCGGGCATCCGGGTATGGGCACCCAAGCACAGTGCAATTTAGTGGGGACCCCCAGGAGAGCAGGCCCATTAAGGGCATCCTGAAAACGTCTGCCCAGTTAGGTCAATGTGGGGGGATACCCATCAAATCCTGGCAGCAAGGAGGAATCTGAAGACTCCTCTGAACGGTGCAGGACACAGGAGACCAGGTCCCCACATTCTGCCAGCCATTCCCAGGCTCGCAGAATCCGGGAAAACCTGGAAGATCAGACAGGAAACTCTGGGAGCAGTGCCTCTGAGTCAGAGGATGAATGGACCAGGGTTACCCGAACCAAAAAGGCCAATAAGGCAAAAAGGGCCTTGCTTAAGGACACATTGAAGCAAATAAAGGCAATAAGTAGTGCTATCACGCCTTATCATAAGAACGCCAAGTATTCTGTTTGGGAGCACTTAGAGCTGTTTGAGCAAATGATGGAGACATTTCATTTGAAGTACAGCCAAAGCTGTTTTCAATATGTAAAGTGGACCTTCTCACCAGAGTACTCCAGTTTCTTTGCAGGGCTGGAGGACCAAAATCATTCAAGGTGGTCCACATACAGGGCGGCCATCTTGAAACATTTTTCTATGCACAGAAATCCCCAAGAGGCTCGCAAGGCAGCCTACAATTTGCAATGTGGGGAGGATCAGGCCCCACAAGAGTTTATGCAAGAATTACAGCGTGCTTTTGCGCAGACCACCAGAAGGGTGCGCACAGACAGCAAAGAGTTTGTCAATACATTTTTCCATGCTCTCCCTAAATATATAATGACCCAGCTCGTGAGAGATTTTCATGAGAAAAGATCTTTAGACTGGGTCATTGAACAGGCTACCCGGATCTATGAGGTGCAGAAGCCTATCGAAAATAAAAATAACGCGCCGAAAAACCCCAAAACCAACAGCACCCCTGCTGCTGCCAAGGTGGCAGAGGTAAAGGTTGCCCCCGTTTTAGATTTAGGTTAGATTAGGGCTCAACAGAACCCTCAGATGAACATGCCACCGCAGAATGCCCCAAACTCTGGACCGGGTGCTCCAGAACAATGACGGGGGCAGCACCCCGATAACCCACTGGTTCCCAGGGAGGAGGCACAAGGGGAAGGGGGGTGTAAAGCCTTGGAGGAAGCTCCCTTCCCAACTTGTAAACAGCCCCTGGAAAACCAGCAACCGGAAACAAAATCTCCTGCCCCCGAAAGCCTGGCTCCCAAGGAGCAGAGGGGGGGTAGGAGAAACAAAGGACCCAAATAGACCCACTTTGTGGAGGAGGTACAGGTCTTCCAATTTGAGGGAGAGGGATCCTCAGGAGATCCTGGGAAAAGGATCTTCTCCTACAGAGATGGGGGAACTCCTCCCAAGGAAAAATGGGTCCCAAGGGATGTCAATTCAGACTGGGGAGATGTGGAGACTGAGCTACCGCCGCCCATCATCTCATCCAGAACCGACAATACCCAAATCCCCTGGTTCAAACCCATCCTGGTGACTGCCTCCAAAAAGGGGGGGCGGCCCAGAACCGGAACCAGGGGAACCCACAATGGCTCTGTTCTCCAGTTGCCAACTTTTTCTTTCAGATTCCCAAGGCTCTCCACAGAATTCTGCCCAAATCTCTTCGCTAGCAATGTCTAAAACCAGAAAGTTAGCCGACCAGTTGTCCAAAAATGTGCATTATCTGTGCCCCCTTGAGGAGAAGGAGGGAAGATACTATGCCCCGGTACAAGTACAGGGGCAGGGTACAATGTTGGCACTGGTGGACACTGGATCCCAAGCTACCCTTCTGTCCAAAAGGGCCTTTGAGGAACTAAATGCAGGAAGGGGGGAGAATTACCGTATTCCTCTCACCTCTCTTCCTGGACAACTGCAGAACTTTGACGGGAAGGAAATTCCTGTCGAGGGGACTGTAGATTTGGACATCAAAATTGGGCGACACAAGGTGAAACACCCGGTCATAGTAGTGACTCCAGAGGGCACCCCTTGTTTACTAGGGAATGACCTCCTGAGAAGGTTGTCACCCCTAATAGATTGTGTAAACAAGGTCCTCTGGACCCAGACTAGCCGACCCATAAAATTAAAACAGAGTATCAACCATGTTAGTTTAAACGGCACCTGCCACATAGTTGAACAAAAATCTGACCAAGTAGAATTTCACTTCCAGAACAACCAACTCCAGACGTGACAGTAATAGCAGTAGGACAACAGACTGGTGATGGGGGGTCCTCTCTATTTCTGAAAATCAACCTTCCTTCCAGTTTAAGGTGGTATTCCACACTGGAAGGAAATACTCTGAAATTCTTCACCAATCCACAATCAGAAACTCCCACTCCTATAGTCCAGAAAGATGTGAAATCAGCTCAGAGCCTGGATGATATTCAGCAAATTGGAGATCAGTTGTTCATCCCTGTTCAGTTAAATGATGGGAAGGACTCTGTTCTCACTCGAGTGTGTGTGAACAACGGTAAGAGCTTCATCAGCGAAGCCATGTTCCGCCAACTCCCAAAAGATCCAGCCATTCCCACATTCAAACTGATAGACAAATGGGAAATGGACCTGGAAGCACCTAATTCCAAACATCTCCTGCCAAGCAGGTGTATGCTCAAAATCTCCATTGGCAACAAGAGCATAGTCCATAATTGTTGGGTCGTGCGAGACGTCACTGCCGCCTTTTACTTAGGCAGTGACATTCTCAATCGCTTTGCCATTAGTTTGGACCTAATAAACTTCAAAGATTGGTCCCGATTAGCGGATAATCCCATGGGCTTTGATGATCCAGAAAAAGCATTTAGGTCAGCTCAATTGCTACCTTATGCAGTTGAAATTCAGATCAAAGAGGAAGTCACCATCCCAGAAAGGACCCGACAATTCTCCCTGGAAGTGAAAGTTAAAAGAGGACAAAAATTGCAAAACCCTGATGCTTATATACATCTAAATGCTTCTCTCCAACAGCAAGGGTTAGGGGTAAACCCAACACCATTAGTCAACATAGAACATGACACCATTCCAATAGAGGTGGATAACAGCGACTTAAAGAGTATTACTCTAGCCGCAGGCACCATTATTGGAATGGCGGTTGATGACTGACATTTCTCCATTGATTTAGCAAATGAACTGTTAGGACCGATCCCCAAGGACTGTTTTGACAGTGACAGTGAGGACAATACAAACCCAGACAGGATTTTCACCCGGCATGGGGGGAACTTCCTGGTGTACACTTCTTGCCCTAATGGTAAGGAAGATGTGACTTGTGACTTCAGGAGCGATGAGGTGATTTTCCAGGTCCATGAGGGCTGCCTTTCCCACCTAAAGCCTCCAGTCCAAATTAGCACTCTGACCAGGTACTTCTCCACCCAGCTGGAGGAGGCAGCTGAGATAGCCAAACCAGAAGTCTTTCCAGGCTTCAGGCAGATGGTGGAAGAGAGAGTCAACCTAGCTGATGCCTGTGTGACTCTGGAACAAAAGCAAAAGTTGAAACAAGTTTTCTTGGATTTCCAAGATCTCTTTGCGGTAGACTCATATGACTGTGGCCGCACCGACATCCACACAACAACAATCCCCACGGACCCTGGCATGAATCCAGTGTTTGTGAAGCAATATCGCTTGCCTCTCGCATCAATGGAGTCCCTTACTGAAATAATTAAGAACCTGGAGTCCCGGGGAATAATCCGTCCAGTTCACAGCACCTTCAATAACCCGGTGCTGGGAATATTGAAGCCAAACGGCCAGTGGAGACTCTGCGCCGACCTCAGGGAGCTCAACAAACGGGTCCATACTTCCCGATGGCCTCTGCCCTACATTGACCAAGGGCTGGTTCAGATCCAGGGGTCACAGGTATTCACTGCAATAGACCTGACCAATGGATACTGGACTGTGCCTGTCAGTGGGGAGGACCAATACAAGCTGGCTTTTACCTTTGGGGGACAGCAGTACACATGGACCCGGACTCCCTTCGGATACCTCAACTCCAGCAATGAATTCAACATTTTCCTACACAAGGCCATGCCCGACCTGGGTGCAAGGGGTAACCTGGCTTATGTAGATGATGTCCTCATCAAAAGTTCATCTGTGGAGGAACACATAACGGAGATCCGTTATGTTCTGACCCAGTTGAGGGCCGCCGGAGCAAAACTTTCCTTTTAGAAAGCACAGTGGTGTAGAACCCGTGTTAATTTCTTGGGGCATGAGAGTACTCCTCAGGGTCTTTGTCCCCAGGAAAAGAAAGTGGAAGCACTTCAGAAACTGAAAGACCCCACAACTCTGCGGGAACTAAGGAGCCTCCTTGGACTGACTAATTACAGCAGAAAGTTCATTGAGGGCTATGCAGAGATCACCAGACCCCTGATTCATCTCCTGAAGGGGGGTCAAGTGGGAATGGGGTCCAGAACAAGCCGAGGCAGTAAGACAACTCAAAAGAAGCCTCTCACAAGGGCCCTGCCCATCTTACCCTGTCAGAAACAAGGAGTTCTTCCTGGAGACAGGGTTCTCTAATATGTGCTTGACTGCAGTATTATACCAAAAGCATGACAAGGTCAATAAAGTAATCTCCTATGCGAGCAAAACTTTATCCTCTGTGGAGGAAAAATTCAACGATTGTGAGAAGGCACTCCTGGCAACGGTGTGGGCATTTATCCATGGGGAACACATCATAGTGGAGACTCCACACCAGCCTCTGCAATATCTCCAAAGTGACAGAATCCGGGCCGGAAATGTGAGTAATTCCCAAATTACTTCCTGGATTCTGTCAATGCAAGGCTTTCCTGTGGAGGTCAGATATGGCCAAAACAAGAAGAGTCCCCTCGCGCAAGGTCTGGCTGACTTGCATGATTGTGCCAGAGAAAACTGTCTCGAGGACGAAAGTCTAAAAATCAAGGACAACACAGAGGCATACCTTAATTCCCCACACAAAGTCTTTGAAGAAGACAAGTGTGAGGGAATGCCCACTGTCTATGTGGATGGATGCTCGTACCATGTTGACAACAACGGGGAGAAAGAACTGGTGGCCGGCGTAGGGAATGCCTGTTTGAAGGAGTTTCCAAAACCCTCCGCTGGATACAAAATTGGTCCCCGAAGTAGTCAGGTGGCAGAGTTGATGGCTGTGCATCAGGCCATCCTCACTGCTGTCCAACATCATCTCCACGAACTGGTCATAATCACTGATTCAGATTATGTACGGAACGGGTTCGTGGAGCACCTTGTTAATTGGAAAACCAGAGGCATGTTATGTGCTAATAACAAACCCTTGAAACATGGGAAGTTAATCCAAAACATTGATGATCTGGTCACATCGAATGGGATGACCATCTACTGGAAAAAGATCAAGGGTCATTCCAAAGTAGAGGGACCAGACAAAACTGGAAATGACTTAGCTGATCAGCTGGCCAAAACCGGGGCCATCGAAGGGGATCTAATCGAAATAGAGTCCCTGTTGGGGGAAATCCAGGTCACTGCTATCACTAGGTCCCAGACAAATGCTCACAATGATCTTTTAACTGCCCAATGGAGCAAGGAGACCCCTGATGCTGATTTGATTACAGCTCAGAAGGGGGATCCAATTATTGGTAAATTTTACCAACACCTTGAGGACCCTCAGAACTTTCCCCTGACGGATACCGATTACATTGGGAAAGAGGACCTAAGAGTGTTGATGAAATGTCCAAAAATGTTCCGAATCCAAGACGGTTTGTTGGTAAGGAAATCCCAAGCTGGCCATGATCAGTGGGTGGTTCCTACCTCATTCCGAAGCCTGATGTTAAGTCACGCCCATTATGCGGCCACCGCCGGTCATTGGGGGTTTCACACAACACTGGAAATCTTAACAGAGGTTGCATACTGGCCACACATGGGCCAGGACCTCAACCAATATTTGAAGGGTTGTCTTGTGTGTGCATAATTTCAGCCAACATCCCTCACACACCGGGCACCTCTCCAAAAGAGGGGAGTGACACTCCCATGGTCAGATTTGCAAATTGACTTTGTAGGCCCTGTGATTCGCTCTGCTAGGGGGAATAAGTACATGTTGACGGTGAAATGCTTGTTTACCTAGTGGGTGGAATGTCTCCCAGCCCCAAATTGCAAGGCAGAAACTACAGCTGCCCTGATGATTAACTACATCTTTTCCCGTTTTGGTCTACCTCAAAGGATTGAGTCAGACAGAGGTAGCCACTTCACCAGTGAAGTAATGACAAAGATGTGGGAGATACTGCGGGTCAAAAGAAAGCTACATATTGCTTATAGGCTAGCTTCTTCTGGAGCAGTGGAACGTTACAACCGGCCAATTGTGAGCATCTTAAAAAAAGTTTGTGGCAGATTCTGGGCCAAGTTGGGATATCCCATTACCTCTGGTCCTAATGGCCATCAGATCTACCCCTTCATCTGCAACCAAAATGTCACCATTTGAGTTGATGACTGGGCGCAAGATGGTGCTTCCCCAGCATTTGCTCTACAGGACCCAAGAGCAGACACTGATAAATGCCTCCACAACTCATGAGTATGTGGAGAATTTAAGGAAACACCTTCAACATGCTTTTGCCTATGCTCAGCGGAATCTAGAAAGATCAGCCGAGAGTATGAAGACCCACTATGACCTGAAAACTTCCAGGAAGGAATATCAGGTGGGGGACCGGGTCTATTGATACAACTTCCAAAGAAACCAGGCAAGACAGCGCAAATTTTTGCCTTCATGGAAGGGACCCTTTGAGATTATAGACAAGATCTCCCCTATGGCCTACAAGATCCGCATCCCCAAAGGCGGTTTGGCAGAGGGGGAAGACAAGTGGGTCCACATAAACCAGTTGAAGTGTTGCCATCCCAGGCACACTTTGCAGCAACTGGAGGAGTCCTCTGCAATGCCAGAGGGTACCGCTCCAGAGTAATTCAATTCCAACCATAAAATATCCTACATATAACCTATCAAATTCTGTGTTTCTCAAGTTTATGTGTTCCTGTCTCTTAATTTAAAAAAATGTGCATGTTCATATCTGTTGAGTTCTAAAATATATATGCCACCCCACTATATCAATGGTGGGGGAGAAATGTCCATGAATAGGTATTGCCACTCTTCCTTTGTCGTCCTAGGAGAAAGAAAACCTGGAGACTGGCCAAGGAGGACGATCCGGAGACCGGGAGCAAAGATCCGAGGGGCCCGGGGTACCGCCCAATATTCCCATCAGGACCGGCGAGGACAACCGATCGATCAGTACCAGATGGAGGAAAAGATGCTGAACTGTGCCATTTGCAGAATTGGAAGAAGATTATGCGGACATACCAGTGCGTGGGTCAAAACCTTCTGTGCACCCGACTCCCCATCGACTCAAATTCAAAGTGCAGTCGTGTGGGGGGGCCTTGTTGGGTGTCCTGACCCACGTTTGAGCTATCATGCTGCAACATTTGGTGCTGTGGGCTTAGAAAATCCAGGATGGACAAAAAGCCCACATGTGCGCCAGAATCCAGGAGAACCACGCAGTTTGTGCGCACACCAAAATGGTTGCCTAACTTGCCACCCACCAGTGCGAGCATGATGGGCCAGGGTGCCATGAGTGGAATGGGTGCAAAAGGTAAAACAGCAGCGCCTATTAGCTAAAAAAAAAAAACGCTTTAAAATGACCTTTGGTTTCTCTGAATGCCAGCTCAAAATGCCTATTTTCAAACATTGCAACACATCCAAAAATCTCACTGAACACCAGCAGACATCTGGCAGAATGAAGTTTTGAGTGCCTACAAAATCTGGGAAGAAGAAGAGCCCAAAATAATGTTGATAACAAGACTGGCTGAGTGCTAAACTGAACTGAAAGACACTAAAATCGAAATGTTTATAATAAATGAGTGACCTACTTTTGAGTGTCACATAGTTTGTCACTGTTGAAATGTCATAGTTTTGAACTTAGAATCAGCATTCTAGCTGCACGTGTAAAAATTGTAAGATTGATGTAAACTGGGAACCCAAAATGACATGTAGCCAAAAACTGGCTTAAAGAGATTCCAATTCTGCCTGACGTCTACCCCCACAGGAGTTGAACTTGATCAGCAGGTTCCCAGGCCTGGCTGCATTCTGTTGCCCCTGCCAAAAGGAGGTCACACACTCCCTGATTGAATTACCTGGGGACTGCAGGAAACTAAACAAAGGGCCCAGGCAGATGGTTTATTGGGGGGGTCGTAAATGGCTTCCTTTTGAACAAAGCCCTTCCTTGACTCACGCAGATGGTTTATTGGGGGGGTCGTAAAGTGGCTTCCTCTTGGCAGAAACGGGGAGGGGCAGCCCCCTCTGAGGACAGGCTGAGCTTAAAGAAAATGGATAAACTGGTTTCTCCACCATGTGACCTGGGAAGGCACACCCCTGTTGGCCAGAATATGATTTTAAGAAAGATGTATAACTCATGGTGCGGACTTGTCAAAATTATCTAAATGATACCATAATTCTTGTGATTTTTCTGCCCACATTTTAAGAGGTTTTAGGACCCGGTGGTATGATCTGGGGGTTTACGAGCGGAAAAGAGGCTGTTACTCTAAATGTATGCATGTTAAAAATCTGACACTTCCTTATCTAAATGCCCACATGCCTTGCACACAATTGTATAAATTTGGAGAAAAATCCGATATGGGGAAAGCTACTAAAAAGCGCAAAAAGTTGCCATTTCTTTACCCAAGCTCCTAGGAACGCCAGGGTCGGAACAGTGCCTCCCATCAGTAATGCATGATGTGTGTATGCAATGACAAACAACTGTGTATCTGTGGAATATGTATTTGGGTCAAATATAGATTTGTGTGCAATTTGACAGGGGAGTGTCCTTTCTGCAAGCCATAAAACAGCATCACCATGACTCACATTTCCTTTCCCCTATCAAGGAAGAGAGAAAAGCTTGACCAATGATCAGTTGAGAGAGGGGCTGGCTTAGTGATGCTGCGCACACACCCACTTTCAAAAGAGATAAAAAGAGCCACTGGAAGCTAGAGAGGACATTCAAATCCAGTTGCTGCGGAGCGTTTTGCCGGACCACACAATATCCAGAAGATACCAGTTCCAGACTGACTCCAGCTACATACTCCAGAACCTAGAACTTATACTTTAGAACCTAAATCGAGGCCTAAAACCACAAGCTGAGTTCTATGCAGCAGGCCTCAAATCATTGCAAGCTACTCACAGCCGGGCGAGCTGCTTGAATCCCTTGCCAAGAACTTTTGCCAGGACTAGTGCAGAGATCCAGGAGCCGTGCAGAGACAGCTGTATCCAGACAGACCAGACCAGTGCCAGACCAGACCAGACCAGACCGTGCAGAACCGCAGACCCAGAGACCAGATCGCTGTGAAGTGCCGCTAGCCTGATTGATCAGATCCGTGACGAGGTCCAGTCCTTCCAAAATATATTGTGAGTACTTAGGTCAGATTGTGACAGAAATAAGCTCTTAGTTTAAAATAATCTAATCCAAACTCTTTTAATCTAACCAGAACTGCCTCCTAGAAGTTGTCACTTGTCATTTTGTAAAGCTGCACCACTGTCACTTGTCAATTCTGCAGCTGCATAGCTGTCACTTGTCAATTTGAGTTACTTTAAATCCGAAAAACGACCCTTACAAAATCGTTCATATCTCTGGAACCGTTCGTCCTAGGAACTTGGTTTAACTTTCCTCTGAAAGCTTAGGATCTCAGCTTTCCAACAAACCTAGAACCGACTACCTGTGAAAAGATAACAGCTTTTTGCTTTCCTCTGCTAAACATTTGTTTGCCTCTTAATAACCATCCCTGAATCATTGGTAAAGTGAGCCTGAGCTCATCCCAAGTATCTCTCACTCACCCTGAACCTCCTAAAGGGAATTAAAAGCATTTTCAGCATATTTCTCACTTTATTGCCACCACATTCAAAGCACTTGGGCCAGTGTTTTAAAACTCATACCTGATTTCTCTAAGTTGCTGGGGGGGGGAATTGACCTGAATTATATTTGATTGCATTTCTAAGAACTGTGTGCGCTCCTCTTCATCTCCTTACATTGCATAAAGGGGGGGTGAATTGTCAAAGAAAAGTGATTGCTTGTTTTGTTGAAGTCCTATCAAGTTATTTCTGTACTGCATTTATTCCACCTTGCATTTCCTTGAACCGTATAAAGCATTCTCTACCCTTTTATTCTTCTGTTCCTATTCACGAGTGTGCTACCTCATCCTCTATACTAACTCCTCATTGATTGTAAAGAAGTGTGCTAGTGTCAGATTACCCGTTGATTAACATTATATTTATACGGGCGATATCGATTATTAATTTGTTATAAAAGCGTGGTATCTATATTTTGTTTTATTTCTCAAATAAACCTTTTAAACTTGCAAAACAGAACTACTTCTTGGCTCAGTGGGGTGAGGGGGATTCTAAGAGAGGGGTGTTATATAGGGGTAGTCATCCAGAACTCATGAACTGGACATAAAGATATATCAATAAGGGTTTCCATTCAGTATCCCAGACTAGGCATTGACTTAGCTGTAGTGTTGAATTGAATCTTCTTACACACTTTAAATAAGTATAAACACACAAGAACACTGCTGAATGTGTTAGTGGTGGGGGATGTACAATAAAATAACGAGGACCAAAACAGTGTAGACTGGATGGAAAAACGGTACCTTGACCACCAGCCTTGGAGCATGAGACAAGTCTGCTGAATGCATCGGAAGGCAACAAATTACCATGCGCACAAAGTATTGCCCAAAATGTCATGAAAGGTTTACCAAGTGCAATGTCAAGGAATGCTAAGCAGCAGATTGAAGGAGTGCATTGGGGGCACGAACCATAAGCCCCCAAACATATGACTGGACTGACACGGCACTGACATTTATAAAAAAAATACCTTATTTTACTGTCCCCTTTTTTTAGAACAATTGCAGGGAGTGGATGGTGCTGCTACAGTACTATAGGTAACTTTGCCCACAAACCACCAGTGAGGCAATGCATAGCGCCTAACTATCCATGGGGAGAGATTAAGGGGCTGATTCATGGAACAAATGTGCACCAAAAATCTTAGTGCAAGCTGGCGCAAGGTGGCGCAAGCGTGAAAAAGCAAGCGCCCGCGCACGCCTGTGATTCAAGGACGTGCCTGTGCGTGTTTTCCACTGGTTGTGCGCCAAATCCATGCGTGGCGCACACGGGCGCACATGTTATTGCAACAACCCAAACGGCATGCGTGACGCGCACAGGGAAAGCGTTCAAACGTCAGCGCACACACCAAAAAGGGGGCAGGACATGGGGCGTAACACGCAGAATGGGGAACAACGTGTGAAAAAGAAGGCGTAACTGGGGAGGTACTGCAGGGAAATACATGCACGCAAACAACTCGTATTAATGGAATCGAATACGGGAAACAAGCGCACGCAAAAAGTCGCGCACAGGCGGCAATACATCCGCCACAGGAAGGAAGGCGTAAGTGTCCCCCCGCAAAGTATAAAAGTGCGCGCAAACAACAAACACGTATATCCAGCTACGATGAATGCCCCATTTGTTGCAGCACTGATTGTGGGATAACGCAGGAGTAGGAGAATAGGCAGGGCCCGCATTTTTTCCCCCCGTACTAACCTTTTTGGGATGCCTGATGACCAGATCTACGGCAGGTATATGTTTCCACCTCGTATCATCCTAGACCTGGTCAGGGAGTGGAAAGATGACCTTACATCCCCCACCCTCTGCTCCCAAGCATCGAGCAACTTGGAGACGGCGCTCAATGTCCTGCATTTTTTGGCCACTGGGTCATTTCAGCGGACTACTGCCATAGTGGGGGGGTCTCACAGGCCATGCAGTCACGCTGTCTACACCAGGTGTTGGCAATCATGACTGCATGCCCCCTCAGTCTGCAGGCACATATACATGCCCAGAACACCCGCAGAAAGGCAGGCCATAGTCCAGGACTTTTACAGGGTGGCACACTTCCCCAAAGTGCTCGGTGCCATAGATTGCACCCATGTGGCCCTACGTCCACCTAGGGCCACTGAGCACATCTATCAAAACCGCAAGCACTGGCATTCCATCAATGTGCAGGTGGTATCCGATGCAAAGGGAATCATCACCTCTGTCTATGCAAACTACCCAGGCTCCACCCATGACAGTTTTATATACAGAATGTCCGCCCTGAGCCGGGCCCTGGGCAGCATGGCGACACATGGCTCCTAGGTTAGTACAAATGCCCGTGCACATGCATGCATGTCACACACAGACAAATACACAAACCCCAATGATCACAACCATTATCACCTCGCCAGGGGACAGTGCTTACCCTCTGAGCAACCACATGATGACGCCAATCCGGAACCCCACCACACCACCCCAGGTAAGATACAATGCTGCCCATATTGCAACCAGGGGCATAGTGGAGCGCACATTCGTAGTGCTAAAGTCACGCTTCCGCTCCCTTGACCGCTCTGGTGGGCAGCTACTCTATGCACCCCCAGTAGTGTGCAGGATCATTGTGGCAGCATGTGTCCTGCACAATGTTCCTACACGGCAGGGTGTACCGGTGGACATGGTGGTGCTCCCACATCCCCGCCCACAGGCATAGGCGCTGCCCATGGGAGGGGATACGGCACATGGCGAGGCAGTCCGGGCCCAGCTTGTGGCTACATTTTTCACCTAAACTCCCACCCCTAGGAGACAATCGATGATGACAAAGAGACAGTCAATTGTATCAACCTTACCACCCTGAGAATGTTGCCATGGAAGTGCTACATTGTGTGCATCCCTAGCTACTTAAACATAAACAATCGTGTGTGACCAAAAGGAACACTTGCAAGGTGTGTATCACACACCCCTGCAAAATAGGCCATCACAATCCCTGGTATGTCATCCAAACCCTCCAAAACCACATCACCCTTGTCTGACACACCATGACATGGCAAGCAATAGCAAAAGCCCAACACATTACCAATAATATACGAAGTGACATGTGATAAATGGAAAGTGGCTTCAGACAATGACGCCTGTCATGGAATCAGATGAAATGACTGACCAACAACCTCCCACACAAAACAAGTCATACCCAAATGCATTCCAACAGTTGTGGCATGAACATAACAATCAATGCCTGTTCACATGCACATTGGGCAAGGAAAAATCCCTACTCCTGAATCCGTGTGCTGTGTGCGTCTCCTGCAACACACTGCTCAGCACACAGCATAGTGACCAGCCTTTGTGTCAGAGACACACCTTGAGCATCACATGAAAAGGACAAAATAAACAAATAAATAAACAATTGACACATGTACAGGATCCACAAATGGTCATAGATCATGTGCTGCAGGGACACAGTGGTCCCCAGAAGGCGAACTGTGTGCACATGTGGACATGGAAGGGTGGATGTACATGTGGTGGATCATAGTGCGATTGTGTGTGTCAGTAGGGACATGCACTCAATACATGCATGTCCAATCAAGTGACCATCAGTGTCCTCTACACATCACATGTGAACATTGCCCATGTGCACACCCCAGAATGTCAAACCACACCAATCCCCTCACACCTGAAAGGTAAACACAACACAGGAACAGGCATTGACCAGCAGAACACATCATGTACATAGGATACCACAATAACAATGTCAGGGTGCCCATCACACTCTAGGCCAAGACAACTGTCCAACTACCAAACACCCTCCCTCATTCACATATCACCATGACCTACTGAACAACTGTGTCTGGGGTATGTAGCCCTCTTCCATGAAGTCGACCTGGCCACAGGATCACCCTACCTCTTTGTCTCCATCTTCCACCTTGCGTGTAAATAGTGTCCAGCACCCTCACAGGCCACCTTGACTGGCAAAAATACCAAATCGAAGAGAACTGAAAGGAGACAAAAACACAATCCAGGCAAAAAGCCTGTAGGCAGCAAAAAACACTTGAAGAGTCTCCAGTAGATGACTTGAAGTAGCAGTAAATTTCAAAGCACATGTACAAGCACAATGAGGGGGCAACCAAGTTAGCACACTTAAACAATGCTACAACAGGATGTGTACCATGTTTATTACATAATATACAATGATGCAGCACCAACTAATGGGTAGTGTCACTGCTCCGGTGTCCAGGTGCAGGAGTGGCACGAACCAACCACCCCCTCCGTGGTCTGGGCACCTGCAAGGTCAAACTTTCACAGGCCTCTGAGACCACGTGGGGAAGGAGTGTCAGGGATATGTTGACTGGACAGGCATTGGTATTCTGGATAACCGGAAACAGGGGCAGGAGTGGGGAGTTGGATTGTCAAGGGAAAGTAGGGAAAAGACAAAAATCTACTATTCACAGTAACACATACTCAGTCAGAGAAAACATGTACATCATGCGCATTGTACCAAATCACTCAAATGGAAGTCAACAAAACACTTATATCTGGGGTGAGTGCTGGCCTCCTGCCTGCGCACTCTCAGGTCCAGTAACAGGAGCAGTTCAATGCTGCAAAGATAGTAAGAGTTACTAATCTGTGTGTGTGTCTATAACACACACACAACACCATACATGCCCCAAAGCAAGTGCCTCCTCCACAAACAAACACTCCTGTCTGCTGCATTGTACCCATACGTAAGAGTCCCCCCGTGATGGTTCATACACTGTCAATGCAGTAAGTCAGACGCACATGGGCACGTGGCAAATGGAAGACCAATGTGTCAAGATTCACACATCATGCAATGGTCCCTGGGTAAGCAGCTAGACGCATATAGCAAGGTACGACTTCAGTACAAGTAGTGTTCTGGCATCCCCCAAATAAAAGAGGTAGTGCATGTGTCAATTTAAACATGCAAATGATATGTACTGCACACAAGTCTGTCCCTCGCTGGGTGTCCCTGTGCACAGCTTATTTTTCTGGCTGTGAACGCTACTGGTCTTATACATCTGCTTCTATGGAGCATGGTGGACTGGAGGATATGTGTGACAGCCCCAGCATATGCCCCTGACAACTTGGAAAGCAACTTGCCATGTGTCCACCAACTCATTTTAGCTGTACTGTGCGCTTCAACACCAATAACTGTCCAAGCTCACCGTCAGTGGCGCTACTTAGCATGCCTGGTGGAAGGTTGGCTTTGGTGTGTGCCCCGTGTGCTGCTCACCATGTCTGGAGTTCCTGGAAACACGTCTGCTTCTGTGGATGTATGAGCACAAGCCATGTGGCACTGCTTGTGCACACATGCGCATGTCTGCACCACTGAACGTGGCCAGTTGCCAGATGTACACTGGCCCACGTCTGCCAGCAAAGGTGGTCTGGAGGCTCATTCTCCTGCAGAAAGGGCACACAACACAGAATTAATGCTGGAAAGTCCCCTGTGTGTGTCTCTTCATGTTGGTTGTGACTGGCCCATGTCAGAGACGTACATCAGATTTCATCCCACCATCAGTGTGACTTTGACAGGCAAAGGGTGGCGGACACTCTCTACAGCATGAAGTGCATCAAGCACATGTACAGTAAAGAATAAACATACAACACACGTATAGCAATTAATGGACACCTGATTCATGAAACCACTCATTTCTAATGCTGAAATGCCATTGATAAGACCCCTACAATCCCCACTATGGCTGTTAACACAAGTAGTACAGCAGCAGACAGGCCACAGATATGACAGTCCAAAGCCGTTGTGAAATTGACTGTAACACCGAACCACCCTTGCGAGCCTATGGTTAAGGGAAGCAGCAGTGGCCTATGTGAGTCAGGAACCCAAGCTGCAAACACATACACGAGATAAGCTTGAAGGGCCCAGCTGGAACATACAGTGGATGCTTTCAAAAGCCACAAAGCACCACACCGTCACATGAAAGGACAATAGACAAGCAATGTTAAACTATATTAACTGATTAAACTAACTATAAAAAACCTACATTACCTAATTAAACTAACTATCAAATCGAATGTTAACTAACTAAACTAAAATGAAAAATCAAAAATGGCCACATACGACCCAGGGGTGGGAGGCACCTAGGAGGGGGGAGGTACAGGGTGCAGCTCAACACCCACATGCGATGATGTTGAGTTAAAAAAAAAACCTCTATGGGCTCAACGCCTGCACAGCCTGACCTGTGTGGGAGATACCTCGTCGTCCGAGTCTGGCTCATCCTGAAAAAGGAGGACATGGCACAGGAGCCTGACCATGCCTAGCAGCAGCATGCCGCTCAATGGAAGCAAGTCTGCCGGACGGGTGAGCCTGGTTCTGTGTGGCGATGACACGTAGGTCTGCATGCAGAACCTCCCATGATATGCGTGCTTCCTCTTGCAAGTTAACACGTGTAACACGGAATTCTTCCTGCAAGGCCTGGCTGGACAACTGATGCACCTCCCGGCAAGCATGTAGCTCAGCCAAGATGGTACGCTCAAGCTGCTCAAACCTCTCCTCTGACCATGCCCTCTGGGACATCAAGAGGACACCCAGAGTGGATCTGAGGGACTCATACTCATCCCTTATGGCCCCCATGTGTGCCTCTGCGTGAGCAGCAATTGCTTGACGCAAAGACAACATTTCAGCCTGGCGTGCCCTATCTGAGGCCGCAATGCCCAGCCTGAGCGAGCGGGCCATGGACTGTGCCACTCGCTGCTGGAGAAGCACCTGCCTAGCAGGGGGAGCACGGATTGGGCCTCCATGCTCACAGCGATGTTTTCCATTGCTGCCCCCTGGCATTCTGAATTGGCAGTCATGTCTTGCCCCCACTCAGTATACTTCGGTGGCGCGTGGCCACCCCGTTGCTGGGCGTGACACCTGCGGGACCCAAAGACCGGCCGTCCGCGTTGGGTTGGCACCACCTGCCGCTGCATGACTACATGCTCCTGTCGACGTGATGGCCCAGGCCCATCAGCGACTGGTGTGGAGGGTGACCCTGCGTCCCGAACCACCACAGGCGGAGGTCCCACCACTGTCTGACCCCTCAGTGCAGGTGTCGCAGACAGAGGAGTGTCCACATCAGAATCACACACCCGTGACGTATGGACATGATGCACATCCAACTCGACATGGACGTCAGAGTGGTCATCTGGGCTGGACTCATTGCCAGCCAAAGAAAAGATGGTCTGTAGCACATGTGTGTTCTCGTGGTCTACCACCCCACGACCCCCACTTGTGCCAGGTTGCTATAGTGATAACAACCCTGTGTCTGGCATGACAACACCATCCTCTGGCTCCATTGCGTCATCATCTGAAAAGTAGAGAGCAAGAAAGATTACTACACATGTTAGAAGCACACAACACACACACACATAGACATCACACAGATAGCCAACACATGAAGCAGACATGTCACACACAAAAGAGAACCTGCCATGCATGCCGGGTCGACTTGACATTGCTTCAGTGATTGGGCTTGTAGAAGGGTGTTATACGGCTCAGAAGTGGGTCGATGCAGTGCAGAACATGTGTACGTTACTCACTATCTACATTTACAAGTACTTCAAGATGTGGATCAGAAAACGTGAAGGCAGTGCAAGGTCAAGTTCAGGCATCACGTGCAATGTGCATGCAATGGGTTGCATGGCTACTAGCAAACCACCCCTCCCCCTAAGTGGAAATGCAGGGATGTCTTGCATGGTATTAAAAGGATGACCAGAGACCTGTGTATTGGCAGACAGTGTTGACTAGCATCAATTGCATCATCTGAGTCAACTGACAACACAGCAGATGATGATGGGACAGTAAGCAGGACACATGATGAACCCTCCGTAGTACACCCATGTGTGCAGAAGACACTACACCAGTTGGACAGACTCAGTGGGCCAGAAGCAGGGACTGCCACACCCTAAACATGTGTGGGACGCAGGACTGAGCCATAGTAGGCATGGGAAGGCTGATGAAATGCCATGAAACGTAGGTCACCCTGGACACATACTACAATGATCATCCACTCAAGGACACATAGGGGCATGCATGGAATGCACATGGAGCATGAATGGGCACTCATGTCCCTGCGGAGCATCTGCCATCTGCACAGTCCAAGTGAGACACCCTGCATCAAGGACAAAGGATGTACCCCACTGCATGTGTCTGGCAGGTTGGCTGGTGGAAGTTAGCATGTACACAAGAGGCATGACAGGCCATTGCATTACGGCAAAATCATGCACACCAGTGCAAAGGTGAAATTGGGGTGCAGGGGGGGTGGAGGGGCAAGGGAGCATGCCTACGTGGAGTACCCGCATGCAGGCCGAGGACACATGCACGTCAATCATGCCATGACATAGTCCCAGTGCAGAGAGGAAGGACACCCCAGGCTACATTCAGAAGGGCCAGTGAGATGGTACATGGACCGGAGGGGCATCGAGGTGACCAGCATGTGAGTAGGGTGGAAGTGTGGTGATGAGGACAGTCACCGTCTGCTCCACATGTCCACCATCCTGCAGAGCAGCCATGCATCAGTGAAGCATTGCATTACTTGCACATCTGAACCATGTACACATGACATGTAGTGGCAGTCATGCACAACACATCACACAAGTAAAACCCACATGGCGTTGACAAACACGCAGCAACACTCACTGGACAGGGCATCAAAGTCCTGCATCTCTCCCACTCCTTCGACCAATTCAGGTGGTATGAACTCTGCAACGAGTGACTCGTGCGGAGTGAGGTCTTCCTCCTCAGGTGCCGGCCCACTGCCAGTCACCAGAGTCATGTTGTATTTTGAGGCACGCATTGCCTTAGTGCTGTGTTTGAGGTCATTCTAACGCTTTTTGCACTCTTGCACCATGTGCACCTCATGGCCGAATGCACTCACATGTTCCGCAACTTGATTCCAGTGGGTATCACAATGGGCAGCCGTAGTTTGACAATTAGGCCCCACTAGCATGTCACCGTTGTGGTTCCGCATGTAGTCCATGAGGAAGTCTAGTTCCTGCGCACAGAAAGGCTTCTTCCTTGATGTGCAGGAGGTCGTGGCTATGTGTGGGGTCCCAGCCTGTGCTGCAGGTGCAACCTTCCTCCTCTTGGACGCTGGACTGGACCCTGGCTGGCAAATGCCGCCCTGATCAGTATGGGCAGTGGCGCTGGTGGAATGTGCCGAGGGAGTGGCTGCTGGTGGCCCTGGAATGGACCCTGCGCAGCAACATCCGCTGTGCAAGGGTCATTGACCGCGACTGTCCTGGTTGGTAGACTCACAACTGGGGTGTTGTTGGCTGCATCTGCCCCTGCACTTGCCAACACCTGGCTGGTCGGGGCAGCAGATGACATTACTGCCCCAGGGACACGTGTCTCGGTCACGGCAGCCCTGTGTGCACCTACAGCGTTCCTCCTGACCTGCTGGAAATCTTGCATGGACTCTTCAAGTGCCAACGCAGCCTGCGCTGGCAGACCCTGAGCCTTGGTGGTGGTGTCCACTGCTGCACCTGCAGCTACCACTACCTTTGGGCCCGTGGCAGTCGATGAAACGGACTGCCGGGTCACATGGGCACCAGTGCCAGATGCAGAAGCTGCATCTCCCGCAACCACAGGGGGTGGTGGCATGACTGCACCAACACATGGCACAACATTGTACCAAAGTGGCGCACCCCTGCCTCTTCCCCCTCTGCGGCCACCCTGGACACCCTGGAGTCCCCCTACTCCCTGGTCACCCTGGCCACATCCCTGACCACGTCCAGCATGAGGAGTATGCCCAGCTGAGACGCCCCTCACCTTTGGTGGCCTCCCAACCATGGCAAGATGGAGTAGTGCCGGCACAGATGGAGAACGACAATTGTCCTGGACAATTGGGGAGAAGGGGGTGGGATACAAGATGTTAAAAGCACCTCTGAACCTGCAAGGCTGTATGTGACTCCGGTGATAAAGTGATGGGTCACGCAACGCTCAGGCACCCCAAAACTGCAGTAAAACCGTGCACGCAACCCACGTGTGTAGAATTAACCTCCCGCAGTACGCGGTGGCACCCAGGGACACGAAAAACATGTATGCGTGGGACATGCAGGCTTCTATGACCTCGAAAACGGGTACGCGATACACAGGGGGACCAGCAGTGGGAAAAAGAGCATGCCCGACTCACTGTCAGACTAGCGTGATAATGAAAAACACACGTAGCCAATACCCCCGCCAAAAGAAGAGCTATGTCCTTGATCCGCTGTGAAGTTGGGATGGCGCGCGAAACAACATGAAGTAGCAACACACGTCGGTCTCCACGAAAGGCACGTACAGCGAACTGCTGGCCCCGCTCACCTTTAACCCGTGCTGAGGGAAACGCCCGCGCGCGTTACGTAACAAAAGCACATACTCGCTAAGGGCCTTTCCTCGGTTTACATGCGGACGTGTTTTTTTTTCACGTGCTGAATCACTATGCACCGTCACGAGTAAAACGCCCGCGCGCATCACATCACTTACGCGCTCTCGGATTACACGCATTAACACACGGATGTGGGGAAAAACCTGTGCGCATAACGTCACAGACGCTCGTACACGCTAAGGGCCTTTCCTCGAATTACACACTGACGTGCACTTTTTTCACGCGCCAAATCACTCCATATCAAGCTGGCCACGCGACAACACACGGAAGACCACGCTCCTGCACAAAAGGCCATTTTCCAGTTGTTGTGTCGACCTCTGCTGGAACAAAAGACTCCCGACTGGGATACCATTGCTCCACAGCCCAGCCCTAGGACGCAGTTGCCCACCCACACCTGCCTCGGGGTCGCCATTTCGGGGGAAACACCATCCAACACCAATGGTGACCCCCAGCCAGAGAGGCAGAGGGATACCAGCTTCAGCGATGAGGAAGTTGGTATCCTGGTGGAGCAAGTTCTGGGGCATTGTGATGCCCTCTTCACACCATTGCGTGCCGACAAGGAAGGATGGAGGAGGATCTGGACGGACATAGTGGATGCCATCAACGAGAAGGGGGTGGCACCCCGAGACCTGAGACACGTCCAGAAGCGCTGGGAGGACTACAAGTCCAGGACCCTCAAGAAGGCCCGGTGCCTCTTAGAGGCAGCGAATGCAGTGGGGCGCTGGGGCCAGCTTACCAACCAGCAGATGAGGGTCCTGGAGTGCATTTGCCCAGTGCTTCACCACCAGATCCTCAGGATGAAGGTCCGTCTGGAGTCGAGCGGTAAGTGGCCATGCATTGCTGTGTGAAACAGGGCATGTTGCAGTGTGCTGGTAGTCAGCTACTTGCCTGTATGTGTGACATAAGCCATGTATGAATGTGTGTGTTCAGGGACATCATGGTAATGCATGTGAGACCAGTCATGCGTAAACCACATGGATGGTGCATGTGTTACAATGCAACATGGGGAGCAGCATGCGGAATGCACACATGAATGCATGCCTGTCACTGTACTTGGACATGGATGGGGTGTGAGAGATGGGTGCTGCTCTCATGTACATGTATGGTGTACATGTCTGTGTGTCTGAGTAGTGTGTGTGTGACTTAGAAATGCCATGGATGCATGACACATGTCCATGATGATGTGGTGATTCACTTATGCAGTCTAGTCATCCTTGTATCCACTGTGTCTGTGGTGTACGAGCCCTGATGCATGACCCTCCGGTGATGTGTGTGCATGGGATCAGTATGAGCCATGATGCATGTGAGTTTGAAGACAACATTTATGTCAATAGAGGCCCTTGTACATGGATGCTGAGGTTGATTGCATACGGAGTGCCAGTTTCTGCATGTGTGTTGCCTGCATTGACCCATGTGTTGTGGAGAGACAGGATGGAAGTGCATTTTGACAGTGCCACTAATATGTTATTGCTTCCTGTCTAGGGGAGCATTGTACAGTACTCTGATGCTTGTGTTCTATGTCTCCCTCTACGCAGCGTCGAGTGAAGAAGAGGGCAAAGACGGTGCTGTGGAGCAAAGCGGCGGGGAAGCCTCCACCGGGCGGTGACGCAAGGCCCAGCCACCCTCCCTGGAATTGCCATCATCTGGGAGCGAGAGCACTGGTGCCGCGTCTGCCACTACGGCTGTAGTGGAAGGGCTGGGTGAGCCCCCACAGGGGCTTGTGGTCGCGGAAGACGGTGCAGAGACATCCAGGTTGGTGGTCTCCACAGAGGAGGAGGAGGCCGCTACTCAGCCGCACATGGGGCCTGCTGGGGGTAGTACCACTGGTGCAAGTGGTGCAGTCCAGGGGCGGGGGCAGGAGGCAGCACAGGTCACCGCAGAGGGGCCTGTGCATGGCACTGTCCCTGACCCTGTGACTGCACCACTATGCACCAGCAGGGATGCTCCGTCCCAGGCCTGTCCGCAGGTAGGGGGGAGGCCCACGTCACCTGGCACTCCACTACCTGCGGACGAGGAGACCCATGACCGTATGGGGGCTGTACTGATTGGTGTTGCATTGCGCACGCGTGTCATTCGTGATGCCGTGCATGCTTCCTGGGCGACCACGCATGCCATCACGAAGAGCTGCATGGCAACGTGGCACAGTTGGGAGGGACCCTGGTCGAAGGGTTCCTACATGTGTCAAGCACTCTGACTGCCCTCTCCTCCTCTGTGGAGACTATGCGCCAGTTGTTCTCCCTGTCGTCTTCCAGCCCAGATTCCACCAGGGCCCCTTGTGGACATGGCCCGACCAACACAGCCAGCTTGGTGGGGATCACATCCCTGCCACAGTCGGGAGTCAGAGGTCCAGCAGGGGTGGACACCACACCAACTGGAGACCAGCAGATGGAGGATGTGCCGGCATCATCGGGCAGGGCACATGGACAGCAGCAGCAGGCTCATGGTGGGAGCAATGATGGCGCAGGGGCATCTACATCAGAGGGGCAGGCATCGGCCAGAGGGCAGGAGGACCCTGGAATGGGAGTGTCTTCCGCATGGGAGTGGTTGGGTCAATGGATAGATGCGGAGCGGCGGCGGGCAGAAGAGGCACAGCTCACTATGGTCAGGGCGGAGTTCTCCATGTGCAGGGCGTTGAGGCGGGCAGAGTGCCTTGAGGCAACTTGCAGGGTGTTGGAACAGGCCATGACTGGATCCCTGTGAGACCTCGGGGCCAGGGCAGAGGCCCGCCTCTGGGACATCAACATGGAGTTCGATGATGCCCTGGCCCAGGACATCACAGAGTGAGCCGTAGGACTTGCCCGCCTCCATTGTATATAGTTAGTTAGTGTTAGGTTCCATTCTGTTTTTTTTTCTGTTGGGGAGCTTGGACAATGCCCCACCTTTTTGTATATAGTTCTTCATTAGCTAGTGTTTTTGTAGGTTTCATTTGAATGGTTGGGCTCATGGACCCTGGATTTGTACTTTGTAAATAGTTCTTCACTGGATTTGCCTTTTGATTTTTGATTTTTCCACGGAGCAATGGTTTTATCTTCTTTTTTGACTTTGCATTTGTTTTGCCGGACTGATACTTTGGACACGTGCTTTTTGGACACGTGCTTTTGGATTGATTTGGATTCTGCTTTCCTACATTTTTATTTTTTTATTTTGGACATGCAGCTTTTTATTAATTATTTGCATTCTTGTGTGTTTCATTTCATTCCCTTGCTTTTGTGTTTAATACATTTTTATTTCCTACTTCAATGTGTGGTATTCTCTCTTTGGTTTCATGCATGTCACAATGTGTGTTTTCTCAATCACATGCACCCATTGTGTGGGTGTGACGGAAATATGTTGATGTGCATACTTGCCATTTGGGATGTATCATGAGATGGGGATTTCATTGTGTGGTGGATGTAATACCTGGTTGTGTGTTTGGGGTGGCATGGGGTGTGATTTGGGTGGCCATGGATCGTCATGAGGTGTTGGGGGGACATGAGTGGGGTCCTGCTGGCAGGTGCCCGTCACTGCTGGGTGGGTGAGTGGGTGGGGGGACATGAGTCAGGTCCTGCTGGCAGGTGCCCATCACTGCTGGTGAGTGTGTGGGTGGACATGAGTCGGGGCGTGCTGGCTGGTGCCCATCACTGCTGGGTGGGTGGGGTTGCAGGGGGACATGTGTCAGTGCTCACTTGTGCATGGTGACATGTGGGCTGGCTGGGGGGCAGGGCCAGGGCGGAAGGGCTGCCTGCAGGGCATGGCCAGGGTGGATGGGGTGCCTGCAGGGCATGGCCAGGGGTGCAGGGTTCCCCTGTGTTGTGGGCTGCCTGCAGGGCCTGGGGAGGGGGGAGAGGGCACACCTGGCAGGACACACACTGCCAATTCAAATTGGGGCACACCAGGAACACACGTACCCCTCCCGTGGCAGCGAAAACACGTGTTAAACTTCCCGCGTGTTAAACTTCCCCGCTCGCACAAGGCCTATCGCGTGTGATTCTCCCCGCACACCCCACAAATACACGCACCCGGCTCACACAAGGCCTATTGCATGTGATTCTCCCCGCGCACCCCCGAAATACACGTACCCCGCTAGCACAAGGCCTATCGCATGTGATTCTCCCCTCGCACCCACAAAATACACATACCCCACTGGCACAAGGCCTATCGCGTGTGATTCTCCCCACGCACCCCCAAAATACACGTACCCCGCTAGCACAAGGCCTATCGCGTGTGATACTTCACGTGCACCCCCGAAATACACGTACCCCACTCGCACAAGGCCTATCGTGTGTGATTCTCCCTGCGCACCCCCAAAATACACATACCCCACTTGCACAAGGCCTATTGCGTGTGATTCTCCCTGCGCACCACCAAAATACACGTCCCCCACTCGCACAAGGCCTATAGCGTGTGATTCCCCCCTGCGCACCCCCAAAAACACGTACCCCGCTAGCACAAAGCCTATCACGTTTGATTATCCCGCGCACTCACGAAATACACGTACCCCGCTCACACAAGGCCTATCGCATGTGATTCTCCCCGCGCACCCACGAATACACGTACCCCGCTCGCACATGGCCTTTCACGTGTGACTCTCCCCGTGCATCCCCAAAATACACGTACCCCGCTAGCACAAGGCCTATCCATGTGATTCTCCCCGCGCACCCACAAAATACACGTACCCAACTCACACAATGCCTATCGCATGTGATTCTCCCCGTGCACCCCTGAAATACACGTACCCCGCTTGCACAAGGCCTATTGCGTGTGATTCTCCCCGTGCACCCCTGAAATACACGCACCCCGCTAGCACAAGGCCTATCGCGTGTGATACTTCACGCGCACCTACGAAATACACGTACCCCGCTTGCACAAGGCCTATCGCATGTGATTCTCCCGGTGCACCCCCAAAATACACATACCCCGCTCGCACAAGGCCTATCATGTGTGATTCTCCCCCGCGCACCCACAAAATACACGTACCCCGCTTGCACAAGGCCTATCGTGTGTGAAACTTCCTGCGCACCCCCCAAATGCACGTACCCCACTGGCACAAGGCCTATCGCGTGTGATTCTCACCCATGCACCCCTGAAATACACGTACCCCACTCGCACAAGGCCTATCGCGTGTGATTCTCCCTGCGCACCCACGAAATACACGTACCCCGCTTGCACAAGGCCAATCGTGTGTGATTCTCCCTGCACACCCCCAAAATACACCTACCCTGCTAGCACAAGGCCTATCGCATGTGATACTTCATGCACACCCACGAAATACACATACCCCACTCGCACAAGGCCTATCGCGTGTGATACTCCCCGCGCACCCCCGAAATACACATACCCTGCTTGCACAAGGCCTATCGCGTGTGATTCTCCCTGCGCACCCACGAAATACACGTACCCCTCTTGCACAAGGCCAATCGTGTGTGATTCTCCCTGCGCACCCCCAAAATACACCTACCCTGCTAGCACAAGGCCTATCACATGTGATACTTCATGCACACCCACGAAATACACGTAACCCCCTCGCACAAGGCCTATCGCGTGTGATTCTCCCTGCGCACCCACAAAATACACTTACCCCGCTTGCACAAGGCCTATCGTGTGTGAAACTTCCCGTGCAACCCCCAAATGCACTGTGTTGGCCCTGTGAACTGGTGCAGGGTTGGCGCGGCCCTTTGCGCTGCATTGGGGATCTCTATGCCTTATCCTTGAGCAAGGGGCGTTCTTGGGGGCATAACTGGAGCTGTGGGATGTTCTCTGGGCCAGCGCTCAAAATGCCTTTGATATTCCATGAATACGCGTTGCGCCAGAATGCTGTTTAGCGCACACGGCTGGCGCACGCTGGCGCACGCTACCTCTCTGCGCTGCTCGCGTGCGCTGCCACTGCGCTGAAATCTATGAATTACCCTGTTAATGTAGCGGCACAAAATACATGATTTTATTTTTTTAATTTGATCTCTGTTACAGATTAGTTAATATTCATTTACTTTTTAAAAGATATATTCATGAGCTTTTAGGATATGTGTACTCTCTTAATTTTGTTTCCAGTTTTTTCTAACGCTCACATAAAGTTCACCTTGTTGGTACAATTTCTTTTTAATTCTAGTTTAACAGATGATAACTTTTCAAATGTAACAGGGAACATGCATGTGTATCCTTAGTTTATACTGTGGTATGTGGTGAACTATCCTTTCGCTTGACTGTGCTATCTAGCAATGCAGTTCCTTCTTGACTGCCCGCCATTGTAAATTTGATAAAAGATATAACAGTATTGATCTACAGATTAAGAATTTACAAATCTCTATTTTCCACATACAGATTGACATTATTTCAGGGTCAATTCCTTTCATCTGAAATTTAAGAATGAAAACAAAATCAGTGGCTTCATCTATTTTTTTAAAATATGATTGATGTCTCTTGTTCAAGAGTTGTTCCACTACGCCTATGTCCTAAACTTTGGGTATATTAGTGACATGGGACCTCATTACGACCCAGGCGGTAAGTTACCGCCTGGGTCGTACCCTTACCACCATGGTGTGAACTATGTTTACACCATGGTGGATGGCGGATTTACCGCCCCATTCCAAGGTGAGTGGGGCGGTAAATCCCCATTTCCCATTTTACCCTTCCCCATTCCCATTTTTGCCCCATAGGGCATAATGGGAGTGGGGAAGGCGCTAATTACGCCACCGTAAATTACGGTGGCGTAATTAGCACCATGGTCCCTTAGCGCCATGGATTTTAACGCCTGCAAAAAGCAGGTGTTAATATCACCATGGCGCTAAGGGACCTTGTAATCAGGCGTTAAGGGTCGGCGCCATTTACGGGCGCCGTTAACCCCTTAACGGCTGATTCGTAATGAGGCCCATGGATGTCTACATCCAATGGTTCTAGCCAGTCATCAACACATTCCTTTGACCATATAATGAATTTGATATGCAGAGTGCCTCAGATGTACAACCTCTTCTCTATCTCAAAAGGCCTAATGAAGTAGTTAGCAGATTGGTCCAACGCTGAACCAAAGCCCAAAACCAGTGTGCTTCCCAAGGGGGGGTAGACATGTGGGGGTACTGGGGATGGGGTTGTCTTTATCTTTGTGGACCTTGCGCACAATGTATAGTTTTGGTATGCAGGGATTTTGGTTTATTAAATACATCCCTCCCCTGTTCTCCCCTGTTCTATGACAAGTATCACCTTTTCTATTTTTAATTCATGTTTTATTTGATTTTAATTACAGAGAACACACTCACGTTAATTGCTGGTGAAAGTACAGCAATACAATTACCACAGTTAAAATTAACTTGGGGGAATATGACTACAGCGGAATAGTCATCTAAATATGCCTTTACCTTATCAGTGTCAAGGAACATTGCAGAACCATCCCATTCTCACTTGCTGTTGCATCGGATGAATTTCAAACCCGACAAATCCCAACCTTTTTCTTGAGAGCCCCGCATCTTATCCACCCTAGATTTGGCATCCACTCCAGTACCATAAACATATACTTCATGTATATATAGCCCAGAGTTCTCCAATCACTCAAGACAGTTGATGCCATTGGGCCCGATGACCCCACATCTTCCATGATTTATGGTGATACCCTCAATGATAACATTCTGTCTCATCGAGTTTCATCAGTGGTTACATTGCTTCCCTTCATTTGGCATTCATTGGTCTGTCCCCACTGCTCCATAGGACCTCTGCATTCCTCTTTGTTCTAATTAATGCAAGCCTCATAAAGATCACCATTTACGTGCGTGATGCAATGCAGGAAATGCTTTTTGGAGGAACAGGCTGCCTAGCCCTTGTCCTACCACTTCTGTGTGTGTGTGTTATCTGTATTTTTTCTGCCATTGAGGTCCAGCCTGGATCTCTGCCAGTGCAGCTCTTCATTTTTCCTTTTGGTGGAAAACAGCCATGAGATACCCTTATGGCACCCATGGGTAGGGGTACACCCTTGTACCCCTTATGTGTGTTTTTGGGTACCTGTGTGTTGCCCTCAGAGCAGGGTATGGGCTGGTGGCAGATACTTGCTGACTTGACAGTGGCTCAGAGTGTCCTCCATTTTATAAATAACCTATCATATCAGATCATATCATTTTGTGAAATCTGGGGCCTGCCATTGGAATCTATGGATTCCTGGACAAAGGCAAGATGGCCTTTGTAGGTTTATATTGTCTTTAGACCTTGTTTCCAAAATCCTGGGATGCTTTAACTCTGTCCCTTTCTTCCTTACTGGCTGTTGGGTGGAAAGACCATTTATGGCTCTGGTATGGCTCTGGGGCTGCCTCCTGTCAGACTGACTGGAGCCATCCCTGTCGCTGTTGTGTGTTGGGTACTGGTTCATGGCCACAGTTCTGGGTAATGTTATGGCACCCCTCCTTTCATCATCCAGGATGACTGCTTGATTTTTTTCCCAATAGGCTTTTAAACTGTTTAAGGGTATGCTGCAGAGGCCACGATTGTCCTATATATTGTCCACATAGATGTACGCTGTATTTAGGATTCTGTGGCACTTCACCCAGTGGAGGATTATTTGCAAATCAAAATTTCACATCAGACGTGACATCACTGCATGCCTAAATTGTAGGTAATTGGCAAACGTGAATGCCCCTATCTCAACATCCTGTTGTGGAGTTTCAAAGGTTTCACATTCCTTGTCCCCCATCACACCCTACATGCTAAGGATCCGGATAGACCTCCAGCCAGAGAATCCTTGTAGCATGTGGGTAGCAGTGGCCGCCCACCCATTCCGGAGAAGTTTGCATATTCACCCAGTGGAACCAACCCATCCTATTGTCGACCCTTTGCCATGTCACTATCGTTGCCCTTGTAGCTGCAGGGAGAGTGCCAGTCTTTCAATCCTTGTAGGGGAGAGAATCTCCTTTCATCTGTCCAAGGGAACCTATCTCTGGGTTCATGGCTGGATCACCCCAGCCTCCAAATATATACTCATTAGCTATGGGGTCCAATAGTGCAACCTCTCATTCACACACCGAACGGCTCAGTTTCTTGTTGGCAATTCTAGGGGTCTTATTTTGCCAAAGCATTCTCAGTCACTTTGTTTGGAATTTCAATTTGAGTGTTTTGCAGCCCATAGAAAAAATATAGGTAGATTTATCATTTTGGGGAGTTCAAATCTGCCTTGGAGGGACAGCAGAAAATTAGGTCAGTGCTTGGAAAATAATTTAAATGGGTTCTGGATGGTTATTTTGTGGCATTAAACTTTCTTGAGGTAATTATATATTTATCTCCAAGTATCAAGTGGTACATTCTTAAGGCGTGCTCACCCCGTTTAACTAAGAATTAGATCGATTTCTGTCAAAAAGTATGTACTCCCTGTGTGTATGCCATATTCCGAGAAGGCGTCTATAAGCATTTGCACCAAGACCGTTAGACTACTTCAGTAATTTAGAAAATCATGCACATACAGCAGGATGTTGGGGGGGGGGGTATTCTCAAGTTCACTCTGCATGACACTTTGTCAGGAAGGCAAAGAAGATGGTGACAGGGGGCTAGCCTTCCTTGTGCCTGTACCCAGTGAGGACCATCTAGAATTGTGCCTATTCGGCACAAGATGCATTCAATTGAACCAAACACCTTCTTGAACAATCGGCTGCAGATACCCCACTGTTTGGGACCCGATTTCCGTTTTGCTGCCAAGATAAAAACATTTGGACTGCATTTGACAAGAGAATCTGAGTGGTGAGTGCTAAGCTGCAGTGTATATTTTACAGTCTTCGTCTCCTGCGTCAGGCTTTGCACTATGCGCCATCCAAAACTCAGGCAGCTGTAGTCGGAGATTTGGTTAACTCCCAATTGGACTATTGCAATAACCTGCCTGCAGGTATTGCCGCTACACAATGCCAATGGTTACAGAAGGCACAAATGCTGTAGTAAAAGATTGCTTGTGGGGGTGAGGAGGTCTGTTCCTATTTCGGGATTTCGTCGCTCCCTTCATTGGCTATCTGTGAGTGACAGAATTGATTTTAAAGTTCTCTGCCTCAAATGTAAATGTTTAAATAATTTGGCCTTGGCTTATCTGGCAGATCAATTCCACAGATACCTTCGGACCCTCTGACTAAGGTCTGAGGATAAGCTGTTACTGAGAATTCCACCATCTTCCTGTGTTTCTAGCGACTATCAGAGATTTGTGGTCTAATGGCCCAAATTATGGAACATACTACCTTTGGAAATCTGGGCAGTGAAATCGTCGCTTCCATTCTGAAAAGCATTAAAAACCCATTTATTCAAATGAATTCATCTTTGAGTTTGGGGAGCCTTTTTGAATTCCTAGGACTCTGCTTGTTGCCCGCTTTGTATGTTAGTATTCCTGTTTTTCTATGGTTAATTACTGATACATCTGTGCCTAAATACGATTAGGCTTGTTCAGTGCACCGTTCAAATGAATCTAAATCAAATGATTAACTAAAACTCATTTCATTGCAGAAGAGCACAGCAAATCCACCCATTGTTACCAGTTTCACTCACGACAGGCATTTCATTGAACCAAAAGCTTTATGCAAGTCTAGTGAGGCGACTGATATAGGTCTATTTATGTTTTTGCGAGTTCCAATGAAATCTGCGGCATAGTTAAATTAAATTGGCTAATATAAACCTGCATTGGTGCAAGTGTTTTAAGCTTACAATGACAGCCATTAAGGGATTGGCTAACCCTGACCAGGACATATCATTGAAGAGGTGGGTCTGTATGGCACATAGTTATCCTGCGGTTGGAGTTTCTTGTGGATCACCACAATCTTGGTCTGGCTCAGGTTTTGAGGATACATTCTTACTTGCATTTTGTTTGCCTGTCAAACATATTTGGGAGGGTCTGGGAGTTGTGGAATTCTTGCTACATCTACAGTTCTATAACATAGCTGGCTTTCTCATCATGCCTACCAAACAAAACCAGATCGTGCCAGCCGTGGCTCCTTATTCAT